>NC_044555.1:44354548-44962346 GCF_007565055.1 Rhinopithecus roxellana
CTGCCTTTAGTAAATGCCTGTAGTAATTTATTGGGAACTTTTCATTCCAACTTTGCTCTTCTTCTGGTAGGATTTTCAGCTGAACTAGAAAGAAAGAGACACTTGGGGAGCAAAATAATTAGGAGATATTTCAAGCCACACTTTTTGCTACAAAGGGTCAAAATGCCTGTACAGCATATTTAAAACACAGCTATGCCTTCTCTTTATTAAACTCAGTTGGAGGGACTATGGAACAGGAATACTCTCTACACAGGTATCTGCCTGGAAGACAATACAAATTTCTTCCTCACAAGCAAGACTAACTGTATATTTAACTGCAGAAAACACGGAGCTGAACTAAGCATGTAATAGGGAGACTTCTGAACAGCAAGCGTAGCTTCTATCGCCCTGCCATCTCCCACTCCTTCTCCACAATCTTTCATTTCATACCTTTACTTATCCTCTCCCTCTCCCCTTATTTCCCATTCTCTTTCATTCCTCTTTCTCTTCCTTTCTCTATTAAGAGATGAAAGGTACTTGTTGCCTAAATGAAAGCTTATAATCGCCATCTACTGGATACAGGATTTAAGTACAGGTTGCAGCAGGGTATTTATGAGTATTTGCATGCTTGAATATTGTCTATCTCTATGAAGTAATTATTTATCTCTTTGACTGCATAGTTCAAATTGCTTCCTGAAAAAATGCAATCTTGTGCTGTTTATCAAGGCTTCTTTTTCACAGAATGAGCTTCAGAGGAGTTTTAAAGTTACAATTCTAAATTATAATCTACTAAGCCCCTCCAGGAGAGGGATACTGCTCAACTCAGCCAGTGCTTGGCACAGAGTAAGAATTAGTAAATGCATTTGAAGAAATATTTGAAGCAATCCCTTGGCACAGAAACAAAGGCTCTCTTTCTCTGTACATCAGTGTCAACTGATCACAGCAATAACCACCTAACTAGATTCCCTGCTGACTTTCCTTTTTCTTTTTTTTTTTTTTTTTTTTTTTTGGGGAGATAGAGTCTTACTCTGTCACCCAGGCTGAAGTGCAGTGGCACCATCTCGGCTCACTGCAACCTCCGTCTCCCAGGTTCAAGCAATTTTCCTGCCTCTGCCTCCCAAGTAGCTGGGATTACAGGCACCCGCCACCATGCCCAGCTAATTTTTGTATTTTTAGTAGAGATGGGGTGTCACCATGTTGGCCAGGCTGGTCTCGAATTCCTGACCTAGTGATCTGCTCATCTTGGCCTCCCAAAGTGCTGGGATTACAGGTGTGAGCCATCATGCCCAACCGATTCCCTACCTTTACTACCTTCTCCTCTAATCGAATCCATTCCACATTTGTTGCATTAATTTTACTGAAGTTGAACTCTTTCTTGACAAGAGCATTTTAAAAAGTATCCAATAACTCCCTGTTTTTCACATAATGAGATTCAGAGTCATTAGCCTTACTTTCAAATCTCCTACCCTTCAAACCTCATCCTAATTTGCTGACTTTATCTCCTATGGCCTCCTTCACAAATGAAATGATTTATTTGTTCCCAAAACATTCTGTTCATTTCACTGACTCGGTGTCTTCTATTCAGAATTCAACTCCCCTTCCTGTTCTGCATCTTGCAAACCTTATCTTATCTTCAAGTTCTTTCTTGTAAACTGCATTCCCTTTTAAACCTTCTTTAGTTGTCTGCAGCATGTAAGTTCTCACCTTTAAAGTGACTCTCTTGCTTCTGAACTCCAATATCACTTTCTCTTAATGCTTCTTATCACTTTGCACTTTCTAGTTTGTATTCTAATTAATACATGTTTTATTTATCCTACTAGATTGTGACCTTTATAATCATGATACCAAATATTAATATCTATTGAATTTTTATAGGTCAGGGTTACTGAGAGGTACTATAGGACCTAGTACATATGAAAGGCTTTATAAATGTTAGCTATGTTAATGTTGCTGTTGTTCATTTTTTAAAAAAGATAATCCTGAACTTACCCATTGTGCTTTCAAAAATCTTCAGCTTCAGAAGTAACACAGAATCCAACTGTACTTTCATCACTCAAAATTTTCACTTCCTTTCTTTTATGGATTTGTTTTCTGAAAATTTGTAGAGGAAGGCAACAATCAGAGAGCCAAGCTACTTATTTGAAACCACAGCTGTGTGACCTCAGGCACGTCAATTCCTGTGTGCTTCAGTTTCCTCATCTATAATGTGGGAATAATAATAGTATCTACTTCACAGGGTCATTGTGATTATGTAAGTTAATGGGAATTAAGTGCTTATAACAATGTTTGATACATAGTAAATACTGCAAAATTATTAGATATTATTGTTATTGTTATTAAAGGAACAACAGCATGAAACAGGCACTCTGACATACAGTGTGTCATCTAATCCTCAAAACAACTCCTTAAGGTAATAATTACTTTTTGTTTTGCAAACAGGCCAAAGCTCAGGAGAGTTTAACACTCCTCTGAGGGTACACAGTTAGTACAGTCAGAGCATAATTCTAATCCAGATGAATATGTTGTACCCTAGAAAACTAAGAAAATACTAACGTTAATGTTCTGAAGAGCTAAGAACATGCATAAATGTAGACATAGGAGGCAACTGTCTATAAAGCGTGATTTGAAAAAGGCCCTGCCACAAAATCCTTCCAGTTCCTTCAGTTTCCTTCTCTTCCTTCTCTTTCCAAGGTCTTTAGTACTACTGCTATTACTTCATTCTACAGGTTAAGCATTACTCTCTTTAGACTCTTGGAAGGAATAGCATCTCAGCATGAATGAGTTTATCACATTAATACTAACAGGCATTATTTGAAGAAAGGAATCCCCAAATGTGAACCACTTTCCTTAGGGCAGCTCTGATATAGTGCACTCCATTCAGGAAACCTGATCTAACCTGGGTTCTCCATCTCAATTTGGAAGCAGCAAGTTTAGGGTAACTGACATAGGCCTAGATTCACATCACAGCATTGCCACTTCCTAGCCACATGACTTTGGGCAAATCACTGATTCTGTTTCCCTATCTATAAAATGGGGCTAACAATATTTCTAGTTTAGAGAACTGTAATGATTAAATGATTTGATGCACACAAAGGGTTTACTGCAGTTCTTGACACCTGACAAGTATTTAAGCAACACTAGCTGTTTTATTCCAGCTTCTGTTGGCTCCAGTGCAGGATAAGACCTAGCTTCTCACTCGCTCAATGGGAGCTTTATCAGTGTGGTAAAAAATAATCATAATCATAAACATACCATTAACATTTATACGGCTTTAACTTTTTAGTAAGAACTTCATAAATATTTTTGGTACTCCATAATTGAGGTAAACAAATAGCTTATATTCTCTACTTCATGTATGATGAAACTGAGGCCCTTTGTCAAAGGTTTAATGACTTATCCAAGATCACATCTTCAGTGAGCAAAAGCACAGACTAGGTCTAGATATTCTGGCTCATGATTTTTCCATTCAATGAAATTAACTCTAAGGGACCTAGATCTGAACTTTCATAATTGTCTAGTTCTTTTGCTTGCAGACTTTACCTCTTACGTACTTTTTCATCCTCTGCTAATGGCCTTCCTTTTTCTTTCCTCAATACAATCACCTTGTCTTTTCTATTTTAAGAAAAAAACGTAAGTGACTTAGACTTGCCAGTAACTTTTTTATGTTCAGCATAATGTGCAACCACAAATATGATTTAATTCATTGTTATCCATTTCTTGATCAATTTCAAGTACTTGATACATAGCATGCACACTATGCATACAAAAGTGTCTTTCACCAATGTGGAAATAGAAAGCCTGTCCAGGAAGGAAATGGCCCATAATTTTCTATTGATAAAACTGAGTAGCAGAAAATGACTAAAAAGTAAAGGTTTTCCATTGTCTGCTTTTTTTTTCCTATTTTTTAATTCTCTTTCACCTTTTTTAAATTTTCTTTCATTTGTTCTTTTTACTCTCAAAACACCAGATTAGGAAAGAAAGTCAGGGCAAGCCTTGGGTTTCAATTGTCCTGTTAATAGCATCTGGGCCTTGTTACATGGTTTTCCTTTATGGCACATAGAATCATATTGCAATGTAATAGGGGTCACAGTACTATTTTTTCCTTAATTTTTTATTTTCTTGAAGGTGAGGTCAAGGAGTGGTGGTAAGTAATTCACATAGGAAAGAGCCAAAGACAGAAAAGTTTCAGATCATCAGTTATCAAGAAGGAGGGAAATAGAATGATCTTTTTCTTTCTCCCACTTTCCCCCACATCAGTGGAATTACAGCAGGCAGATGTTGTCCTTCACTGGTCTCTGCTAGACAGATTTCATGACTGTACTACTTTGCTATGTCTCACTTTTAATCAATCAACCAACATTAATCAAACTTTTGGAAGCATCCTTATTAGTGCTGCATAATCCAGCTCTGTGATTTACTGATTCTTTCAGCTCCTGTTTGCCTCTTGTTTGGCTTTCATGTAGGGGAGCAGAGATCAGTCACTCTAGGAGATACGAGTTGTCCCTCCAGCTCCCATGTATTGCTGTCACTCTACCCTGCTGCCTGTCCCCACATACCTGCAAGATGTGTTTCTATTAACCAACACTGAGACGTAATTGATTTGCAGGAACCCATTCTTCAGTTCCATTTAGGTCACCTAATCTGTTTGCTGTTCACTGTAATTAATTTAACATACACAAGTGTGACAAACTCCCCAACATTCAATATAGTTACCAGCTGTCTTGAAGTTTCTGGGGCACTCAGTCATTGGCTACCCAAGGAGACCCAAGAACAATGAGAGAACTCTTCCAAGTTGTTTTTTTCTCCTTCCCCCTCTCTCATATTTTTAAAATAACCTGATGGGAAAGTATTTAATTTGTGTGTTTGAGAACTATGCATTATTATGATCAAAGGGAGATAATGTAGAGTTCCGATTTAAATCAAAAGCAAACCCTTAATGAATGCCACATTATTATGGAATTATGAACTACACAGTGTGTGTCTTAACAGTGGCTGGCATATTTCATGCTTTGTTTTTGCTGCAAAAAACATTTTGTAAATTTGTAGCTTTTTCTGATTCCCAAGGTTCTCTACAAAGAATCACAGTGATATACATTTGTAATGTGTCCAATTAGGTTTTCAAATAATATTTTATTTGGAAGATATTCCCAAATTAAATATATACTCTGTCTATGTATGCCTGAGATTCTCAATGCTCCCTTACTGGATGTTGTTCAAACAACAATCTGTGTATTTTATATGAGGATGAATGCAATAATGTTTCTTAAGAGAAAAAAATAAAGACGAAACATGTAAATTGTGATTCACTCAGCTCCCTAAAGCAGACACACCATGTTTTGACAGTCCCTATCTGGCAACATCTGGCATCTCATGTATAGTAAAGAGTAGCAAGACGCACTGTGAATTAGCTTAAAGAGGAAATTATATTTGTTTCATTTGCTTGAGGCATTTAGCAAAGTCTTCATCTGCATTATTTTGTCAACAAAATTTGAGTTTAAAGAGAAATATACCAACAATATTTTCACCCCAATTTTAGGATTCATTTTCTATAGGTCATAAACGAAAATAAATTTCTTAAACTTAATGTCATCACACCCACTTTTAAACAATAGAATAAGAGGCAAGAACCATAGGTTTCTGTTCCAGCTCTGTCAGTTTCCAGCTGTAAGGCCTGGGGCAAGAAAATGTGGCTTTTTTTGCTACAGCCAGTGGCTTCAGTCAAATACAGAAAACTGATGCCTTTTTACTTTCAAATTTTACAAAATCTGTCACTTAAAAAATAATTATTGCTCTTTTGTTTTTCCTACCAAATCATTTAAGAGTAAATTGCAAAAATTATGACTCTTCACTTCTAAATATTTCAGTGTGTATTTCCAAACAACAAGCACATATTTCTTCATGATAATGGTACAATAATCAAATTCAGGACATTTAACATTGTCCCTTTGTTCTTCCCCTTCTTGCTACCTGGAATATCCTTCCTTTCCTCCAACACTCATCTTCCAAGGTCCATTTTCTTCACAAAGCCCTCTCAGATTCCTCAATGCCACACCAAAGAATAATGAAGTTTTAAAACACTGAAGCAAGAAAGAGAGTTTACTCCTTTGCTTTTGCCATTTTCTAGCTGCATGATTTTAGGAAAATTATCTAATCTCTCCAAAGCTATGTTTCTTTATCAATTAAATAAAAATAAATATTTACTGACTTAGGCTTACCTGGGGATTAAATGAGATCATGTATATACAATATTTAGCATAGGTACACAAGAAATCGTACTTCTATATTTTTATTACAATTTCTCTTTTCCCTGAAATCATGTAGGAGTGAATACTTTCTACTTTGTATTTCAAGCATTGGTGAAATTATTTATCTCCTTACTCATCTCTCTTATCTCTGACAATAATCACTTATGTGTGAGTCAGAATTTTCCATGTGCAATTGGTAGAAACCCAACTCATACTGGCTTTAGAAACAAAGGGAATTCATTCATAATTGAAAACTCTAGGAAAATCCAGGGTCTCAAAAATGTCAAAAGGAGTTGGTCTCTATTTTTCTCTCTGTGTATGTATGACTGAGCATGCGGGTTGCCTTCAGTAGCTCTATTCCTATATCTGACTAACTACAAATCCAGTGGAATGAAATGGATTCTTTCCGATAGATCTAGCAAAAATTATGGAGTTAATTCCTAGACCAATTTGCCCATCCCTAAACTAAATATCTATGATTTAGGTGGCAGAGATCCTGGTTGGTCAGATCTGGGTCACGTGACAACTCTGCTTGTTTCAGAGTGATGTCATCCCTGCCAGACCCACACAGACGCAGAGTGAAAAGGGGATCTTTACCAGAAAAAAATCAGTATGTGGTTACTATAAAAAGAAGGAATAGATGTTGGTTAAAAAAAATATATATATATATATATATATATATATATTATGGCATTTTGTAAGCCATACTCTACCTTATAAATATAGAAGGTATCATAGCCAATAACCATGGAGGGAAATACTACAAAGCAGCTATCTTGAATATCAGATCATATTCAGTTTCCTCATCTTCCATATCTGGTCAAAATGGAGTAAGGGAGACTGGATTCACTCTCCTGCCTGAAACAACCAAGAAAGTCAAATAAAATATATGAAGTGCAAATTTTTAAGACACTGGATTTCAGGCAAAAAATGACAGTGATCCCTGAAAGATGGCAAAGAAATGAGATGAGCCCTATGATTGTCCAGGTTACTGTCATGAGACAGTTTCCAGGTCACAAAATAGGGAAATGAAACTCTGGTAGAACATAATCCCTGTGTTGAGGAAAGAAAGCTGAGCGTCCAAGGAGAACAAATTGGTAGAGTCTGCAAAACAAAATACCAGAGAGGAGAGAGCTGCAGAGAAAGAACTTTGGGGAACTGCAGAAGATACCCTCTGAATATTCAGTAGAGTACTCATCAGTGTATGCATAAAAGGAAATTACTAGAGAAAAAAAGATTTAAAAAAAACAGTGTTCATAGATGGCTAGAATTAGTTCCTGTTACCACCTTATTGGAAAACTTAACAATTCACAGTCAATAAGGCACTTACTGATGACTGAGCTTGATTTATTGACTTATTGAGCTTGCCTCAGTTGTAGGGAACAATGAGACTTGAATCTAGACTACAGACTAAATGTTGCTCTGGTTCCCTAACAAATCTTACAACAAATACCTAGAATAATAAAAATCATTCCAAGTAATTTAATTATGGCCCAGAATAAAACTTAAGAATATCTATAGAAATTCAAAAATACACAGCATCCAAAAAGGTAAAATTCACATTTGACATCTAACCAAAAATTAGCCATCATGAAAATAAGAAAATGCATGCCCTAAGAAGAAATCAACCAATCAAAAGTAATACAGAATTGAAACAAGTGTTAAAATTAGCATACAGGGATGTTAAAACAGTTGCTATAACTGTATTACATATATTAAGTAAGCTAAGTAGAGACATGAAAGATATAAAAAGGCCCAGGTCAAACTTCTGAAGATGAAATCTACAATGCTTCAGATTTAAAATTCACTGGCTGGGATTAGCAGCAAATTACAAAATTACAAATCTCATAACAAAAATTTAGTGAACTTGAAGACAGAGTAATACGAAAAATTCAAAATGAAACTCATACAGTAATAAATAATTTGAAGGAGTGAAAAGAAACATCAGCTACCTCTGGGACAACTTCAAAGGACCTAATATATGTGTAGTTACAGTATTCAAGAGAGGAGAGGCAGAACAATATTTGAAGACACAATGGCTAAAAATTTTCTATAGCTGATGAAAATTGTAAATTCACAGATCCATGCAAGAAGTTCAATGACACCCAAATATAAGAAACATGAAGAAAACTAACTACATTGAAATATACCCTAATCTAATTGCTTAAAAAAAAAAAAGGTGATACAGAGAAAATCTCAAACTCGCCAAGAGAAAAAAACACACAATACATACAGAGGAATAAAGATGACAATGATAGCATTTTTCTTCTCAGGAATGATGAAAGCAGAAGACATTGGAGTAACATCTTTAAAGCACAGAAAACAAACAAACAAACAAACAAAAAAAAAAAACAGCAATCAAGCTTGTTTGGATGTGTATCCCCACCCAAGTCTCATGTTGAATTGTAATCCCCAATTTTTGTACAAGGGCCTGGTGGGAGGTGACTGAATCATTGGGGAAGACTTCCTCCTTGCTGTTCTTGTGAGTTCTCATGAGATCTGGTTGTTTAAAAGTGTACAGCACCTGTCCCTTCTCTCTCTTCCTCCTGCTCCAGCCATGTAAGATGTGCTGCTTCCCCTTCACTTTTCGCCATGATTACAAGCTTCTTCAAGCCTCCCCAGAATCAGAAGGCTGTACAGCCGGCAGAACCATATACAGAAAATTGGTCCCTAGGAGTGGGACACTGCTATAAAGATACCTGAAAATGTGGAACTAAATTTGGAACTGGGTCATGGGAAGAGGTTGGAACAGTTTGGAGGACTCAGAAAGACAGAAAGATGAGGCAACATTTTGAAATTCCTAGAGACTTATTTAATGGTTTTAACCAAAATGCTGATAGTGATATGAACAGAGATGGGCAGGCTGATGAGGTCTCAGATGAAGATGAGGCATTTATTGGGAACTGAAGTAAAGGTCACTCTTGCTATGCTTTAGCAAATGGACTGCTATCTTTGTGCCCCTGCTCTAGGGATCTGTGGAACTTTAAACTTGAGAATGATGACTTAGGTTATCTGGCGGAAGACATTTCTAAACAGTGAAACATTCAAGATTTAACCTGGCTGCTTCTAACAGTGTACGCACATATGCATGAGCGAAAAGATGATCTGAAACTGGAACTTATATTTAAAAGGAAAGCAGAGCATACAGTTTTGGAATATGTGCTGCCTGACCATATGACAGAAAAGTAAAATCCATTTTCTTGGGAGGAATTCAAGAAAACTACAGAAATTTTCATAAGAGGAGTCAAATGTTAATAGCCAAGACAATGGGGGAAATGCCTCCAAGCCATTTCAGAGATCTTCATGGTAGCCCCTCCCATCACATTCCCAGAGGCACAGGAGGGAAGAATGGTTTTATTGGCCGTGCCCAGGGTGCTGCTGCCCTGTGCAACTTTGGGACATTGCTCCCTGTGTCCCAGACACTCCAGCTCTAGCCATGGCTAAAAGGGCCCCAGATATGTCTCAGGCTGCTGCTCCAGAGGGTACAAGCCATAAGCCTTGGCAGCTTCTATGTGGTGCTAAGCCTGCGGGTGTGCAGACAGCAAGAGTTGAGTCTTGGAAGCCTCCAGCCAGATTTCAGAAGATGTATGGAAACATCCGGATGCCTGGGCAGAAGTCTGCTGTAGGGGCAGAGTCCTCAGGGATAACCTCTACTAGAGCAGGAAGGAGGGAAAACGTGGGGTTGGAGCCTCCACACAGAGTCCCCACTGGGACACTTCCTAGTGGAGCTGTGAATAGTAGATCCTTGAATAGTAGATCCACCGATGGCTTGCACTGTGTACGTGGAAAAGCCACAGGCATTCAACACCAGCTGTTGAGTGCAGCCATAGGAGAAAAGCCCTGCAGAGACATAGTTGCAGAGCTGCCCAAGGCCTTGGGAGTCCACCTCTTGTATCAGTGTGGCCTGGATATAAGACATGAAGTCAAAGATTATTTTGGAGCTTTAAGATTTAATGACCGTCCCAATGGGTTATGGACTTGCATGGAGCCTGTAGCCCCTTTGTTTTGGCTGATTTCTCCCTTTTAGATTAGGAGTATTTAGCCAATGCCTGTACCCCCATTGTATTTTGGAAGTTACTAACTTGTTTTTTATTTTACAGGCTCATAGGTGGAAGGGACTTGCCTTGTCTCAGATGAGACTTTGGAGTGTGGCCTGTTGAGTTAATGTTGAAATAGATTAAGACTTTGGGGACTGTTGAGAAGTGATTATTATGTTTTACAGTGTGAGAAGGACATGAGATTTGGGAGAGGCAAAAGGTAGAACGATATGGTTTGGATTTGTGCCTCGCCACCCAAATCTCATGTTGAATTGTAATCCCCAGTGTTGGATGAGGGACCTGGTGGCAGGTGACTGGATCATGGGGGAGGACTTCCATGGTTTGGACTTGTATCCTCACCCCAATCTCATGTTGAATTGTAATTCCCAATGTTGGATGAGGGGCCTGGTGGGAGGTGTGACTGGATCATGGGAGAGGACTTCCCCCTTACTGTTCTTGTGAGAGTGAGTTATCATGAGAGCTGGTTGTTTATACGTGTATGACACCTCCCCGCTTCTCTCTGTTCCTCCTACTCCAGCCACATAAGACCGGTGCCTGCTCCCCCTTTGCCTTCCACCATGATTGTAAGTTTCGGGAGGTATCCCCAGAAACAGAAGCCTGTACAGCCTGCAGAACCATGAGCCAATTAAAACTATTTTCTTTATAAATTACCCAATTTCAAGTATGTATTTGTAGTACGCGAGAATGCACAAATACAAAGCCATAATACTATACTAAATAAAATGTTTTTCAAAAATGAAATAAAGACTTCTTAACATATATAAAAGTTGAAAAAATTCATCAACATCAGACTTGAGCTACCAGAAACATCAAAGGAAATGATTTGGGCAGAAGGAAAACAATACCAGATGGAAATATGTACCTATATAATGGAATAAAGAGCAGTGATAATGGTAACAACATGAAAATATCTATCTCTCTATATGCATATATATACACATATACATACACATATATACATATATACGTATACATACACACATATATCTTATTTAAATGTCTCAATTAAAAGATAACTGTCTTTAGACAAAATAATTAAAATGTAATGTGTTATCGAAAACATATGTAGAAGTAAAATATATGACAATAGCAATAAGGCTGGGAGAGGGAAAAATAAAAGTAAACAAAGGCAAAGTTTCTATACTGTACATGAACTAATATATATTTTAAGGTAGAATGTGATAAATTATAGCTAATAAGGCAACAAAAGAGTAAAAATGCCATCACAAAAATGCTCAATCCAAATGAAGGCAGAAAAAAGTGAAAAGGTACAATTAAGAGATGGGACAAATGAAATACAAACTAGCAGGTAGATTTAAGCCTAACTGTATCATTAGAAACACTAAATGAGAATAGTCTAGTCTCTTAATGCCCCAATTAGACATAGTCTTTTTTTTTTTTTTTTTTTTTTTATACTTTAAGTTCTAGGGTACATGTGCATAACGTGCAGGTTTGTTACATATGTATACTTATGCCATGTTGGTGTGCTGCACACATCAACTCGTCAGCACCCATCAATTCATCATTTATATCAGGTATAATTCCCAATGCAATCCCTCCCTCCTCCCCCCTCCCCCCTCCCCATGATAGGCCCCAGTGCGTGATGTTCCCCTTCCCGAGTCCAAGTGATCTCATTGTTCAGTTCCCACCTATGAGTGAGAACATGTGGTGTTTGGTTTTCTGTTCTTGTGATAGTTTGCTGAGAATGATGGTTTCCAGCTGCATCCATGTCCCTACAAAGGACGCAAACTCATCCTTTTTTATGGCTGCATAGTATTCCATGGTGTATATGTGCCACATTTTCTTAATCCAGTCTGTCACAGATGGACATTTGGGTTGATTCCAAGTCTTTGCTATTGTGAATAGTGCCGCAATAAACATACGTGTACATGTGTCTTTGTAGTAGAATAATTTATAATCCTTTGGGTATATACCCAGTAGTGGGATGACTGGGTCATATGGTACATCTAGTTCTAGATCCTTGAGGAATTGCCATACTGTTTTCCATAATTGTTGAACTAGTTTACAATCCCACCAACAGTGTAAAAGTGTTCCTATTTCTCCACATCCTCTCCAACACCTGTTGTTTCCTGACTTCTGAATGACTGCCATTCTAACTGGTGTGAGATGGTATCTCATTGTGGTTTTGATTTGCATTTCTCTGATGGCGAGTGATGATGAGCATTTTTTCATGTGTCTGTTGGCTGTATGAATATCTTCTTTTGAGAAATGTCTGTTCATATCTTTTGCCCACATTTTGATGGGGTTGTTTGCTTTTTTCTCGTATATTTGTTTCAGTTCTTTGTAGATTCTGGATATTAGCCCTTTGTCAGATGAGTAGGTTGCAAAAATTTTCTCCCATTCTGTAGGTTGCCTGTTCACTCTGATGGTAGTTTCTTTTGCTGTGCAAAAGCTCTTTAGTTTAATTAGATCCCATTTGTCAATTTTTGCTTTTGCTGCCGTTGCTTTTGGTGTTTTAGACATGAAGTCCTTGCCCATGCCTATGTCCTGAATGGTACTACCTAGATTTTCTTCTAGGATTTTTATGGTATTAGGTCTAACATTTAAGTCTCTAATCCATCTTGAATTAATCTTCGTATAAGGGGTAAGGAAAGGATCCAGTTTCAGCTTTCTACTTATGGCTAGCCAATTTTCCCAGCACCATTTATTAAATAGGGAATTCTTTCCCCATTTCTTGTTTCTCTCAGGTTTGTCAAAGATCAGATGGCTGTAGATGTGCGGTATTATTTCTGAGGACTCTGTTCTGTTCCATTGGTCTATAGCTCTGTTTTGGTACCAGTACCATGCTGTTTTGGTTACTGTAGCCTTGTAGTATAGTTTGAAGTCAGGTAGCGTGACGCCTCCAGCTTTGTCCTTTTGACTTAGGATTGTCTTGGCAATGCGGGCTCTTTTTTGGTTCCATATGAACTTTAAAGCAGTTTTTTCCAATTCTGTGAAAAAACTCATTGGTAGCTTGATGGGGATGGCATTGAATCTATAAATAACCGTGGGGAGTATGGCCATTTTCACGATATTGATTCTTCCT
This sequence comes from Rhinopithecus roxellana, assembly GCF_007565055.1. Classification (NCBI taxonomy): domain Eukaryota; kingdom Metazoa; phylum Chordata; class Mammalia; order Primates; family Cercopithecidae; genus Rhinopithecus; species Rhinopithecus roxellana. Next base: position 44,367,877 of record NC_044555.1, read on the forward strand.
ATCCATGAGCATGGTATGTTCTTCCATTTGTTTGTGTCCTCTTTGATTTCACTGAGCAGTGGTTTGTAGTTCTCCTTGAAGAGGTCCTTGACATCCCTTGTAAGCTGGATTTCTAGGTATTTTATTCTCTTTGAAGCAATTGTGAATGGAAGTTCATTCCTGATTTGGCTCTCTGCTTGTCTGTTACTGGTGTATAAGAATGCTTGTGATTTTTGCACATTAATTTTGTATCCTGAGAATTTGCTGAAGTTGCTTATCAGCTTAAGGAGATTTTGGGCTGAGACAATGGGGTTTTCTAAATATACAATCATGTCATCTGCAAACAGGGACAATTTGACTTCTTCTTTTCCTAACTGGATACCCTTGATTTCTTTCTCTTGCCTGATTGCCCTAGCCAGAACTTCCAACAATATGTTGAAAAGGAGTGGTGACAGAGGGCATCCCTGTCTTGTGCCAGTTTTCAAAGGGAATTTTTCCAGTTTTTGCCCATTCAGTATGATATTAGCTGTGGGTTTGTCATAAATAGCTCTTATGATTTTGAGGTACGTTCCATCAATACCGAATTTATTGAGCGTTTTTAGCATGAAGGGCTGTTGAATTTTGTCAAAAGCCTTTTCTGCATCTATTGAGACAATCATGTGGTTCTTGTCTTTGGTTCTGTTTATATGCTGGAGTACGTTTATTGATTTGCGAATGTTGAACCAGCCTTGCATCCCAGGGATGAAGCCCACTTGATCATGGTGGATAAGCTTTCTGATGTGCTGCTGAATCCGGTTTGCCAGTATTTTATTGAGAATTTTTGCATCAATGTTCATCAGGGATATTGGTCTAAAATTCTCTTTTTTTGATGTGTCTCTGCCAGGCTTTGGTATCAGGATGATGTTGGCCTCATAAAATGAGTTAGGGAGGATTCCCTCTTTTTCTATTGATTGGAATAGTTTCAGAAGGAATGGTACCAGCTCCTCCTTGTACCTCTGGTAGAATTCAGCTGTGAATCCATCTGGTCCTGGACTTTTTTTGGTGGGTAGGCTATTAATTGTTGCCTCAATTTCAGAGCCTGCTATTGGTCTATTCAGGGATTCAACTTCTTCCTGGTTTAGCCTTGGGAGAGTGTAAGTGTCCAGGAAATTATCCATTTCTTCTAGATTTTCTAGTTGATTTGCGTAGAGGCGTTTATAGTATTCTCTGATGGTAGTTTGTATTTCTGTGGGGTCAGTGGTGATATCCCCTTTATCATTTTTTATGGCATCTATTTGATTCCTCTCTCTTTTCTTCTTTATTAGCCTTGCTAGCGGTCTGTCAATTTTGTTGATCTTTTCAAAAAACCAACTCCTGGATTCATTGATTTTTTGGAGGGTTTTTTGTGTCTCTATCTCCTTCAGTTCGGCTCTAATCTTAGTTATTTCTTGCCTTCTGCTAGCTTTTGAATGTGTTTGCTCTTGCCTCTCTAGTTCTTTTAATTGTGATGTTAGAGTGTCAATTTTAGATCTTTCCTGCTTTCTCTTGTGGGCATTTAGTGCTATAAATTTCCCTCTACACACTGCTTTAAATGTGTCCCAGAGATTCTGGTATGTTGTATCTTTGTTCTCATTGGTTTCAAAGAACATCTTTATTTCCGCTTTCATTTCGTTATGTACCCAGTAGTCATTCAGGAGCAGGTTGTTCAGTTTCCATGTAGTTGAGTGGTTTTCATTGAGTTTCTTAGTCCTGAGTTCTAGTTTGATTGCACTGTGGTCTGAGAGACAGTTTCTTATAATTTCTGTTCTTGTACATTTGCTGAGGAGTGCTTTACTTCCAATTATGTGGTCAATTGTGGAATAAGTGTGATGTGGTGCTGAGAAGAATGTATATTCTGTTGATTTGGGGTGGAGAGTTCTATAGATGTCTATTAGGTCCGCTTGGTGCAGAGATGAGTTCAATTCCTGGATATCCTTGTTAACTTTCTATCTCGTTGATCTGTCTAATGTTGACAGTGGAGTGCTGAAGTCTCCCATTATTATTGTATGGGAGTCTAAGTCTCTTTGTAAGTCTCTAAGGACTTGCTTTATGAATCTGGGTGCTCCTGTATTGGGTGCATATATATTTAGGAGAGTTAGCTCTTCCTGTTGAATTGATCCCTTTACCATTATGTAATGGCCTTGTCTCTTTTGATCTTTGATGGTTTAAAATCTGTTTTATCAGAGACAAGGATTGCAACCCCTGCTTTTTTTTGTTCTCCATTTGCTTGATACATCTTCCTCCATCCCTTTATTTTGAGCCTATATATGTCTATGCATGTGAGATGGGTCTCCTGAATACAGCAGACTGATGGGTCTTGACTCTTTATCCAGTTTGCCAGTCTGTGTCTTTTAATTGGAGCATTTAGTCCATTAACATTTAAGGTTAATATTGTTATGTGTGAACTTGATCCTGCCATTGTGATATTAACTGGTTATTTTGCTCATTAGTTGATGCAGTTTCTTCCTAGCCTCGATGGTCTTTACATTTTGGCATGTTTTTGCGATGGCTGGTACCGGTTGTCCCTTTCCATGTTTAGGGCTTCCTTCAGGGTCTCTTGTAAGGCAGGCCTGGTGGTGACAAAATCTCTAAGCATTTGCTTATCTGTAAAGGATTTTATTTCTCCTTCACTTATGAAACTTAATTTGGCTGGATATGAAATTCTGGGTTTAAAATTCTTTTCTTTAAGAACGTTGAATATTGGCCCCCACTCTCTTCTGGCTTGTAGAGTTTCTGCCGAGAGATCTGCTGTTAGTCTGATGGGCTTCCCTTTGTGGGTAACCCGACCTTTCTCTCTGGCTGCCCTTAAGATTTTTTCCTTCATTTCAACTTTGGTGAATCTGGCAATTATGTGTCTTGGAGTTGCTCTTCTGGAGGAGTATCTTTGTGGCGTTCTCTGTATTTCCTGAATTTGAATGTTGGCCTGCCCTACTAGGTTGGGGAAGTTCTCCTGGATGATATCCTGAAGAGTGTTTTCCAACTTGGTTCCATTTTCCCCCTCACTTTCAGGCACCCCAATCAGACGTAGATTTGGTCTTTTTACGTAATCCCATACTTCTTGCAGGCTTTGCTCATTTCTTTTTCTTCTTTTTTCTTTTGGTTTCTCTTCTCGCTTCATTTCATTCATTTGATCCTCAATCACTGATACTCTTTCTTCCAGTTGATCGAGTCGGTTACTGAAGCTTGTGCATTTGTCACGTATTTCTCGTGTCATGGTTTTCATCTCTGTCATTTCGTTTATGATCTTCTCTGCATTAATTAGTCTAGCTGTCAATTCTTCCACTCTTTTTTCAAGATTTTTAGTTTCTTTGCGCTGGGTACGTAATTCCTCCTTTAGCTCTGATAAGTTTGATGGACTGAAGCCTTCTTCTCTCCTCTCGTCCAAGTCATTCTCTGACCAGCTTTGATCCGTTGCTGGCGATGGGCTGCGCTCCTTTGCAGGGGGAGATGCGCTCTTATTTTTTGAACTTCCAGCTTTTCTGCCCTGCTTCTTCCCCATCTTTGTGGTTTTATCTGTCTCTGGTCTTTGTTGGTGGTGACGTACTGATGGGGTTTTGGTATAGGTGTCCTTCCTGTTTGATAGTTTTCCTTCTGACAGTCAGAAGGACTGTCTGTTGGTCTGTTGGAGATTGCTTGAGGTCCACTCCAGACCCTGTTTGCCTGGGTATCAGCAGCAGAGGTTGCCGAAGATAGAATATTGCTGAACAGCGAGTGTACCTGTCTGATTCTTCCTTTGGAAGTTTCCTCTCAGGGGTGTACTCCACCCTGTGAGGTGTGGGGTGTCAGACTGCCCCTAGTGGGGGATTTCTCCCAGCTAGGCTACTCAGGGGTCAGGGACACACCTGAGCAGGCAGTCTGTCCGTTCTCAGATCTCAACCTCCGCGTTGGGAGATCCACGGCTCTCCCCAAAGCTGTCAGACAGAGTCGTTCGCGTCTGCACCGGCTCCCGCTACTTCCCCTGTTGGTCTTCAGCTGTGCGCTGTCCCCAGAGGTGGAGTCTACAGAGACAGGCAGGCTTCCTTGAGCTGCTGTGAGCTCCACCCAGTTCGAGCTTCCCAGCAGCTTTGTTTACCTACTTCAGCCTCAGCAATGGCGGGCGCCCCTCCCCCAGCCTCGCTGCTGCCTTGTGGATAGATCGCCGCAGACTGCTGTGTTAGCAGTGAGGGAGGCTCCGTGGGCATGGGACCCTCCCGGCCAGGCGTGGGATATATTCTCCTGGTGTGCCTGTATGCTTACAGCGCAGTATTGGGGTGGGAGTTACCCGATTTTCCAGGTGTTGTGTGTCTCAGTTCCCCTGGCTAGGAAAACGGATCCCCTTCCCCATTGCGCTTCCAGGTGAGGCGATGCCTCGCCCTGCTTCAGCTCTCGCTGGTCAGGCTGCAGCAGCTGACCAGCACCGATTGTCTGGCACTCCCTAGTGAGATGACCCCAGTACCTCAGTTGAAAATGCAGAAATCACCGGTCTTCTGTGTCGCTCGCGCTGGGAGTTGGAGACTGGAGCTCTTCCTATTCGGCCATCTTGCTCCGCCCCCTAGTCATAGTCTTTTAATACCCCAATTAAAAGGCAGAGGTTGTCATGCTGGATAAAGAAAAACAATACTCGAGGATATACTTACAAGAAGTTCACTGCAAATATAAAGTCATACATAACTTAAAATGTAAAAGGATGGAAATCGGTATACAACGATAATTAATCAAGTGAAAACTGGAGTGATTAATATCACACAATCGATGCTGGGAAAGGAAGTAAAAATGCTATTTTCACAATGTTTGCTTGTATATATCAGTAAACAAATGAACATTTTGAATCCATGCAGAAGCTAATAAAATTTTAAAACTGAGTCTCTGAAAACAAATAAAATGAAAAAGCTGATGTGCTGTTTTGTGTGTGCTCCCACCATAGCCATTTTCAAGCTGCTTGATGTCAATCAGCTCACATTTTTTGAAAATTTAAACATAGACCATCATGAGCCAGTCTTATTTACCACTGATTCCAGGCTATCAAAATGTGAGACTATAGTCATCATATCCTGCCAACTGGCTCTCCTTTGAAGCAACTATATTTAGAACTTAGAATACAGTTGCTTCAAAAATGAGTTGTTTAGAATTTAAACGCTGAGTAGATTGCAAAAATTTTGTCCCATTCTGTAGGTTGCCTGCTCACTCTGATAGTAGTTTCTTTTGCTGTGCAGAAGCTCTTTAATTAGATCCCATTTGTCAATTTTGGCTTTTGCTGCCATTGCTTTTGGTGTTTTAGACATGAAGTCCTTGCCCATGCCTATGTCCTGAATGGTACTACCTAGGTTTTCTTCTAGGGATTTTATGGTATTAGGTCTAACATTTAAGTCTCTAATCCATCTTGAATTAATCTTTGTATAAGGAGTAAGGAAAGGATCCAGTTTCAGCTTTCTACTTATGGCTAGCCAGTTTTCCGAGCAACATAAAGGGCTAATATCCAGAATCTACAAAGAACTCAAACAAATATACAAGAAAAAAACAAACAACCCCATCAAAAAGTGGGCAAAGGATATGAACAGACATTTCTCAAAAGAAGACATTCATACAGCCAACAGACACATGAAAAAATGCTCATCATCACTGGCCATCAGAGAAATGCAAATCAAAACCACAATGAGATACCATCTCACACCAGTTAGAATGGCAATCATTCAGAAGTCAGGAAACAACAGGTGCTGGAGAGGATGTGGAGAAATAGGAACACTTTTACACTGTTGGTGGGATTGTAAACTAGTTCAACCATTATGGAAAACAATATGGCAATTCCTCAAGGATCTAGAACTACATGTACCATATGACCCAGCCATCCAACTACTGGGTATATACCCAAAGGATTATAAATCATGCTGCTATAAAGACACATGCACACGTATGTTTATTGCGGCACTATTCACAATAGCAAAGACTTGGAATCAACCCAAATGTCCATCAGTGACAGACTGGATTAAGAAAATGTGGCACATATACACCATGGAATACTATGCAGCCATAAAAAAGGATGAGTTTGCATCCTTTGTAGGGACATGGATGCAGCTGGAAACCATCATTCTTAGCAAACTGTCACAAGAACAGAAAACCAAACACCGCATGTTCTCACTCATAGGTGGGAACTGAACAATGAGATCACTTGGACTCGGGAAGGGGAACATCACACACTGGGGCCTATCATGGGGAGGGGGTAGGGGGGAGGGATTGCATTGGGAGTTATACATGATATAAATGATGAATTGATGGGTGCTGACGAGTTGATGGGTGCAGCACACCAACATGGCACAAGTATACATATGTAACAAACCTGCACGTTATGCACATGTACCCTAGAACTTAAAGTATAATAAAAAATGAAAAATAAATTTAAAAAAAAGTTAAAAAAGTAAAAAAAAAAAAAAGAATTTAAACGCTGAAACATTAAAAAATACACAAATGATCCATGGGCTATGAATGTATATGGCCTAAATAAAATAGGATTTCTAACAGCATTCTCCACCCTTCCTCCTTATTAAATAATTCAGCCATTCTTTGGCCTCAATAAATCTAGATACCTGCTGCACAAATCAATAGACATCAGGACATTAACATTTCATCATGGAAACTATGTAGGCCTGCAGAAGATGAGAGAACAGGCCTTTGGGGATGTTCAAAGTGATTCTATTTGTTAACTTCTTAAGAAGAAGTTAGTGCGAATGTCATAAATTTTATTAATTTGCAGGTCATATCAATTCATTTTGTTTTTTTTTTTTAATTTTTTATTATACTTTAAGTTCTAGGGTACATGTGCATAACGTGCAGGTTTGTTACATATGTATACTTATGCCATGTTGGTGTGCTGCACCCATCAACTTGTCAGCACCCATCAATTCATCATTTATATCAGGTATAACTCCCCACTGCAATCCCTCCCTCCTCCCCCCTCCCCATGATAGGCCCCAGTGTGTGATGTTCCCCTTCCCGAGTCCAAGTGATCTCATTGTTCAGTTTCCACCTATGAGTGAGAACATGCGGTGTTTGGTTTTCTCTTCTTGTGATAGTTTGCTAAGAATGATGGTTTCCAGCTGCATCCATGTCCCTACAAAGGACGCAAACTCATCCTTTTTTATGGCTGCATAGTATTCCATGGTGTATATGTGCCACATTTTCTTAATCCAGTCTGTCACAGATGGACATTTGGGTTGATTCCAAGTCTTTGCTATTGTGAATAGTGCCGCAATAAACATACGTGTGCATGTGTCTTTGTAGTAGAATAATTTATTCGAAACCAATGAGAACAAAGATACAACATACCAGAATCTCTGGGACACATTTAAAGCAGTGTGTAGAGGGAAATTTATAGCACTAAATGCCCACAAGAGAAAGCAGGAAAGAACTAAATTTGACACTCTAACATCACAATTAAAAGAACTAGAAAGGCAAGAGCAAACACATTCAAAAGCTAGCAGAAGGCAAGAAATAACTAAGATCAGAGCCGAACTGAAGGAGATAGAGACACAAAAAACCCTCCAAAAACTCAATGAATCCAGGAGTTGGTTTTTTGAAAAGATCAACAAAACTGACAGACCGCTAGCAAGACTAATAAAGAAGAAAAGAGAGAGGAATCAAATAGACACAATAAAAAATGATAAAGGGGATATCACCACCGACCCCACAGAAATACAAACAACCATCAGAGAATACTGTAAACACCTCTACGCAAATCAACTAGAAAATCTAGAAGAAATGGATAATTTCCTGGACACTTACACTCTCCCAAGACTAAACAAGGAAGAAGTTGAATCCCTGAATAGACCAATAGCAGGCTCTGAAATTGAGGCAACAATTAAGAGCCTACCCACCAAAAAAAGTCCAGGACCAGATGGATTCACAGCTGAATGCTCTTTAAAAATTATTGGAAGATAGATGCAGAGCACTTCCACACATGGAATCTCATGTACAAAATGGGGTAGTGACAATAAACAAATAGTTGTGGGATTTCAGGCACCATACCTTAAATATCAACGAGATAGTTTCTCATAAGTGAGACTTTTAAGCTACCACACATAACATGGCATGGGAAGTCAATTCCTCTGCCCTATATGGCATAATTCTGGCCTTAACTTTAAGACTAAACACACCATCCTCCCCTCAGCCCACCTCTAACCATCAAATAACAATTTTTTAGACTATCATCAAATCTGACCAGAAATAAAAACTATCATGTCTTATCTGGAAACTAGATAAGGAAGGGGAGCTATATCCTGTTCAATATATGCAAGTTTCCTGTTTATTGTGTTAGGGAGGCCAGAGCAGTGTGTACTAGTTGAGTGAGGTCCAAAAGTACAGACCGTTAGAAATATGCCACCTTCCCTTCTCAGTTCAGAAGGATCCCTAAGTTCCTGACTCATACAGTCTTTGCTTTACACAGCCTGTGAGGGGGAATCTTAATCACATTAATTCCATGGACTCTAAAAAAAAGCAGTCCTGGTGTTTAATGGTGCACGGCAGGTCAGCCTGTGTTTATAGTTCAGGATATGAAGAGTAGGGCTTGGGAGCTGGGGTGGTGTGGGAGGAAGGCAGACAGGGACAAAATGAAGTAGAGAATGTGAAATGGTTGCAAAAGCTTAGTACCTAGCATCAGCAATACTGGAATCTCCCCTGAGCTGTGCCACTAATTTCTGGTGACCTGGACAAGTCCCTCTTCCTCCCTGAATTCCATTTGTATCATCTGAGCAGTGAAGGTGTAGAACTAGTGATTTCTAAAGGGTTTTTTTTTTTTTTTTTTTTTTTTTTTTTCTGCCCCAAGGGTCAGTGACTTTAGGGACTCCTTTAACCTGTCTGGCAATGACTCTTTTTGTCTGCCTTAAGGGAAATGGTAAGAATTCATAACGTCTAATAGGTATAAGGCCTAGTTCAGTTTACAAAGTTCCCTTCACATACATACGTTCTTTGATCCATCCAAGCAATAGCCTTCTGAGATAGGCAGAGTGGGTATGTTCATCCCCAGTTGACAGATAAAGAAAGTGAGGCTCAGAGGCTAACATTTAGTGAACACTTACACTTTTATGTGCTAAGCATGTTACATGAATCATCTCCCTTAGTCCATACAATGACCCTCTGAAGTGTTTTATGGTAGCTAATATATTATTTACATTTTACAGATGAAGACACTGAGGGACAAAGAAGATCTCTGATTTGCCCATGGTCACTCAGGTGGCAAATGCTTATGATTCAGAGCCTTGCACTTAACATTTATACTATATACTGCTTATTTTGTAAGGACCAAATGGAGTCTTGCATTTGGGAATAGGGGTTAAGGATAGAAGAAACACCCATAATTACAGAAAGCATAAACTTGCTTTGGGCAGGCATGCCCTTGGCAACACTGTGAATACAGTTTGCCTTTGCTGCCTTCTGACATCTCTGTCCCTATCAGGCATCCAGTACCAATCAAAATTTATTTCCATAGGCCATATTCTCTAAAGCACATAGAGGTGGTAAAGCATTTTCTAGAGCCGAGGTTCCCAATTCTCACTGGCCAGCTGGGAATCTTTAGCCTCATTTTAGAGAATTAGATTCAAATAGTTTAATTTAGCGTCAAGATTTAAGCTTTTCAGGTGGTTCTAATGTGCAGTCAGGGTACAGAACAAATGTTGTTCTCAGTCTTGGCTGCATATTAAAATTATCTGGAGAGATTTCAAAAGTTAACAAAGTGCACAACCACCAGAAATGCTGATGTAATTGTTTTGGGGTATAAACTTGATCTGAGATTTTTATAAGCTTTCAAGTGATATTAATGTAGATACAAAGTTGAAAATCACTTATCTATCCACAAGGCCTATGATCTACTATATAGGCTTCACCACTCACTAGCTAAATAAACTTGGGTAAGTAACTTAATCTCATAGTTTCTTCATCTTAAACATAAAGAAAATAATAATATTCACATTGTGAGGTTATTCTGAGAATTAAATAATGTTTGTAAAGGGCTAGTATCTGGCATGTAGTAAGTGCTAAAAAACTAGCTATAATGATAAATTACTATGCAGGATAAAAAGTATCTAATAAACAAAATCTTACTAAGGCAATGGTTCTCAAACTTTAGCATCCATCAGAATCACCTGAAGGCTTATTAAAATACAGATTGCCTCTCTCTACCTATACTTTATGTCCAGGGTGAAACCAATAATATGCACTTGTAACAAGTTCCCAGATGATACTGATGCAACTAGTTTGAACATTGTAGTTTGAGAAGCTCCATAACAAAATATTAGCTTCAGTTTCAGATGCCCCTCCAAATGAGGTTTTTGTTTGTTTTGTTTTTGTTTTTGTTTTTTGAAACAGAGTCTCACTCTGTTGCCCAGGCTGGCATGCACTGGCGATCTCAGCTCACTGCAGCCTCTGCCTCATGGGTTCAAGCGATTCTCCTGCCTCAGCCTCACAAGTAGCTGGGATTACAGGAATGTGCTACCACACCCAGCTAATTTTTGTATTTTCAGTAAAGACAGGGTTTCACCATGTTGGTCACACTGGTCTCGAACTCCTAATCTCAAATGACCTGCCCATCTCAGGCTCCCAAAGTGCTGGGATTACAGGTGTGATCCCTCAACTGAGTATTGATACATTCAAAAACCCCAAGGATGTTATTATGGTGGAACTTAAGATACTTTAGTTGACAAATAGTGGAGAGGTATTTGGGGACAAGCGATATCCTTGTAAAAAGCTGACTACACTTAATTTTAAGGTGAGTCCATGTCAGCTTCCCTGGGCTATTTTGCAAAGCAGGAGACAGAACAGAGGCTGCTCTAAATGAGATTTTGTAACAGAGTAGCAGAAGCTTCATATTTTTTGCTTTTTCTTTTCAGCACCATTTAATGAGAGCTGCCCTTTCCCCTCCTTCAGTCTCTCCTCTAATTTAAAAAAGATGCCACTAAAGTGGCACGTCTTCACAGAAGGGTTAAATTCCTTTTTAAATGTATTCCAAGGCTTATAAAACACATTAAGATTGACGGGAATGTGATTGTTTTCTACCAAAAAGTGTCACAGAAATAAGGATGTTTTCCAGTGTCTGGAGAGGTTCTGACAAATAGACTAAGGCTGACAAATTTCTCCCCCAACCCTGACAGCTACTGAAGTAATCAATTGTGGAAGGGATAAGGCTGGCTGCGAGCCTAATAAGGAGGCTGGCAAATGTATTTGCAGCATACTTTCTACTTTTTTGTGTCCCTGTCAAGTACTCCCCTCCAGCATTGGATTTCCAACTCTTCAACCATCACTCTGTTTCTGGGCAGCAGGTATTATCCTTGATAACCTCCACCCCAATCAAAGTCTATTTGGACTTTTTAAATTCTCTATTATCTGACTAAGGCTAGGCAGTTGACTTGCTGAATTTAGACGTAGAAATACACACTGGCCGGGCGTGGTGGCTCACACCTGTAGTCCCAGCACTTTGGGAGGCCGAGGCAGGCGGATGACCTGAGGTCAGAAGTTTGAGACCAGCCTGACCAACATGGTGAAACTCTGTCTCTACTAAAAATACAAAATTAGCGGGGCATGGTGTGCATGCCTGTTAATCCCAGCTACTCAGGAGGCTGAGGCAGGAGAATCGCTTTGGTGGAGGTTGCAGTGAGCCGAGATTGTGCCACTGTACTCCAGTCTGGCAAACAAGAGTGAAACTCTGTCTCAAAAAAAGAAAAAAAATCAGTTGGGTGCAGTGCCTCATGCATGTAATCCCAGCACTATGGGAGGATGAGGCCGGCGGATCACCTGAGGTTGGGAGTTCCAGACCAGCCTGACCAACATGGAGAAACCCCGTCTCGACTAAAAGTACAAAATTAGCCGGTCGTGGTGGCGGGCACTTGTAATCCCAGCTACTCGGGAGGCTGAGGCAGGAGAATAGCTTGAACCCAGGAGGCAGAGGTTGCAGTGAGCCAAGGTCACGGCATTGCACTCCAGCTTGGGCAACAAGACCAAAACGCCATCTCAAAAAAGTAAAAAAATAAGTAAAAATCACATTGAGGCTGAGTGTGGTGGCTCACGCCTGTAATCCTAGCACTTTGGGAAGCTGAGGTGGGTGGATCACGAGGTCAGGAGTTCGAGACCAGCCTGGCCAACATGGTGAAACCCTGTTTCTACTAAAAATCCAAAAAAATTAGTTGGGCATGGTGGTGGCACATGTAATCCCAGCTACTCGGGAGGCTGAGGCAGGAGAATTGCTTAAAACTGGAAGGCAGAGGTTGCAGTGAGCCGCGATCGTGTCATGGCACTCCAGCCTGGGCAACAAGAGCAAAACTCTGTTCCCCCCCCCCAAAAAAAAAAATCACATTGAATGTGTGAGTGGTAGGTACTGCTTAATGAGATATTTTTTTTCCAAGGAATTTGTAGCAAAAGCAGCAGCTCAAAAGAATGAGTCTCAAATAGTCGAAAGCCAGGCAATGCGGCTGGTGGCATAGTTGTTAAAATAATTTGGTTGCTAGGGTGGCATTTGGGCAAAGCATGCCAATATTCTCTGGAGCAGATAAAGTGGGGAGACGCCTAGAAACTTAGTTCCACAGGTGGATGGGTTTGACGTTGGAGCAATCGCTCAATATCTTTATCTCCTGACACTCATCTATAAAATGAGGTTAATAATATCCTGTCTGGCCTCCCTCTTTTGAGTTGTGAAACTAAATTTTCATGGCATATGTGAAGGTATGCTGTAAATTAGTAGGTGTTAGAGAAATTCAAGTTTTTGAATAATAGTAATGACAATGATGACGACGATGAAATAAATGATAAATCCTTAGCCACATGAGAAAAATAGGTTGAAGGTTAGTAAAGTTTCACACACCAGAAAAGATCTACTGAATAAAAAGCACTCTTGGCTGGGCGCGGTGGCTCACGCCTGTAATCCTAGCACTTTGAGAGGCCGAGATGGGAGGATCGCCTGAGGTCAGGAGTTCAAGACCAAGCTGGCCAACATGGCAAAACCCCGTCTCTACTAAAAATACAAAAATGACCCAGGCATGGTGGTGCGTGCCTGTAACCCCAGCTACTCAGAGGCTGAGGCAGGTGAATCGCTTGAACCCAAAGGCAGAGATTGAAGTCAGCCGGGATTGCACCACTGCACTCCAGCCTTGGCAACAGAGCGAGACTCTATCTCCAAAAAAAAAATAAATAAATAAATAAAAAATAAAAAATAAGTACTGTTGATGTCGTCAAATTAAATATTACCATACCTAATATCTTGGAGCCATGAAAATCCATTGATTTGATGTGGATAGAGCATATTTATCAGGCATGTCCCTCTGTGGGTCTCAATGTCCCCATCAGTTCCATGAGGGAGTAGGAGGCCTGGATATTCACAGGTAACACCATTTTCTGGGTATTCATAGGGAGGAAAGAAGTCACCAAGGAAGCTGGCTGCCACTGCTTCCTCCTCTCCTGTTCAGAGGGGATAGTCCAAGAGCCAGAGAAGAAACAGTAACACTTTGTAGGGATGTATACATTGGAGGCTTCTTGGAGGACCCTGAGTGGCCCACTGCTACTCCCTCCTAGTGAGCTGCTTTCAGTGGAAGATTTACAAGTACTTGAGACCCTTCAGGACACTAAGACGCTGGTCTACACTAGCATAGCTCCAGGTCATAAGTAGAAAATGATAGCTCAGTCAATAGCAAATACTCCAAGGACTTGAAATGATCTGAGGCCACTTCTCTTTGAATCATTCCACTGTAGAGAAGCAGTTAACTTACAGGCTCTTGATGTATTTGCCCTAGTAATGGCAACCCTCAGCCCCCACCTCTCAGTAATAATTTACATGAGCAGAGCCTGCTTATGCAGAGAAGGCTTAAAACAATAAAACTGTGTGTTCAACCCCAAAGACCCTAACAGTCTGCCATCCTCAGAAGAGCAGTGACTCCTAGCTGGTCAGACCCAGCACCCATGGTTATCCAGCACTACTTGCTCCAGGAGAAAAAGCAGAGGACTGCAATGAGGAGATTAACATCCCTGCATAAGGTGGATATCAAGTCATTTCATAGTTGCACTGGGGCTTAAAGATTGGGGTTGCAGTGGTGGGTAACAGACGGCGTTTCTGATAAGTTTATCTCCACAAGGAAGAGAACCTCAGAAAGAGATCACCTTATAAATAGAAGCACCACAATCTCTCACTTAAAAAAAAAAAAATCTTATAAACCTGGCCATTATGCCTCAAATTCTACTGGTAGTAAGTGTTTAAGTATTGCTGTTTTCTGAGGCCTTAAAATGGGAAACAGTACATCTAATGATTAAGAGCCAAAGCTCCAATAAGGGCTGGGCTATGTATTAAGTCTTCATCCTAGTCAAGTTGCTTAATTTTTCTAAAGTTTAGTTTCCTCATGTGTAAAAAAGGGTAAGCAATAATACCTTCACCAGAATTGTGATTAGCAATAACATTTAGTAAGTGCTTAACACAGTGTTCAGTACATAAGAAATGCTGGGGGAAAAAGGTAGCTGCTATTACTACCTAAAATCCAAACTGCCCTGCAGAATAAATCTCCATTAGTGAATTTGGCAGATGCCTCTCTTTCAGAGACAATTTAGCAGAGTGTAAACATTATGGGCTTTGGATCCAAACAGACTTGGTTTTAAATTCAGCCTTTTTCAATCTCTACGCCTGAGAACACTGTATCGTTATGAAACTCAGGTCCAGCCTACTATAAAGAGGGAATATCTTACCTTATGGGATTGTTGGGAGAATTACGACACAAAAGTTTGTGACACACCTGTACACAGTAAGCACCCAACAAACATGAGTTTTTTTTCTCAGGAAAGCATGCAGACTTATATCCTGTGGCCCTGATCTACGAGGTGGAAAATTTACTGAGTTAATGGAAATGATGTAAGAATTCAGTGCCACAGATATGTTACTACACCATAATAAAAATGGGCTTGGGGGGTCAATGTTCAAGCCAGGACATTTAAGGTTTCTTCCATGCTCACTGTACCCTCCTGAGGTGCTCTTAGATGAACATCCCACATCTGCAGACACATAATGGGCTTTTTGACTGGCTTTGAGACAGTCTAGCATGAGAACTTTACCCAGTAGGTGGGCTGCTGGAGCACTGATGGAATAATCCCATTGGAACCTGTCTCATAGAGTTTAAAAGAAAGATTGGTTATGTCAATAATGGGTGCTGACTGGAGAAGAAACAGAGCAAGTTGATGATGGTGATCATTACATCACCACAAAGCTGTAATTCTAGAGGCAGAAGCAACAGACATCAGCTTCTGAGGGGAACATTTATTAGAATTATTAATAATCCAGCTCTTGTCAAACTGCTAGAGCAGTCTGTTTTTGCAGTTAGTAAAATGGTATACCACCCTCTGTGACACCTGTTTGCGCAGTTAGCAAAATGGTATACCACCCTCTGTGCTTCTCCATATATTTTTATAATAAATCATTTTTAGCAGAGGTGACCTGAGTATATCTAGGTTCCGAAGAACACAGAAATATTTGGGTGCAAATTTCAGCCCTGCCACTTACTAGTTTTCTCATGTAAAATGGGAAGTGTGAGGATTGAGTTGGTACATGCAAAATATTTAGACTAGTGTTTGGCACATACTAACTGCTCAAAAATTGTTACCTATTCAAGTAACAGCTTCTGAGTCTGTTATTATTATTATTATTATTATTATACTTTAAGTTCTAGGGTACATGTGCATAACGTGCAGGTTTGTTACATATGTATACTTGTGCCATGTTGGTGTGCTGCACCCATCAACTCGTCAGCACCCATCAATTCGTCATTTATATCAGGTATAACTCCCAATGCAATCCCTTCCCCCTACCCCCTCCCCATGATAGGCCCCGGTGGGGGATGTTCCCCTTCCCGAGTCCAAGTGATCTCATTGTTCGGTTCCCACCTATGAGTGAGAACATGCGGTGTTTGGTTTTCTGTTCTTGTGATAGTTTGCTGAGAATGATGGTTTCCAGCTGCATCCATGTCCCTACAAAGGACGCAAACTCATCCTTTTTTATGGCTGCATAGTATTCCATGGTGTATATGTGCCACATTTTCTTAATCCAGTCTGTCACTGATGGACATTTGGGTTGATTCCAAGTCTTTGCTATTGTGAATAGTGCCGCAATAAACATACGTGTGCATGTGTCTTTGTAGCAGCATGATTTATAATCCTTTGGGTACATACCGAGTAGTGGGATGGCTGGGTCATATGGTACATCTAGTTCTAGATCCTTGAGGAATTGCCATACTATTTTCCATAATGGTTGAACTACTTTACAATCCCACCAACAGTGTAAAAGTGTTCCTATTTCTCCACATCCTCTCCAGCACCTGCTGTTTCCTGACTTTTTAAAGATTGCCATTCTAAATGGGGTGAGATGGTATCTCATTGTGGTTTTGATTTGCATTTCTCTGATGGCCAGTGATGATGAGCATTTTTTCATGTGTCTGTTAGCTGTATGAATGTCTTCTTTTGAGAAATGTCTGTTCATATCCTTTCTCACTTTCGGATGGGGTTGTTTTTTTCTTGTAAATTTGTTTGAGTTCTTTGTAGGTTCTGGATATTAGCCCTTTGTCAGATGAGTAGATTGCAAAAATTTTCACCCATTCTGTAGGTTGCCTGTTCACTCTGTTGGTAGTTTCTTTTGCTGTGCAGAAGCTCTTTAGTTTAATCAGATCCCATTTCTCAATTTTGGCTTTTGCTGCTGTTGCTTTTGGTGTTTTAGACATGAAGTCCCTGCCCATGCCTATGTCCTGAATAGTACTATCTAGGTTTTCTTCTAGGGTTTTTATGGTGTTTGGTGTAACATTTAAGTCTCTAATCCATCTTGAATTAATTTTCGTATAAGGAGTAAGGAAAGGATCCAGTTACAGCTTTCTACTTACGGCTAGCCAATTTTCCCAGCGCCATTTATTAAACAGAGAATCCTTTCCGCATTTCTTGTTTCTCTCAGGTTTGTCAAAGATCAGATGGTTGTAGGTGTGTGGTATTATTTCTGAGGACTCTGTTCTGTTCCATTGGTCTATATCTCTGTTTTGGTACCAGAACCATGCTGTTTTGGTTACCATAGCCTTGTAGTATAGTTTGAAGTCAGGTAGCGTGATGCCTCCAGCTTTGTTCTATCGACTTAGGATTGTCTTGGCAATGCGGGCTCTTTTTTGGTTCCATATGAACTTTAAAACAGCTTTTTCCAATTCTGTGAAGAAACTCATTGGTAGCTTGATGGGGATGGCATTGAATCTACAAATTACCTTGGGCAGTAAGGCCATATTCACGATATTGATTCTTCCTATCCATGAGCATGGTATGTTCTTCCATTTGTTTGTGTCCTCTTTTATTTCACTGAGCAGTGGTTTGTAGTTCTCCTTGAAGAGGTCCTTGACATCCCTTGTAAGTTGGATTCCTAGGTATTTTATTCTTTTTGAAGCAATTGTGAATGGAAGTTCATTCATGATTTGGCTCTCTGTTTGTCTGTTACTGGTGTATAAGAATGCTTGTGATTTTTGCACATTAATTTTGTATCCTGAGAATTTGCTGAATTGCTTATCAGCTTAAGGAGATTTTGGGCTGACACAATGGGGTTTTCTAAATATACAATCATGTCATCTGCAAACAGGGACAATCTGATTTCTTCTTTTCCTAACTGAATACCTTTGATTTCTTTCTCTTGCCTGATTGCCCTACCAAGAACTTCCAACACTATGTTGAATAGGAGCGGTGAGAGAGGGCATCCCTGTCTTGTGCCAGTTTTCAAAGGGAATTTTTCCAGTTTTTGCCCATTCAGTATGATATTGGCGGTGGGTTTGTCATAAATAGCTCTTATTACTTTGAGGTACGTTCCATCAATACCGAATTTATTGAGCGTTTTTAGCATGAAGGGCTGTTGAATTTTGTCAAAAGCCTTTTCTGCATCTACTTCTCAGTAGAGATAATCATGTGGTTCTTGACTTTGGTTCTGTTTATATCCTGGATTACGTTTATTGATTTGCGAATGTTGAACCAGCCTTGCATCCCAGGGATGAAGCCCACTTGATCATGGTGGATAAGCTTTTGGATGTGCTGCTGAATCCAGTTTGCCAGTATTTTATTGAGGATTTTTGCATCGATGTTCATCAGGGATATTGGTCTAAAATTCTCTTTTTTTGTTGTGTCTCTGCCAGGCTTTGGTATGAGGATGGTGTTGGCCTCATAAAATGAGTTAGGGAGGATTCCCTCTTTTTCTATTGATTGAAATAGTTTCAGAAGAAATGGTACCAGCTCCTCCTTGTACCTCTGGTAGAATTCAGCTGTGAATCCATCTGGTCCTGGACTTTTTTTGGTTGGTAGGCTATTAATCATTAGCTCAATTTCAGAGCCTGCTATTGGTCTATTTAGGGATTCAACTTCTTCCTGGTTTAGTCTTGGGAAAGTGTAAGTGTCCAGGAAATTATCCATTTCTTCTAGGTTTTCTAGTAGATTTGCGTAGAGGTGTTTATAGTATTCTCTGATGGTTGTTTGTATTTCTGTGGGGCCGGTGGTGATATCCCCTTTATCATTTTTTATTGCATCTATTTGATTCTTCTCTCTTTTCTTCTTTATTAGTCTTGCTAGCGGTCTGTCAATTTTGTTGATCTTTTCAAAAAACCAACTCCTGGATTCATTGATTTTTTGGAGGGTTTTTTGTGTCTCTATCTCCTTCAGTTCGGCTCTGATCTTAGTTATTTCTTGCCTTCTGCTAGCTTTTGAATGTGTTTGCTCTTGCCTCTCTAGTTCTTTTAATTGTGATGTTAGAGTGTCAATTTTAGATCTTTCCTGCTTTCTCTTCTGGGCATTTAGTGCTATAAATTTCCCTCTACACACTGCTTTAAATGTGTCCCAGAGATTCTGCTATGTTGTATCTTTGTTCTCATTGGTTTCAAAGAACATCTTTATCTCTTCCTTCATTTCGTTATGTACCCAGTAGTCATTCAGGAGCAGGTTGTTCAGTTTCCATGTAGTTGAGCAGTTTTGATTGAGTTTCTTAGTCCTGAGTTCTAGCTTGATTGCACTGTGGTCTGAGAGACAGTTTGTTATAATTTCTGTTATTTTACATTTACTGAGGAGTGCTTTACTTCCAATTATGTGGTCAATTTTGGAATAAGTGCGATGTGGTGCTGAGAAGAATGTATATGCTGTTGATTTGGGGTGGAGAGTTCTATAGATGTCTATTAGGTCCGCTTGGTGCAGAGATGAGTTCAATTCCTGGATATCCTTGTTAACTTTCTGTCTCGTTGATCTGTCTAATATTGTATGGGAGTCTAAGTTTCTTTGTAAGTCTCTAAGGACTTGCTTTATGAATCTGGGTACTCCTGTATTGGGTGCATATATATTTAGGATAGTTAGCTCTTCCTTTTGAATTGATCCCTTTACCATTATGTAATGGCCTTCTTTGTCTCTTTTGATCTTTGATGGTTTAAAGTCTGTTTTATCAGAGACTAGGATTGCAACCCCTGCGTTTTTTTTGTTCTCCATTTCCTTGGTAGATCTTCCTCCATCCCTTTATTTTGAGCCTATGTATGTCTCTGCATGTGAGATGGGTCTCCTGAATACAGCAGACTGATGGGTCTTGACCCTTTATCCAGTTTGCCAGTCTGTGTCTTTTAATTGGAGCATTTAGTCCATTTACATTTAAGGTTAGTATTGTTATCTGTGAACTTGATCCTGCCATTATGATATTAACTGGTTATTTTGCTCATTAGTTGATGCAGTTTCTTCCTAACCTCAATGGTCTTTACATTTTGGCATGTTTTTGCAATGGCTGGTACCGGTTGTTCCTTTCCATGTTTAGGGCTTCCTTCAGGGTCTCTTGTAAGGCAGGCCTGGTGGTGACAAAATCTCTAAGCATTTGCTTATCTGTAAAGGATTTTATTTCTCCTTCACTGATGAAACTTAGTTTGGCTGCATATGAAATTCTGGGTTGAAAATTCTTTTCTTTAAGAATGTTGAATATTGGCCCCCACTCTCTTCTGGCTTGTAGAGTTTCTGCCAAGAGATCTGCTGTTAGTCTGATGGGCTTCCCTTTGTGGGTAACCCGACCTTTCTCTCTAGCTGCCCTTAAGATTTTTTCCTTCATTTCAACTTTGGTGAATCTGGCAATTATGTGTCTTGGAGTTGCTCTTCTGGAGGAGTATCTTTGTGGCGTTCTCTGTATTTCCTGAATTTGAATGTTGGCCTGCCCTACTAGGTTGGGGAAGTTCTCCTGGATGATATCCTGAAGAGTGTTTTCCAACTTGGTTCCATTTTACCCCTCACTTTCAGGCACCCCAATCAGACGTAGATTTGGTCTTTTTACATAATCCCATACTTCTTGCAGGCTTTGTTCATTTCTTTTTCTTCTTTTTTCTTTTGGTTTCTCTTCTCGCTTCATTTCATTCATTTGATCCTCAATCGCTGATACTCTTTCTTCCAGTTGATCGAGTCAGTTACTGAAGCTTGTGTATTTGTCACTTATATCTCGTGGCATGGTTTTCATCTCTGTCATTTCGTTTATGACCTTCTCTGCATTAATTAGTCTAGCTGTCAATTCTTCCACTCTTTTTTCAAGATTTTTAGTTTCTTTGCGCTGGGTACTTAATTCCTCCTTTAGCTCTGAGAAGTTTGATGGACTGAAGCCTTCTTCTCTCATCTTGTCAAAGTCAGTCTCTGACCAGCTTCGATCCACTGCTGGCGATGAGCTGCGCTCCTTTGCAGGGGGAGATGCGCTCTTATTTTTTGAATTCCAGCTTTTGTGCCCTGCTTTTTCCCCGTCTTTGTGGTTTTATCTGCCTCTGGTATTTGATGATGGTGACGTACTGATGGGGTTTTGGTATAGGTGTCCTTCCTGTTTGATAGTTTTCCTTCTAACAGTCAGGACCCTCAGCTGCAGGTCTGTTGGAGATTGCTTGAGGTCCACTCCAGACCCTGTTTGCCTGGGTATCAGCAGCAGAGGTTGCAGAAGATAGAATATTGATGAACAGCAAGTGTACCTGTCTGATTCTTACTTTGGAAGCTTCCTCTCAGGGGTGTACTCCACCCTGTGAGGTGTGGGGTGTCAGACTGCCCCTAGTGGGGGATGTCTCCCAGTTAGGCTACTCAGGGGTCAGGGACCCACTTGAGCAGGCAGTCTGTCCCTTCTCAGATCTCAACCTCCATGTGGGGAGATCCACTGCTCTCTTCAAAGCTGTCAGACAGAGTCGTTTGCGTCTGCAGAGGTTTCTGCTGCTTTTGTTGTTGTTGTTTAGCTGTGCCCTGTCCCCAGAGGTGGAGTCTACAGAGACAGGCAGGTTTCCTTGAGCTGCTGTGAGCTCCACCCAGTTCGAGCTTCCCAGCGGCTTTGTTTACCTACTTCAGCCTCAGCAATGGCACGCGCCCCTCTCTCAGTCTCCCTGCTGCCTTGTGGATAGATTGCCACAGACTGCTGTGTTAGCAATGAGGGAGGCTCCGTGGACATGGGATCCTCCCGGCCAGGTGTGGGATATAATCTCCTTGTGTGCCCGTTTGCTTAAAGTGCAGTATTGGGTGGGAGTTACCCGATTTTCCAGGTGTTGTGTGTCTCAGTTCCCCTGGCTAGGAAAAGGATTCCCTTCCCCCTTGCACTTCCCAGGTGAGGCAATGCCTTGCCCTGCTTCAGCTCTCGCTGGTCGGGCTGCAGCAACTGACCAGCACCGATCGTCCGGCACTCCCTAGTGAGATGACCCCAGTACCTCAGTTGAAAATGCAGAAATCACCAGTCTTCTGTGTCACTCGCGCTGGGAGTTGGAGACTGGAGCTGTTCCTATTCGGCCATCTTGCTCCGCCCCCCCCCCCCTCCACCCCCGAGTCTGTTTTGTTATCTGTGAAATGGGATTATATTTACCTCCTGAAGTATATGGGAGGATTAGATGAAGTAACACAGGTAAAATAGTGCATAGCTATGTATCTGGTACTTCACATATGTTGACTATCATTTTCCTTCCCTTAAAAACAAAATCTTTAAATATTTTGAATTATGAAACTCTCTTCTAGGCAGAATAGTAAAAATAACTTTGAGTTTGGTGCATTATAGGTGCTAAATACATAGATATTGTGAAAAGTTTCCACTTTAATGAGTGTTGCCACTGTGAACTTCTCTCTCACCCTCTACCCTTATATACCCAGGTTCAGAAGAATTGGGATGGCTCAGGTATGGTTTTATTTGGAGATTTACATCAAAAATCTTTCTGTATGGCCAGGCCTTCCTGGTGAGTTAAAACGAAGAAAGATAATGTCTAGTCTCTTA
Source organism: Rhinopithecus roxellana (assembly GCF_007565055.1). NCBI lineage: Eukaryota > Metazoa > Chordata > Mammalia > Primates > Cercopithecidae > Rhinopithecus > Rhinopithecus roxellana. Next base: position 44,390,099 of record NC_044555.1, read on the forward strand.
CAGTGAGATGATGTCACTATCCTCACCCTAGCTAAGCAATGCTCATTCTCTATGAGGCTTACAATAAGTGTCACACATAGAAATAAAAAAATTTAGCTTCAGATTCAAAATTATTTATTCTGTAAATGGGCATTTCCACCTGGAGGGTCTCAAAAAAGCATATTAACCTAGCAAATCTCAATAGTTTATAACAATTTGAAATTTTTCTTTTCCCCCTCTTTAACTAGAAAAGCATCCTCCATCACTGCTTTCTCCTTTTCATTTAACCCCAGATTGGTTCTTAGACTTTATGTCTGATTGAATCTAAACAATATTTAAAATTCCACAGAGAAAACCCTTGTTGATTATTACTTCAACAGCCAAGTCCCTTTAAGTGGCAAAATGACCATGTTATGTTTTTTTAATGTTTTTATCTTTTCCTCACAATTATTTCATGTCATTTTGATAAATTAAAAGCTAAACATAGCAAGTTCCAACACGATCAAGTTTGAGCAAGATTTCTAAGAAATATGTATACAGAGTTCATTTTATGAACCTTCATTTGGAATATGGGACCTAACTTTAATGACCAAGCAACATATTAAATGAAGAATTTTTTTATTCCCTTACAAAATTTAAGAACCTTAATGACCAACCAACATATTAAACGAATAATTTTCTTTTTCTTCCCTTACAAAATGTAAGAACATAAAACAGTCCAGGTAATACATTTTACATGAATAAATGTCCCTTTAACATTCAATTTGGACTTTTCTAACTGAAGTTGGAAGGCTTTCAGCTGTCTGGTAGACAAAATGGATTAGCGGTTAATGTCTAAATTACTTATTAAGTACCACGGGCACTTTAGTCATTTATTTGTAGCAAGGCACTTTCAACAACTTTGTACCTACTACAGTAAGGAAGCAGTATATTTACAAGAATATAGGCAATAACAATATATTTCATTTTGGAAATTTCAGTTGAATTATTTTACCAACAAATCTTCCTGCTTGAGAGCATTTTCCAGTGTGGAAAATGAAAAGCTTGAGTATGAATACAACTTAGTTAACTTTGTAACAAATTGATTCCATTTGTTAACTTGTGGCAAAACTGCTGTGATTTCCAAGGAAGGAAAGTCTTATTTTTCTGACAATTCACAAAGTGGAAAAAAGAACCAATCCTCACCTTGAAACATTCTGCTAAATACTTGCTTGTCTCTGGATGAACTACCTTCAATCAATCATTTTACTAGTAGTTTTCAGCGTCTGTCTCAGCAAAAAAATTAGCACATGATACACTTCGAATAGCATTATGGATGAGGATTAAGACAAGGTGTGATATAGATTTGAAATGAGACATAGCTGTGATCAAATCCCAGCTGTTTCTTAGCTGTATGAATCCATGCCATCTACTTAAATTGTCAGCCTATTTCCCGTTCTCTAAAAATCAAAATAACAATCACCCCATCTTGCACACAGGATTCTTTTGATGATTAAATAAACTATAATATATCAAAGTCCAGATCAGTTCCTAACATAAATAGGTGCTCAATTAATGTGGTGGATCCAAATCTCTCTGTTGTTCACTCTCCTCTTCTGTAAAATGGGAGGTGGGGTTAAACTAGATGGTCTCTATGTCTTTGGAGAAAGAAAAATGCAAAGGTCCATAACACCATAATATCAAATTTAGAATTCTTTTGGGGGTAATGGTAGTGAGTTTTGGGATAAGTGCAGTGTTTCACTAGTTCAGTGCATTCCCTTCAATCTTTTCTATTACCCTTTGGGGTAATGCAACCAATGTACTCTGAAAAGATCTGCAGAAAGGGGATCTAAGGCCCAGAAATGGGTAAAGTATTATCCAAGCTAGAAGTTAGTATCAGAGCTAGGTCTACACTTTACGTGAAATCATTGTAAGTCAGAACCAGGGCTTTTTCTTCTACAGTCTACACAAGAGCCAATTTAGACTTTATTTTGAAGCTGTTATCTACTAGCTTCATTTAATCTATAGCAAATTAAGCTCAGTTATTCTTTTGCTGTTGTTTTCTTTGCATCCTAGCAATCTTAGGTTCTTACTTTATCCTTAGATAGCTAGTACCCTTAAATTTCTGTTCAGATAGTCCAGATGGTCCTTTCCTATAACTTTCTAAACTATAAAGCAAACTCATCTCTGATCATAATTACTTGTTCCATCTCCTACTCCTGTTTCCTCTCTGTAGCAACCATTGGTAATAAGTTAACCAGGCAAAATAATCCAGCCCATAAAGTTTACCTAAAATGGTTCACTGGAAGGTGGAAGATTTCAGGTGTATAAGCATATGAGTAGGGAAGTAATTTCGGTCAGCCACATTGTCTAAAGGATGAAGGTACAGCAACATTTTTCTGAGCATTTGACCTTATATATTGAAATAAATGACAGAATCAAATACATAAGAAAAAAATCAGGAGAAAATAAGATTGATGGGGAACTAAAACTGAAGGTAAATGAAAGGTGCTATGACGTCTGTTTTTCATGACAGTATAGTCTGACATGTACTACTTTTCAATTATTAAGTCAATTATCAAATTAGAAATGTAATTATACTAAAAACATAAGAGGTCACAGGTTGTGGTGCTATTGGTTTAAGAACAAATTCTAAGAAAGGAATTTTTGTTACATTTGTAAGATAATAGGTGCATCTAAAAGTAAAACTTGGTGTCTATCAATGTTTTTTAAAAGACAAGTATGACAGGACTATAAACTAAAAGCATGAGCAATTATCTTTAGATCAAAATCATGTACATTTAAGTAAGTGGTATTGACAATTTAACAATGTTTATTAAAGTCAAAAGAACAGAAACTACACAATTTCTAACAAAGGAAAGTAAGAAAACTCTATATTCCATAGAAATTTTAGTGCGCCATAATCTCTTCTATGGCTAAAATAAAAACAAACTTACCCTTTAAGTAGAAAGGACAAAGCATCAATTATAAACAAAATAGAAGTTTCCAGCATGGAGGTCACAATCATTCAGTAATCATATTTAAATAGTAATCATATTTAAATCAAACATATTTAAATAGGTTTAACCCAAATTTATAAAAACTATAATTTCTCATTTCATTAATCAGTGAATACAGTCTTCACTCATACATGTTCTCATACATGGTGGGAAACATCATATATGAATAGTGAACACTTAGCAAAGAACTCTCTCTGCAATTGTACTTGGAAGGCCTTCATGACTTACAATGAAAAGATTTTCTAAACAGATCTGCTCTTCAATAGAACTTCACAAACTACTGGAATTTGTTCATGGATCAATCTTGCAGTAAATAAGAAAAAACATCTAACTTACTTAACCTAGATTAGTAGCAGCATACTTGCTAAAATAAAACTTCATCACTTCTCCACATTTGAGAATGTTATATCAGAAAATTGCATACTCATGCGAATTTGTTAATTTTATCTGGGTAAAATATAGGTATTCCTGGGGAGATGACAAGTAATACAACTGGTCATTTTGTTTTTAAACTCAAGGATCCTGGCCTTCCAGAATTTGTTCTTCTTTACAGCCTTATAACTTTTGTGTCCCCACAATAACCCCATGTTATGCTCCCAACTTCCATTGAGCTGGATGTAATTCACATGTCTGAGCAAAACATTTAAGGTATTTATTGTCCACTTCATTTTTTTCCAGTTATTAAAGAGTTGTTTTAAAAGAATGAACACATTTAACCAGGAATTCTAGTACATGTAACTTGAGTTGATTCAGTTTTGTTCTCATTGTTATTTTGTCAGTTGGTTTAAAAACACAGGTTAAGAGTCATGGAAATCAATCAATAATCTTATGAAAAAATGTGTATGATAAGTAAATTATATTAATACCATGTGAATTGACCTCCTTTTAAAATACAGGTCGGGTGTGGTGGCTCACACTTGTAATCCCAGCAATTTGGGAGGCCGAGGCACAAGGATCGCTTGAGGTCAGTAGTGCGAGACCAGCCTGGCCAACATAGTGAGACCTCATCTGTGCTAAAAATAAAATAAAATACAAATACAGCATGATAAGGGTTGAGTAGAAATAGGATAATCATTAAAATGTGTTTCACCATTTCATTCAAAGTATGAAAAGTTAAATTTTGGGGGGAGTCTTAACAATGATATTTAGCAAATAGAAAATTGTAAAACTGAACAAACCTTAATTTCTCTGGTTTAATGTGGCATATTTTTTTCTAGTTAAGTAGGAACATTATCAATGGAACTGTCTTTAATTTAAGGAATTTAAATAGTCATTAAATTACTGGTTGAAAATTCTAAAACTAACTTAAATTTAAAAGCTGATAAATACAGATTAAAGTCAACTGCATTTCTGCTTGGATAACAGAAACATAAAACACAAAACAAAAATATGTCATACCCATTGTATGACACTAAAGAGGTGATTTTGACTATGTAAACATTAAATAAACATGTTTCCATGCCTTTATTTTTATGTATCACGTCTCACTGCAGACAGATTTAAAACTACTTTGAATTTTTAAAATCCCAAAACTTTTATTCTGTACTTCATTCTGTATAAAGTACTTTGTAATACTTTGGTCCTGAATTTTTTATCTAACTTTTGAGGAAGATGGTTAATATACAAGAAGCTAATTCTAGCTCTGTCAAAAATACATCCCTCACACTTTTACATATAATATATAGAACTATATATAAAATCTGTCAAGATAGAAACTCCCTGGAATTTCTTAATGTATTGAAAAGTATAGTAAGGCAAAAGAAAGCATTATATATAAACAGTGTTTAGGCAAAAAAGCATTCTGACATATATAGTAGTCTTAGTGTAAGTGGAGTATAACTTATCTATACAAACAAAGAATGTTTCAGAAGCAAGTGAAGCAAACAGAAGCAGCAGTTCTTTAAATTACATTCAATCATGGAAAAGAGCAAGTCTCTGTGATAGTTCATCCTAGAGAAAGCAAATTTTACAAGTCACCAAAGCAGTGAAAAATATGTAACACTGTTGAAGGCCGAAAGAATGAGGGTTGCGATCAACTCGGTATACCAATGGAGGCTATATGAATAAAGAGCAAACTGTTTACTCATGAAAGCAGGATATTGGAGAAAGCAAATTTTACAAGTCACCAAAGCAGTGAAAAATATGTAACACTGTTGAAGGCCGAAAGAATGAGGGTTGCGATCAACTCGGTATACCAATGGAGGCTATATGAATAAAGAGCAAACTGTTTACTCATGAAAGCAGGATACTGGCAAACTGCATCTGTCACCCAGAAGGAATGCTGAGGGCAGTCACCATCCAGGCACAAGTGTTTCTTGTGAATAGGTATATCTGAAGCCTGTTAGCAATAATGTGAACCTGTGATCAATCAAACAGCTGATCAATTGTTACCTCCTCCTCCCTGTTCTTTCTACCCAATAAACACAAAGGGCGGCTGGCACGGTGGCTCACACCTGTTGTCCCAGCACTTTGGGAGGCAAGATGGGCAGATCACGAGGTCAGGAAATCGAGACCATCCTGGCTAACATGGTGAAACTCCGTCTCTACTAAAAATACAAAAAATTAGCCAGGCGTGGTGGCGGGTCCCTGTAGTGCCACCTACTCGGGAGGCTGAGGCAGGAGAATGGCGTGAACCCAGGAGGTGGAATTTGCAGTGAGCTGAGATTGCGCCACTGCACTCCAGCCTGGGCGACAGAGCGAGACTCCGTCTCAATAAATAAATAAATAAGAAGGATTTTAGAAGCTCAGGGCTGCCTTTGCTCACTAGAAGCAAGGAGCCCCCGACCCCTTCTTTAAAACAAATCCTTTCATCTTTGTTTTCATTTCTGCATTCGTTCCCCTTCGTTTAGTCCCATAGTAACCATCACGTAACACTAATATTTTAAATAGTTCACATTTTAAATATGATTTAAAATCCTACCTCAAATATTTACACTAAAATCAACATTAAGAGTTTAATTTTTTAAACTTTTCAGAAAAAAAAGAAGCTCTTAATAGAGCAGAAACTATGAAGGGGAGCAAATTCCATATCCAAACAAAATGTGCATGCAAATAGAAAATTTCCATCATTACAGAGCTAAAGGCTGATCATATTTTTCTGATTTATGATATATTATAGTAGAAAAATACTCTTTATAAAAGGTGAATATATATTTACTTATATTTAGTTTATATAACATGTTTAAATTATATACTATGTATTTATATATATATATGTATGTATGTATGTATCCTAAATTACTTCAATACACATCAAACACACAACAGCAAAGATAAAATCCAACCTCTACTTGTTCCATGGAAGTAACACTTGTGCCAAGGGAATCTATGTGACCCTGTGGTAGTTCCATATTGAGATCAAGGCTACAACTTAAAAGTAATTAGCAGTTGGTGGCTGGCAAGATGGCCAAATAGGAACAGCTCCAGTCTGCAGCTCCCAGCAAGATCAATGCAGAAGGTAAGTGATTTCTGCATTTCCAACTGAGGTAACCAGCTCATCTCAGTGGGACTGGTTAGAGTGGGTGCAGCCCATGGAGAGCGAGCCAAAGCAGGGTGGGGTACCACCTCATCTGGGAAGTGCAAGGGGTCGGGGAACTCCCTACCCTAGCCAAAGTAAGTCTTGAGGGACTGTGCCATGAGGGATGCTGCAATCCAGCCCCAGATACTACGCTTTTCCCATGGTCTTCACAACCCGCAGACCTGGAGATTCCCTTGGGTGCCTATGCCAGCAGGGCCCTGGGATTCAAGCACAAAACTGGGTGGCCATTTGGACACACACCGAGCTAGCTTCAGGAGTTTTTTTTTCATACCTCAGTGACACCTGGAATGCCAGCAAGACAGAACCATTCACTGTGTTGGAAAGGGGGCTGAAGCCAGGAAGTCAAGTGGTCTAGCTCAATGGATCCCATCCCCATGGAGCCCAGCAAGCTAAGAACCACTAGCTTGAAATTCTAGCTGCCAGCACAGCAGTCTGAAGTGGACCTGTGACACTGGAGCTTGGTTGAGGGAGGGGTGTCCATCACTGCTGAGGCTTAAGTAGGCAGTTTTCCACTCACAGTACAAATAAAGCTGCCTGGAAGTTCAAACTGGGTGGAGCCCACTGCAGCTCCGCAAAGCCGTTGTAGCCAGACTGCCTCTCTAGATACTTCTTCTCTGGGCAGGGCATCTCTGAAAGAAAGGCAGCAGCCCTAGTAAGGGGCTTATAGATAAAACTCCCATCTCCCTGGGGCAGAGCACCAGGGGGAAGGGGCTGTGGGCACAGCTGCAGCAGAGTTAAAAGTTCCTGCCTACCGGCTCTGAAGAGAGCAGCAGGTCTCCCAGAACAGTGGTTGAGCTCTGCTAAGGGAGAGACTGCCACCTCAAGTCGGTCCCTGACCCCCGTGCCTCCGGATTGGGAGACACCTCCCAGCAGGAGTCTCATACAGGAGAGCTCCAGCTGACATCTGGTGGGTGCCCCTCTGGATTGAAGCTTCCAGAGGAAGAAACAGGCAGCAATATTTGCTGTTCTGCAGCCTCCACTCATGATAACCAGGCAAACAGGGTCTGGAGTGAACTTCCAGCAAACTCCAGCAGACCAGCAGGAGAAGAGCCTGACTGTTAGAAGGAAAACTAATGAACAGAAAGGAACAGCATCAACATCAACAAAAAGAATGTCCACACAGAAACACCATCTAAAGGTCACCAGCATCAAAGACCAAAGGTAGATAAATCCATGAAGAACAGGTAAAACCACTGCAAAATTGCTGAAAATTCCAAAAACCAGAATGCCTCTTCTCCTCCAAAGGATCACAACTCCTCGCCAGCAAGGGAGAAAAACAGGATGGAGAATGAGTTTGATGAATTGACAGAAATAGGCTTCAGAAGGTGGGTAATAACAAACTCCTCCAAGCTAAAGGAGCATGTTCTAACCCAATGCAAGGAAGCTAAGAACCTTGAAAAAAGGTTAGAGGAAATGCTAACTACAATAACCAGTTTAGAGAAAAACATAAATGTCCTGATGGAGATGAAAAACAGCAGAAGAACTTCGTGAAGCATACACAAGTATCAATAGCCAAATCGGTCAAGCAGAAGAAAGGATATCAGAGATTGAAGATCAACTTAATGAAGTAAAGCATGAAGACAAGATTAGAGAAAAAAAAGAATGAAATGGAATGAACAAAGCATCCAAGAAATATGGGACTACATGAAAATACCAAATCTACGTTTTATTGGCGTACCTAAAAGTGACGTGGAGAAAGGAACCAAGTTGGAAAACACTCTTCAGGATATTATCCAGGAGAACGTCCCCAACCTAGCAAGACAGGCCAACATTCAAATTCAGTAAATATAGAGAACACCATAAAGATACTCCTCGAGAAGAGAAACCCCAAGTCAGATTCACCAAGGTAGGAATGAAGGAAAAAATGTTTAAGGGCAGCCAGAGAGAAAGGTCAGGTTACCCACAAAGGGAAGCCCATCAGACTAACAGCAGATCTTTCTGCAGAAACCCTAAAAGCCAGAAGAGAGTGGCGGCCAATATTCAACAATATTAGATAAAAGAATTTTCAACCCAGAATTTCATATCCAGCAAAATTAAGCTTCATAAGCAAAGGAGAAATAAACTCCTTTACAGACAAGCAAATGCTGAGAGATTTTGTCACCACCAGGCCTGCCTTACAAGAGCTCCTGAAGGAAGCACTAAACATGAAAAAAACAAAAAACCAGTACTAGCCACCACAAAAATACACTGAATTGTAAAGACCATTGACACTATGAAGAAACAGCATCAACTAACAGGCAAAATAACCAGCAAGCATCATAACGAAAGGATCAAATTCACAATTAACAATATTAACTTTAAATGCAAATGGCTTGAATGCCCCAATTAAAAGATACAGACTAGAAAATTGGATAAAGAGTCAAGACCCACCGGTGTGCTGTATTCAGGAGACCATCTCACATACAAAGACATACGTAGGCTCAAAATAAAGGGATGGAGGAATATGTACCAAGCAAACAGAAAGAAAACAAAAAAAACCAGGCATTGCAATCCTAGTCTCTGATAAAATAGACTTTAAACTAACAAAGATTAAAAAAAAAAAAGATGGGCATTACATAATGGCAAAGGGATCAATGCAACAAGAAGAGCTAACTATCCTTAATATATCTGCACCCAATATAGGAGCACCCAGATTCATAAAGCAAGTTGAGACCTACAGAGAGACTTAGACTCCCATACAATAATAGTGGGAGACTTCAACACCCCACTGTCAATATTAGACAGATCAATGAGATGGAAAATTAAAAAGGATATTCAGGACTTGAACTCAGCTCTGGACCAAGCAGACCTAATAGACGTCTACAGAACTCTCCACCACAAATCAACAGAATATACATTCTTTTCAGAAAAACATCACACGTACTCTAAACTTGAGCACAAAATACGAAGTAAAACACTCCTCAGCAAATGCAAAAGAACAGAAATCATAACAAACAGTTTCTCATACCAAAGTGCAATCAAATCAGAACTCAGGATTAAGAAACTCATTCAAAACCACACAACTACATGGAAGCTGAACAACCTGCTCCTGAATGACTACTGGGTGAATAATGAAATTAAATCAGAAATAAATAAGCTATTTGAAACCAATGAGAACAAAGACACAATGTACCAGAATATCAGGGACACAGCTAAAGCAGTGTTCAGAGGGAAACTTATAGCACTAAATGCCACGGGAGAAAGCAGGAACAATCTAAAAATCAACACCCTAATATAACAATTAAAAGAACTAGAGAAGTAAGAGCAAACAAATGCAAAAGCTAGCAGAAGACAAGAAATAACTAAGATCAGAGGAGAACTGGAGATAGAGACATGAAAACCCTTCAAAAAATCAATGAATCCAGGAGCTGGTGTGCTGAAGAGATCAACAAAATAGATAGACTGCTAGCCAGAATAATAAAGAAGGAAAGAGAGAAGAAACAAATGACACAACAAAAAGTGATAAAGGGGATATCACCACTGATCCCACAGAAATATAAACTACCGGGGCGGAGCAAGATGGCCGAATAGGAACAGCTCCAGTCTCCAACTCCCAGCGCGAGCGACACAGAAGACCGGTGATTTCTGCATTTTCAACTGAGGTACTAGGGTCATCTCACTAGGGAGTGCCGGACAATCGGTGCTGGTCAGCTGCTGCAGCCTGACCAGCGAGAGCTGAAGCAGGGCGAGGCATTGCCTCACCTGGAAGTGCAAGGGGGAAGGGAATCCGTTTTCCTAGCCAGGGGAACTGAGACACACAACACCTGGAAAATCGGGTAACTTCCACCCCAAAACGGCGCTTTAAGCAAAGAGGCACACCAGGAGAATATATCCCACGCCTGGCCGGGAGGGTCCCACGCCCACGGAGCCTCCCTCACTGCTAGCTAACACAGCAGTCTGCTGCGATCTATCAGCAAGGCAGCAGCGAGGCTGGGGGAGGGGCGCCTGCCATTGCTGAGGCTTAAGTAGGTAAACAAACCCGCTGGGAAGCTCGAATTGGGTGGAGCTCACAGCAGCTCAAGGAAGCCTGCCTGTCTCTGTAGACTCCACCTCTGGGGACAGCGCACAGCTGAAGACCAACAGGGGAAACAGCGGGGGCCGGTGCAGACGCGAACGACTCTGTCTGACAGCTTTGGGGAGAGCTGTGGATCTCCCAACTCGGAGGTTGAGATCTGAGAACGGACAGACTGCCTGCTCAGGTGTGTCCCTGACCCCTGAGTACCCTAGCTGGGAGAAATCCCCCACTAGGGGCAGTCTAACACCCCACACCTCACAGGGTGGAGTACACCCCTGAGAGGAAACTTCCAAAGGAAAAATCAGACAGGTACACTCGCTGTGCAGCAATATTCTATCTTCGGCAACCTCTGCTGCTGATACCCAGGCAAACAGGGTCTGAAGTGGACCTCAAGCAATCTCCAACAGACCAACAGACAGTCCTTCTGACTGTCAGAAGGAAAACTATCAAACAGGAAGGACACCTATACCAAAACCCCATCAGTACGTCACCACCATCAAAGACCAGAGACAGATAAAACCACAAAGATGGGGAAGAAGCAGGGCAGAAAAGCTGGAAATTCAAAAAATAAGAGCGCATCTCCCCCTGCAAAGGAGCGCAGCCCATCGCCAGCAACGGATCAAAGCTGGTCAGAGAATGACTTGGACGAGAGGAGAGAAGAAGGCTTCAGTCCATCAAACTTATCAGAGCTAAAGGAGGAATTACGTACCCAGCGCAAAGAAACTAAAAATCTTGAAAAAAGAGTGGAAGAATTGACAGCTAGACAAATTAATGCAGAGAAGATCATAAACGAAATGACAGAGATGAAAACCATGACACGAGAAATACGTGACAAATGCACAAGCTTCAGTAACCGACTCGATCAACTGGAAGAAAGAGTATCAGTGATTGAGGATCAAATGAATGAAATGAAGCGAGAAGAGAAACCAAAAGAAAAAAGAAGGAAAAGAAATGAGCAAAGCCTGCAAGAAGTATGGGATTACGTAAAAAGACCAAATCTACGTCTGATTGGGGTGCCTGAAAGTGAGGGGTAAAATGGAACCAAGTTGGAAAACACTCTTCAGGATATCATCCAGGAGAACTTCCCCAACCTAGTAGGGCAGGCCAACATTCAAATTCAGGAAATACAGAGAACGCCACAAAGATACTCCTCCAGAAGAGCAACTCCAAGACACATAATTGCCAGATTCACCAAAGTTGAAATGAAGGAAAAAATCTTAAGGGCAGCCAGAGAGAAAGGTAGGGTTACCCACAAAGGGAAGCCCATCAGACTAACAGCAGATCTCTCGGCAGAAACTCTACAAGCCAGAAGAGAGTGGGCACCAATATTCAACGTTCTTAAAGAAAAGAATTTTAAACCCAGAATTTCATATCCAGTCAAACTAAGTTTCATAAGTGAAGGAGAAATAAAATCCTTTACAGATAAGCAAATGCTTAGAGATTTTGTCACCACCAGGCCTGCCTTACAAGAGACCCTGAAGGAAGCCCTAAACATGGAAAGGAACAACCGGTACCAGCCATCGCAAAAACATGCCAAAATGTAAAGACCATCGAGGCTAGGAAGAAACTGCATCAACTAACGAGCAAAATAACCAGTTAATATCATAATGGCAGGATCAAGTTCACACATAACAATATTAACCTTAAATGTTAATGGACTAAATGCTCCAATTAAAAGACACAGACTGGCAAACTGGATAAAGAGTCAAGACCCATCAGTCTGCTCTATTCAGGAGACCCATCTCACATGCAGAGACATACATAGGCTCAAAATAAAGGGATGGAGGAAGATCTATCAAGCAAATGGAGAACAAAAAAAAGCAGGGGTTGCAATCCTTGTCTCTGATAAAACAGACTTTAAACCATCAAAGATCAAAAGAGACAAAGAAGGCCATTACATAATGGTAAAGGGATCAATTCAACAGGAAGAGCTAACTCTCCTAAATATATATGCACCCAATACAGGAGCACCCAGATTCATAAAGCAAGTCCTTAGAGACTTACAAAGAGACTTAGACTCCCATACAATAATAATGGGAGACTTCAACACTCCGCTGTCAACATTAGACAGATCAACGAGACAGAAAGTTAACAAGGATATCCAGGAATTGAACTCATCTCTGCACCAAGCGGACCTAATAGACATCTATAGAACTCTCCACCCCAATTCAACAGAATATACATTCTTCTCAGCACCACATCGCACTTATTCCAAAATTGACCACATAATTGGAAGTAAAGCACTCCTCAGCAAATGTAAAAGAACAGAAATTATAACAAACTGCCTCTCAGACCACAGTGCAATCAAACTAGAACTCAGGACTAAGAAACTCAATCAAAACCGCTCAACTACATGGAAACTGAACAACCTGCTCCTGAATGACTACTGGGTACATAACGAAATGAAGGCAGAAATAAAGGTGTTCTTTGAAACCAATGAGAACAAAGAGACAACATACCAGAATCTCTGGGACACATTTAAAGCAGTGTGTAGAGGGAAATTTATAGCACTAAATGCCCACAAGAGAAAGCAGGAAAGATCTAAAATTGACACTCTAACATCACAATTAAAAGAACTAGAGAACCAAGAGCAAACACATTCAAAAGCTAGTAGAAGGCAAGAAATAACTAAGATCAGAGCCGAACTGAAGGAGATAGAGACACAAAAAACCCTCCAAAAAATCAATGAATCCAGGAGTTGGTTTTTTGAAAAGATCAACAAAATTGACAGACCGCTAGCAAGGGTAATAAAGAAGAAAAGAGAGAGGAATCAAATACATGCAATAAAAAATGATAAAGGGGATATCACCACTGACCCCACAGAAATACAAACTACCATCAGAGAATACTATAAACGCCTCTATGCAAATCAACTAGAAAATCTAGAAGAAATGGATAATTTCCTGGACACTTACACTCTCCCAAAGCTAAACCAGGAAGAAGTTGAATCCCTGAATAGACCAATAGCAGGCTCTGAAATTGAGGCAACAATTAATAGCCTACCCACCAAAAAAAGTCCAGGACCAGATGGATTCACAGCTGAATTCTACCAGGGGTACAAGGAGGAGCTGGTACCATTCCTTCTGAAACTATTCCAATCAATAGAAAAAGAGGGAATCCTCCCTAACTCATTTTATGAGGCCAACATCATCCTGATACCAAAGCCTGGCAGAGACACAACAAAAAAAGAGAATTTTAGACCAATATCCCTGATGAACATTGATGCAAAAATTCTCAATAAAATACTGGCAAACCGGATTCAGCAGCACATCAAAAAGCTTATCCACCATGATCAAGTGGGCTTCATCCCTGGGATGCAAGGCTGGTTCAACATTCGCAAATCAATAAACGTAATCCAGCATATAAACAGAACCAAAGACAAGAACCACATGATTGTCTCAATAGATGCAGAAAAGGCTTTTGACAAAATTCAACAGCCCTTCATGCTAAAAACGCTCAATAAATTCGGTATTGATGGAACGTACCTCAAAATAATAAGAGCTATTTATGACAAACCCACAGCTAATATCATACTGAATGGGCAAAAACTGGAAAAATTCCCTTTGAAAACTGGCACAAGACAGGGATGCCCTCTCTCACCACTCCTATTCAACATAGTGTTGGAAGTTCTGGCTAGGGCAATCAGGCAAGAGAAAGAAATCAAGGGTATCCAGTTAGGAAAAGAAGAAGTCAAATTGTCCCTGTTTGCAGATGACATGATTGTATATTTAGAAAACCCCATCGTCTCAGCCCAAAATCTCCTTAAGCTGATAAGCAACTTCAGCAAAGTCTCAGGATACAAAATTAATGTGCAAAAATCACAAGCATTCTTATACACCAGTAACAGACAAGCAGAGAGCCAAATCAGGAATGAACTTCCATTCACAATTGCTTCAAAGAGAATCAAATACCTAGGAATCCAGCTTACAAGGGATGTAAAGGACCTCTTCAAGGAGAACTACAAACCACTGCTCAGTGAAATCAAAGAGGACACAAACAAATGGAAGAACATACCATGCTCATGGATAGGAAGAATCAATATCGTGAAAATGGCCATACTCCCCAAGGTTATTTATAGATTCAATGCCATCCCCATCAAGCTACCAATGAGTTTCTTCACAGAATTGGAAAAAACTGCTTCAAAGTTCATATGGAACCAAAAAAGAGCCCGCATTGCCAAGACAATCCTAAGTCAAAAGGACAAAGCTGGAGGCGTCACGCTACCTGACTTCAAACTATACTACAAGGCTACAGTAACCAAAACAGCATGGTACTGGTACCAAAACAGAGATATAGACCAATGGAACAGAACAGAGTCCTCAGAAATAATACCGCACATCTACAACCATCTGATCTTTGACAAACCTGAGAGAAACAAGAAATGGGGAAAGGATTCCCTATTTAATAAATGGTGCTGGGAAAATTGGCTAGCCATAAGTAGAAAGCTGAAACTGGATCCTTTCCTTACCCCTTATACGAAGATTAATTCAAGATGGATTAGAGACTTAAATGTTAGACCTAATACCATAAAACCCTAGAAGAAAATCTAGGTCGTACCATTCAGGACATAGGCATGGGCAAGGACTTCATGTCTAAAACAAGCAAAAGCAAGAATTGACAAATGGGATCTAATTAAACTAAAGAGCTTTTGCACAGCAAAAGAAACTACCATCAGAGTCAACAGGCAACCTACAGAATGGGAGAAAATTTTTGCAACCTACTCATCTGACAAAGGGCTAATATCCAGAATCTACAAAGACCTCAAACAAATATACGAGAAAAAAACAAACAACTCCATCAAAAAGTGGGGAAAGGATATGAACAGACATTTCTCAAAAGAAGATATTCATACAGCCAACAGACACATGAAAAAATGCTCATCATCACTCGCCATCAGAGAAATGCAAATCAAAACCACAATGAGATACCATCTCACACCAGTTAGAATGGCAATCATTAAGAAGTCAGGAAACAACAGGTGTTGGAGAGGATGTGGAGAAATAGGAACACTTTTACACTGTTGGTGGGATTGTAAACTAGTTCAACCATTATGAAAAACAGTATGGCAATTCCTCAAGGATCTAGAACTAGATGTACCATATGACCCAGCCATCCCACTACTGGGTATATACCCAAAGGATTATAAATTATTCTACTACAAAGACACATGTACACGTATGTTTATTGCGGCACTATTCACAATAGCAAAGACTTGGAATCAACCCAAATGTCCATCTGTGACAGACTGGATTAAGAAAATGTGGCACATATACACCATGGAATACTATGCAGCCATAAAAAAGGATGAGTTTGCGTCCTTTGTAGGGACATGGATGCAGCTGGAAACCATCATTCTTAGCAAACTATCACAAGAACAGGAAACCAAACACCGCATGTTCTCACTCATAGGTGGGAACTGAACAATGAGATCACTTGGACTCGGGAAGGGGAACATCACGCACTGGGGCCTATCATGGGGAGGGGGGAGGGGGGAGGAGGGAGGGATTGCATTGGGGAGTTATACATGATATAAATGATGAATTGATGGGTGCTGACGAGTTGATGGGTGCAGCACAGCAACATGGCATAAGTATACATATGTAACAAACCTGCACGTTATGCACATGTACCCTAGAACTTAAAGTATAATAAAAAAAAATAAAAAATAAAAAATAAAAAAAATAAAAAAAGAAATATAAACTACCATCAGAGAATACAATAAACACCTCTACACAAATAAACTAGAAAATCTAGAAGAAATGGATAAATTCCTGGACATACACACCTTCTCAAGACTAAAGTAGGAAGAAGTTGAATCCGTGAATAGACCAATAACAAGTTCTGAAATTCAGGTAGTAAATAACAGCCTACCAACCAAAAAAAGCCCAGAACCAGACAGATTAACAGCCGAATTCTACCAGAGGTACAAAGAGAAGCTGATACCATTCCTTCTGAAATTATTCCAAACAACAGAAAAAGAGAGACTCCTCCCTAACTCATTTTACAAGGCCAGCATCATCCTGATTCCAAAACCTGGCAAAGACACAACAAAAAAAGAAAATTTCAGGCCAATATCCCTGATGAATGTCGATTCAAAAATCCTCAATAAAGTATTGACAAGCCAAATCCAGCAGCATATCAAAAAGCTTATCCACCATGATCAAGTCAGCTTCATCCCCGGGACGCAAGGATTGTTCAACATATGCAACTCAATAAACGTAATCCATCACATAAACAGAACCAATGACAAAAACCACATGATTATCTCAATAGATGGAGAAAAGGCCTTTGATAAAATTCAACACACCTTCATGCTAAAAACTCTCAATAAACTAGGTATTGATGGAACATATCTCAAAATAATAAGAGCTATTTATGACAAACCCACAGTCAATGTCATACTGAATGGGCAAAAGCTAGAAGCATTCTCTTTGAAAATCAGCACAAGACAAGGATGCTTTTTCTTACCACAGTATTGGAAATTTTGGCCAGGGCAATCAGACAAGAGAAAGAAATAATGAGTATTCAAATAGAAAGAGAGGAAGTCAAATTGTCTCTGTTTGCAGATGACATGATTGTATATTTAGAAAACCCCATCATCTCAGCCCCAAATCTCCTTAAGCTGATAAGAAACGTCAGCAAAGTCTCAGGATACAAAATCAATGTGCAAAAGTCACAAGCATTCCTCTACACCAATAATACACAAGCAGAGAGCCAAATTATGAGTGAACTCCCATTCACAATTGCTACCAAGAGAATAAAATACTTAGGAATCCAACTTACAAGGGATATGAAGGACCTCTTCAAGGTGAACTACAAACCACTGCTCAAGGAAATAAGACAGGAAACAAATAGAAAGACATTCCATGGTCATGGGTATGAAGAATCAATATCGTGAAAATGGCCATACTGCCCAAAGTAATTTATAGATTCAACGCTATCCCCATCAAGCTACCACTGACTTTCTTCACAGAATTGGATAAAGCTACTTTAAATTTCATGTGGAACCAAAAAAGAGCCTACATAGCCAAGACAATCCTAAGCAAAAAGAACAAAGCTGGAGGCATCATGCTAACTGACTTAAAACTATACTACAAGGCTACAGTAACCAAAACAGCATGGTACTGGTACCAAAATAGATATATAGACCAATGGAACAGAACAGAGACCTCAGAAATAACATCACACGTCTACAACCATCTGATCTTTGACAAACATGACAAAAACAAGCAATGGGGAAAGTATTTCCTATTTAATAAATGGTGTTGGGAAAACTGGCTAGCCCTATGCAGAAAACTGAGACTGGACCCCTTCCTTACACTTTATACAAAAATTAACTCAAGATGGATTTAAGGCTTAAATGTTAGACCTAAAACCATAAAAACCCTGGAAGAAAACCTAGGCAATACCATTCAGGACACAGGCATGGGCAAAGACTTCATGACTAAAACACCAAAAGCAATGGCAAAAAAAGCCAAAACAGACAAATGGGATCTAATTAAAGTAAACAGCTTCTGCTCAGCAAAAGAAACTATCATCAGAGTGAACAGGCAACCTACAGTATGGGAGAAAATTTTGCAATCTATCCATCACAACAAAGGGCTAATATCCAGAATCTACAATAAACTTAAATTAAAACACACACGCATACAAAACATCAAAAAGGTGAAGGAAACATCAAAAAGTAGGTGAAGGATATGAACAGACACTTCTCAAAAGAAGACATTTATGTGACCAACAAACATATGAAAAAAAAGCTCATCATCACTGGTCATTAGAGAAATGCAAATCAAAACCACAATAAGATACCATCTCACACCAGTTAGAATGGCGATCACTAAAAAGTTAGGAAACAACAGATGCTGGAGAGGATGTGGAGAAATAGGAATGCTTTTACACTGTTGGTGGGAGTGTAAATTACTTCAACCATTGTGGAGGACAGTGTGGCTATGCCTCAAGGATCTAGAACCAGAAATACCATTTGACCCAGCGATCCCATTACTGGACATATACCCAAAGGTTTATAAATCATTCTACTATAAAGACACATGTACACATATGTTTACGGCAGTACTGTTCACAATAGCAAAGACTTGGAATCAACACAAATGTCCACCAGTGATATACTAGATAAAGAAAATGTGGCATATATATACCATGGAATACTTTGCAGCCATAAAAAAAGGATGAGTTCATGTCCTTTGGAGGGACATAGATGAAGCTGGAAACCTTCATTCTCAGCAAACTAACACAAAAACAGAAAATCAAACACCACATGTTTTCACTCACAAGTAGGAGTTGAACAATGAGAACACATGGACACTGAGAGGTGAACATCACATACCAGGGCCTGTCGGGGGGTGGGAGGCTAGGGGAGGGATAGCATTAGGAGAAATACTTAATGTAGATAATGGGTTGATGGGTATAGCAAACCACCATGGCACGTATACCTATATAACAAACCTGCATATTCTGCACATGTATCCTAGAACTTAAAGTATAATAAATAAATTTAAATAAATAATAATTAGCATATGAATGTAATATACGCATTTTTCTTCTTTACCTAATATGTATTGTAAATCTGAATATTCCATCTTCCATTTTACCTTAGTTTACATAAAAATAAAACATGTTCAATTTTATAAATATTAACTGAGCCTAAATATCTTCTGAATATCTACCTTAAGATAATGAATACTAATTTTAAAGTACTTTTGTTGAGTTCTAAAAGTGATCCACGTGGAAGGTACTTATGATATAAAAGATAATAATACTGGGAAATGATCTGGTCTTCAGAACAAAAGGCCAAACTAATGGTTATCCAATATATTAGATGTACTGTAGATTACTCTGCTTCCTACTGTGAAGGAAAATTAATATGGTAAAAAAGATAAAACAGGCTAGATAACTCTAGCCTCAGGATCTATACCTAATATTTGAATTAACTTCAATTTCAGTTTTTAGCTCCTGGGCTACCCTTAGCAAGAATCATTATTTGCATCCAATCATACAACTGAGTTTCAGAAAAGTTAAGTATACTTGTCTGAGATCATTCTAGTGATAGACATAGGATTTTAATCTAGGTTTGACTGTCTCCAAAGCCTATGATTTTAATCTCCACTGCACCACTCCTCTAGTATATAAACTATCCTTTCTGCTTGTCTCTAAATCATTGGAGTGTATGCCAACTTCAGTATGAAAATACCACAGGGAATATAATATCATGACATTAACACTCATTATGAGTTTTTTTTTTTTTTTTTTGGAGACAGAGTCTCATTCTGTCACCCAGGCTGGAGTGTAGTGGCATGCTTTCGGCTCACTGCAACCACTGCCTCCTGGGTTCAAGTGATTCTCCTGTCTCAGCCTCTGGAGTAGTTGGGATTATGTCCGTGTACCAACACGCCTGACTAATTTTTGTATTTTTAGTAGAGATAGGGTTTTGCCATGTTGGCCAGGCTGGTCTCAAACTCCTGACCTTAGGTGATCCAGCCACCTCGGCCTCCCAAAGTGCTGGGATTATAGGTGTGAGCCACTGTGCCCAGCCCATTATGAGATTCTACAGACAGATTTTTATTGAAAAAGTAAAGATATGAAATTTAGTTGGGGGAATCACTAACTCAATCAGCAATTAGATAGTTAAACATCTTTAAAGATGGGCATTGGTATTTCTACATCAGTGGTTATACCTGTTTCTACTGCCAGTCATCACACATTGACGTAATTAGTCTCTTGATTTTTTAGTCACTACGCCAAGGAACATCTGGAAATGTCTGGAGAGACGCTTGGCTGTCACAACTGTAGGGAGGGGTGCCATTGGTATCTAGTGGGTAGAGGCCAAAGATGCAGCTAAACATTCTGCAATGCACATGACAGCCCCCAGGATCATCCATCCCAAAATGTCAATAGTATCGAGGTTGTGAAATCCTGCTCTAAACCTTATCAAAAAGTTGCCTACTGATTTCATTTACCACTGAGGGTCAGTAAGGCCATAATGTGGCAGCATTCATTTTATAAGACTTCTCTTGCTGCATTTTCAAGCCAAATCATCTAATTTAGTCTTTAGCAGAAACTAAACAAGTCCTTAGTCTCTTATAAAGACTATGTTTAGAAGACGGAGTCTTCTGACACACAATGCCTTTGTTACAATATTTAACAAAAACCACCTTTCTTATTCCCCTCCATATATGGGCTACTTTAGGATACTAACAAAACAAAATAGCACACAACTTAACCCACAGCCCTGTTCTCGAACATTACTAACCTGATTTTTAATTTATTAGTCTAGATTTAAATTCTTTAGTAATATATTAGTGATAGAAAGAGTTGATAAACTTAACTGTTTATTCTAATCAGGTATTAGCTTAGATAAGACAGTAGTATTTATCAACTCTGTTTTCCAGATGTCTTCAAATCGTCTCTTCCCAGGAGAAAAGAACAAACTAAGACTAAGCCTCATTTCAAACTAGTTCTCTACCTTTGAAAATAAATTATAAAACATTAGCATCAATTTTTATTTTTTACTACTACATTATCTTGAAGCAAACATTACACCAGAGAATAATGATACAACATGACTTCTATAGCAAAGATATCATAGATAAGTCATTCTCCCATGACATGAAGGGCCTGAAATAAACAGCTTGTATTATACACCCTATTTCCAATAACAATATCACAAAAGGGTATGAACTATTTACTTAAAAGAAATAACCAAATCATTATGTGTAATATTGCTGTCTTTTGAGTCCCTTGCACATTTTGCACATATTGCTCAGTTTGCAGTTCTCAAACTAGACTTATGACTCAATGGCCTAATCATAGCAGAATTATTTTGGAAGGTCCTTTTTTTTAAAAAAAAAAAAAAAAAACTATATATTTCATATATGCAGCGAACAGTAGGTATTGAGCAAATGTTCAAACACTCCTGCTTCCTTTGATCACCTTTGCCTATTTCTTTACACACACTAAATGAGTCTATTTCCAGAAATTTTTAAGAAAATACTAAGATGATTGAAACACAGTAAAATTTTTATGAGCATGGCAAGGAATTGGATGACTGTTTAAAATCCCTTGAAATACTAAATTCTAGGGTCACAAACCTAACTCTGGCAATTCGTGGTAAAGAGAAATATTTTCATCTATATCACAGAATTTTAGAACCTCTAGATATTAAATCAAGATTTTCCACAATTACCTGGATAACTTCTTACCTAGCTTCATCTGGCATTTCCTGAAGCAGCATATCCATTTGGTTCTAGGATAAGAAAATGAGGATTGCTATTAAGCATTTGCTTTTTGCATGGTTTTTGGTTTTCTCTTTAAAGAGGGAAACCAGTCTCTAATTTTTTAAAAGAAAGCATTAAAAATATATATTTTGTACCACCAGAGGGAGCTGCATAATTTCAAAATGTATTTTTTTTTCTGAATAATAATAAATTCTAAAACTTAAAACTATGAAGTTATGGAAAAATATTAGCAGTGAGGTTCACATATAATTTAAATCTGAGTAATGCAGATCTCTTCAAGTGAACCAATTTACAAAAGCTCCATTCTAACCCACTTCACTTTTACTGTGTGTCATAGATTTAAATTTTAGATTACAATAATCAGAATTGTGCTTTCGGTCAGTTGAGGTAAACCTGATACCAAGGATAACTTTTTCAAATGTCAGAGATGAATAAATTATAAGTATTGAGATATTTACTAAGGTACAGGCATTCTCAGGCAATAGAGTCTGATTAATAATTTTAAAAACTCTTCTAGTTTTTAACTAAGTTATTGAAAATATTTTTAATATACAGATGGGAATTCTAAGATATGATCCCAGCTCTACCATTAACAATGAGTATGATTTTAAGCAAATCGCTAACTTTGCTGTTGGGCCTTAGTTCTTGTTCTCTTTCATTCACTTTAAAAATATTTCCTAAATACCGAAAAAGTTCATGAAATAGCAGATTCCTATGCGCATTAACATTTTGGTTTTAATTCATATCTAAAATAGCATTATTCGTGTTACGAGAATTTACTTAAATTGTATTATACAATGATTTTATTCCATAACTTCCTTTCCTCATTCAACCTGGTAAGATTATATTGAGATCTAGATGTAGTTCATTCACTTTAAACTATTGTATGATGTTGTAACACAGAAATAGACTAAATTTTATTTATCCATTGTATTTTTGGAATTTTGATCTTTCTTAATTTCTCCCTATTACAGAAAACGGTGCAATAAACATTTTCTTGTGTGTGTGTGTGTGTGTGTGTGTGTGTGTGTGTGTGTGCGTGCGCGCAGAGAGAGAGAGAAAGAGACTGATCTATATATATACCTTTGTCTACACATGTAGGGGCTGCTTTGTGTATAAATTTGGAAGTGAAAATACTAGGTTACATACACTTCATATACTGTGATTTATTCAACAATATTCAAAAATTTTGAACATCTACTTTATGCCAGATATTTTACATGCTAGGAAGGCATCAATGATGCCCTCCTTAAGCTTAAATTTTAGTGTGTACATGAGAAGGTAGGGCAAACACATTTTTTAAGCAGTATATGGTATATTAGAAAGCGATATATACCATAGAGAAAAATAAAACAGGGAAGGCAGAGAATAGGAGGCATGGTAGGTACACTGTTGATGCAATTTTAAGTAGGATGGTCAGGAAAAACCTCAGTATAAAAATGACTTAAAGACATAAAGGAGGTAAGATAGTAAGCAACGAGGATGTCCAGAGAAAGAACATTCAAGGGAGAAGAAACTACAAGTGGAATAGCTGTCAGGCAGAAATATACTTGGTGTGTTTGACAAATAACAACAAATCCAGGTGCCTGAGTAGACTGATGAGCAACAACATGCCAGGACAGATCAGGGTAAGGCAGGCCATGTAGAACTTTATGGACCTTTGGAAACAATCTGGCTTTTACTGAGGAAAACATTGAACCACTTGAAAGTTTTGAAAGGAATGACATGATCTGACTTGTACTAACAGGATTGCTCTTGTTGCTATGTTGAGAACACACTGTAGATATTACCAAATTGCTTTTCCAAAGGGGATGTGCCAATTTGAATTCTAATTACTATTCATTAGCAGGGTGTGAGAATTTGGGCAACTAAGTGTGTTTAGCCAGATCTCTCTCAATTTCTGCTGTAAATTTTGGTTAAGTTTTTATAACTAATGTTATATATATATATATATATATATATGTATATGCATATATATATGTATGTATATGTATATGTGTATATATATGTATGTATATGTATATGTGTATATATATGAATGTCTCCAGCACCTGGCACAATACCTGAAACAGGAGAAGGTGCTCAGTGAATGTCAGGTGAATGAGCTGAGAGGCACTTCAGATATCATTAAATCCAACTCCCACATTTTACAGTTATGAAAACTGAGGCCTGGGGTAGTCAGTATCTTAGTCAAGGTTCCAAAGTTAATTAGAAGCAGAGTGATGACTAGAAATCAAAGTAACCAAGATAGTGAAACAGAACCTTATAGCAATCACACCCCCTGCAGGAACATCAAATTGAACAACTATCCATGCCAAACAAAAACAACAAACAAACAACAACAACAAAAACACCTTCACAAGAGCTAAAGAAACCAGGTGAATGGTCACAGTACCTGGTTTTAGAATAATCACAAGAAAAGATGCAATGAAGGGGGTGGACAGTCTTGCATTGCCTACATTACCCTTCCTGCAACTGTAGGCAGCACAGCATGGAGACAGAATCTGTCTGCTTGGGGGAGGGAGAGGGAAGTGTGTATGGGACTTTGCCTTGGAATCAGTACCAGCCTGCCACAGTAAAACACAGCACCAAGCAGAACCCTAAGACCCCTCATTCTAGGCTTGTGCCCAAGGATGGAGGTCCTACATCTGCCACAGGCCAGATGGGAATCTGTGGTCCCAACATGATGAACCCAAGTTACAGCCTGCTTCACCAACAGCTGACAAAAGTAGCCTTAGGCTCGGAATAAATTTCAGTGGCAGGAAGGCTATCACAACTGCAGTCCTTGTCTGAGCCCTGGTGATGAACTGGTCTGAGGCTTTTGGTTTGACACACTGTTACATCAGCTGCAGAGGACACAGACTATCCACTTCACCCCTCCCCCAACCTCAGGCAGTATAGCATGGATAAAGACTCTTTCCTCTTGGAGAGAAAAGAAGTGAGTGAGGGACTTTGCCCATGGAACGCTCCCTGAATTTTCCCAAGTCCATTAGGGCTGGAGGCCTCAAAGCCCTCAAGAGAGTGGCAGCAAACCTAAGCTTAGGGTACCCTCTAGTGCTGAAATTGCTGCAGTGCACACAAGCTTGGTGAATTCAAAAGTCAGTCACGTTTATTTGAACTCCTGGAAAGCCTTCTGAAGAAGGATGAGGAAATACAAGGCCAGACTGCAAAGACTGGAATAAATACATAATTTTTTAGTGCCCAGACATCAATGCACATTCACAAGAATCAAGAACATTAAGGGCAATATGACCTCACCAAACAGACTAAAATAACAGTGAACAACCCTGGAGAGATGGAGATGTGTGCATTCTCAGACAGAAAATTCAAAACAGGTGTTTTCAGTGAGCTTAACAAACTTCACAAAAGCAAAGAGACGCAATTCAGAAATATATCAGATAAATTTTACAAAGGGATTGAAAAAATCAAACAGTAATCCTGGAGCTGAAAAATATAGTGAATGAGATTTAAGAAATGCATTTGTGTCTTATTAGGAGAAGTAATCAAGCAAAACAAAGGACCAGTGAGCTTAACAACAGTCTATTTGAAAATAAACAAAGGAAAAAAGAAAAAGCAATGAAAATGTTCATGAAATCTATTGGATAGCATCAAAAGGGCAAATGTATGAGTCACTGGCCCTCAAGAGGGGGTAAAGAAAGAGAAAGGGATAGAAAGCTTATTCAAAGAAAAAACAACAGAAAACATTCTAAACCTAGAGAAATACATAAATATCCAAATACAGGTAAGTCAAAGATTACCAAGCAGATTTAATCCAAGTAAAGACCACCTCAGACAAAAATAATCAAATTCTCAAAGGTCAAGGACAAAGAGAGGATCCTGTAAGCAGTGAGACAAAAGAATCAAATAATATACGAAGGCACTGCAATAGGTTGGGTGGCAGACTTAGCAAAAACCTTATAGGCCATGATAAAATGGGATGAAATACTTGAAATACTGAAGAAAAAATGCCTGCCAATTGAGACTACTGTATCCAGCAAACCTATCCTTGAAACATCAAGGAGAGAGAGATTTTCCCAGAAGCAGAAAAAAAAAGACAATCTTCAAATTCATATAGAAACACAAAAGACCCTGGATAGTTAAAGCAATCATGAGCAAAATGTACCAAGCTAGGGGAATTATACACTTAACTTTAAAATACATCACAAAGCTATAGTAACCCAAACAGCATGTTATTGGCCTAAAAACAAACACACAGACAAATAGAACAGAATAGATAAACCAGAAATAAATCCACATGTTTACAGCCAATGTGTATTTGACAAAGGCACCAAGAACATACACTGGGGAAAGAACAGTTTCTTCAATAAATGGTGCTGGGAAAACTAGACAACCATATGTAGAAGAATAAAACAGACTCCTATCTCTTACCATATAGAAAAATCAACTCTAAATGGATTAAAGACCTAAATGTAAAACCTTAAATTATGAAAGTAATAAAATAGAACATAGGGAAAATGCTTCATAAAATTGGATCAGGCAAGGATTTTTTGAATAAGATATCAAAAGCACAGGTCTATTCGTGTGATGGTTGCACTGAAAGCTCAGACACTGCTGCTATGCTGCATATCCAGGTAACGTAACTGCATCTGAATCCCCAAATATCGTTTCTTAAAAAGTACCTTTGGGAGGCTGAGGTGGGAGAATCGCTTGAGGCCAGGAGTTCAAGACCAGACTGGGCAACATAGTGAGACCCCCATCTATACCAAAAAAAAAAAAAAAAAATGAAACTGGCTGGGTGCAGGCGCACATTCGTGTAGTCCGAGCTACTTGGGAGGCCAAAGCATGAGGACTGCTTGAGCCCAGGAGTTCAAAGTCACAGTGACCTATAATCACGCCATGCACTCCAGCCTGGGTGACCAAGCAAGATCCCGTCTCAAAAACAAACCAAAAAGCACAGGCAGCAAAAGTAAAAGTAGATAAATTATATCAAATTAAAAAGCTTCTGCACAGGAAAAAAACAAATACATACAGTGAAGAGAGTACCTACAGAAAGGGAGAAAGTAGTTGCAAAAGACCTGAATAGACATTTTTCAAAGACATACAAATGGCCAACAGGTATGTGAAAATGCTCAACATCAGTAATCATCAGGGAAATGTGAGTCAAAACCACAGTGAAATATCACCTCACTCCAATGAGAATGTCTCTTATCAAAAAGACAAAAAATAACAATTGCTTGTGAGGATATGGAGAAAGGAGAATTCTTATGCACTGTTCATAAGGATGTTAATTTAGTACAGATATTATGGAAAGGAATATGTAGTTTCCTCAAAAACTTAAAAAACAGAACTTCCATATGATCCAGCAATCCCCTTCCTGGGTATATATTCAAATAAAATGAAATTAGTATGTCAAAGAGATACCTGCAATCCCATGTTTCACAATAGTCAAAATAGTCAAAATATGGGATCAACTTGGTTCATCTAAAGATGAAGAAAATGTGGTATATCCACATAATAGAACACACTACTCAGCCATAACACAAAATAAAATCCTGTCATTTGCTCAAAATGGATAAACCTGCAGGCTATAAGGTTAAGTGAAAGAAACATGGCACAGAAAGACAAACATTGCACAATCTTACTCATCTGTGGAATTCAAAAAAGTTGATTTCGTGGAAGTAGAGAGTAGAATAGTGGTTACCAGGGGCTGGGGATGGAAAAGAGTTGGTAAAAGGAGGGACAAGCAGAAATTTGTCAATGGGTACAGAGTTAGTTTGGCAGAAAGGATAAGTTCTGGTGTTACACAGTAGGGTGGCTATAACTGATAACACCATAGTGTATATTTTAAGATAGCTAGACGAGAAGATTTTGAATGTTACACCGCAAAGTGATAAACATGTAAAATTATGGATATGACAATGGTAATTTAATCACTATACAATGTATGCATGCACTGACACTGTACTCCATACTTATGTACAATTATCTGTCAATTACAGATTTTTTTAAAAATTAATAAATCCAAGTGTCCTGACTTCAAGTCACTTTTCAAATACAGTTGGGTTTTCTTAACTTGACTGATCATAAAATCACCTCAGGATTCCTAAGATAACCGAATAAAAATCAGACACTCTAGGACAGTGTTTCTCAAACTCTGTGCATACGAATCACGTCAGAATCTAGTTAAAATGAAGATTCTAATTCAATATATCTGGGGGTGGGGTTCTGAAATTCTATATTCCTAATGAGCTTCCAGGGTGTAAAAGTGCTCCTGAATTTTGTCCTACACACTTTGGGGAACAAAGCTCTAGGGGAGGGTATAAAAGAATGGTTAAATAGAGCCTCACTTTAAGATATACACATATATTCTTTCTTCTTAACTCTAAACCCTGAGTATAAGCCTGTTCTTTCATTGTTTACCTTTTTGTGAAAAGAGCTGTTTGTGGTAAAATGTTGATGGACAGTTGTCGATTTCTTCTTAATCGACTTTGTAAATCATATTTTTTCCATATTAGCCTCCAAAATAGTAATAACAAGTTCTCTTTTCATTTGGCTAACTACATGATAGGTGCTGGGATCGAAGAGAAGAGTGATAATGAAATAAATTTTCTATCTGAATATTTAAATTTTACAAAACTTTGTTTCTGACATGTGTCACACACAAACTAGTTTCAAATTTTAATTTTCTTCGTAGGAGGTCTCTGTCCAGGTTCCAGGTTTAGAAAATATCCCAGTTTTCTGAAAATTAATTTATCTTGTATTTTCTATTTGGTTCACCTCTGACTCATGCATACATAAAACACCTAAAGAGTAGGCAGGCAACATAAGAAAATTTACAATGAGATGAACTAGCTGAGGGATGGGATAATATCTAATACCAACTGGCCTCAGTGAGCCTCTAGTGCTATGGCCTTCATCAGTAAGTACCACTGGCAGTCAGATAGAACCAGGATCTAGACTCTAGACATGCAACTCAGTACAATTCCCAGAACTTCAAACCAAGCTAGGGAAAACGCCTCCTCAGCAATCTAGGGGATGAGCAGTAACTTCCTACCATCATTGTAAAGATACACCATGTTTATTTAACATTCTAGAGATCATTTAGGCTCACAACACCATTATAATTTGAAGTGGGATAATTTTAAAAAGTTATTCTAAGTAGAGAAGCTATACTTACTTGTGGTGGTGTTAGGGTTGTAGAGCTACTCATTTTATCTTCCATTTGTTGTGTTTGAATATCCAATATTTTAAACTGGCGTTCGAATTTGTTCATCAAGGCAGAAGTCTGTAAAAATAAATATGGTTATTAGAAAAACTTACACTGAAAAGATGCTATCTCAACATAATTCTTTTTTTTTTTTTTTTTTTTTTTTTACCTTTTCAAGGTTCTACTCCTCAATGAAGCACCCACAGACTTAACTATGCCTCACATGGACTTGTTACCTATTTGGGGGATACAAACAAACAGTATCCTATGACATATACAGTCTCAAAATTTTTGTAGTCTCCTAAATATATTACTTACAAATCAACTTATGAAACTTGTCTACCTTTTCTTTAACAGTAAATATACAATGTTATGCATTTATAGTCCAGGCATTGGCTATCTCATTTCTTTGACTTTCACTTCATTAAAAGACAACTAATTCAACCATTGTTGAAGACAGTGTGGTGATTCCTCAAAGACCTAGAGACAGAAATAGCATTCGACCCAGCAATCTCATTACGGGGTATATACCCAAAGTAATACATATCATTCTACTACAAAGACACATACACACATATGTTTATTGCAGTACTATTCACAATAGTAAAGACATGGAATCAACCTAAATGCTCATCAATGACAGACTGGATAAAGAAAATGTGGTATATATATACCATAGAATACTATGCAGCCATTAAAAAGAATGAGAATAAGACCATGTCCTTGACAGGGACTTAGATGGAGCTGGAAGCCATTATACTTAGCAAACTAATGCAGAAACAGAAAACCAAATACTGCATGTTCTCATTTATAAGTGGGAGCAAAATGATGAGAACACAAGGACACATAGAGGGGAACAATGTGCACTGGGACCTACTGGAGGGTGAACGGTGGGAGGAGGGAGAGGATCAGGAAAAATAACTAATGGATACTATGCTTAATACCTGGGTGATGAAATAATCTGTAAAACAAACCTCCATGGCACACATTTACCTATGTAACAAACCTATACATCCTGTACATGTATCCCTAAACTTAAAAGTTTTTTAAAAGACAATTAAATCTTAGTTCAAAATCCACTGCCAAAATCACTTTCCTCACCAAGTACTTTGAATATGTTGCACCTTTACCAGCACCCTGCAGCATCCTGCAACAAATTTAGAGTTCTGATAACTCAATACTCTTACTAAACTTAAATCAAGAGCACTTATTATTTATAGATCTCAAGTCTTACCCTGCCCATTGTTACTGTATTTTGAACTCTGGCTGCCACAGCATCAACTCTAGCACTCACTCTTAAGAAATCAATTGCTTGCTTTTTCTGGTGGATTGTATTTTCAGCATGTATTCCTAGAGTTTCCTTATTGCCTTTCTGAATGGCCTGTTTTAAACAGAGCAAAAGTAAATAAAGGCAAAAACAAAGATCAAAAGTAAATATTGGCAAAGACAGACAGCAAAAGTACACATATTTTAAAAAGAGGAAAATAATCCCAAATTAACCTATAATCTGTAAGAGCTTATAATTAGCTTTTCAGGAAATAATTATGCCCTTAATTATTAGGAGAATGTATAGTCCTATAATTTTTAATCTTATGATTAGAAAACATATGTTCATTGATAGTTCAAGAAATTAGAACACAGGCTGGGCATGGTGGCTCACGCTTGTAATCCCAGCACTTTGGGAGGCCAAGGCAGGCGGATCATGAGGTCAGGAGTTCGAGACCAGCCTGACCAACATGGTAAAACCCCGTCTCCAATAAAAATGCAAAAATTATCCGGGTGTGGTGACATGTGTCTGTAATCCCAGCTACTCAGGAGGCTGAGACAGGAGAATCACTTGAACCCGGGAGGCGGAGGTTGCAGTGAACCAAGATCACGCCACTGCACTCCAGCCTGGGCGACACAGACTCTGTTGAAGGAAAGGGACAGGGAAGGGAGGGGCAAACATAAAACTGTAAAAAAAATTGCCCATAATAACATCTCTGAGCCATTACCACTGTTAATATTTTAGCATAGGGCATTCCAAGTAAATAAATATATTTATTATCATATAAATATATTACAAAAGTACGTACATAGAGCATACTGTTTTGGAACTTGTTTTTTCATGTTATATATATATATTTTTTTTTTAATGTTTTAAAGTCAAAAATATATAACTACATCACTATTTCTAAAGGCTGAACTGTAAGGATGTACCATTAACCAGGATTTTCATGTGCTGCAAGTACTACTGATGGTACAGTAAATGATACTACATGTTATATAGATGTAAGTTTCTTTTCTATGCATTTATTTAAATGTGTATATGAAAATAATGTTAACTAACATAAATCCATGTTTTCTTTCTGGTGTAAAAACTTAGGACAGGGCTGAAGTTAAGTCAATTTAAAAGAAAAGTAAATGAATAGCTCACATGGTCCTCCAATATGGCAAAACCAGGAA
Organism: Rhinopithecus roxellana; assembly: GCF_007565055.1. Taxonomy (NCBI): domain Eukaryota; kingdom Metazoa; phylum Chordata; class Mammalia; order Primates; family Cercopithecidae; genus Rhinopithecus; species Rhinopithecus roxellana. The sequence continues at coordinate 44,421,474 of NC_044555.1, forward strand.
GGTAATTAGATTGTTTGTAACTCAAGGGATAAATGCTTGAGAGGATGGATACCCCATTCTCCTTGCTGTGCTTATTTCACATTGCATGTCTGTATCAAAACATCTCATGTGCCTCATAAATACATACACCTACTACGTACCCACAAAAATAAAAACAAAAATTTAAAAGTGACTGAAATTTGACAATGAAGATTGGATCCCTGATTTTTTTTTCAATTCTTCAATAATATAAACAGCAATGTGATAACCACACTAGTACATGCAACCCTACACCCTTTCCAAGAATCTTCATAAGTTCCCAGATTCACAATTACTGGATGCAGAGGTATGCACAATTTTAATTGTCCCACATCGAACTCTGGTAGGGACTTACATCTCTTAGAGCAGTATAAGAGAGTTTCTGCTTCTCTTGCATAGTTATCAATATGCGGTATTATGAGATATATCTGAGAGGTGAAAAGTGGTAGATACTTGTATTTCTTTGCTTAAAAGTGAGGTCAAACTTTTTATGCTTAACCATTTGTACTTCTTCTTTCTTGAGTCATTTGTGTCTTTGTCCATCTTTCTTGGGCGGGCTTTTTCTTATTGATTTGCAAGAACATTTCATACGAAAATTACTTCTTGTTATATATGGCCTTTTCTAGGATTGTTGGATGAACTTGTATTTTGTGTATGTTGGATAGGATATAAAAATGTCTAATTCTTTTATGGTCAGATATTTCCTTTATGGTTGTTTACTATGTTCAGAACATCCGTCTGTATCTCAAGGTAATTTTGGCATTTTAATCTTTTATTTACTAAATTTAGCATTTATTTTGGTGAAAAGTATAATGTAGTGATCTATAGTTTTCTAATGCCATTTACTGAAGTACTCCCTCGTTTCCTCCTTAAATATATTTAAAATATTTTTGTCTGGTGCCTAATTTTATTTTAGCTAGTTTTAAAATTAACATTATAAAAGAAATGCACGCACATGGGTACAGTATTCAAGTAGAAAGGAGCATATAGTTAATAATCAGGTTTTCCTCCTACCCCACTTGCCCTGTCTCATATCCTAGAGGTAACTGTCTTAATATACATACATTCATTTATTCAAATATTTATTGAGTATCTAGCAAATGCCAGACAGTATTTTAGGCACGTGGAATTCAGTAGTGAACCCAAAACACAAAAAAACCCTGTTGTTATGGAGCCTATATTTTGGTTAAAGAAACTGACAATAAACCAGATAATTAAAATATATAGTATGCTAAGTAGTGGCAGGTATCAGGAAGTAAAAATAGAGCAGGGAATGAAGATAGGAAGAGTTAGGACTGGGGTTGTTGAAATTTTACAGAAAACAGCCCAGAAAGGCTTACTGTGAAGGTGACATCTAAGTAAATACCTGAAAGAAAAATGGTTTTCTCTCTGCTGAAGGAAGATAAGAAGCTAGACATATGGATATTCAGTACAGCAGCAAGAAAAAGAGCAAAAAAGGGGAACTTATGCAAGCATGTGTCACTTACACAGTAGTAAAATGTGTCTGAAGTAGAGTGAATGAAGGGGAGAAGAGGAGATAGAGTCAGATAGGTAATGGTCAGATCATATATGGGTTTATAAGCCATTTTAAGACTCTGGCTTTACTTGGAGTAGGATGAGACCAATAAACAATTCTGAACAGACAAGTGACATGATCTACCTTCTGTTTTTAAAATGCTGTCTCTGGCTGCTGTGTTAAGATAATACTTAGGAGACAAAAGTCAGGAACATGGAGACAAATTAGAAGTTCACTGTACTAACTGAGGAAAGATATGATTGCTTGGGACAAGGTAGATGCATTAGAGATTAGATAAGAAATGATTAGATTTTGAATACATTTTAAAGGTAGAAATGATAAGATTTGCTGATAGATCAGATGTAGAGTATCAAAAATCAGAGGGCTTAAACATGACTGTACTCTAAAAATGGTTTTGATTTTGTCTAACAGAATTACCTTTAACTGATAAAAAAAAAAAAAAAAAAAAAAAACATATTGGAAAGGACGCCACATAAGGGCTTCAGTTTTAAGTTTGGTTTGCTCCTTGGACATCCTGGAGTTCAAGGGAAAAGGCTAGGCTAGAGATGTACATTGGGAAGTCATATTGCAACAAAAGCTAGTGGTAGATCAATTGACCATTAAACCAAAGTAACAGCTTCAATATTAGTGAATGGTGGTGGTATAACCCTAAATGGATTGAGCACAGCAGAGAATGAAAGGAGAGGAATTAGAAAGAATTAATAAATATAGACGACTCTTTCATACAGTTTTGTTAGAAATACAAAGAGAAGGAAGGATAGCAAGAGGTTAAAATGGAGTCAGGAGATAGTTTTTTTGTTTGTTCGTTTGCTTTTGTTTTTGTTTCGAGATGGAGTTTCGCTCTTGTTGCCCAGGCTGGAGTACAATGGCGCAATCTTGGCTCACTGCAACCTCTGCCTCCTGGGTTCAAGCGATTCTCCTGCCTCACCCTCCTGAGTAGCTGGGATTACAGGCATGTGCCACCACACCTGGTTAATTTTGTATTTTCAGTAGAGACGAGGTATCTCCATGTTGGTCAGGCTGGTGGCGAACTCCCAACCTCAGGTGACCTGCCCACCTCAGCCTCCCAAAGTGCTGAGATTACAGGCATGAGCCACCATGCCTGGCTGTCAGGAGACAGCTTTTAAAGATTTAAGGATGTTTGTATGCTGATAGGATTGATTCAGGAGAAGAGTAAAACTGGTGACGCAGGAGAGAGAACTTCTAGGGCAGTAACATCTGGTAGGAGAGAGGGATGGAACCTAGTACACAAAGGGAGAAGTTGGCCTTTGCTAGGAGTATGGACAGTTCATGTATCGTGTGAAGGGAAGGGAAAGTTTCTGGGCAGAGATGCAGGTAGGTATAGTAGTCAGAGATTCCTCAATGAAATAGAAAGCATGGTCATTAGCTGAAAGTGAGAGTGGGAGACGAGTTTTTTGAGGTTTAAAAAAGAGAAGAAAAAACATAAAATCGCCATTTAAGAGAGAGGAAGAATAAATGGATTATGGAAATATCACCAAGTCACATGGATTCTCTTCTCTTTTAAATTGAACAACTTCACAAGATGTAAATAACAATCAAAACATACTCTCTGACCCAGCAATTTTACTTCTAGGAACTCATACTAAGGACACAATCAAGTTAACACAAAGATTTATAACTCCATCTCTAAAAAAAAAAAAAAAAACTTAGTTGGGCATGGTGATGTGCGCCTGTAGTCCTGGCTATGAGGGAGGCTGGGCTGGGAGGATCACCTGAGCCTGGGAAGTTGAGGATAGAGTGAGCTGTGATCACGCCACTGCACTACAGCCAGGGCTGGAGACCCTGTCTCGAAAAAAACAAAACAAAACAAAACAAAACAAACAAACAAAAAGATGTTTATACGAAAACTACAAAACACTAAGAAAAATTAAAGAATTCTCAATAAATGGAAGGACAGATCATGCTCGTAGATTGGAAAGCTTGACATTATAAAGATACCAATTCTCCCCAAATTTGTCTATAGGTTCCATGTAACCCCAAACAAAATCTTAACACTACATAGAAGGGAGATTGAAGAAATTGCAATTATACTTAACAATATGAATGAATCTCATATATATGCTGAGCAAAAGGAAGCCAGACACAAAAGGGTCCATGCCATGTAAATCCACTTATGTAAAAGTTCAGAAAAAGACAAAACTAATCCGTGGTGTTTGAAAGTCAGGAGGGAGTTTACTCTCAATGGAGTAGTGCCTGTTAAGGAAGCATAAGGAGACTTATATTCTGGTAAGTTCTGTTTTCTCACCTAAATGCTTATATCATTTGTAAAAATTCATCAAGAAGCTGCACTTGTATGATTTCTGCATGTTACCTCAATTAAATTTCTACTTTTAAAAAATGCAAAAAAAAAAAAGAATGTTCACTTATGGTGGTATTTAAAGTAACAAAAAATAGGTTAGCTATCACTTATATGTCCAATAATAAAAGGAAAATTAAGTAACTTATATTAATATGATAGAATACTGTTTTATTAATCTAAAAAATCAAGTTTCAAACAATAGCTAATCACAATATAAATAGCAAAGGGGGTAGGCAGGTCCCTTTATCCATTTGTATATCTACTAACACTCATTGAAAGCCTATTATATATCAGGCACTGGGGATACAAAACTGAGTAGGACAAGGTCTCTATTGGTAGAAAGAGACCCTCTCCCCCCGACCAAAAAAAAAAAGAAAAAAAAAGGCAACTATATTAGTAGCAAGTCCTTTATTGAGAATAAAACAGGACAATAGGGTAGGGTAATAGAGTACATGGGCCACTTTAGGCTGGGTAGTTAGGAAAGGTAACTTGAGGGAAATAACATTTAGGTTGAAAACTGAATGGCCAGAAGGAAACAGCCCTGCAAAACTCTGAAGGGAAAAAAATCTGTTCAGGTAGAGGAAATGCCTAATGCAAAGTCAAGACAAGGTTAAGGGAGATATGTTCCAGGAAAGATGTGAAGTCTACTGTGTGCTGGAGTAGTGTGACTGAAGGGGAGAGTAGTAAGAGATGAGGCTGGAGTTGCATGCAGGGCCAGATCATTTAGAGCTTTGATGGTAAGGATTTTGGATTTTGTTCCGGCGCATTGGGAAGACGCTGAAGGGCTCTAAGCAGCACAATGACATGATCACACTCTACTGTTAAATGACCACTCTGGCTACTGAGGAAATAATTGGCCATAGGGGGCAATGGTAGATGCAGAGAGATCAGCTGAGAGCTCAGGGCAGTAGGGCAGACAAAAAATGATGTGATTTGGCTTAGGACATTAGCAATGGAGGTGGTGAGACCTAGTCAGCTTTAGGATATATTCTGAAGGTAGACTTGCTATGAACTGGATGTGTGATAAAAGAGTAAGTAATGATGACTCCCTGGCTTCTGGCTTAAACAAATGAGTGCAGAGTTGCCATTGACTAAAATGCAAAATACTGCAGCAGAACAGTAATGATCATGTTTTAGTGTGGACAGGGGTAGAAGTCAAGCATTCTAGTTTTTGAAAATATTAGGTTTGTGATGCCTGTTAGATAACCAAGGAGAGATGACAAAATGATTGCCAGATATGAGAGTCTATAGTACAAGGAAGAAATAAGCGCGATGAGGGTATCTATCTTCCCATTCTTACCTCTCATTCATATCTCAACTTGCTGTAACCTGGATTTTGCCTCCTTCACTCCACTGAAATTGTTCTTCCTAAGGTCATCACTGTCATTCTACTGGCTGTATTTTAACCTTCTTACTTACTAGACTTTGTCCTGCCAATCATTCATTCTCTCCTTGAATCTCCCTTCTCCCCAGACTTCCAATATACCTCTTTTACTCCTGGTTCTCCTTCCTACTTCTCTGGTTGTTCCTTTTTGAACCTTTTTGGTTCTTTTTCCACCTTCCATCCCCAACCCCATTAAATATTGATGTTTACCATATAGGCTTCTTCAACCTGATGTGGTCCTCACTCCTTACCGTCATCTCCCTGATCAATCCCATCCATGTGGATTTATTTCTGGGCTCTTTATTCTGTTCCATTGATCTATGTGTCTGCTTTTAAAGGGATCACTTTTTTCATGATCATAAAATTTATAACTCTCAAATTAGTTAAAAAAAAATGAACAACAAAAAGACACAAAGGTTATGAACAAGTAGGTCACAAATAAAAATGTCCAACCATGAAAAGATGCTCAAACTTATTCACAAGAAATACAAACTGAAACAATGAAATACCTTATTTTACCAATCATATCGGCATAAGACTAGTTTTTTAATACCTAACACTGGCAAGAGAGTAGAGAAACTGGCATTGTTGAATAGATGGAGAACTGTTCACCTTGCTATTCTCATTAACAGTATTCTGTTTCAATATACATGCTTATCTCAGTCTTTTCAATGTCTATGTAGTACTCTATTATACGACAGTTTCATAATATAATGAGCAAGAGGGTTGTATCTATTTTTATTTATTTTCTGTTTATGGCAAATGATGCTATACAGATGAAATTTGGTATGTCCATAAACATATGCAAATATGTCTTCAGGAAAAAGTCCTAGAAATAGCACTACTATATCAAAAAGTATATGAATTTACATTTTGGAGATATATTGCCAAACTGCCTTCCAAAATTATAATAATTTTCATTCTCATCGAAGCATTATGTGCCTGTTTCCCCATGTCTTTGATAACAAAACATATTAGCAAACTTTCTGGTATTTCTAAGCCTGAAAAATATTATTTTAATTATACTTTACTTAATTTTTATAATTTTTTAGTGGGTACATGGTAGGTGTCCATATTTATGAGGTACATGAGAGGCTTTGATACAGGCATGCAATATGAAATAAATACATCATGAAGAAAGGGTTATCCATCCCCTCAAACATTTATCCATTGAGTTGCAAATAATCCAATTACACTTTTTATTTTTAAATATATGGTTATTATTGACTATAGCCACTCTATTGTGCTATCAAGTAGTAGGTTGTATTCATGATTTCTAACTATTTTTGTACCCATTAAGCATTCCCGCATCTGTCCCAGCCCCACATTACCATTCCCAGCCTCTGGTAACCATCCTACTATACTCTATGTCCATGAATTCAATTGTTTTTATTTTTAGATCCCACAAATAAGTGAGAACATGTGATTTTTGTCTTTCTGTGCCTGACTTATTCCACTTAACACAATGATCTCCAGTTCCATCCATGTTGTTGCAAATGACTGGATCTCATTCTTTTTATGGCTGAATAGTAGTTCTTCATTGTGTATATGTAAATTTTCTTTATCCATTCATCCGATGATGAACCCTTAAGGTGCTACCAAATCTTAGCTGTTGTAAACAGTACTGCAACAAACATAGGAGTGCACATCTCTCTTCGATATACTGATTTGCTTTCTTTATGGTATATACTCAACAGTGGGACTGCTAGATCATATGGTAGTTCTATTTTTAGTTTTTTGAGGAACTTCCAAACTGTTCTTCATAGTGGATGTACTAACTTATATTCCCATCTAAAGTATACAAGAGTTCCCTTTTCTCCACATCCTCGCATTTGTTCTTGCTTGCCTTTTGGACACAAGCCATTTTAACTGAACTGAGACGATTTCCCATTGTAGTTTTGACTTACATTTCTCTGATGATCAATGATGTTTATAGCACCTTTGTTTGCCATGTGTACGTCTTCTTTGGAGAAAGGTCTATTCAAATCTTTTGGCCATCTTGTGATCAGATTATTAGATTTTTTTTTCTATAGAGTTGTTTGAGCTCCTTATATATTCTGGTTATTAATCCCTTGTCAGATGAGTAATTTGCAAATATTTTCTGCCTTTCTGGAGGTTGTCTCTTTACTTTGTGAATTGTTTCCTTTGCTGTGCAGAAGCCTTTTTACTTGATGTGATCCCATTTGTTCACTTTTGCTTCGGTTGTCTGGACTTGTACAGTATTGCTCAAGGAGTTTTTTGCCCAGATAAATGTCCAGATTTACCCAAATGTTTTATTGTAATAGTTACATAATTTGAAGTCTTAGGTTTAAGTCCTTAATCCATTTTGATTTGACTTTTTTGTATATGGAAAAAGATAAAGGTCTAGTTTCATTCTTCTGGATATGAATATCCAGTTTTCCCAGCACCATTTAATGTAGAGACCGTCTTTTCTCCAGTGTACATTCTTGGCGCTGCTGTGGAAAATAAGTTTGACAAAAATGTGTGGATTTGTTTCTGGGTTCTCTATTCTGATCCACTGGTCCGTGTGTCTGTTTTTATACTGGTACCCTGCTGTTTTGGTTACTATACCTCCAGTATAATTTGAAGTCAGGTAATGTAATTCTTCCAGTATTGTTCTTTTTGTTTAACATAGCTTTGGCTATTCTTGATCTTCTGTGGTTCTCCATACATATTAAGATTGTTTTTTCTATTTCTATAAAGAATGTCATTGGTATTTTGATAGGGATTGCGCTGAATCTGTATACTGTTTTGGGTAGTATGGACATTTTAACAATATTTATTCTTCCAATCCATGAACATGGAATATTTTTCCTTTTTTTTTTTTTTTTTTTTTTTTTTTTTGGTCCTCTTCATTTTTTTAAATCAAGGTTTTATAGTTTTCATTATAGAGATCTTTCACTTCTTTGGTTAATTCCTAGGTATTTAATTTTCTGTGTGGCTATTGTAAATGGATTACTTTTTAAATTTCTTTTTCACATTGTTCACTGTTGGCACAGAGAAATGCTACTGATTTTTGTATGTTGATTTTGTATCCTGCAACTTTACTGAGTTTCCTCATCAGTTCTAACAGTTTCCTTGTAGAATCTTTTGGATTTTTCCAATATCACCTGCAAACAAGGATAATTTGAATTCTTCCTTCCAACTTGGATGCCCTTTGTATCTTTCTATTGTCTGATTGCTCTAACTAGGACTTCCAGTACTATGTTGAATAACAATTGTAAAAATAGGAATCCTTGTCGTGTTCTACGTCGAGGGAAGGCTTTCAGTTTTTTCTTCATTAAGTATACTAGTTGTGGGTCTGTCCTATATGGCATTTATGATGTTGAGGTATGTTCCTTCTACACCCAGTTTTTTGAGGGCTTTTTTTTTTTTTATCATGAATGGATGTTGAATTTTATCAAGTTTTTTTCAGCATCAATTTAAATGATCATATGATTTTTATCCTACATTCTGTTGATATAATGTATCAAATGGGTTGATTTGTGTTTGTTGAACCATCCTTGTATCCCAGGGATAAATCCCACTTAGTCATGATGCATGCCCTTTCTAATTTACTGTTGAATTTGGTTTGCTAGTATTTTTTGAGGATTTTTGCATCAGTATTCATGAGTGATGCCAGCCCGTAGTTGTGTGTGTGTGTGTGTTTTTTTTTTTTTTTTTTTTTTTTTAATGTGTCTTTTGTCTGGTTTTAGTAGCAGGGTAATACTGGTCACAAAGAATGAGTTTGAAAGTGTTCCCTCCACCTCTGCTTTTCTAAATAATTTGAGTAGGATTCGTATTATTAGTTCTTTAAATGTTCGGTATAATTCAGCAGTGAAGCCATCATGTCCCAGGATTTTCTTTACTGGGAGAATTTTTGTTAAGATTTCTATCTTGTTACTTGTTATTGGTGTGTTCAGGTTTTGGATTTCTTCCTGGTTCAATCTTAGTAGGCTGTATATATCTAGGAATTTGTCCATTTCTTCTAGATTTTTCCAATTTATTGGCATATTGTTGCTCATAGTAGCAACTAATGATCCTTTGCATTTCTGCAGTATCAGTTGTAATATCTCCTTTTTCATTTCTTATTTTACTTAGATATTCTCTATTTTTTTATTCTGGCTAAACGTTTGACAATTTTGTTTAACTTTTCATAAAATCAACTTTTCATTGATCTTTTGTCCTTTTTTTCATTTCAACTGCATTTCTTTCTGCTGTGACCTTTATTATCTCTTCTCTTCTACTGTTTTTGTTTGGTTTACTCTTGCTTTTCTGGTTCTTTAAGAGGCACCGTTAAATTGTTTATATAGTTTTCCCTGTTTTTTGTTGCAGGCACTTAGAGCTATACATTTCCCTCTTAGTACTGCTTTTGCTGTATCCCACCAGTTTTGGTATGTTTCCATTATCATTTATTTCAATAAATATTTCAATTTCCTTCTTAATCTCTTCGTTGACCTACTGATCATTTGGGAGCATTTCCATGTAGGTGTAGAACTTCCAAAACTCCTTGTTATTAATTTCTAGTGTTATTCCATTGTGGTCAAAGACGATGCTTTATTCCATTATGGTCAGAGAAGATGCTTCATATTATTTCAGTGTTTTTTTTTTTTTTAATGTTTTAAGATTTGTTTTGTGGCCTAACATATGGTCTGTCCTTAAGAATGATCATGTTCTGAGAAAGAGACTGTGTATTCTGCAGTTCTTGTATGAAATGTCCAGTAAATATCTATTAGAACCTTTTGGTCAATAGTGAATATTTAAGTATAATGTTTCTTTGCTGATTTTCCCCTGGGAAGACTGATCAAATTCTGAAAGTAGACTGTTAAAGTACCTAGCTTTTATTGTACTGGGGCCAGTCTATCTCTTTAGCTCTAATAATATTTCCTTTATATATCTGGGTGCTCCAGTGTTGGGTGCATAGATGTTTTTTAAATTGTTATACCTTCTTGATGAATTGACCCCTTTTTACCATTATATAGTAACATTCTTTGTCTCTTCTTATAGTTTTTGTCTTGATATCTATTTTGTTTTATGTAACTATAGCTATTCCTGCTCTTTTCTTGTTTCCATTGGCATGAAATATCTTTTTCCATCCCCTTTTTTTTTCAGTCTATGTGTGTCTTTATAGGTGAAGTGTGTTTTTTGTAAGCAACAGATGAATAAATGGGTCTTGTTTACATCCATATAGCCAAACTATGTCTTTTGATTGGAGGGTTTAGTCTATTTACATTCAATGTTATCATTGATAAGTAAAGACTTACTCTTGCAATTTTGTTATTTGTTTTTTGGTTCTTTTGTGATCTTCTCTTTCTTCTTTCATTCCTGTCATCCTCTAGCGAAGATGATTTTTCTCTGGTGACAATTTAGTTTTTTGCTTTTTATTTTTTGTGCATCCACTGTATGTTTTTTGGTTTGAGGTGACCATGAGGCTTGCAAATACTATCTTGTAACTCATTATGTTAACCTGATAACAACTTAACACTGTTTGCATAAACAAACAAGTGAAAAGAAAACTAATAAAAACTTTACCTTAACTTCGTCCCTCACGTTTTAACATTCTATTGTTTCTATGTATATCTTATTGTACTATGTCTTGAAAAGTTGTTGTAGTTATTATTTTCAATTGGCTCATCTTTTTTTTTCTCAATTTTTTTATTATACTTTAAGTTCTAGGGTACATGTGCATAACGTGCAGGTTTGTTACATATGTATACTTATGCCATGTTGGTGTGCTGCACACATCAACTCGTCAGCACCCATCAATTCATCATTTATATCAGGTATAACTCCCCAATGCAATCCCTCCTTCCTCCCCCCTCCCCATGATAGGCCCCGGTGTGTGATGTTCCCCTTCCCGAGTCCAAGTGATCTCATTGTTCAGTTCCCACCTATGAGTGAGAACATGCAGTGTTTGGTTTTCTGTTCTTGTGATAGTTTGCTAAGAATGATGGTTTCCAGCTGCATCCATGTCCCTACAAAGGACGCAAACTCATCCTTTTTTATGGCTGCATAGTATTCTATGGTGTATATGTGCCACATTTTCTTAATCCAGTCTGTCACAGATGGACATTTGGGTTGATTCCAAGTCTTTGCTATTGTGAATAGTGCCACAATAAACATACGTGTGCATGTGTCTTTGTAGTAGAATAATTTATAATCCTTTGGGTATATACCCAGTAGTGGGATGGCTGGGTCATATGGTACATTTAGTTCTAGATCCTTGAGGAATTGCCATACTGTTTTCCATAATGGTTGAACTAGTTTACAATCCCACCAACAGTGTAAAAGTGTTCCTATTTCTCCACATCCTCTCCAACACCTGCTGTTTCCTGACTTCTTAATGATTGCCATTCTAACTGGTGTGAGATGGTATCTCATTGTGGTTTTGATTTGCATTTCTCTGATGGCGAGTGATGATGAGCATTTTTTCATGTGTCTGTTGGCTGTATGAATGTCTTCTTTTGAGAAATGTCTGTTCATATCCTTTGCCCACTTTTTGATGGGGTTGTTTGTTTTTTTCTTGTATATTTGTTTGAGTTCTTTGTAGATTCTGGATATTAGCCCTTTGTCAGATGAGTAGGTTGCAAAAATTTTCTCCCATTCTGTAGGTTGCCTTACCAATGAGTTTCTTCACAGAATTGGAAAAACTGCTTTAAAGTTCATACGGAACCAAAAAAGAGCCCGCATTGCCAAGACAATCCTAAGTCAAAAGGACAAAGCTGGAGGCGTCACGCTACCTGACTTCAAACTATACTACAAGGCTACAGTAACCAAAACAGCATGGTACTGGTACCAAAACAGAGATATAAAGCAGTGGAACAGAACAGAGTCCTCAGAATCAATTGGCTCATCTTTAAGTCTTTCTACTTAGGATAAGAGTAGTTTATACACCACAGTTACAGTGTTATATTATTTTGTGGTTTTCTGTGTACTTACTATTACCACTTACTTTTGTGCCTTCAGATGATTATCTGTTGCTCATTAATATCCTTTACTTTCTGATTGAGGTACTCCCTTTAGCATTTCTTGTAGGACAGGTCTGGTAGAAGTTCCTCAGCTTTTGTTTGTCTGGGAAGGTCTTTATTTCTCCTTCATGTTTGAAGGATATTTTTGCCAAATACACTATTCCACAATAAAAGGTTTTATCCTTCAGCACTTTAAATATGTCATTCCACTCTCTCTCAGTCAGTAAGGTTTCCACTGAAAGATTTGCTGCCAGATGTATTGGAACTCCACTGTATGTTATTTGCTTCTTTTCTCTTGATGCTTTTAGGATCCTTTCTTTATCCTTGACCTTTGGGAGTTTGATTATTAAATGCCTTGAGGTAGTCTGCTTTTGATGAAATTGGCTTGGTGTTCTATAACCTTCTTGTACTTGGATATTGATATTATTCTCTAGGTTTGTGAAGTTCTCTATTAATATCCCTTTCAATGAACTTTCTACCCCTATCTCTTTCTTGACCTCCCCTTTAAGGCCAATACCTCTGATATTTGCCCTTTTGAGGGTATTTTTCTAGATCCTGTAGTCGTGCTACATTTTTTCATTCTTTTTTTTCCTTTAGTCTCCTTTGTGTATTTTCAAGCAGATTGCCTTCAAGCTCACTGATTCTTTCTTCTACTAGATCCATTCTGCTATTAAAGAACACTGATGCATTTTTCAGTATGTGAATTATATTTTTAAGCTCCAGAATTTCTGCTTCTTTGTAATTATTTCAATCTCTCTTAAATTTATCTGATAGAATTCCAAATTTATTCCCTGTGTTATCCTGAATTTCTTTGAATTTCCTCAACACAGCTATTTTGAATTATCTGTCTGGAAAGTCACATATCTCTCTTTCTCCAGGATTGGAGAAAGATACCAGGATTGGTCCCTGGTATCTTATTTAGTTCATTTATTGAGGTCATGTTTTCCTGGATGGTGTTGATGCCTGTAGATGTTCTTTGCTGTCTGGGCACTGAAGAATATGGTATTTATTGTAGTTTTCACTGTATGGCCTTATCTGTAGCCATCCTTCTTGACAATGCTTTCCAGATATTTGAAAAGACTTGAGTGTTGTGATCTAATCTGTTTCTGCTTTAAGAGGCACCTCAAGCTCCATAACCCTGTGGTGCTTGCAGACTCGTAGAGGTACCATCTTGATGGCCTTAAACAAGATCCAGGAGAATTCTCTGAATTACCAGGCAGAGACTTTTGTTCTCTTCCCGTACATTCTTCCAGACATACAGAGTTTCTTTCTCTCTCTCTCTGTTCTGAGCCACCTACATCTGGGGTCAGAGTGACACAAGCAACACTGTGTCATACCACCAGTATGACTGCATGGGGCCAGACCTGATGCCAGCACAGCCCTGGTTGTCACCCAAGTCCAGCTATAACCACTCCCTGACTACTGCTTATGTTTTCTCAAGGTCCTGGGGCTCTACAATCAGCTGTTGGAAAAGCCAGCCAGGCCTATATCCTTCCCTTCAGTACGGCAAGGTCCCCCAGGCCCCATGTGAGTTCAAAAGTGCTGTCCAGGAGTCAGGAACTTCAGTCAAAAACCTTAGAAGTCTACCTGGTATTCTACTGTAATGTGGCTGAGCTGGCACTCAAACCACAAGACACAGTCCTTGTCAGTCTTCCTTCCCCTTTCCAAAGACAGAGGAGCCTCACCCCATAGCCAGAGCCACACCTGGCCAGGAGGAGTACTGTCAGGCTATCATTGATGTTTGCTTAAGGCTTAAGGTCTCCTAAGACAGGTTGTGATGAACACTGCCTGGCCAGGGACTCACCCTTCAGGGTAGTGACCTCCCCTATGGCCCAGGACAGGTTCAGAAATGATGTCCAAGAGTCAAGTCCTGACACAGGGGACCCCAAGAGCCCACCTGGTGCTCTAACCCCCATGGCAGTGTTGGTACATGAAGTCAGCAAGTCTCAGAGGCTCAACAAGCCCTCAATGTAGCACCTGAGTATCACTGCTGGTTATTCATGGCTAAAGGACTCTTCACTTGGCAGGTGATGAATGTTAGCAGGACTGGGTCCTTTCCTTCCAGACAGTGAGTTCCCTCCTGATCTAGAGTGTGTCTAGAAATGTGGCCTGAGTGGTAGGGCCTGGAACAGGGGTTTCACGACTCTGACCAGTGCCCTATCCTGTGGTGGCTTAGCTGACATCCAAGATGCAAGACAAAGTCTATCCCACTCTTCCACTTCCTCTCCTCCAGCAAAAGGTGTTTCTTTTGGAGCCACCAGCTGTGCAGCCTGCAATTACTGGAAGGGTGATGCCAACACTCCCTTGACTGCCCCAGGTGGTGTTTCAGTGTGTCGTGTGTCCCCACAGTCTACTCTCTCTGGGCCTAGTTTCACCATAGGACTCACCCAAGAGGTTTTTTTGTTTTTGTTTTTGTTTTGAGATGGAGTCTTACTCTACCATCTATCATCTAGGCTGGAGTGCAGTGGCGTGATCTCGGCTCACTGCAACCTCTGCTCTCTGAGTTCAAGCGATTCTCCTGCCTCAGCCTCCTGTGTAGCTGGGATTACAGGTGCCAGCCACCGCACCCAACTAGTTTTTTGTATTTTCAGTAGAGACAGGGTTTCACCTTCTTGGCCAGGCTGGTCTTGAACTCCTGACCTCGTGATCCACCTGCCTTGGCCTCCCAAAGTGCTGGGATTACAGGCATGAGCCACCGTGCCCGGCCGAGTTGCAGTTCTTATGGCCGAGATTGCCTTTCAAGTTTACCTAGAAACCAAGAGCACTTTGGCCCTAAGTGGTGAGATTTGCAGGCACTCAAGTTCAGATCCCTGGGATTGGTAATTTCCCTCTGGCTAGGGATGGTTTAAATGCTCCCTGTGTGGGTGGGCATCAGTTGAGTTTGCTCTGAAATTCCTTTCTGCTTTAACAGAACAGCACTGAGTTCAATGCCTTATAACTGCTGTCCTCTCCCTCACCCAGTGCCTACAGATGCTCTCTGTACTACGCTGCAGCCGCCAGGGGTGGGGAAGGCGTGGTGTCATAGATTCATAACTGTTTTTTCTATCTCTTCAGTGCCTCTTTCAACAATATGAACTTAAAAACAGGTATTGTGAGTGTTCACCTGATTTTCGGTTCTATGAAGGTAATTTTTTCTGTGTAATGTTAGTTGTTAACTGGTGTCCTTGTGGGGATGGGGGAGTAGGGACAATTGGTACGCTTTCTATTCCATTATCTTGCTTCTCCTCTGTATCTTAATTTATATTTTAAAAGTAATGTATTTAAAGACTGAGTAAGGGTAAGCTCTTTTGTGTTTAAAAGACATTTTATTTTATATGGTTTGCCTAATTTTTAATAAATTGTTAGCCATTTTCTTATTAATTGGTTTAAGAGCTCTTTACATATTAAGCAGAAAAGCTTTAATATTTCTACAAATATTCATTCCCAGGTATTTTTCTTTTAATTACATTTTTAGATGTATAGAATTTTTTTCAACACAGTCAAATTTATCAGTCTTTCTTTTTTGGCTTCTGGGTTTTGTATTTTGCAGCCCTTCCTCCAAGACTATAAAAAAACTCACTCCTCATTTTCTCTTCTAGTATGTATATGGTTTTATTTTTATGAATTTCTATATGCGATCCACATAAAACGTATGTTGTTACATGGATTTACACATTTTGAAGTCAAACCCTTTGTGAGTACATTTCAATGAAAAGTGACTTTAATATGTTTTAATAAAAAATGATTGTTGTAGGCCATGTGTTGGGAAGTTTGGAAAAATTAACAGTTAAAGGAGGATGAAGACAGAAAAACTAGAGGAAAAGGAAAAGGAAACTGCAAAGAAATGTTGCAAGAGTAGAACTGCAATGCACTAGACACATGCTAAGGAACCACTACTCCTTGGCAGTCAACTGCAAAATAGAAAAATAATTAGGATTGCATATGGTGGAGTAAACTGCATGTTTTAATACTGCTGTGCTTGTCTGAGATTTGATACATTCCTTAATAATTTCTAAACTCCTCAGTATACAAAAATATTAGACCAGAAACCTTTTGGGAGTTTCTTTCTTTGCAATATTTGGCCCATGTTTTTAGACAGGAATAATCCTAATACATCAACTTTAAGTTTACTTTTCCTGCAGACTCAACCTAAAGACTTCCATATCCTTTTCTAGAAGTATTCCTCTCATAAAGTTTTCTCAACTAAGAGTATAGACAAAATAACCTAAGTGACTCAATTGACTCATTTTAAGGATTAGACATACACTATTATATATCTGAATATCTAAGGTAATAAACTAAAATAGATCTATAAATACACACTTACAGAAAAGAATTAGCATAGCATACCTTATGCT
The DNA here is from genome assembly GCF_007565055.1 of Rhinopithecus roxellana. Taxonomy (NCBI): domain Eukaryota; kingdom Metazoa; phylum Chordata; class Mammalia; order Primates; family Cercopithecidae; genus Rhinopithecus; species Rhinopithecus roxellana. The sequence continues at coordinate 44,438,017 of NC_044555.1, forward strand.
ACTATTCTTAGGTAGACCTACTTGAAGTTTGACACTTGGCTGGCATCTAGGAACTTGGATTTATGGAAGATTCCCAGAATTTGATGAGTGACTCACTGTACCTAAACTGTTTGTGCAAATAATGGTGATTTATGCCAAACACCTGATTTCCTTCTGGGGTTCTGGAATTTTGGTATGTGCTAGGCAGAATGTGCCCATGACTGACTACTGATAAACTGGGAACTCTTAAGCCCAGGGGGACTTCCCTGGTAGACATTTCACATGTATCATGATAAGTAGCTGGAGGAAATAAGCTTGTTCCATGTGACTCCATTGGGAGAGGAATCTTGCCAGCTTGGACATGGATCTTCCAGACTTCACCCTATACACATTTTCCATTTGTTGATCCTGTTTTATATCCGTTTACTCTAATAAATCATAGACATAAGTACAACTATACACTGAGTTCTGTGAATCCTCCTAGCAAATACACAAATCACAGTAAACATTAATGCAATGTTTAGATATAAAACTTTAGAACCTGTAAACATTCAAAAATTAGTAAAAAATGTTGAATACTCTTCTTAGATATAAGCTTTATACTTCATAGTAAGTGGTTTTAGCTATAAATCAAAGGATAGTCTTTAGATGTACATAGCATAGCATAGTTGCAACTTAGCCTTGTGGGTCATAATTGTACATACAAATAGTGTGTGCAATTTAACACAGTAATAAAAAATCCATTATTAACTATGTAGGATAATAAGGAATTTATTTAAATGGATTCTTGGCTTAGAATGCTAAAGGTATTAATCTTTCTTCATATGAAATAAACTGTGTATAATTAATCATTGCCATGATTAATTGTGCTCATTTCATGAGTTAAAAAAGTAAATACATTAAAAGTGACTTACCTTTTAATCTTGGCCTTTTCAGCCTTTTCTTCTTCATCACATTTCTTGGCATTCCTATTAAGTTCTTTTGCAGCAAACTTCAAGTTAAATAACGGCTCTGAAAAGAGCCATTAAGGTTAAGGCTATTCAAAAAGTTATTTCCCCAACATAACTACCTGCAAACAAGATGTTAAAATTATAAAACATATGAGATAAGATTAATATTAACCAACTAGTCACAATGCTTTTGAGGAACTGGAACAATTTCTTTATTCTACGCTTGTTTTCTGTTAAAAAAACCAAATTAATAAAAAGCATTGATTATAAGGGGAGAAATTACTGTGGAGAAACCTGGCAGATACCACTTAACCAAGGTTAACATCACCAGTGATAAAATATTTCAGTATAATTTACATTCTGAAATGATAAACTGAGAGGGGAATAGCATCATTTCTATGGCGTGGTTGCCAAAAACATAACTTTAATCTACTCAAGAGAAAACATGAGACAATCCTGAACTGAGAGACATTTGATGTAACAGACTAGCATACTTTTCAAGTGTCAAATTCATGAAAAGCAAGGAAAGACTGAATAAGCAGTCACAGACTGGAGGAGACTAAAGAGATATGACGACTAAATGCAATGTAGGATCCTGGAATAGAAAGAGGATGTTAATGGAAATATTGGTAAATCCAAATAAGATCTGTGGTTTAATTATTTATCTTGTAGAGATGTTGATTTCCTTATGTTGATAATTATACTATGGTTCTGTGAGACATTAACATTAGCAAAAGCTTGGTAGAAGGTATACAAGGACTTGTACTATTTTTACAACTTTTCTTTAAATCTAAAATTATTTTAAAACTTTTTAATTAAAAAAGAAAAAAATCATTTAAAAAACTACGAATAAAAGCACTCCCATAAATAAAACCACAATACCATAAATCTTTCATTTTCATGTCACAAACAAAAATAAATATGAAGTATATGCACATATATATGACAAAGTGCTGTGAATTATTAAAAAACCAACCAGATTATGTAATGACTAAATTACTAAGGTATTGGTTTAAAGGGCTGGCTTTTGAATTCATTGTATCATTATTAGAAAACAAGAATGGCTTGCTTAATTTACCAAAACTAAATAATAAATTAAGCTATCTTGTTCATCTCTCAGTTGCTTCATGGCTCTAATTCAATGCCTAAAGAGTCTATGTATTTTATGACCTCTGAAAAAAGGTAAATGACCTCTGAAAAAAGGTCAAATGTACTTTTTAAACCTTGTTTCTGTGTTTCTTTAGGACATTTACAAAAACGAAGGAAGGTTCCTTTTTATTTATTTATTTATTTTATTTTTTGAAAGTGCAAACACATGATACAATTTAAAGAGGTTAAATTTTGGATTGATAATATTGCTATTAGAAAACAAGAATGGTTTCTTTAATTTACCAAAACTAAAGCTATCTTGTTTATTTCTCACTGGCTTCATGGCTTTAATTCAATGCCTTATTTATGGATAATGACAGGAATAAATTTGCTTCCCTGAGTAGTTTCCAGGCTATAAATTCTAGATATACTTAGAATTGTAAATAAAATAAGTGCATATGTATACATTTCTGGGTAATTTTAATATAAAATATAGCTTAAATTTGTAAGATTTAACAATTTCAGCTTGGTGACTAAGTCATATGTCCTCATATATAAACACACATATATGTATATGTACACACACACACATGGTTTGCCAAGGTTTCTCAATTTGGGGCCAGATAATTCTCTGTGGGGCTGTCCTATAAATTCTAGGAAATTTAGCAGCATCCCTGGCCTTTATCCAGTAGATGTCAGAAGCACCTGCTCCTCTCAGTTGTAACAACCAATAACATCTCCAAACATTGCCAAAAGTCACTTGGGGTGGGGGAGGGAAAATCCAACTCTGTTGAAAATCATCACTGATATAGATGAAATATCATTTTTCCTTTCTTTGTCTTCATTTTCTAAATTATCTCCCCAATATAATTGCTGTCTCTGTAGAAAAAGTTATCACTAAAGTTAAAAGCTGAATTATGATACTGACAGAGCAGGAGCACCATCATCTCAGACAAACACTGCCACTTTAAGTTCTAGCTCCCTTTCTAGCCTCATGCATTTCAAGGAAATCACTTCTAACTACCAGCAGCCGGAAAGAGTAGACAGTAAAACACAGATAAGACAGCTCAGGCAGAGGGAGGTTGGGGGAAAGTCTCTTGGTAACTGCTAAACTTCACCCTCATACAATGGGTTCCAGTAAAACAGCGGCCCTTAATAAGCACATTTCTTTCCCTTCAGGTACACTAAGATAGGGAAGCTAAAAGCAGACTCAGTGAGGTTATGCCAGCAGCTGCAAAAGGATGTATAGGAACAGACACAAAACTCTCCCTCCCAGATAAACACAACAAAGAGACAAGAAGGAGTCCGAGCCTCTGACAAACTCTCCCACCCTAAATCCTTAAAAAAACTCTTAATCTATAAGAGTTTAAGTTTAACCTAATCGGCCAGAAGCCCCTCTTATGTTTGTTTTCTCTAAAATAAACCTGTCCTTGACTGTCAAGCCACCTTTCATATTTCTTTCCTCTTTCTTTAATTCTTACATTTGGTGCCAAAACCCAGGATGGGTGTTGGGGGCAGAGGCTCTCTTGCAACCCAGGAAGCAGTGGGTAATGGCAGCTCATCCTGAGTTAACTCCTGGATCCTGAGGGTCTCTGGTCGCCCACCCCACCTTTACTCTCACTTCACTTTTTGAGCGATTTTCATGAGGAGGACAACTAACCTGAAGGGAACTGTGAGGCTCGGGCCAGGGCTACTCCCCAGTGGGCTCTCAAAACCCTCAGGTCTCAGGAATCCACCTCTGACCACACACAATGGGTATTTCACTCCCTAACCCTTGCTCTCTTTTCCTCCCTCTTCCTTCTCTCTCTCTCTTTTCCTTGTGTGGCTCCAGTCTGGGAGGCCCTTTGCCGATTCCAATCAGAATAACCAACATCAGACACTAATTCAGCAGACTGATAAGATCTGCCTTCTCCTAACTCTTTCCCGGTACTGGAGAAAGTCCAGCCTGCCATCCAGGACCTCGGAGGACTAATGGGACTAAGCTAGAGGAAATCTTGGGGAGGCCCACTTCCTTCTCAGCTTAACCATCCTCTTTCAGAAAGAGAATTCCGAGTCTCTGTCTTTTATCTGGGGACATCTAGAACAAAACACACACCCTCGGCTTCCTCTTACCAGTCCACATGGCTGCCAAAAAATCCGCATTCCTACATCCTCTCCATGGGGCTGCTGTCTTCGCAACCTCACCAAACTTGGCTTACAGGGGACCCTAAATCCAAAGCATTTAATTTTCTACTGCAACATGGCTTGGCCCCAATATAGACTAGATAACAACAGCTGATGGCCCAAAAACAGCACCTTTAACTTTCAAATTCTCAGGCACCTTAACAACTTTATCATCAGAAACAGCAAATGACAAGAGGTTCCCCATATTCAGGCTTTCTTCTACCTTAAATCCTGCCTCTCCTCTTCTCCACCCCTTCAAAAACTATTCCAACCAGTCAAACCTCCTCTGCCATTCTCCTCTATGGGAAGTGGCTATGGTTAAAGGTATTGCTTGGGTTCATGTCCCCTTCTCTATGTCTGATTTGTGGCAGATTGAACAGCTTCTGGGATCTTTCTCTAAAAATCCCTCTCATTATTGTAGGGAATTCCTGCACATAACCCAATCCTTTAATTTAAGTTGGCATAACATTTTTATAATTCCAACCTCTACTCTCACCCTTAATAAAAAAGAGTGCTGAGCTTAATTAAAAGGGATATCCTAGCTATAAGTATATTTAAAAGTCCTTTATGTTTTCCTCTTCATAAATCTTGTTTTCCTGAAAAAGGTTTTTTTTTTTTTTTCTCAGTTGAAATTACTTTTCTCTACTCTCTCTTGCCAGTCTTGGTGTGTGCATAAAAGACCCTAGAATAACTTCTGGTGGCCTGGGACTCCTTGGGAAAACAGAAAAGGCACCACAAATCCCATTTTGGGAAAAATCTCTGTTTTCCTTATGGAACCCCTGGAATTAGAGGTGAGTAAGTACCTCTCAAAATCTGTCTTTGTCTTCCAGCTATGCTTGTTTATTAGGCCCTGAAAATTGTTTTCCTAGCCCTGTTCTTTTTTTTTTTTTTTTTATACTTTAAGTTCTAGGGTACATGTGCATAACGTGCAGGTTTGTTACATATGTATACTTGTGCCATGTTGGTGTGCTGCACCCATCAACTCGTCAGCACCCATCAATTCGTCATTTATATCAGGTATAACTCCCAATGCAATCCCTCCCCCCTCCCCCCTCCCCATGATAGGCCCCGATGTGGGATGTTCCCCTTCCCGAGTCCAAGTGATCTCATTGTTCAGTTCCCACCTATGAGTGAGAACATGCAGTGTTTGGTTAAACTGGATCCTTTCCTTACTCCTTATACGAAAATTAATTCAAGATGGATTAGAGACTTAAATGTTAGACCTAATACCATAAAAACCCTAGAAGAAAACCTAGGTAGTACCATTCAGGACATAGGCATGGGCAAGGACTTCATGTCTAAAACACCAAAAGCAACGGCAGCAAAAGCCAAAATTGACAAATGGGATCTAATTAAACTAAAGAGCTTCTGCACAGCAAAAGAAACTACCATCAGAGTGAACAGGCAACCTACAGAATGGGAGAAATTTTTTGCAATCTACTCATCTGACAAAGGGCTAATATCCAGAATCTACAAAGAACTCAAACAAATTTACAAGAAAAAAACAAACAACCCTAGCCCTGTTCTTAAAGGGCCTCACCCAGAGGCCAATAATCCAGTTAGGAAATTAGCAAATGTAAATCTCATAACTACTGGATCTTCTTCTGGTTGTCTATGTGGCTATATACATGTTATGTGTGCAATGTCTATTAAAAAGAACTCTAATTAATTGATTGGGCTAAGAAAAATAAGCAGCTAAATCAAATATTTTTAAGCAAAAAGTAAAAGCTGTGGTAACTTTCAGTTCATGTAACTTTAATATTTAAAAATAAAAACAGTCTTAGGAATTATTGGTAAAATACCAATGTCTTTAAGGTGTAAAAATGTGGTCTACATTATGCAAGTCAAATACTAGGTTTGCTAAATGTTTTAAGGTTGTAAATTGCTTCTTTAGTCTTTAAAAACTGTCAGCTTCCCTGCTTCACAATTGGTAAGGCCAGAAACATATGGAAGATGGAAGTAACCATGCCCCTAACTATGCTGGAAGAAGTCAAACTTCATCTGCATCTAGCACATAATTAAAAAACAGGTTTTACATTAAAGTTGAAAATTGCTAAAAGTTACCATTATAAGATGTAATTAAAACTACTGAACATGGATTTGCATGCAAGGTATATAAAAACAGTAAAAAGTGTTTTTAGTTAAAAATTATAAGAAGGCATAAAAATGTACATTTTGCTTAAGAATAAAAACTTGTCTTAAAATTAAATAAAATGGATGGTTTAAGCAGATTGTAAAAACATTGTTAAAAATTAATCCTGCAAAGAAAACTATGTAAACATATTAACTAAATTCAAAGGGGTATTAGATGTTTTTTTCTGTAAATTAAACACTAAAAGCACCACAAGGTTTTCTTAAAATGCTAATATACTTTTTAGCAAAACTTGTCAAGGGTTATAATGGGTATGTAAAAATCTTACAAACTGGTTAAAATTAAATAAAATTGTCTAGAAGTTTTCATTAAAATTAGGGTGAACATTAATAGCAAACTAATGTAAGGGTAAAATTTAACTTTCTCTCTCAAACAGAATTTTCATGTAATACAAAAGGTTAATAAATGACTTTTGCTTTTCCAAATTTTTAACTCATCATTTTGGCAAAACAAAACCAAACAAACAAACAGAAAACTTATGGTAATCTAAAATTATATTTTAATATCAAGCATTTTAAATTTTAAACATATTTAACAGGCTTTTCAAAATCAAACTTTAGTCTCAAAATTGTCTTTCCTAACCCCTGCAGCATCTGGGAAAAAAGGTAAACAGGATTATTTAACATGTTTAGGTACATAAAATTGCCAAAATAATGTCTAATAGGTTGTATTTTAGGGGATAGTATTAACATATGTTCCAAAACTGTATGGAATGTCTAAAGTTCTAGTGTCTAAATATGTGCTATTAATCACAATTATGGTTGTTATGTTGGGTTATTGTAAATCACAAAAATGACCAAATTTCTTTGTCCGTTGTGTTTCTAACTGTATCCAACCTGGACGTTTTGTTATTTACAGACAATTGTTATTTTGTTTTAATTCTCTTCTAAATATGTTTTTTAACGAAGCTGTGGAACAAGTGCTCTCAAATTTGGGTTTCTCATAACAAAAAATATACAGAACTCATGAAAAGCTAAAATGTTTATAAATCTCAAGCAAAACAAAAGTTAATAAAATGGACTAAACTAATAAAAAGCAAAAACAAGTTTTACCTTTTGCTTGGAACACTGCTAATCTTTATTTTATTTTTCAGAGTCAAGAAAACTTATCTTAAGCTAGCTACAGCCTTTTACAACTAAGTAAAGTATACTCCTGTAAACAAAATTTAAAGTGTGTTTCTCTCTGCTAGTTCCTCCAGAATTTGAAAACTAGTTACAAGTATTCTTAAACAATATATTTGTTTGCATCAGTGCAATAAGAATCTATTTTCTTTTGTGGCTGGGCGCAGTGGCTCACACCTGTAATTCCAGCACATTGGGAGGCTGAAGCCAGCGGATCACGAGGTCAGGAGATCAAGACCATCCTGGCCAACATGGTGAAGCCCTGTCTCTACTAAAATACAGAAAATTAGCAGAGTGTAGTGGTGCATGCCTGTAGCCCCAGATGCTCGAGAGGCTGAGGCAGGGGAGTCGCTTGAGCTCATGAGGCTGAGGTTGCAGTGAGCCAAGATCTCACCACTGCACTCCATCCTGGCAACAGAGCAAGACTCTGTCTAAAAAATAGGTGGGGAGGGGGGCTGTGGGAATCTATTTTTTTTTTTTTTTTTTTTTTTTTTTGTAACAGAACACAATCGGAAAAAGTGGTTATTTTACCAAGGCTTTGACTAGAATGGTGTGCTCTCCTTTAAGGAATCAAACTTGACTTATGGAGCCAATAAAGCCCTTGGAAAACTGGCCTCATATTTTGTGTACACAGTCCTTGTACAAACTTTCTGATCTGTTCTAAGTAAAGAATATCAATTGCTGACAGGCCAGGAACCCCAAGTTATCTTAAAATCTCAAGAGGAGAGGAATTCACCCAACTCACAGGTATTTAATGGTAAAAATCCATCGTTAGGCTTGGCTTTTAAAAGTCTTATCTCAAATACTTCTATACAACAAAGTTCCATCAAAGACAATTTAAAAGGCCTATGTAGCAAGTAATTATTCTTGCTGCACTGTATAAAAATATTAAGCCAAGTATAGTAAAGCAAACCAGTCCTACCATGATTTGTATTTTAATAAAAATGTGAAACTGAAGACAGAAAAGTATGTTTCAAAAATTAGCACACCTGTTGTTAAATTCTAGTCTTGCCTAATGTTTTTCAGTTTTTATTATTTTCTACAGTTTAAATTATATCCGTTACAGAAATCAACTCCTGGATACATCACACTCAAGTAAAAGCCTAAAGAGCTAAGAAAGCAACCCCTAACAGCCCAGAAAAATGCCCTAAATATCAATGTAAAAACAATAAGAAATCTTACGCTGAAAATCATGAAAGTAACTAAGTAAAAATTACTCATCTTACTCAATCTCAACCCTGCCTGACCAAATACTTTCGTCGTTTCCACCTCTCCATTTAATCCAAATATTAAAACCTTTTTAATGGAAATTTACTATGCCACCCTTGTGGGAATTGCTTTACTTACTCTACTCTTTGCAGTATAACTATATACTGTAGCACTATCAGAGTGGAATATCCCACAGAGAATATCAATTCCCATAGCATTTTGGTTAATTATTATCCTCATAGAAGGAGTAACAGTTACTAACAAAAAATAACACATGGGTCTTTCCAAACATATGCCTCTGCTTCTCATTGGGAAAGAAACGCTGCTTCTAAATCAACCAATGGGGCCTAATAAGAAACACTGCTGAAAAGCCTAGGACTAATGTTTTATCCCTGCCTAATTAACCTTTTTCAATTTTTTTTAACTGACAGAATCATGGCCATTTTGCAGCCAACTACCTCAAAACATCTACATATGGTATTGCTCCTGAAGTCAATCCGAGACCAAGAAACTCTCTGCACCCCCATCAGCAGGAAGTAACCCGAAAGAACACGTTGCCCCTCATCCTTTTATAACTATAGGGTCTGGATGGAGCAGGAGCACCATCATCTCAGACAAACACTGTCACTTTCAGTTCCAGCTCCCATTCTAGCCTCATGCATTTCAAGGAAATCACTTCTCTTCTAACTACAAGCAGCCAGAAAGAGCAGACAGTAAAACACAGATAAGACAGCTCAGGCACAGAGGGAGGTGGGGGGAAAGTCTCATGGGTAACTGCCAATCTTCACCCTCTTTCGAAAGACACTTTCATGTTTCCTCTTTTTTAATTCTTACAATACCAATTATTTTTGATGAGTTAATATAGTTAACATATTCTTTTATGTTTTTTAAAGAATTGTTTCAGCTACGATTAAACCTGAAATTTACTGTAAACTTCAAATACTGAAGACTGAGTACCGAATACCTCTTATAACCCACTCTTATTTAATAATTAGGATTATGGTATAAAATACTGGCCAAAAAATAGATCTTTCACAACAGTGCATTGTGTTCCATAATGCTTTTTCCCCCTTCATCCTTAAAAGACTTAGAGCTACTTCTAGAAATATAGAGGCCTAAAGATTTAGAAAAACACTTTGAAATACTGTATAAACTATAACAGAAGCCCAAAAGTAGGAAAATCCGCTGGGACAGAACAAAACAGGAAGAAGGAACTATTAGTAAGCAAGCACTGAAGCTCCTGAAACTCCCACAGTGTTGGAACTGAGCTTTTTAAATAATAATAGAACCCTTGAAGGTTACAACATTAGCACAAGGGTAGGTAGAAAAATATCCTATCAGCCAGCAAGGGATTATAAGATAAGAAGATTAACTTTCTACGGGCCTTGGGTGGGAGCTGCGGGTGAAACAAAGGCTCCCCTACAAATGTATAGCCATAGCAATGTCTTCATGTGGAGTTGGGGTTCAAATGTGTACTCCTGGAAGGGTCTGGGAAACCCCATCCTGAAATATTAAAGTACTTCCAAGTTGGAGGAATATCCTCAACCCAGGAATTTTAGGATTCCCTTAGGTTTCAATGAATAGACAGATAAAACCAAAAAGTAAATAAACTTGAGGAGAAAAATAGAAAACTGTAATACAGATTGCATACAGATTGTAATACAAACTGTAATACAAAATACGTAAAGGTTATATTCAAGGAGATGATGCGTGAGACTCTTTGCATAACTTATGAAAGTAACCTTTAATATTTTAATTCAGGAAGCACAAAAAATGCCAAGCAGAATAAAAATAAATCCACATTAGATATATTACAGTAAGCCTCCGACTACCAAAAACTATAACAACTTTAAAAAGAGTCACAGTGAAAGTTCAGATAATTTACAAAAGATCTAAAATTAGACTCCATTTCCAAAGGAAGTACAATTGATTAATGTTGTCCAAGGTAGTCATGTTCTAATAAATTGCTGAGAATACCAAATTAGCAAATACTGAACCACTGCTTCTAGGGGAAATACAGGATTGGGGTCCTATGACCTTCTAGGTGGTTACATTTTCATCAACTGATCAATATATAACCTTATCCTAAGATGGCTGAATAGTAACAGCTCCAGTCTGCAGCACCCAGAGTGAATGACGCAGAAGACAGGTAATTTCTGCATTTCCAACTGAGGTACCTGCTTCATCTCATTGGGACTGGTTGGACAGTGGGTGCAGCCCACTGAGGGTAGGCCAAAGCAGGGCAGGGCATCGCCTCACCCAGGAAGTGCAAGGGATCATGGGATTTCCCTTTCCTAGCCAAGGGAAGCCATGACAGACTGCACCGGGAAAATCGGGACACTGCCACCTTAATACTGTACTTTTCCAATGGTCTTAGCAAATGGCACACCAGGAGATTATATCCCACCCGTAGCTCAGCAAGTCCCACGGCCACAGAGCCTGCTCAGTGCTAGCACAGCAGTCCCAGATCGAACTGCGAGACACCAGCCTAGCTGAGGGAGGGGCATCCGCCATTGCTGAGGCCTGAGTAGGTAAACAAACTGGTTGGGAAGTTCACACTGGGCGGATCCCACTGCAGCTCAACAAGGCTTGCCTGCCTCTGTAGAGTCCACCTCTGAGGGCAGGGCATAGCTGAACAAAAGGCAGCAGAAACTTCTGCAGACTTAAGTGTCCCTGACAGCTCTGAAGAGAGCAGTGGTTGTCCAAGCACGGTGTTTGAGCTCTGAGAATAGACAGACTGCCTCCTCAACTGGGTCCCTGACCCCGTGTAGTCTAACAGGGAGACACCTCCCAGACACACTCCAGTAGGGGCCGACTGACACCTCATACAGCCGGGTGCCCCCTGAGACAAAGCTTCCAGAGGAAGAATCAGGCAGCAATATTTGCTGTTCTGCAGCCTCCGCTGAGGATACCAAAGCAAATAAGGTCTGGAGTGGACCTCCAGAAAACTCAAACAGACCTGCATCCAAGGGTCCTGACTGTTAGAAGGAAAACTAACAAACAGAAAGGAATAGCATCAACATCAACAAAAAGGACATCCACACCAAAACCCCATCTGTAGGTCACTATCATCAAAGACCAAAGGTAGATAAAATCACAGATGGGGAGAAACCAGAGCAGAAAAGCTGAAAATTCTAAATACCAGAGTGTTTCTTCCCCTCCAAAGGATTGCAGCTCCTTGACAGTGATGAAACAAAGCTGGATAGAGAATGACTTTCACAAGTTGACAGAAGTAGGCTTCAGAAGGTCAGTAATAACAAACTCCTCTGAGCTAAAGGAGGATGTTCAAACCCATCGCAAGGAAGCTAAAAACCTTGAAAAAAAGATTAGACGAATGGCTAACTAGAATAAACAGTGTAGAGAAGATCTTAAATGACCTGATGGAGCTGAAAACCATGGCACAAGAACTACATGACACGTGCACAAGCTTCAATAGCCAATTCGATCAAGTGGAAGAAAGGATATCAGTGATTGAAGATCAAGTTAATGAAATAAAGCAAGAAGACAAGGTGTTGGCAGAAGGCCCCCCAAAATCTGGCCATAAACTGGCCCCAAAACTGGCCATAAACAAAATCTCTGCAGCACTGTACATGTTCATAATGGCCCTAAAACCCAAGCTGGAAGGTTGTGGGTTTACGAGAATGAGGGCAAGGAACACCTGGCCCGCCAAGACGTCTTGTCCAAGACGGAAAACCGCTTAAAGGCATTCTTAAGCCACAAACAATAGCATGAGTGATCTGTGTCTTAAGGACATGTTCCTGCTGCAGTTAACTAGCCCAACCTATTCCTTTAATTCAGCCCATCCCTTCCTTTCCCATAAGGGATACTTTTAGTTAATTTAATATCTATAGAAACAATGCTAATGACTGGCTTGCTGTTAATATGTGGGTAAAATCTCAGTTCGGAGCCCTCAGCTCTGAAGGCTGTGAGACCCCTGATTCCCCACTTCACACCTATATATTTCTCTGTGTGTCTTTAATTCCTCTAGCGCCGCTGGGTTAGGGTCTCCCTGACCGAGCTGGTCTTGGCAAGTGGCGTCTCAAATCCAGGCTGAAGGGTCGCCAGAGCGATGGTTGGAATGCAAAACCAGCTGGAGGACACCCGAGTACTCTTAAAGCAATCCCCATGGTGAGTAAGAAGGGGAGCTCAGAAGCATCAGGGTAACAATGGGACAGGTGTGTGGTCTGGTTCGTTTCACCTTGGCACTTTTTCACACTGATGATGAGGAGGAACGAGAGTATAGCAAAGTAACAGAAAAGGTTACAGAGCATGTTTATTTGCCAGCTAAAGCTAAAGTAGCAAAGGAAGGAGAGGTTCATCCCTACCCTTCTGAGCCCCCTCATTATTATTTTGAAGAAAAAGACCCTCCAGATCTTTCTTTTCCAGAGGACACGGCGAAAAGTAGTTGCCCCAGTGATTGTTTGAGCAGCACCTCGAGTGACCGCTCTTAGTTTTATTCAGGCAGGAATTCAGCTAGCTAGATGAGAGGGTTATTTAGAGGCTTGGCAATTCCCTGTTAGAATACACACCCTCAAGAGCAACAGGGAAATATTATAGCTACATTTGAGTCTTTTCCTTTTAAATTCTGGAAAGCACATTTAGTTGATTATATCAAGGCCTGTGATGGTATCGGAGGTAATCTGCATAAAGCTACTTTGTTGGCACAGGCAATGGCAGGACTGAGAGTGGATAAAGGAAATACTCCATTTTCTGGAGCTTGTTTTAACTGTGGGAAGCATGGTCATACTAAATAAGAATGTAGAAAAAATCAGCAAGTCAGGCCGCCAGATAAGGAAAAAAGGGAAACTGTTGAGCCTGAAATATGTCCAAAATGTAAAAAAGGAAAATATTGGGCTAATCAGTGTCACTCTAAGTTTGATAAAGATGGGAACATGATTTTGGGAAATGCCATGAGGGGCCGTCCCGAGCCCCATTCTAAACTGGGGCATTTCCAGATCAGGCCATTCCCTCACCCCTATACAATGTCTGTCCCCTGCCACAGCCAGTAGTGCCACAGTAGATTTTTGCTGCATAAAAACTGTGAGCCTTCTGCCTGGGGAATCTCTGCAAAAGGTCCCAACAGGAGTCTGTGAACTCTTGCCAGCGGGTACGACAGGATTACTTTTAGGAAAGTCTAGTTTAAGTTTAAAAGGGGTACAAATACATACGGGAGTCATTGATTCAGATTACAACGGGGAAATTCAAATCATTATATCTACTTCTGCTCCCTGGAAAGCAGAGCCAGGAGAGCGTATAGCACAGCTCCAGACAGTGTTGTATGTGGGAATGGGAAAAAGTGAAATTAAATGAACAGGAGGATTTGGAAGCACAAATAAACAAGGCAAGGCAACTTATTGGGTAAATCAAATTACTGATAAACATTCCACCTGTGAAATAACTGTTCAGGGAAAGAAATTTAAAGGTTTGGTAGATACAGGAGTGGACATTTCAATCATTTCTCTACAGCGCTGGCCGTCCACATGGCCAATTCAACCTGCTCAATTTAACATAGTTAGAATTGGTAAAGCCCCTGAAGTATATCAAAGTAGTTATATTTTGCATTGTGAAGGGCCCAATGGACAACCTGGGACTATTCAACCAATTATAACTTCTGTACCTATAAATTTATGGGTATGAGATTTATTACAACAATGGGGAACACAAGTTCTAATTCCAGAACAATTATATAGCCCTCAAAGTCAACATATGATGCATGAAATGGGTTATGTCCCTGGTATGGGACTAGAAAACAATTTTTTGCAAGGTTTAAAAAGTTCCTGCCAAAGATTAGGATATCATTTTTGATGGCAGCCATTGTTAAGCCTCCAGAACCTATACCTTTAAAATGGTTAACAGATAAGCCAATTTGGATACAACAATGGCAGCTAAGCAAAGGGAAACTGGAGGCTTTAGAGAAATTAGTTACTGAACAATTCGAAAATGAGCACTTAGCTCCAACATTTTCCCCTTGGAATTCTCCAGTTTTCGTAATTAAGAAAAAATCAGGTAAATGGAGAATGTTAACTGACTTAAGAGTCATCAATTCAGTTATACAACCTATGGGAGCATTACAGCCAGGATTGCCTTCTCCTGACTAAAAATTCCAAAAAATTGGCCTTTAATAGTCATAGATCTAAAAGACTGTTTCTTTACTATCCCTTTAGCCGAGCAAGACTGTAAATGGTTTGCATTTATAATTCCTGCAGTAAACAACCTTCAGCCTGCTAAGCATTTTTGTTGTTTCACAGATGGGTCTAGTAATGGTAAACCTTCTTATTCTGGATCAAAAGGTAAAGTTTTCTAGACGCCTTATACGTCAGCTCAAAAAGCAGAGCTTGTAGTGGTAATTAAGGTATTGACTGCTTTTGATATGCCTATTAATGTGATTTCTGATTCTTCATACATGGTTCATTCCACACAGTTAATTGAAAATGTTCAGTTACAATTTCATACAGATGAACAACTGATGACTTCATTTACCCAATTGCAAACAGCAGTTAGAAGTAGAATGCACCCTTTTTTCATCACTCACATTAGGGTTCATACACGTCTTCCAGGACCTTTGACTGAAGGGAATCAAATGGCTGATCATCTGCTTGCTAATGCAATACCCAATGCTAGACACTTTCACAATTTAACCCATGTTAATGCCTCTGGTCTCAAACGCAGATACAGCATTACCTGGAAAGAAACTAAAGCTATTATCCAGGAATGCCCAACTTGCCAAATGGTACATTCCTCAACTTTTAGAGGAGGAGTTAATCCTCGAGGATTGGAACCTAACTCTCTTTGGCAAATGTATGCCACACATGTTCCCCCATTTGGGAGACTAGCTTATGTACACATATGTGTGGACACCTTTTCTCACTTTGTCTGGGCTACATGCCAAACAGAAGAGTCTTCTGCCTACATTAAACGTCATCTTTTGCAGTGTTTTGCGGTGATGGGCATTCCAGCTTCTATTACAACAGATAATGCCCCAGGCTATACTAGCCAAGCTCTAGCTACATTTTTCTCTATGTGGAATATTAAACACATTACTGGTATCCCATACAATTCTCAAGGACAAGCCATAGTGGAAAGAATGAATCTTTCACTAAAACAGCAATTGCAAAAGCAGAAAGGAAAAAATAGAGAATATGGAACACCGCAGATACAACTGAATCTAGCATTATTAACTTTAAATTTTTTGAGCCTTCCCAAAGGTCAGATGGTATCAGCAACTGAAGAGCATCTACAGAAACCAGTTGCAAAGACAGAAGCAGAACAACTGGTTTGGTGGAGAGTTCCAATAACAAAATTTGGGAAACAGGTAAAATAAAAACTGGGGGTAGAGGTTATGCTTGTATTTATCCAGGCCAAAATCTACAGCCAATTTGAATACCATCAAGACACCTGAAACCTTATGAGCCAGATTCCGAGGAAGAGATTCCAGGAGGATCCCAAGGACCCCCTGGTTGCATCCATGTCAAGACTGACACTGAGGAGGACCCCAACTGTCACGAGCAACATCCATCAAACACAGCCAACCACCTGGGGACAGACCAAGAAGCTGTCACAGATGGCGGGAGAAAACCTGAGGAAAGCGGGACAGCCAGTCACAATGAATAATTTAATGGTAGCTACGATAGTGGTTACCACCACTGCCATGAGTATTCCTTCAATAAGAGCTGACACAGAGAACAATTATACTTATTGGGTATATTTATCAATCTTGGCTGGCAATAATGCCTGGATGCAATCACTCTATGACACAGTTACACATGTTTTCTGATCTCAGTATTTAACATAATAAATCTGCTCCTATAATTGAGGGATACCATCCTCAAAAACCTTTTTGTAAACAAGATTGGACCCAGTTAGAAAAAATCATCATACTTGTTTCAGAAGATTGCACTGCAGAACAGGCAGAGGTGCTGCATGATTCCTATGGAATCCTTATTGATTGATCCCCTAAGGAGATGTTTAGCTTTAATTGTACCTCTCAGTCTGCGTGCAACGGCCACACTACGTTCAGCTGATCTGAACAAAATGGTCAGATGGTAGAAATGGTAAGAAGTATGACAAAATTTCCTATCATCTGGAACCATGGCAGTATAGTGGCACCTCAACCTCAAATGATATGGCCCACTCTAGGAGCTTAACATAAGGATTTAAAATGAAAAGAACAAATATTTAAAGCATCCCAGACACACCTGACCTTAATGCCAAGAACTGGAGTGCCTGAAGGATTTGCAGAATAATTAGCAGCTAGTAACCCATTAAAATGGATAAAAACACTTGGAAGCTCTATGATTTCATGATGATTGTGCTTTTAATCTGTGTTGTTTCTCTTTGTATAGTGTGCAGATGCGGATACTGACTCCTGTGAGAAGTAGCTCACCATGACAAAGCGACCTTTGCATTTATCAATTTGCAAATAAAACAAGGAGGACATGTTGAGAGCAGGCCCCCCAAAATCTGGCCGTAAACTGGCCCCAAAACTGGCCATAAACAAAATCTCTGCAGCACTGTAACATGTTCATAATGGCCCTAACACCCAAGCTGGAAGGTTGTGGGTTTATGAGAATGAGGGCAAGGAACACCTGGCCCGCCCAAGACGGAAAACTGCTTAAAGGCATTCTTAAGCCACAAACAATAGCATGAGCGATCTGTGCCTTAAGGATATGTTCCTGCTGCAGTTAACTAGTCCAACCTATTCCTTTAATTCGGCCCAACCCTTCCTTTCCCATAAGGGATACTTTTAGTTAATTTAATATCTATAGAAACAATGCTAATGACTGGCTTGCTGTTAATAAATATGTGGGTAATTCTCTGTTCGGGGCCCTCAGCTCTGAAGGCTGTGAGACCCCTGATTCCCCACTTCACACCTCTATATTTCTGTGTGTGTGTCTTTAATTCCTCTAGCACCAATGGGTTAGGGTCTCCCCAATCAAGCGGATCTCGGCAACAAGTTTAAGGAAAAAAGAGTAAAAAGAAATTAAGAAAGCCTCCAAGAAATATGGGACTATGTGAAAACAACAAATCTATGTCTGATCGGTGTACTTGAAAGTGATAGGGAGAATGGAACAAAGCTGGAAAACACTCATCAGGATATTATCCCAGAGAACTTCCCCAACCTAGCAAGGAAGGCCAACATCAAATTCAGGAAACACAGGGACCACAACAAAGATACTCTGCAAGAAGAGTAACCCCAAGACACATGATTGTCAGATTCAGCAAGGTTGAAATGAAGGAAAAAATGTTAAGGGCAGCCAGAAAGGTCAGGTTGCCCACAGAGGGAAGCCCACCAGACTAACAGCGGATCTCTCTGCAGAAACTCTACAAGTCAGAAGAGAGTGGGGGCCAATATTCAACATTCTTAAAGAAAAGAATTTTCAACCCAGAATTTCATATCCTGCCAAACTAAGATTAGTAAGTGAAGGAGAAATAAAATCCTTTACAGACAAGCAAATGCTGAGAGATTCTGCAACCACAGACCTGTCTTACAAGAGCTCCTAAAGGAAGCACTAAACATGAAAAAAAAAAAAAAAAAAAAAAAAAAAGAGTACCAGCCACTGCAAAAACATGCCAAACTGTAAAGACCATTGATGCTAGGAAGAAACTGCATGAACTAACAGGCAAAATAACCAGCTAACATCATAACGATAGGATCACATTCACACATAACAATATTACCCTTAAATGTAATTGGGCTAAATGCCCCAATTTAAAGACACGGACTGACAAATTGGATACAGAATAAAGACCCATCAGTGTGCTGTATTCAGGAGGCCCATCTCACATGCAGAGACACACATAGGCTCAAAATAAAGGGATGGAGGAAGATCTACCAAGCAAATGGAAAGCAAAATAAAAAAAAAAAAAAGCAAGAGTTGCAATCCTCGTCTCTGATAAAACAGACTTTAAACCAACAAAAATCAAAAGAGGCAAAGAAGAACATTATATAACGGTAAAGGGGTCAATTCAACAAGAAGAGCTAACTATCCTAAATATATATGTACCCAATACAGGAGCACCCAGATTCATAAAGCAAGTCCTTAGAGACCTACAAAGAGACTTAGACTCCCACATAATAACAATGGGAGACTTCAATACACCACTGTAAATATTAGATAAATCAACAAGACAGAAGGTTAACAAGGATATCCAGGACTTGAACTCAGCTCTGGACCAAGTGGACCTAATAGACATCTACAGAACTCTCCACTCCAAATCAACAGAATATACATTCTTCTCAGCACCACATCACATTTATTCCAAAATTGACCATATAGCTGGAAGTAAAGCACTCCTCAGCAAATGTAAAAGAGCGGAAATCACAACAAATTGTCTCTTACAGCACAGTGCAATCAAATTAGAACTCAGGATTAAGTAACTTACTCAAAACTGCACAAGTACATGGAAACTGAACAACCTGCTCCTGAATCACAACTAAGTAAATAATGAAATGAAGGCAGAAATAAAGATGTTATTTGAAACCAATGAGAACAAAGACACAAAATACCAGAAACTCTGGTACAAATGTAAAGCAGTGTGTAGAGGGAAATGTATAGCACTAAATGCCCACCAGAGAAAGCAGGAAAGATCTAAAATCGACACCCTAACATCACAATTAAGAGAACTAGAGAAGCAAGAGGAAACAAATTCAAAAGCTAGCAGAAGACAAGAAATAACTAAGATCAGAGCAGAACTGAAGGAGGTAGAGACACAAAAAGGCCTTCAAAAAATCAATGAAGCCAGGAGCTGGTGTGTGGAAAATATCAAAAAAATTGATAGACTGCTAGCAAGACTAATAAAGAAGATAAGAGAGAAGAATCAAATAGACGCAATAAAAAAATGATAAAGGAGATCTCACCACCGAACCCAAAGAAATACAAACTACCATCAGAGAATACTATAAACACCTCTCTGCAAATAAACTAGAAAATCTAGAATAAATTGATAAATTCCTGGACACATAAAGCCTACCAAGACTAAACCAGGAAGACGTTGAATCCCTGAAAACACCAATAACAGGCTCTGAAATTGAGGCAATAATTAATAGCCTACCAATCAAAAAAAGTCCAGGACCAGACGGATTCACAGCCAGATTCTACCAGAGGTACAGAGAGAAGCTGGCACTATTCCTTCTGAAACCATTCCAGTCAACAGAAAAAGAAGGAATCCTCCGGAACTCATTTTTTGAGACCAGCATCATCCCAATACCAAAGCCTGGCAGAGACACAACAAAAAAAGAGAATTTTAGACCAATATCCTTGATAAATATCGATGTGAAAATTCTCAATAAAATACTGGCAAATCAAATCCAGCAGCACATCAAAAAGCTTATCCACCAAGGTCAAGCTGGCTTCATCCCCGGGATGCAATGCTGGATCAACATATGCAAATCAATAAACATAATCCATCACACAAACAGAACCAAAGACAAAAACCACATGATTATCTCAATAGATGCAAAAAAGGCCATTGACAAAATTCAACAGCCCTTCATGCTAAAAACTCTCAATAAACTAGGTATTGATGAAACATATCTCAAAATAATAAAAGCTATTTATGACAAACCCACAGCCAATATCATACTGAATAGGCAAAAACTGGAAGCATTCCCTTTGAAAACTGGCACAAGACAGGGATGCCCTCTCTCACCACTCCTATTCAACATAGTGTTGGAAGTTCTGGCCAGGTCAATCAGGCAGGAGAAATAAATAAAGGGTATTCAATTAGGAAAAGAGGAAGTCAAATTGTCCCTGTTTGCAGATGACATGATTGTATATTTAGAAAACCCCATCATCTCAGCCCGAAATCTCCTTAAGCTAATAAGCAACCTCGGCAAAGTCTCGGGATACAAAATCAATGTGCAAAAATCATAAGCATTCCTATACACCAATAACAGACAAACAGAGAGCCAAATCATGACTGAACTCCATTTGCAATCGCTAGAAAGAGAATAAAATACCTAAGAATCCAACTTACAAGAGATGTGAAGGACCTCTTCAAGGAGAACTACAAACCACCGCTCAATGAAATAAAAGAGGACACAAACAAATGGAAGAACATTCCATGCTCATGGATAGGAAAACTCAACATCGCGAAAATGGCCATACTGCCCAAGGTAATTGGTAGATGCAATGCCATCCCCATTAAGCTACCAATGACTTTCTTCACAGAATCGTAAAAAACTACTTTAAAGTTCATATGGAACCAAAAAAGAGCCCACATTGCCAAGACAATCCTAAGCAAAAAGAACAAAGCTGGAGGCATCATACTACCTGACTTCAAACTATTCTACAAGGCTACAGTAACCAAAATAGTATGGTACTGGTACCAAAACAGAGATATTGACCAATGGAATGGAACAGAGGCCTCAGAAATAACACCACACATCTATACCCATCTGATCTTTGACAAACCTTACAAAAACAAGAAATGGGAAAGGATTCCCTATTTAATAAGTGGTGCTGTGAAAACTGGCTAGCTATATATAGAAAGCTGAAACTGGATCCCTTCCTTACATCTTATACAAAAATTAATTCAAGATGGATTAAAGACTTAAATGTTAGACCTAAAACCATAAAAAAAACCTAGGAGAAAACCTAGGCAATACCATTCAGAACAAAGGCATAGGCAAGGACTTCATGACGAAAACACCAAAAGCAATGGCAACAAAAACTAAAAAGACAAATGGGGTCTAATTAACTAAAGAGCTTCTGCACAGCAAAAGAAACTGCCATCAGAGTGAACAGGCAACCTACAGAATGGTAGAATATTTTTGCAATCTACCCATCCGACAAAGGGCTAACATCCAGAATCTACAAAGAACTTAAACAAATATACGAGAAAAAATCAAACAACCCCATCAAAAAGTGGGCAAAGGATTTGAACCGACACTTCTCAAAACAAGACATTTATGCAGCCAACAGACACATGAAAAAATGCTCATCATCACTCGCCATCAGAGAAATGCAAATCAAAACCACAATGAGATACCATCTCATGCCCATTAGAACTGCGATCATTAAAAAGTGAGGAAACAACAGATGCTGGACGGGATATGGAGAAACAGGAACTTTTACACTGTTGGTGGGAGTGTAAACTAGTTCAACCATTGTGGAAGACAGTGTGGTGATTCCTCAAGGATCTAGAGCTAGAAATACCATTCGTCCCAGCGAGCCCATTACTGGGTATATACCCAAAGGGTTATAAATCATGCTACTATAAAAACACATGCACACATGTTTATTGTGGCACTATTCACAATAGCAAAGATTTGGAACCAACCCAAATGTCCATAAATGATAGACTGGATTAAGAAAATGTGGCACACATACACCATGAAATACTATGCAACCATAAAAAAGGATGAGTTCATGTCCTTTGTAGGGACTTGGATGAAGCTGGAAACCATCATTCTGAGGAAACTATCACAAGGACAGAAAACCAAACACCGCATGTTCTCACTCATAGGTGGGAACTGAACAATATGAACACTTGGACACAGGGCGGGGAACATCACACACTGGGGCCTGTCGTGGGGTGGGGGGATGGGGGAGGGATAATATTAGGAGAAATACCTAACCTACATGACAAATTAATGGGTGCAGCAAACCAACATAGCACGTGTATACATATGTAACAAACCTGCACATTGTGCACATGTACCCTAGAACTTAGAGTATAGTGAATTATTTATATATATATATAAAACCTTATTTTATATGGGTTTCTGTTATAACACATCTTATTTAGTATATATTGTTGATTCATTAACATTGACTTCACGGGCAACAGCACTATGATTCATGCCTGAAAGAAGCTTCTTTAATGCATGGATTTTCTCCATAAGACACATCACAACCTTACTGCCCTTAGGAACACTAGGAAGCACTTCAGCAGTATGCTTGAGGACCATTTTAAACAATAAAATTACCAACAAAAAGCACAAAAATACAAAAATATGTGGCACTAAGTAGGAAGCAAAAAAGACACTTGTTTACAGTATGCGGACTGAAGAAAGAAGAAAGAGCATTAAATGGCTTGTCCTACCTCAGCTGGGAACAGGCACATTGGGCAAACTCAATTTTTACTGCTCTGTTTATGTCCTGGAATAACCATGAAATTGCCCCAACTATTGATTTTTCAGGTTACCAATTTTAGAAGGCAGGAAAATTTGCAAATAGAGTCTTAGGATAATGAATATCAACTGTATTTCATAAGAAACAAAACTATGTTTGACGTAATGAAAAGTTTAGTGAGCATAGATATTAATAACCACATGGGTAAATCCAGAGAAATACTGATTATACAAGATAATCATAATGTTTAACTTTGGAAATAAGAAGGTAGAACTAGTATACACAATGAAAATACAATACAGACAATGGAGTGACTGAAGTTCAATATTTTAAAATCTTTGTATTATTGAGAAAGAAAACATTTCTGATTAAACTGACATTAAATAAACTACCCATGTTGAAATGTCAAGGGTACTGCTGAAGAAGCAGTGTGTAATTTCCAAAACAATAAAGGAAAAAATGGGGTGAACCACTTAATAAATCCAAAAAGCAGAAAAAGAGAAGTGAATCGCAAAGAAAACAGGCCACACAGAAATCACACAATGAAAGGACAGAAATATCCCCAAAATGTCAGGATAAACTAAGAAAATATTAACACAAATTACAATGATGTGCTTTAAACAGGACTTTAAGACATGAAGGCATAGAAAGGTTAGAGGTAAAAAGACAGAAAGTTATGACAGACAAATACTGTCCTAAAATAAGCAGCTATATCTTTATTAGTATTAATTAAAACAGACTACGTAAAAGCAGTAGCATAATTTTAAAGAGGGGTCACTATAAAATGATAAAAAGTACATTCACAAATTGATGAAATGATTATAGATTTCCATGTACTTCTAGCATAGCTTCAAGGTGTCTTTGTGTATACATATTTTAAATTGACAGAAATTAACAAATCTTGGGAGATACTAATAAAATTCTTTCAGTTAACTAACAAAACTACATAAGGAGATAGAAGTATGAAAGACCCTATTAAGAAGCAGACTTTCATAATCATACAGAGAATCATAGCTAGTTCTGCCCCAATTATTTGAGAATACACATCTTCCTCAAGTATATGAAAACTCATCATGCATTGGGCCATAAAGCAATTCTGAAATAAGAGATACCAGACAAATCTAGTATCTAACCATTGTTCAATAATTTACTAATTGACATGTGAATTCTCTTCATGTTACAAAAAGAATGGATAAATTTTAGTATATTTCTACAATGAAAAACTATATAGAAGCGAAAATATATATCATGAATGAATCCCAAATATCATTTTGATTAAAAAAGAAAATAGCATGGCCGGGCGTGGTGGCTCACGCCTGTAATCCCAGCAGTTTGGGAGGCCGAGGCGGGCGGATCACAAGGTCAGGAGATCGAGACCACGGTGAAACCCCGTCTCTACTAAAAACACCAAAAATTAGCCGGGTGCGGTGGTGGGCGCCTGTAGTCCCAGCTACTCAGGAGGCTGAGGCAGGAGAATGGCGGGAACCCAGGAGGCGGAGCTTGCAGTGAGCCGAGATCAACCCGGGAGGCGGAGCTTGCAGTGAGCCGAGAACGCGCCACTGCCCTCCAGCCAGGGGGACAGAGCGAGACTCCGTCTCAAAAAAAAAAAAAAAAAAAGCAGCAATATAATTCTACACATAAAATTTGGAAATATTTAATATATAGCTATATCTTAGGATCATGTGGTAAAACATAAAGAAACACATGGAAATCATAAACATTAATGTTTAGATAGTGGTAGCTTTGGTGGGAGAAGGAAGGTGAGTTGGTAATATTTTATTTCTTAAGCCTAGTGGTAGGTAACTGTTTTATTTCTTGTGATTTTTAGGGAGATAAAGATTAAAATTACATAATTTTTAAAAATCATTCAAATAAAAGGTTAGATTAAGAGCTTATGATCCTTGTTCCATGAGACTGTATCTTTATTTTAAAAAGGAGGGTTGTTTGAAAATTAAAAGAAAAAAAGTTCATATTAAATATAAACAGATGTTCCTCAACTTACAATGAGGTTATGTTTGGATAAACTCATTGTAAGTTAAAAATATCCGAAGTTGAAAATCCATTTAGTACCTAACCCACTGAATATCGTAGCTTAGCCTAGCCTTCAAATGTGCTCAGAATACTTACATTAGCCTACATTTGGGCAAAGATCATCTAACACAAAGCCAATTATATAAGAAAGCGCTGGATATCTCATGTAATTTCTTGAATACTGTAATTTAGAGAATACTTATTTAAATATACTATACAATATTCAATAAATTACATAAGATATTCAACACTTATTATATAAAGAATGGTTGAAATAATGGTTGTATGGGTACTCAAAATATGGTGTCTACTAAATTGCATATCACTTTCACACTATGGTAAAGTCAAAAATTGAAAGTAAATCGCTGCTAGAATATGGACAACACTATCAGGAATGTCTAACAATATTATTACTGAACATGTTTGTGCTTGATATGAATTTAATATAAAGTAGCAGCTTTTCAGGAATCTGTTTTCACATCTTCTTTTCCTAAACTTTAAGTATACTCTGTTAGAAACACAAATTTGAAGTTTATACAATGTCAGTAGCTACTTACTCTGAAATTCCTTTTATTTCACATATAACATTATATACTTTTATGTACTTTACTATAACTCTGTTTACATATCTAATTCTTCAACTAGACTATTGGTATCCTGGGAATAAGCATGAGTCCTAATCATGATTGTATCATTAGCCTAGTATAATGCTTAACAGAAGTGAAGTATTTGATATCTTTAAGTAAAGTAATAGTAGAAAAGTGTTCATGCAGTGTTATATGAATTGTGAAGAAAAAAAGCACAACTGATGTTGGGGAAGAGGACTCAGTTATACATTTAAATTTACAAAAAAATTTATACCAAAAGAATGCTGTTTATTTGTGTTACATACTAGGATTCCACATACAATTTCATTCAGAATAAAAGGGCTCTGCTGCTGAAAAAGTTAGAAAACTAATGTCATAGATGTTCTGCAACATTTTTACTTCATGAACTGATATAATTAAAAGTACAAATATATTAGCACCAAAAATGTAGAAAGGAGAGTCTCAGAAGAAAGGGTAGCTCTTAAAACTGAGTACATTTAGCTTTGCAAAATAGATTACCCTTTTTAATTTTTCCCATTTTGACTTGATCATGAAACCTCATCACAGGCCAACATACTGCACAGTATTTAAAATTTGGTTCATAACTCAATTCAGTAGCTACACTGATGCTATTATTTTCCACATCAGCAATCTATTTTCTCCACTTCAATATAGAGAATACTCACTTATTGTAGTATACATAGAGGATAGTTATTTGAATAGCAGACACTTGAATTTAAAGGAATCTCATGTTCTGACTTTAGAAACTACCCAATAGTTAGAAGCAGGATTTAGACCTAGGGATGTTTTCATTTCTAGCTTACCACAAAAGATTCATCATCAGAGAAA
Organism: Rhinopithecus roxellana; assembly: GCF_007565055.1. Lineage (NCBI taxonomy): Eukaryota > Metazoa > Chordata > Mammalia > Primates > Cercopithecidae > Rhinopithecus > Rhinopithecus roxellana. Next base: position 44,464,222 of record NC_044555.1, read on the forward strand.
CGCTGGTGTCATAAGCTAACTGGGCTACATATACACATATGAATGAATTTGGCAGCGGTGCTTCGGGCATCCTTTGTTGCAAAATGAATTCCTCTAACTCAAAAGTAATTTTCCCCATGACTCAATGGATTATTATTTCTATTGCTGCCACTGCTGCCAACATTAATGCTTTGATACCTTACTTAACCAATATTCTCAAGTACTTTGGCGTTTCACATAAAGACATTTTAAGCTGTGGTTCAGGTTCAATTTTAAATGCCTAAACTTCTTTTTTTAAAAACTGGGAATACCTTAAAAATGATTTATGCATCCTTTGAGTAATATACAAAATGGTACACATTTTCCTAATCACTCAGAATCCATCTGATAATTGTTAATAACTGTTATTTTATGTAATTGATAGTTTTCTGTTTCCTCCTTTGATGTCAGGTTGTCAATTGTCACTTCTGCTGTTTGTATACCTATGTCTTGTAGCTCTCTCTCTCTCTCTCTCTCTCTCTCTCTCTCTCTCTCTCTCTGTTGTTAAGATGAAGGTCTAAGAAATAATTAAAGATGGTAGATTTTGGAAAAAAATAAGCAAGTTCTGATTTATAATGACAGGTGGGCCAGAGAGCTCACATAGCTAGAGACAGAACTAGGGCAGTAACTCAGTCCTCTTGTTCACAGTCACTATCTTTTCAATACCTGATCTAGGTAGTAGGATTCTTAACTGGAGGTATCTTACTTCCTTGGGTTAGATTTATCCAGCTCCTGTGAGGTTTAGCACATGCCATTACACTTGCATTTCAGTTAATATAAACAATAACCCTGACTCTGAGAAACTGATTTCAAAGGTCTCCACTAACGGCATCAGGTTTCTTTCCTTGTCCCAAAATCCATGCAAAAGCAAAAAACTACCTCACTTGGACCTTGAGATTGATAAATAAGGAAATCAATAAATAGCTGAACATTTAAATTTCAAATTTTCAAAAAGTATTAATTCCCTTCCTTCCAATTTTAGAAAATCAAAATTTTAAATATTACCTTTTAAATGGGAATATCTATGAAATAGATTTGTCTTCAAGAGAATCTAGGCTAGCCTTTCCCATAAAGTGATTGTGTAGATTCATATCTTTTTCAAACTCCTTTTAAAGCAAAATCCCAAGTAGAATATCAATATACAGAAAAAGTAGCTCTGCATAACCCATAGGACTTCATCAAACATAACTTAATTGTGCTGTACGTTCTAGAGGCACTGCAGAAAATGAAGAGACTTCAGAGCCCAGCCTAGGTCCTTTACTCTATGCTTACAAGCGTTGTGGCTTTCACAGCTTTAATTTCCTCTTCCATAAAATGGAGATAATATCATTTGTCTCCCAGTGCTGCTTTGAGGATCACAGATAATGTATACAAAATCCTCAACACAAAATTTGGCATATAGTAGTTGTTCAATAAATGAGAGCCATTGTAATTACCTTCTCGTGACTTTGCTAAGTCACCTACATTAATTGGGTAATAATAAAAAGTCTGAATATCTCTTTAAAACATTAACATAATGTATTTTATTTGTAGTTACACTGTTGACAGAGAAAGTATGGAAATCAGCTATGTCTTAGATAATTGCTTTGAAATCTAAATAAGAATCATTAGGGCTCAACATATTTATTGTACATATAGAAGGAAGCCTTGCTTTTAGAATTGAATGCAATTAGTTTCCTGAATAAAAATTGTGACACTCAGTTTACCATAGAAATTCATAGTAGAAATATGGCCCCCTGCCTCTCTGAAATGGATGGAGAAACACCAAGTGAAAATAAGTTATCTAAACACAGCATGGCAGAAGCTATTTTATTCCAAGTGTCAAAAGCAGGATTATGCAATTTCCTGGGTATGCAGAAGGTAGATAAAAAGCAGGTAAGAGAAAGGAAATAAAAACGTTTCACTAGCAGCTGCCCTAAAATAAGGCAGCGGTACCAATACTATAGATTGTTTATTCACGCATTTGACAACAAGTGGCATTTTGCATCCAACTTTCCTCCTTTTCAGCTCACAGCATCTTAAGCATTCTTTGTATATTTAGGGGAAGTAGAGTTTGGAATCAGAGAATCACAGGAGGATTATCAGAATTGAAAGGAACTTTACAGATAATTTGTCAGCCCCCTCATTTTACTGATGTGAAAACTGAAGTCCAGAGATGAATAACCGAGAAAAAAATTGCTGAATACCGGAACATCGAAGAATTCAAGTCCAGCTCAACTCTTATTTCCCTCTTTGCATTTTAACTTTCATAGGGAATTGCTCAGAATTGGCCCTCAAATGGAGTCAAATGATGAGCCATAAACAATTGTTATATTTAATATTTATTATAAAACATATTAGGCCATAAATTATAGGGGTACTGTCAAGTATATTTTAAAAGCAAAATTGAAATATTAATATCTTAGTCAAAATACATTTGTCAGCGTTATCAAAGCCTGCTTTTTTATTAGTTCTGCTTTAGGATTTAGAGTGATTCAGAAGGTTCAAAATGGGTAACATATCTTTAAGGGAGCTGGCAATCTGCCTATAACACAGTCTCAGCTGTCTGGGTGACTACAGAAGGAGACAATACCAATCTAGAACATCCATCTCTCTACTTTCAGAATATCTACAGTACTTATTACCTACTTTGTTGGTTCTTAACCTTTCTCAGGTTAGAATCTCTTAGAGAAAGACGACAGCTGTAGACAGTCTTCTCAAGAAAATGCATATGCTACCATACAAAATTTGCACACAATTTCAAAGAGTTTAGCAAGTCCACAATGGGATCAAGAACTGCTGTTCTACAATGAGAACATATGTGCACAGGGAGGTGAACATCACACACCGGGGCCTGTCGGGGGTTAGGGGGCAAGAGGAGGGATAGCATTAGGAGAAATACCTAATGCAGATGACGGGTTGATGGGTGCAGCAAACCACCATAGCACATGTATACCCTATGTAACAAACCTGCACGTTCTGCACATGTTATCACAGAATTTAAAGGATATTTTTTTTAATTGCTGTTCTAGCATTCATCTCAGTTAATATGTGCTTCCTTGTATTGTTATTTATTCCCACCCATGTGTGTCCTGGCATCACTAGATCAAAAGCTGGTCAAAGTTGAGGATGGATCTTATAACCCTCTATATGTCCATAGCATAGGGGAATTGTTTAGCCCATGGTAGAGATTCAAATATATGCTAATAACTAAATCTTAATAGAAGGTCACTTATTTTGTGTCCACTATGGGCCCAGCACCATTCACGGAAATGAGGATACAAAGATTATAAATATAAAAGCCATCCTTCGAGAACTCACAGTCTAATGAAAGAGATAAATAAATATAATTACAATGGGAGGCTTGGGGAGGCTATGGATGGTAAAACATGGGGAAAAGAGGACGGGATAGAAACTGGTGGGAACTGATACTCTCAAATTCCTAGTTTTGGAGGGGATGGTAGGTTAGAAAATTAGGAAGATGGAAAACCTCCTGTAAATGAAGCACGCTTGAGCTAAGTACAAGAACAACAAAATGAGTTATGAGTTACCCAGAAGAGAGGTAAAACTGTAGAGAAGCAAAAAGAGAGAAAGCAAGCGAGACAGAGCGATCGCGTGTGTGTCAGAGAGAGAGCGCTTGGACCAGAAAAGTATCCCTTATTTTTTTACTATTATTTCATCCCTATAGTTAATCTAACCCTAGTCCCTAAACACCTTGTGTAAATATTGCTCCAAAGACAGAAGTCAAAATGATCATGCTAATCGAATTGCGTCAGCACAATCTTCTTATACACTATAACAAAGGAATTTTTGCATTTATAAAGGTGACAAGTGTTACTCAAGATTCAGCTCGACTTATTTATGGAAGACACCTCTGAGTCCTTATGTCATTCTCCTGTTCTATACTCCAAGAAAAAAGTCTGGACTGAACATATTCCACATAAATGAACCAAGAGACTTAATCACAGCCAGATGGTATGAGTCAAGTTAAACCTCCTTCTATTTTTTTATGGTAGACTGAAGGGAAGTTAATCGTTCACTTTTGTTGGGTATTAAATTATTGATAACAGTACCATTAACTTTGATTACAGTCAGGCATTCCTTTCAGTTAAAGAAAATTGGTCCGTATAATAGTTATCTTGTTATCAGAAATTATGTAAGATAGATTTAGACCAAAAATAACTTGATTGGAATAGGAAACAAAAACACGTTTAGAGCTATTACCTCAAATACTTCTAAAGGTTCTGGGAAAAGGGATAATGATTTGTAATTTATTTCCTCATACTTAAAAGCATGTTCAAAACTTTACAATTTAATAAGCACTTCCATTTCATCTTCACAACAGCTTTATAAGGTTGGCAGGTCAGTTACGCATTACAGATGAGTAAGCTTTGCAGGAAAGGCTATATGACTTGTCCTAACTCACAGGCTTAAGAGAAACTGGGATTAGAAATTGATTTGACTCATATTCCAGTGCTCTTCCCTTTATTATGCTGATACAACTGCACTTCCTTTATTATCCTTTAAACTGTAGTGATAAGTAGGCCTTTTAGTCATCTACTATGTTGATGAAATGCCCTATCAGTGCCCCTCGTCAAGGGTTCATATTTTATTCTCGGCCAGTCCAGCACATGATATAATGTTAACAATATTCTCAGTATGGTTTACATAATTCTTTCACCAAATGTCTTTCTATATTTTAGGCTTACCAACGAATGAAGCCAAAAGAGCTTTTAACATGAGCTGTCAAACAACTACTATTACTCGCATTTTGTTATTTTGCCAAGTTTCATTCATCGGCAGTATACCAAGCTATTCTATTTTCCACAATACCAACTCCTTGAAGAAGAGGAATTACAGCAACATTTCGGTTGAGAAAAACAATTTCATCCTTCAATTCAGGGCTTTACACAGCTTTGTTCTAAACTCCGACCTCATTTCTTAAGTGGGAACACAGGTGCAACTGATGAATTTTATAGCTTTAGGGAACTATATGAGTTTCCTCATGTGTTAAATCTTATTATTAAGCAAGCAATCATATTAGTTTGGAGGCTTGGTGTTAAGCACTCTACCTCCTTACTGGTCACCTCCATCCAGTAAAAGAAGTGAAGTTCAACAAAAGCTATCTGCCCTCGTACTGCAATCAAAACCTACACCTACACCCTAAACCTCTGGCAAACTCCTGTCGCCTTGCCTGTTCTCGCACAGTTTCCCAACAATTTCAAAGAGGACGAATTCACTAAAGGACAGGTGACAGAAGCTCTCAGAGTGGGAGGGCTCGCGCTCTAAATCTCAAACCAGTGCGGCAACTCCCCTGACCATTCCCTAAAGCAGTCCCATCTCCCCTGATTCTAGGATGGCAGCGAGTCCCAAGGAAAACAACAACAACAACAACAACAACAAAACAGAAAAACTAAAATCAAGCTGCTGGAGCCCACCAATCGGTGTCAGCGTTCTCATGCCTCCACAGCTAGACCAAAAAGGTCACTACCAGGCACTTCCCAGGGTCCCAACCTCTGCCCTCCCCTCCTTTCCCTATGCCCTAAGAGCAGCTTTACAAACAGGAAAGGATACTCTCCATATTCGACATGGTCCCACGACTTTTCTCGGGAGGCTAGTGCCCGGGCAGCGGCACGAGTAGGCTGGCAGAGCGCCCGGAGTCGTGCGCTAGTCCTGAATGGTCGGCACGCGCAGCTACTAGGTTTGCAATCACATTTCCTGTTTCTGCTCCTGGCACGAGGGGGCGGGGCCGGGTGCCTCCGAGGGGCGGGGCTGGTGCAACTCCAAAATGGCTGCCGCAGGGAGCGGCGGTTAGAACGGTTTCCAGTCGCTTGGGGGCGTTGGGGGGCTCGAGGGCAAGAGGTTACGCGCCCCAGCTCCCACCTTGGGTCCTTCGCCTGCACCCAGTCTAACCTGGCACCTAAAGGTTTCGTCACCCAACCAACCTTCTAGTTCTTTCTTTTGTCCTACCCCAAAGTCTTCCTAACCTTCCGCCCCACCTCTTTCCTCAGATTTCACTCTATCCTTGGCCCCCCACCATTGTCTCAGAGTTTAAGCCTTAACGGATGAAGGAAAAAGGTATAGGGCTTTTAACGTATTTTTCAAAAAATTATAATCGTATAAAATAAGGGCCTAAGGGATAGTGCGGCTGGTAAACTTGAATTGTGAAGTTCACTTACGGCGTTAAAAGGGTTCATGATTCTTAAAGTTTTAGGCTAGACTTAATAGGTAACGTTTATGTGAAATATATATTCGCCCTTTATTTTTCCAATGGATATATAAGATACGAAAATTACTACAAAGTCTGTAATGTGCAGGGAGGTTAAGTGAAATACTAGATAGTAGTTGGCTTTTTATATGTGACATGAAAATGTTCCAAAGTTATTAGACACTGTGGATTTATGGAAAGGAAGGGCATCCTGGGAATTGTCGATTCATTTCCATTCAAAACCCTTGGAAATTCCAAGGAAGAACTGAGATTTTGTTTGGGAAAAAAATTATTATATTCTCTTACTAAGAAATTTAACAAGTTGGACGAAATTTTTTCCCATCTTTAGTATTTCAGTATATAGGGGAAATAAGCATCTCATTGGATAAGCTTGTTTTTATTTTTGTTTCCTTTTGAACCAAACATGGATCTAAAAAATCCTGTTTTACTCTGTAATGTTAATGTAATTGGTGGTCGGCTTCAAACTGTTACCCTAATTACAAACCTTCCATGCTGGAAAAACAAACCTTTTAAAATACAAGGTTTTAGGAAAGTACAACCTGGAAACCACTTCAGTAGGTGAAACTGTATAAAGATTGCTTTATTTTTGATGTCCCTATATATTTGAGAATTAATACTTACTTTATAGAAACAGATAAAACTTAGCAGATTTCATCAGTTTAATCAGTTTCTATACTAGATAAACAGTTGTATTTCACCATTGGAGAACTTCTTTTGGTATAAAGATAAAAAACATTTAAAAAAAAGATTTTCCCTGGACACTTAGTATTTTTTAACACAGCTATTTCAAAAAAAAATCCATATATAGACCACAACAATCCACTGAAGCTAAAGCATTTTCAAGTTTCATATAGAGTTCCTAGACTTATATGTAGGTAAGCTATAAGAATAAGCCCTTTTTAAGAAGTGTTTTGAAAATGTTTTATGGAATTTCTTAAGGAAAAGATCTTTAGGATAGCATCAGTTTTTTAGTAAAATTAAAATGTGAAGATATTTGTTGTTAGGGTATTTGTTGTTAATGTCCGCCTTAAGTAAAAAATGAATAGTAGCCTGTGCTAACCACTTAGAAAATTAAGAAGTGGTTTTTGTTTTTGTGAGTTCCGAACTAAATTTGACTCCAAAAATTTCCCTCTTGTTTTTTCTTAGATATCTGATTTCTTAAAACGAGGTTTATATTTTTCTTAAAACTTAGGCACAGGAATAGCATGATTTATTTAAAGGACATGTGTATTCAGTTATAACTGCTGTTGTTAAAAGCAACAAACAAATCTGGTAAAATAAAACTTTTTATTATAGAGAAAATATTAAAAGGAAAGAATATATAAAATTTTAGTTGTATATTAACTATTGAATACCTGTAAAATAGTTATAAAATGTGTGTACAAAATAAAAGCAATATAACAAATATAAACTTGTGAACTATCACCCAATTTAAGCAAAAGGATATTATACCCTTTAAATTCCCTTGTGTACTCCTTTCTAATTGCATTTCTTTTCTTCATTTATTTAGAGTCAGCTGCTGTCTTGAATTTATGTATAAATTTACTGTTTTATGGTTTTACTATAGTATTTGCATCTGTAACCAACATATCCTTTAGTACTGCCTATTTTTGAACTTTGTATAAATGAAATGAGACTGTTTTTCTTCTTCTGTGATTTTTGTAACTCATAATGTTCCTCAACCAGGTTATTGTACATAGGTATGGCTTGCTTATTCATTTTCACTGTTCTAGAGTTTTCCACCATATGAATATATTGTAATTTATCTGTTCTGGTGATGGACATTTGGGTCGTTTCCATTAAATATGTTAGGATGAAATCTGGATATGCTTATTTTGTCATAGTAATGATTAAGGTTAACTTTTAAGAATCCAAATGTTATCTTTAAAAATATAATTTTCCCTTTTTCTTTTTTTTTTTTTTTTTTTTTTTTTTGGAATTGGAGTCTCACTCTGTCTTCCAGGCTGGAGTGCAGTGCGATCTCAGCTCACTGTAACTTCTGCTTTCTGGGTTCAAGCGATTCTCCTGCCTCAGCCTCCCGAGTAGCTGGGACTACAGGCACAGGCCACCACATCCGGCTAATTTTTTTGTATTTTAGTGGAGACGGGGTTTCACCGTGTTGCCCAGGCTGGTCTCAAACTCCTGAGCTCAGGCGATCCACCCGCCTCAGCCTCCCAAAGTGCTAGGATTACAGGTGTGATAATTTACCTCTTTCACTGTAGGCAGAATTACTCATTCTTTATGATATTTATTCAAATTTTTTGTTTTGGATTATCTTATATCTGAGCTTTGTTTCTTCCTGTCTACCAGATTTAGCAATACCTTCTACACTGTTTCACCTAAATAGGCAGCTACCTTTTTCTCCTTTCACCCTTAGAACAGGGCTACAATAATAGAGACAATAGGTGTAGGATCTTCCAAATTGTTCTTTTGGGACCTAATTAACTCTACTTATGAAAGCTTAACTAAAGTAACATCAGTCACATATTGATAAATCAGATATGGTGGATAATTAGAAGGTTGTGAATTTGACTGGGATAATTGAGATGTAAAGAACCAATACAAGTATCTTAACTCAGCAGCTATTGAGCATGTTAAAATTTGACATGAACAAAACTAATGTGGAAAATTATAATTCCTCGGTAAATTGGGTAATTTTTTGTGATTAATTATGCTTAATTCTCTAAATGTTTTGAACCCAGTGTGTTACAGAGAACAAACTTTAAGTTAAAAACATTTATGAAACAATTCCAGTTAAGATTCTCAGCCACTTAATTTTTAATATTATGATTGTTCTGCGTTAACACATTTTTTGTCATCTTCTAACAAGTGATTTTAAGATGATCAGAAAATTAAATAGTACTTGACAAACTCCCATTGAAGTAAAAAGAGTTCACTAGAAATGAAGAGAGCATAGTATCATATAATATTTCTCAAATTTTGATGTCTTTGTTAAAAATGCAGATGACTGGACCTCACTTCTGCAGATTCTGATGGAGTAAATTGGCAGTGAGATCCAGGAGTCTGTGTTTTGCTTCTGTTTGTATAATGGAAATATAGAATTATACAAATCATTTATTGCATAAAATAGCTTAACTGGGATGAAACTTAATAGTTCACAGAATGTCTCACATACATCATTTCATTTGATAACTAAAGTAATCTGAGGTAATCTGGCCAGGCATTATCCTTTATTTTTGACTAATTAGAAAAACAACAAAAAATCCCAAAACAAACACAGCAACAACAACAAAAACAGAAGCTCATAGAGATCATTTGGTTTGCCTAGGTGTTCAACCTAGGTCTTCTTGATTCCCAATGCAGTACTTTTGAATGTGTGTAGCAGATAGGCAAAGCAGAATCTCAAATAAGACCACTTCTGTTGCTTGCTTTCTATAGCTCAGGTGCCCATTTAGTATAAGAGTAAAATGAGGAATTATTCTAACTGACTGGCAGTCTTTCTAGTTTGTATATGAAGAAATAGACTTAGTTTTCTAAAAATTTGACAGAGGTTGAAACTGAGGGTCTTTCCTACTTATAAGAGAAAAACTGTTTTTTCCCCCTGGGCAGGCAGAGTACACTTTGCTGGTTTCATAGTTCTGGCGTTTTAGGTTTAATTTGAACATTAGCCTAGCCTAGAACTCTTCAAGTGACAGGTAAAAGAGAGTAGAGCTATAGAAGAGGTAAAGCACTATTAGCAGAGGCAAATAGATGATATCATAGGGAACAGAAGCTTAAAGACAAGAGAGGTGGGTTTGAGTGGTTGTCACAGGTGACCTGAGAAACTATCCAATTCATAATTTGAAAGTGACAGATAAACATAAGAAGACAAGATGAGATGCTGAATGTAGGATTTAAGTGAATAGAATGAAATGAAAAAAAAAAAGTCTTGGAAAATTAGAAAAAAATAAATCTACATATTTACCATTTCTCGAAGTGCTAATATTTGATCTTTATTTTAATAATAAATGTCACGTTTGGTGATTATAATATATAGTTATCAGAAATATGTGTGTGTGTGTGTGTATATATATATATATATAGAGAGAGAGAGAGAGAGTTATCAAAAAGATTGTTTCTCTAAAAATCTTTGATTTTAACAGAGTAGCCAAGACTTACAATTTCTCTTTGACAGGAAACCTTTTCAAAACTGGAATAATAAAAACAAAGTTTTATTATTACTAGAGTTGATTGAATTTTAATAGATGATATGGTAGGAAATAATAAAACATTTGCTATTATTACAGATACTTTAGGGATAATTCCACATTAGGTTTGAGAATTGTAGGATTCGAAAATTCTTTAATGTAAGCATAGTGCTCAGAAAACTCATTTTTAATAAACATTTTCCTTATCTCTATGATTTTACTATCCAAGAGCTATTTGAAAAAAACTCTTAAGGGAAGAAAAAGCAAAAAGAAGAGACTTATCAGAAGGGCAGGTGAGGGCAAGGTTAAAAACAAAACAAAACAAAGAAAGCTCTCTTAAAGGACTATACTGCTCTGCACTCCTGTATCCCATTTTACTTACCATAGAACCTACACATTTAATTCTAGATATGGCTTTTATTACCTGGTAATTGGTTAGAGCAGAGTGTAGCATGCTTTGTAAATTTCTTAATTTCTCTCTGTTTTATTACCCACATTATATGATTTTTGAATATTTTTTCTAAAATTTGCAATAGTATGTACCGAAATTCTCACCTCTAGATCATAGTTTCTCAAACAGAACTGTAAACATGTTGGGCTGGACAATGTTTTAAGGAGACTGTCCTGTGCAGTGTAATACTTAGCAGCATCTCTGACCTCTACTCCCCAAATGGCAGTAGCACCTTCTTTCCCAAGTTTTGACAGCCAAAAATGTCTCCAGACATTGCCAAATATCCTTTGAAGGACAGGATCACCCCCAGTTAACCATTTAGCTAGCTATAGAATTATCTAATGCTGCCTTTACGTTAAACCAACAGATAAATGACAACAATAGCAACAGAAATATCTTTCAGCCCACTCTTTTTCAGGATTAGCCACATCAAAAGCACAACGACAACATCATTCCTAGCTTTTGAACCAGTTTTCTAAAGTTGGTAAAATATGAATCCAAGACTTTGAAGTCGTTGTAAAAATTTTCACTTTGGAGGCAGTGGAAAGAACAGGGCATTTGGAATCATTCATTTGTGACTGTGCACATTTGCAAAAATTCTCTGAGGTATTTATCAGAAGTGGGATTACTGAGACACAGGGTAGAAATAGCTATTTTACTGTAAATAAAAGAAATACTATTTTGTATGTTAAAAGATTTTATATATTGCAAATGATGATTGAGAAAGGAGTTAAATTAGCATGCATCTTATGGAAGACCTGGCTTTTATTTCGGATTTGTGCCTTAAAAGTCAGATGTGACTGTTTATTTCAAAAACAGTTCAATGAAATATTGATTGCCTACTGTGTGTGCAGCATTGCTCATCTGACATATCAGAAACAGAATACTGAGCTGGATAGACTATGGGTCTGATCCAAAATGGCTTTTATTATGTTCTTGTTCATTCAAAAGGAAATATTATTTACAGGACAAGATCAGTATATAAGGCAAAAGTCCATAAAGCATAAGTATATCAGGTTAAATTCCTATCTGATTTTCATAGCTAGCTCTGATCTAGGTTGGTAATATGCTTTTATCCTCTCTGAACCTCAGAATTGTAAAAATCATTGTTTGTCAGTTGTAGCTGAGGTATACTGAAAATAATTCTTTTCTTAAAATGTGTATTGGGTAAGGCATGCGAAGATATATAGAGAAAAATACATATCATTTAACCTACCATGTAACTACAATAAAAGAGACATTCAATTAAAAGATAAATTCCAAATAATAATTTATTTTAAAAAGGAACTATAAGAAGCCAATCTCATGGGTACCCTTGGCCTTAGATGACAGCAACTTACTCAAATGATACTTAACAGACTTTTCATAGAACTTTTCATTAAGATGTTCACTTTCACTGCAACATGTCCCAAATTCCATATTTGGCTCAAAAACCATACAATTTTGTTTCATAAATGATTGTATGTCTAACCTGCCTGAAAACAAAACAGTGAGAGTCTATGATAACTGAGTTCAACTGACCCATTTCTAAGTCAGTTCCTAAACTGAAGCTTAATCAGAATGAGGCAATGATCCAGACTATACAGAAATTAATAACTTTCTATTTCTTTTTATTCAGATTAATTATTTGTGAAAAGAAATTATCCAATACTTCTCATCTATCTAACTGGAATTTCTCTAGCTGGAGGTAAGATAAAAAGGTTAGAGAGAAATAAATTTATATATTGGAGGAATAATGAGGGATTATTTAACTTGTCAAAGACCAAACATCAGATTAGTGTGAATTAACCCTTTCATTTTTTATTTCAGCTTTTAGACAAGCCATAATTCAAGATGTATTTATGAAGAGGGTAGAAAAGAGTATCTCGAAAATTCTCTTTGACAATTAATAAATAATGTATGATTTCAATAAGCAGTTGTTCAAATTTGAACAGAGAGAAAATATTATGTACATGTATTTGGCAAGTATATTCTCTATTATATTATTTCTGCTTTTGTCTTTCTTTTGTCTAAACCACTAGCATTTTTTCTGTTAGTTTTTCCTTATTAGTCTACTTTTAATTTTATTATTATTATTATTATTTTTTTTTTTTTTGCAAATTGCCATATTAATCCTCATTACAACTCTCTGGATACTTTTAAGTCAACTTTATAAAGGAAACTCTAGTTCAACCTATTTTCTATACTTTACACCCAGAATAGGATCTACAGGAATTCATAGAATGCAGTACAATTAAGATGAAGATTTAGTTAATAGTCATATTATAGAAATGCAGCTCATACCAGGTGCAGGAGTGCATTAATGCTCAGATATCACATTTCTTGATATTTGCTAGAAGTCTATTAACTTCTGACAAGGTGCCATCTAGAAATTTGGTACTGAACATTCAGAGTAGTGCAACCACTGTGGCATCCCCTAGTAAACAACTTTGGCTAAAACATAAATTGTTATTATATTTTAATATGTGTGCCTTATTTCTGTAGTTTATAACTTTCTTTAGGACCAGGTCATTTTTATTTATTTATTTATTTTATTGTATTGTATTTTTATTTATTTATTTTTTTTTTATTTTTTTATTTTTTTTTGAGACGGAGTCTCGCTCTGTCGCCCAGGCTGGAGTGCAGTGGCCGAATCTCAGCTCACTGCAAGCTCCGCCTCCTGGGTTTACGCCGTTCTCCTGCCTCAGCCTCCCCAGTAGCTGGGACTACAGGCGCCCGCCACCTCGCCCGGCTAGTTTTTTGTATTTTTTTAGTAGAGACGGGGTTTCACCATGTTAGCCAGGATGGTCTCGATCTCCTGACCTTGTGATCCGCCCGCCTCGGCCTCCCAAAGTGCTGGGTTTACAGGCTTGAGCCACCACGCCCGGCCTATTTTTTATTTTTTATTTTATTTTATTTTTTTGAGATGGAGTTTCACTCTTGTCGCCCTGACTGGAGTACAATGGCACAATCTTGGCTCACTGCAACCTCCACCTGCTGAGTTTAAGCCATTCTTCTGCCTCAGCCTCCCGAGTAGCTGGGATTACAGGCATGCGCCTCCACGCCTGGTTGGTGTTTTTTTTTTTTTTTTTTTTTTTTTTTTTTTTTTTTTTTTTTTTTTTTTTGTATTTTTAGTAGAGATGGGTAGAGACCATGTTGGTCAGGCTGGTCTCAAACTCCCAACCTCAGATGATCCACCCGCCTTAGCCTCCCAAAGTGCTGGGATTACAGGCGTGAGCCACTGCACCCGGCCCATTTTATTTCTTATATGACTTTGGACACCTGGAACCAAAAGAACTCCTTGCAAATAGTTTAAACTTTGTATACTTTTAATGGTTTATTTTTTTTTAATTAGTCGCCTTTTATTTTAGGTTCAGGGGGTACATGGGGTACATGTGCAGATTTGTTATATGGGTAACAGATTTGTTACATGCAAGTTGCTGGGGTTTGGTATACAAATTATTTTGTTACCTGGTAGAGTGAACATAGTACCCAATAGGCACTTTTCTGAATCTCACCCTCCTTCCATCCTCCACCCTCAAGTAGGCCCTAGTGTCTGTTTTTCCCCTCTGAATCAATGGGTACTCAAGGTTTAGCTCCCACTTCTGAGTGAGAACGTGGTATTTGGTTTTCTTTTCCTGAACTAATTCCCTTAGGATAATGGCCTCAAGATGCTTGTATGTTGCTGAAAAGGACATGATTTTGTTCTTTCTTATGGCTGTGTAACATTCCATGGTGTATATGTACCACATTTTCTTTATCTAGTCCACCATTGATGGGTACCTGAGTTGATTCCATCTCTTTGCTTTTGTGAATAGTGTTGTAGTGAGCATATGAGTGCATGTGTCATTTTGGTAGAACAACTTATATTTCTGTGGGTATATACCCAGTAATGAGATTCCTGGGTCAAATGGTAGTTCTGCTTTAAATTAAAGTTTTTGAGAAATCTCTAAGCTGCTTTCCACAGTGGCTGAACTAATTTACATTCCCACCAGCAGTATATAAGCATTGCCTTTTCTCTGCAAACTCACCAACATCTGTTATGGTTTGGTTTTTTAATAATAGCCATGCTGACTGATGTGCAATGGTATATCTTATGGTTTTGATTTGCATTTCTCTGATGATTAATGAATATGAGCATTTTTTATGCTTGTTGACCATGTATGTGTCTTCTTTTTTTCCTGATAACACTTTAGTTGAATTGTCACAAGGTTACTGAACTTCAATAACTTTGATATTCATGGATCATAGCAGAACTGGTAGTGCTTAGTAACATTCCATGAGTAGCACTCTTCTAGGTTAAGCACACATTTCACAAAGAAATTTCAATGAACAATTTCTTAAATAATATTAAGAATGGAAATGTTGTGTTCTCAATTAAATATTATTACCTGTTTGCTTAAGAGACCCCTTCCCAAGCAAAAGATTAATTTACATACTTTGAAGCCTGTGAACACTAATTTTAACCCAAGTTAGTTTCCAGTGCTTTCATTCATAGCACAAACTCACTCAATGTCAGTACCTCTTATATTTTCTCTTATACATAGAAGATCTAGGTCTTTACCTGTAAGCATAGAAAGATTAAAGAACACTCACTTTTAAAAACAGAATTACTCTCAATAAAGTAATGTTTATTTATAATGAGTGCTAGTACTCAGAAATAATGACAGTTTAAGAAACTAGCTCCTTCTTCAAAGAATGGTCAGAAAAGTTGAAACATTTTTTTATTATCACTTCGCCTTACACCTAGTTCTTTGTCATATGTCTAATTTTTCTTGCTTTGTGAACCCTATATCCCTATATCATCAGAGATTCCAGAGATTCCTTCCAGTTTCGCTTGAGAGTCCCTTTGTAAAATGCCAGACCATTTCCCCTTTGTCCTCACCTCTTCATCTTGACTTCCTTAGAACTTAATTCCTAAGGGGATCTTGAAAGATCCACCAAACATTCCAGTAGGTCTTCTTACTGGAAAATTCCTTTTGGAGTGCAGACTATTTGACCTGAGACATATTTCTTCATCACCTGGGGTCACAATCCAGGTGTATATTGGAGGTGAGGAGTTACGACATAATGATGAGGAGTCTACCTAGCATATCATCACTGTGATAAAGTGGGAAAGGTGCTCCCAGGGATTACCCTATTAGCATCCCCGCCTTACTTGTCCCACTTTAATTTTCCAAACATATGAGTGATTGTTAATAGAAGGATTCCCTTTTTCCTGCATACTCTCTGGAGCAATAAAAACTAGGATATCCATTTATCATTTTGTCTTCAAGCCCTCTCTGTAGCAAATCTTGGCTCTCTCTTTAGCCAGTTTAGCTTCTCCTCTTTTCTTTCTGTTGTCAGAGTTGCCTCGTCAGAGCTTACAATGGTAATCTTCAGGATTTCTATAAGGGTCCCTTTTGTCCTTGCTGTAATTCTCTTGTCACTCTGACTTTCGCCATGACCAGACTCTGAAGAAAGACCGTTTTGTCCTAATCCAGTGTCTTCCTTGCCTTTTTATGTCCTCCCTCCCTAATTATTGAGGAGTAATTCTTACATTTTTCATTCCTATTCTTGTCTATTTAATAACCCTGTGTGTAGATCTGTTATAGTCATATTCTTCCTTGACTGACCCTGGCAATCACTGAACAGTTATAACCCTTCAAGAATTGTCATTTAAATGGAATCATACAGCATGTAATGTTATGTGACTGGCTTCTTTAACTCAGCATAATGCCTTTGGGATTCATCTATAAGTTGTTCACTGTGTAAAAAATGTATTCCTTTTTATTGCTGAGTAGTATCCCATTATATGAATGTACCAAGTTTGTTTGTCCATACACCTGCAGAAAGATATTTCAGTTATTCCCAAATATCTTTGGGATGTTTACAAATATAACTGCTGTGTACATTGGTATACCAACAGCCAGGTGTGGGATTGCTGGGTCATGTGATAAGTGTGCTTAACTTTATAAGAAACTTCAAAACTGTTTTCTGGAGTTGTAGTACCATCTTGCATTCTTACAGCACTATACCAGAGTTCTAGTTGCCACATGCCTTCACCAGCACTGAGTATTGTCATTATCTTTTATTTTAGCTATTCTTATAGGTGTGTGCTTGTATCTCATCACATTTTTCATTTGCATTTATCTAAAGGCCCGTGATAGTGCACAGCTTTAATGTGCTTGTCATATTTATATCATCTTTAGTCAAGTGTCTGTTGATTATTTTGTTTACTTTTTCTCTTTTACTTTAAGTTCTGGGATACATGTGCTGAATGTACTAGTCCTGAATAGTCGGCACTCGCAGCTACTAGGTTTGCAATCACATTTCCTGTTTCTGCTCCTGGCACGAGGGGGCGGGGCCGGGTGCCTCCGAGGGGCGGGGCTGGTGCAACTCCAAAATGGCTGCCGCAGGGAGCGGCGGTTAGAACGGTTTCCAGTCGCTTGGGGGCGTTGGGGGGCTCGAGGGCAAGAGGTTACGCGCCCCAGCTCCCACCTTGGGTCCTTCGCCTGCACCCAGTCTAACCTGGCACCTAAAGGTTTCGTCACCCAACCAACCTTCTAGTTCTTTCTTTTGTCCTACCCCAAAGCCTTCCTAACCGTCCGCCCCACCTCTTTCCTCAGATTTCACTCTATCCTTGGCCCCCCACCATTGTCTCAGAGTTTAAGCCTTAACGGATGAAGGAGAAAGGTATGGGGCTTTTAATGTATTTTTCAAAAAATTATAATCGTATAAAATAAGGGCCTAAGGGATAGTGCGGCTGGTAAATTTGAGTTGTGAAGTTCACTTACGGCGTTAAAAGGGTTCATGATTCTTAAAGTTTTAGGCTAGACTTAATAGGTAACGTTTATGTGAAATATATATTCGCCCTTTATTTTTCCAATGGATATATAAGATACGAAAATTACTACAAAGTCTGTAATGTGCAGGGAGGTTAAGTGAAATACTAGATAGTAGTTGGCTTTTTATATGTGACATGAAAATGTTCCAAAGTTATTAGACACTGTGGATTTATGGAAAGGAAGGGCATCCTGGGAATTGTCGATTCATTTCCATTCAAAACCCTTAGAAATTCCAAGGAAGAACTGAGATTTTGTTTGGGAAAAAAATTATTATATTCTCTTACTAAGAAATTTAACAAGTTGGACGAAATTTTTTCCCATCTTTAGTATTTCAGTATATAGGGGAAATAAGCATCTCATTGGATAAGCTTGTTTTTATTTTTGTTTCCTTTTGAACCAAACATGGATCTAAAAAATCCTGTTTTACTCTGTAATGTTAATGTAATTGGTGGTCGGCTTCAAACTGTTACCCTAATTACAAACCTTCCATGCTGGAAAAACAAACCTTTTAAAATACAAGGTTTTAGGAAAGTACAACCTGGAAACCACTTCAGTAGGTGAAACTGTATAAAGATTGCTTTATTTTTGATGTCCCTATATATTTGAGAATTAATACTTACTTTACAGAAACAGATAAAACTTAGCAGATTTCATCAGTTTAATCAGTTTCTATACTAGATAAACAGTTGTATTTCACCATTGGAGAACTTCTTTTGGTATAAAGATAAAAAACATTTAAAAAAAAGATTTTCCCTGGACACTTAGTATTTTTTGACACAGCTATTTCAAAAAAAATCCATATATAGACCACAACAATCCACTGAAGCTAAAGCATTTTCAAGTTTCATATAGAGTTCCTAGACTTATATGTAGGTAAGCTATAAGAATAAGCCTTTTTTAAGAAGTGTTTTGAAAATGTTTTATGGAATTTCTTAAGGAAAAGATCTTTAGGATAGCATCAGTTTTTTAGTAAAATTAAAATGTGAAGATATTTGTTGTTAGGGTATTTGTTGTTAATGTCCGCCTTAAGTAAAAAATGAATAGTAGCCTGTGCTAACCACTTAGAAAATTAAGAAGTGGTTTTTGTTTTTGTGAGTTCCGAACTAAATTTGACTCCAAAAATTTCCCTCTTGTTTTTTCTTAGATATCTGATTTCTTAAAACGAGGTTTATATTTTTCTTAAAACTTAGGCACAGGAATAGCATGATTTATTTAAAGGACATGTGTATTCAGTTATAACTGCTGTTGTTAAAAGCAACAAACAAATCTGGTAAAATAAAACTTTTTATTATAGAGAAAATATTAAAAGGAAAGAATATATAAAATTTTAGTTGTATATTAACTATTGAATACCTGTAAAATAGTTATAAAATGTGTGTACAAAATAAAAGCAATATAACAAATATAAACTTGTGAACTATCAGCCAATTTAAGCAAAAGGATATTATACCCTTTAAATTCCCTTGTGTACTCCTTTCTAATTGCATTTCTTTTCTTCATTTTTTTAGAGTCAGCTGCTGTCTTGAATTTATGTATAAATTTTCTGTTTTATGGTTTTACTATAGTATTTGCATCTGTAACCAACATATCCTTTAGTGCTGCCTATTTTTGAACTTTGTATAAATGAAATGAGACTGTTTTTCTTCTTCTGTGATTTTTGTAACTCATAATGTTCCTCAACCAGGTTATTGTACATAGGTATGGCTTGCTTATTCATTTTCACTGTTCTAGAGTTTTCTACCATATGAATATATTGTAATTTATCTGTTCTGGTGATGGACATTTGGGTCGTTTCCATTAAATATGTTAGGATGAAATCTGGATATGCTTATTTTGTCATAGTAATGATTAAGGTTAACTTTTAAGAATCCAAATGTTATCTTTAAAAATATAATTTTCCCTTTTTCTTTTTTTTTTTTTTTTTTTTTTTTTTGGAATTGGAGTCTCACTCTGTCTTCCAGGCTGGAGTGCAGTGCGATCTCAGCTCACTGTAACTTCTGCTTTCTGGGTTCAAGCGATTCTCCTGCCTCAGCCTCCCGAGTAGCTGGGACTACAGGCACAGGCCACCACATCCGGCTAATTTTTTTGTATTTTAGTGGAGACGGGATTTCACCGTGTTGCCCAGGCTGGTCTCAAACTCCTGAGCTCAGGCGATCCACCCGCCTCAGCCTCCCAAAGTGCTAGGATTACAGGTGTGATAATTTACCTCTTTCACTGTAGGCAGAATTACTCATTCTTTATGATATTTATTCAAATTTTTTGTTTTGGATTATCTTATATCTGAGCTTTGTTTCTTCCTGTCTACCAGATTTAGCAATACCTTCTACACTGTTTCACCTAAATAGGCAGCTACCTTTTTCTCCTTTCACCCTTAGAACAGGGCTACAATAATAGAGACAATAGGTGTAGGATCTTCCAAATTGTTCTTTTGGGACCTAATTAGCTCTACTTATGAAAGCTTAACTAAAGTAACATCAGTCACATATTGATAAATCAGATATGGTGGATAATTAGAAGGTTGTGAATTTGACTGGGATAATTGAGATGTAAAGAACCAATACAAGTATCTTAACTCAGCAGCTATTGAGCATGTTAAAATTTGACATGAACAAAACTAATGTGGAAAATTATAATTCCTCGGTAAATTGGGTAATTTTTTGTGATTAATTATGCTTAATTCTCTAAATGTTTTGAACCCAGTGTGTTACAGAGAACAAACTTTAAGTTAAAAACATTTATGAAACAATTCCAGTTAAGATTCTCAGCCACTTAATTTTTAATATTATGATTGTTCTGCGTTAACACATTTTTTGTCATCTTCTAACAAGTGATTTTAAGATGATCAGAAAATTAAATAGTACTTGACAAACTCCCATTGAAGTAAAAAGAGTTCACTAGAAATGAAGAGAGCATAGTATCATATAATATTTCTCAAATTTTGATGTCTTTGTTAAAAATGCAGATGACTGGACCTCACTTCTGCAGATTCTGATGGAGTAAATTGGCAGTGAGATCCAGGAGTCTGTGTTTTGCTTCTGTTTGTATAATGGAAATATAGAATTATACAAATCATTTATTGCATAAAATAGCTTAACTGGGATGAAACTTAATAGTTCACAGAATGTCTCACATACATCATTTCATTTGATAACTAAAGTAATCTGAGGTAATCTGGCCAGGCATTATCCTTTATTTTTGACTAATTAGAAAAACAACAAAAAATCCCAAAACAAACACAGCAACAACAACAAAAACAGAAGCTCATAGAGATCATTTGGTTTGCCTAGGTGTTCAACCTAGGTCTTCTTGATTCCCAATGCAGTACTTTTGAATGTGTGTAGCAGATAGGCAAAGCAGAATCTCAAATAAGACCACTTCTGTTGCTTGCTTTCTATAGCTCAGGTGCCCATTTAGTATAAGAGTAAAATGAGGAATTATTCTAACTGACTGGCAGTCTTTCTAGTTTGTATATGACAAAATAGACTTAGTTTTCTAAAAATTTGACAGAGGTTGAAACTGAGGGTCTTTCCTACTTATAAGAGAAAAACTGTTTTTTCCCCCTGGGCAGGCAGAGTACACTTTGCTGGTTTCATAGTTCTGGCGTTTTAGGTTTAATTTGAACATTAGCCTAGCCTAGAACTCTTCAAGTGACAGGTAAAAGAGAGTAGAGCTATAGAAGAGGTAAAGCACTATTAGCAGAGGCAAATAGATGATATCATGGGGAACAGAAGCTTAAAGGCAAGAGAGGTGGGTTTGAGTGGTTGTCACAGGTGACCTGAGAAACTATCCAATTCATAATTTGGAAGTGACAGATAAACATAAGAAGACAAGATGAGATGCTGAATGTAGGATTTAAGTGAATAGAATGAAATGAAAAAAAAAAGTCTTGGAAAATTAGAAAAAAATAAATCTACATATTTACCATTTCTCGAAGTGCTAATATTTGATCTTTATTTTAATAATAAATGTCACGTTTGGTGATTATAATATATAGTTATCAGAAATATGTGTGTGTGTGTGTGTGTGTATATATATATATATAGAGAGAGAGAGAGAGAGTTATCAAAAAGATTGTTTCTCTAAAAATCTTTGATTTTAACAGAGTAGCCAAGACTTACAATTTCTCTTTGACAGGAAACCTTTTCAAAACTGGAATAATAAAAACAAAGTTTTATTATTACTAGAGTTGATTGAATTTTAATAGATGATATGGTAGGAAATAATAAAACATTTGCTATTATTACAGATACTTTAGGGATAATTCCACATTAGGTTTGAGAATTGTAGGATTCGAAAATTCTTTAATGTAAGCATAGTGCTCAGAAAACTCATTTTTAATAAACATTTTCCTTATCTCTATGATTTTACTATCCAAGAGCTATTTGAAAAAAACTCTTAAGGGAAGAAAAAGCAAAAAGAAGAGACTTATCAGAAGGGCAGGTGAGGGCAAGGTTAAAAACAAAACAAAACAAAGAAAGCTCTCTTAAAGGACTATACTGCTCTGCACTCCTGTATCCCATTTTACTTACCATAGAACCTACACATTTAATTCTAGATATGGCTTTTATTACCTGGTAATTGGTTAGAGCAGAGTGTAGCATGCTTTGTAAATTTCTTAATTTCTCTCTGTTTTATTACCCACATTATATGATTTTTGAATATTTTTTCTAAAATTTGCAATAGTATGTACCGAAATTCTCACCTCTAGATCATAGTTTCTCAAACAGAACTGTAAACATGTTGGGCTGGACAATGTTTTAAGGAGACTGTCCTGTGCAGTGTAATACTTAGCAGCATCTCTGACCTCTACTCCCCAAATGGCAATAGCACCTTCTTTCCCAAGTTTTGACAGCCAAAAATGTCTCCAGACATTGCCAAATATCCTTTGAAGGACAGGATCACCCCCAGTTAACCATTTAGCTAGCTATAGAATTATCTAATGCTGCCTTTACGTTAAACCAACAGATAAATGACAACAATAGCAACAGAAATATCTTTCAGCCCACTCTTTTTCAGGATTAGCCACATCAAAAGCACAACGACAACATCATTCCTAGCTTTTGAACCAGTTTTCTAAAGTTGGTAAAATATGAATCCAAGACTTTGAAGTCGTTGTAAAAATTTTCACTTTGGAGGCAGTGGAAAGAACAGGGCATTTGGAATCATTCATTTGTGACTGTGCACATTTGCAAAAATTCTCTGAGGTATTTATCAGAAGTGGGATTACTGAGACACAGGGTAGAAATAGCTATTTTACTGTAAATAAAAGAAATACTATTTTGTATGTTAAAAGATTTTATATATTGCAAATGATGATTGAGAAAGGAGTTAAATTAGCATGCATCTTATGGAAGACCTGGCTTTTATTTCGGATTTGTGCCTTAAAAGTCAGATGTGACTGTTTATTTCAAAAACAGTTCAATGAAATATTGATTGCCTACTGTGTGTGCAGCATTGCTCATCTGACATATCAGAAACAGAATACTGAGCTGGATAGACTATGGGTCTGATCCAAAATGGCTTTTATTATGTTCTTGTTCATTCAAAAGGAAATATTATTTACAGGACAAGATCAGTATATAAGGCAAAAGTCCATAAAGCATAAGTATATCAGGTTAAATTCCTATCTGATTTTCATAGCTAGCTCTGATCTAGGTTGGTAATATGCTTTTATCCTCTCTGAACCTCAGAATTGTAAAAATCATTGTTTGTCAGTTGTAGCTGAGGTATACTGAAAATAATTCTTTTCTTAAAATGTGTATTGGGTAAGGCATGCGAAGATATATAGAGAAAAATACATATCATTTAACCTACCATGTAACTACAATAAAAGAGACATTCAATTAAAAGATAAATTCCAAATAATAATTTATTTTAAAAAGGAACTATAAGAAGCCAATCTCATGGGTACCCTTGGCCTTAGATGACAGCAACTTACTCAAATGATACTTAACAGACTTTTCATAGAACTTTTCATTAAGATGTTCACTTTCACTGCAACATGTCCCAAATTCCATATTTGGCTCAAAAACCATACAATTTTGTTTCATAAATGATTGTATGTCTAACCTGCCTGAAAACAAAACAGTGAGAGTCTATGATAACTGAGTTCAACTGACCCATTTCTAAGTCAGTTCCTAAACTGAAGCTTAATCAGAATGAGGCAATGATCCAGACTATACAGAAATTAATAACTTTCTATTTCTTTTTTATTCAGATTAATTATTTGTGAAAAGAAATTATCCAATACTTCTCATCTATCTAACTGGAATTTCTCTAGCTGGAGGTAAGATAAAAAGGTTAGAGAGAAATAAATTTATATATTGGAGGAATAATGAGGGATTATTTAACTTGTCAAAGACCAAACATCAGATTAGTGTGAATTAACCCTTTCATTTTTTATTTCAGCTTTTAGACAAGCCATAATTCAAGATGTATTTATGAAGAGGGTAGAAAAGAGTATCTCGAAAATTCTCTTTGACAATTAATAAATAATGTATGATTTCAATAAGCAGTTGTTCAAATTTGAACAGAGAGAAAATATTATGTACATGTATTTGGCAAGTATATTCTCTATTATATTATTTCTGCTTTTGTCTTTCTTTTGTCTAAACCACTAGCATTTTTTCTGTTAGTTTTTCCTTATTAGTCTACTTTTAATTTATTATTATTATTATTATTTTTTTTTTTTTTGCAAATTGCCATATTAATCCTCATTACAACTCTCTGGATACTTTTAAGTCAACTTTATAAAGGAAACTCTAGTTCAACCTATTTTCTATACTTTACACCCAGAATAGGATCTACAGGAATTCATAGAATGCAGTACAATTAAGATGAAGATTTAGTTAATAGTCATATTATAGAAATGCAGCTCATACCAGGTGCAGGAGTGCATTAATGCTCAGATATCACATTTCTTGATATTTGCTAGAAGTCTATTAAC
This sequence comes from Rhinopithecus roxellana, assembly GCF_007565055.1. Taxonomy (NCBI): domain Eukaryota; kingdom Metazoa; phylum Chordata; class Mammalia; order Primates; family Cercopithecidae; genus Rhinopithecus; species Rhinopithecus roxellana. Next base: position 44,488,799 of record NC_044555.1, read on the forward strand.
TTCTGACAAGGTGCCATCTAGAAATTTGGTACTGAACATTCAGAGTAGTGCAACCACTGTGGCATCCCCTAGTAAACAACTTTGGCTAAAACATAAATTGTTATTATATTTTAATATGTGTGCCTTATTTCTGTAGTTTATAACTTTCTTTAGGACCAGGTCATTTTTATTTATTTATTTATTTTATTGTATTGTATTTTTATTTATTTATTTATTTTTTTTTTTATTTTTTTTTTGAGACGGAGTCTCGCTCTGTCGCCCAGGCTGGAGTGCAGTGGCCGAATCTCAGCTCACTGCAAGCTCCGCCTCCTGGGTTTACGCCGTTCTCCTGCCTCAGCCTCCCCAGTAGCTGGGACTACAGGCGCCCGCCACCTCGCCCGGCTAGTTTTTTGTATTTTTTTAGTAGAGACGGGGTTTCACCATGTTAGCCAGGATGGTCTCGATCTCCTGACCTTGTGATCCGCCCGCCTCGGCCTCCCAAAGTGCTGGGTTTACAGGCTTGAGCCACCACGCCCGGCCTATTTTTTATTTTTATTTTATTTTATTTTTTTGAGATGGAGTTTCACTCTTGTCGCCCTGACTGGAGTACAATGGCACAATCTTGGCTCACTGCAACCTCCACCTGCTGAGTTTAAGCCATTCTTCTGCCTCAGCCTCCCGAGTAGCTGGGATTACAGGCATGCGCCTCCACGCCTGGTTGGTGTTTTTTTTTTTTTTTTTTTTTTTTTTTTTTTTTTTTTTTTTTTTTTTTTGTATTTTTAGTAGAGATGGGTAGAGACCATGTTGGTCAGGCTGGTCTCAAACTCCCAACCTCAGATGATCCACCCGCCTTAGCCTCCCAAAGTGCTGGGATTACAGGCGTGAGCCACTGCACCCGGCCCATTTTATTTCTTATATGACTTTGGACACCTGGAACCAAAAGAACTCCTTGCAAATAGTTTAAACTTTGTATACTTTTAATGGTTTATTTTTTTTTAATTAGTCGCCTTTTATTTTAGGTTCAGGGGGTACATGGGGTACATGTGCAGATTTGTTATATGGGTAACAGATTTGTTACATGCAAGTTGCTGGGGTTTGGTATACAAATTATTTTGTTACCTGGTAGAGTGAACATAGTACCCAATAGGCACTTTTCTGAATCTCACCCTCCTTCCATCCTCCACCCTCAAGTAGGCCCTAGTGTCTGTTTTTCCCCTCTGAATCAATGGGTACTCAAGGTTTAGCTCCCACTTCTGAGTGAGAACGTGGTATTTGGTTTTCTTTTCCTGAACTAATTCCCTTAGGATAATGGCCTCAAGATGCTTGTATGTTGCTGAAAAGGACATGATTTTGTTCTTTCTTATGGCTGTGTAACATTCCATGGTGTATATGTACCACATTTTCTTTATCTAGTCCACCATTGATGGGTACCTGAGTTGATTCCATCTCTTTGCTTTTGTGAATAGTGTTGTAGTGAGCATATGAGTGCATGTGTCATTTTGGTAGAACAACTTATATTTCTGTGGGTATATACCCAGTAATGAGATTCCTGGGTCAAATGGTAGTTCTGCTTTAAATTAAAGTTTTTGAGAAATCTCTAAGCTGCTTTCCACAGTGGCTGAACTAATTTACATTCCCACCAGCAGTATATAAGCATTGCCTTTTCTCTGCAAACTCACCAACATCTGTTATGGTTTGGTTTTTTAATAATAGCCATGCTGACTGATGTGCAATGGTATATCTTATGGTTTTGATTTGCATTTCTCTGATGATTAATGAATATGAGCATTTTTTATGCTTGTTGACCATGTATGTGTCTTCTTTTTTTCCTGATAACACTTTAGTTGAATTGTCACAAGGTTACTGAACTTCAATAACTTTGATATTCATGGATCATAGCAGAACTGGTAGTGCTTAGTAACATTCCATGAGTAGCACTCTTCTAGGTTAAGCACACATTTCACAAAGAAATTTCAATGAACAATTTCTTAAATAATATTAAGAATGGAAATGTTGTGTTCTCAATTAAATATTATTACCTGTTTGCTTAAGAGACCCCTTCCCAAGCAAAAGATTAATTTACATACTTTGAAGCCTGTGAACACTAATTTTAACCCAAGTTAGTTTCCAGTGCTTTCATTCATAGCACAAACTCACTCAATGTCAGTACCTCTTATATTTTCTCTTATACATAGAAGATCTAGGTCTTTACCTGTAAGCATAGAAAGATTAAAGAACACTCACTTTTAAAAACAGAATTACTCTCAATAAAGTAATGTTTATTTATAATGAGTGCTAGTACTCAGAAATAATGACAGTTTAAGAAACTAGCTCCTTCTTCAAAGAATGGTCAGAAAAGTTGAAACATTTTTTTTATTATCACTTCGCCTTACACCTAGTTCTTTGTCATATGTCTAATTTTTCTTGCTTTGTGAACCCTATATCCCTATATCATCAGAGATTCCAGAGATTCCTTCCAGTTTCGCTTGAGAGTCCCTTTGTAAAATGCCAGACCATTTCCCCTTTGTCCTCACCTCTTCATCTTGACTTCCTTAGAACTTAATTCCTAAGGGGATCTTGAAAGATCCACCAAACATTCCAGTAGGTCTTCTTACTGGAAAATTCCTTTTGGAGTGCAGACTATTTGACCTGAGACATATTTCTTCATCACCTGGGGTCACAATCCAGGTGTATATTGGAGGTGAGGAGTTACGACATAATGATGAGGAGTCTACCTAGCATATCATCACTGTGATAAAGTGGGAAAGGTGCTCCCAGGGATTACCCTATTAGCATCCCTGCCTTACTTGTCCCACTTTAATTTTCCAAACATATGAGTGATTGTTAATAGAAGGATTCCCTTTTTCCTGCATACTCTCTGGAGCAATAAAAACTAGGATATCCATTTATCATTTTGTCTTCAAGCCCTCTCTGTAGCAAATCTTGGCTCTCTCTTTAGCCAGCTTAGCTTCTCCTCTTTTCTTTCTGTTGTCAGAGTTGCCTCGTCAGAGCTTACAATGGTAATCTTCAGGATTTCTATAAGGGTCCCTTTTGTCCTTGCTGTAATTCTCTTGTCACTCTGACTTTCGCCATGACCAGACTCTGAAGAAAGACCGTTTTGTCCTAATCCAGTGTCTTCCTTGCCTTTTTATGTCCTCCCTCCCTAATTATTGAGGAGTAATTCTTACATTTTTCATTCCTATTCTTGTCTATTTAATAACCCTGTGTGTAGATCTGTTATAGTCATATTCTTCCTTGACTGACCCTGGCAATCACTGAACAGTTACAACCCTTCAAGAATTGTCATTTAAATGGAATCATACAGCATGTAATGTTATGTGACTGGCTTCTTTAACTCAGCATAATGCCTTTGGGATTCATCTATAAGTTGTTCACTGTGTAAAAAATGTATTCCTTTTTATTGCTGAGTAGTATCCCATTATATGAATGTACCAAGTTTGTTTGTCCATACACCTGCAGAAAGATATTTCAGTTATTCCCAAATATCTTTGGGATGTTTACAAATATAACTGCTGTGTACATTGGTATACCAACAGCCAGGTGTGGGATTGCTGGGTCATGTGATAAGTGTGCTTAACTTTATAAGAAACTTCAAAACTGTTTTCTGGAGTTGTAGTACCATCTTGCATTCTTACAGCACTATACCAGAGTTCTAGTTGCCACATGCCTTCACCAGCACTGAGTATTGTCATTATCTTTTATTTTAGCTATTCTTATAGGTGTGTGCTTGTATCTCATCACATTTTTCATTTGCATTTATCTAAAGGCCCGTGATAGTGCACAGCTTTAATGTGCTTGTCATATTTATATCATCTTTAGTCAAGTGTCTGTTGATTATTTTGTTTACTTTTTTGTCTTTTACTTTAAATTCTGGGATACATGTGCTGAATGTACGGGTTTGTTACATGGGTATACATGTGCCATGGTGGTTTGCTGCACCTATCAACTCGTCATCTAAGTTTTCAGCCCTGCATGCATTAGGTATTTGTCCTAATGCTCTCCCTCCCCTTTCCCCCCAGCCCTCGAGAGGCCCTGGTGTGTGATGTTCTCCTCCCTATGTCCATGTGTTCTCATTGTTCAGCTCCCTCTTATGAGTGAGAACATGCGGTGTTTGGTTTTCTGTTCCTGTGTTAGTTTGCGAGGATGATGGTTTCCAGCTTCATCCATGTCCCTGCAAAGGAAATGAACTCATTCCTTTTTATGGCTGCATAGTATTCCATAGTGTATATGAACCATATTTTCTTTATCCAGTATATCATTGATGGGCATTTGGGTTAGTTGCAAGTCTTTTCTATTGTAAATATTGCTGCAATAAACATATGTGTGCATGTTTCTTTATAGTAAAATGATTTATAATCCTGTGGGTATATACCCAGTAATGGGATTGCTGGGTCAAATGGTATTCCTGGTTCTAGATCCTTGAGGAATTGCCACACTGTCTTCCACAGTGGTTGAACTAATTTACACTACCACCAACAGTGTAAAAGCATTCCTATTTCTCCGCATCCTTACTAGCATCTGTTGTTTCCAGACTTTTTAATGATCGCCATTCTAACTGGCGTGAGATGGTATCTCGTTGTGGTTTTGATTTGCATTTCTCTAATGACCAGTGATGATTAGCTTTTTTTCATATGTTTGTTAGCCACATAAATGTCTTCTTTTGAGAAGTATCCGTTCATATCCTTTGCCTACTTTTTGATGGAGTTGTTTGGTTTTTTTCTTGTAAATTTGTTTAAGTTCCTTGTGGATTCTGTATATTAAACCTTTGTCAGATAGATAGATTGCAAAACTTCTCTCCCATTCTGTAGGTTGCCTGTTCACTCTGATGATAGTTTCTTTTGCTGAGCAGAAGCTCTTTAGTTTAATTAGATCCCATTTGTCAATTTTGGCTTTTGTTGCAATTGCTTTAGGTGTTTTAGTTATGAAGTCTTTGCCCGTGCCTATGTCCTGAATGGTATCTCCTAGATTTTCGTCTATGGTTTTCATAGTTTCACGTTTTACATTTAAGTCCTTAATACATCTTGAGTTAATATTTGTATAAGGTGTAAGGAAGGGGTCCGGTTTCTGTTTTCTGCATGTGGCTAGCCAGTTTTCCCAGCACCACTTATTAAATAGGGAATCCTTCCCCCATTGCTTAGTTTTTCTCAGATTTGTTGAAGATAACATGGTTGTAGATGTGTGGTGTTGTTTCTGAGGCCTCCGTTCTATTCCATTGGTCTATATATCTGTTTTGGCACCAGTATCATCCTGTTTTGGTTACTGTAGCCTTGTATAGTTGGAAGTCAGGTAGCGTGATGCCTCTAGCTTTGCTCTTTTTGCTTAAGATGGTCTTGGCTCTTTTTTGGTTCCGCATGAAATTTAAAGTATTTTTTTCTAATTATTTGAAGAAAGTCAGTGGTAGCTTGATGGGGATACCCTTGAATGTATAAATTACTTTGGGCAGTATGGCCATTTTCACGATATTGATTCTTCCTATCCATGAGCATGGAATGTTTTTTTCCATTTGTTTGTGTCCTCTCTTATTTCCTTGAGCAGTGGTATGTAGTTCTCCTTGAAGAGGTCCTTCACATCCCTTGTAAGTTGTATTTATAGGTATTTTATTATCTTGGTAGCAATTGTGAATGGGAGTTCACTCATGATTTGGCTCTCTGCTTATCTATTATTGGTGTATAGGAATGCTTGTGATTTTTGCACATTGATTTTGTATCCTGAGAGTTTGCTGCAGTTGTTTATCAGCTTAAGGAGATTTTGGGCTGAGATGGTGGGGTTTCCTAAATATACAATCATGTCATCTGCAAACCGAGACAATTTGACTTCCCCTCTTCCTATTTGAATACCCTTTATTTCTTTCTCTTGTGTGATTGCTCCGGCCAGAACTTCCAACATTATGTTGAATAGGAGTGGTAAGAGAGGACATTCTTGTCTTGTGCCGATTTTCAAAGGGAATGCTTCCAGCTTTTGCCCGTTCAGTATGATATTGGCTATGGGTTCGTTATAAATAGCTCTTATTATTTTGAGGTATGTTCCGTCAATACCAAGTTTACTGATAGTTTTTTAACATGAAGGGGTGTTGAATTTTATTGAAGTCCTTTTCTGCATCTATTGAGATAATCATGTGGTTTTTGTCATTGGTTCTGTTTATGTATTGGATTACACTTATTGATTTATGTATGTTGAATCAGCCTTGAATCCCAGGGATGAAGCCATCTTGATTGTGGTGGATAAGCTTTTTGATGTGCTGCTGGATTTGGTTTGCCAATATTTTATTGAGGATTTTCACATCTATGTTCATCAACGATATTGTCCTGAATTTTTGTTGTTGTTTTTGTGTCTTTACCAGGTTTTGGAATCAGGATGATGCTGGCCTCATAAATGAGTTAACGGGGAGTTCCTCTTTTTCTGTTGTTTGGAATAGTTTCCGAAGGAATGTGCCAGCTCCTCTTTTTACCTCTGGTAGAATTCGGCTGTTATTCTGTCTGGTCCTGGGCTGTTTTTTGTTTGTTTGTTTGTTTGTTTTTTGTTTTGTTTTGTTTTTTTTAACTTTTAATTACTTCCTCAATTACAGAACTGGTTATTGGTCTATTCAGGGATTCGATTTCTTCCTGGTTTAGTCTTGGGATGGTGTATGTGTTCAAGAATTTATCCGTTGGTTCTAGATTTTCTAGTTTATTTGCATAGAGGTGTTTATAGTATTCTCTGACGGTAGTTTGTATTTCTGTGGGATCAGTGGTGTATCCCTTTTATAATTTTTTATTGTGTCTGTTTGATTTGTCTGTCTTTTATTCTTTATTAGTCTTGCTAGTGGTCTATTTTGTTAATCTTTTTTAAAAAAAAAACAAGCTCCTGGATTCATTGATTTTTTGAAGGGCTTTTCCTGTCTCTATCTCCTTCAGTTCTGCTCTGATCTTAGCTATTTCTTGTCTTCTGCTAGCTTTTCAATATGTTTGCTCTTGCTTCTCTAGTTCTTTTAATTGTGATGTTAGGGTATCGATTTTAGATCTTTCCTGCTTTCTGATGTGGGCATTTAGTACTTTAAATTTCCGTCTAACCACTGCTTTACCTGTGTTCCAGAGATTCTGGTACATTTTCTCTTTGTTCTCGTTGGTTTCAAAGAACTTCATTATTTTTGCCTTAATTTCATTATTTACCCTATAGTCATTCAGGAGCAGGTTGTTCAGTTTCCATGTAGTTGTGCAGTTTTGAGTGAGTTTCTTAATCCTGAGTTCTAATTTGATTGCACTGTGGTCTGAGAGGCTGTTTCTTATGATTTCCATTATTTTGCATTTGCTGAGGAGTGTTTTACTTCCAATTATGTGGATGATTTTAGAATAAGTGTTATGTGGTTCTGAGAAGAATGTATATTCTGTTGATTTAGAGTGGAGAGTTCTGTTGATGTGTACTAGGTCTGCTTGGTCCAGAGGTGAGTTCAAGTCCTGAATATCCTTGTTAATTTTCTGTCTTGTTGATCTGTCTGATATTGACAGTGGGGTGTTAAAGTCTCCCACTATAATTGTGTGGGAGTCTAAGTCTCTTTGTAGTTCCCTAAGAACTTGTTTTATGAATCTGGTTGCTCCTGTATTGGGTGCATATTTATTTAGGTTAGTTAGCTCTTCTTGTTGCATTGATCCCTTTACCATTTCATAATGCCCTTCTTTGTCTTTTTTATCTTTGTTGGTTTAAAGACTGTTTTATCACAAGCTAGTGTTGCCACCCCTGCTTTTTTTTTTTTTTCTTTCCATTTGCTTGATAAATATTCCCCTATCCCCTTATTTTGAGCCTGTCTGTGTCTTTGCACATGAGATGGGTCTCCTGAATATAGCACAACGATGGGTCTTGTCTCTTTATCCGATTTGGCACTTTGTGTCTTTTAATTGGGGCATTTAGTCCATTTACATTTAAGGTTAATATTGTTATTTGTGAATTTGATCCTGTCATCATGGTGCTAACTGATTATTTTGCACACTAGTTGATGCAGTTTCAATGACAATGCAGTGTCATTGGTCTTTATATTTTAGTGTGTTTTTGCAGTTGCTAGTATCGGTTTTTCCTTTCCATATTCAGTGCTTCCTTCAGGAGCTCTTGTATGTCAAGCCTGTTGGTGACAAAATCCCTCAGCATTTGCTGTCTGTAAATGATTTTATTTCTCCTTCACTTATGAAACTTAGTTTGGCTGGATATGAAATTCTGGGTTGAAAATTCTTTAATAATGTTGAATTGACCTCCATTCTCTTCTGGCTTGTAGGGTTTCTGCAGAGAGATCTGCTGTTAGTCTGATGGGCTTACCTTTTTAGGTATCCTGACCTTTTTCTCTGACTGCCCTTAACATTTTATCCTTCATTTCAACCTTGGAGAATCTGACGATTATGTGTCTTGGGGTTGCTCTTCTCAAGGAGTATCTTAGTGATGTTCTCTGTATTTCCTGAATGTGAATGTCTACCTGTCTTGCTAGGTTGGGGAAGTTCTCCTGGATAATATCCTTAAGTGTGTTTTTCAACTTGGTTGCATTCTCCCCATCACTTTCAGGGACCCCAATCAATCGTAGGTTTGGTCTTTTTACATGGTCCCATATTTCTTGGAGGCTTGTTTATTCCTTTTCAGTGTTTTTTTCTCTAATCTTGTCTTCACTCCTCATTTCAGTAAGTTGATCTTCAGTCTCTGATATTCTTTCTTCTGCTTGATTGATTTGGCTGTTGATACTTGTGTATGCTTCACGAAGTTCTTGTGCTGTTTTTCAGCTCCATCGGGTCGTTTATGTTCTTCTCTAAACTGGTTATTCTAGTTATCAGTCCTGTCATCTTCGTCAAGGTTCTTAGCTTCCTTGCATTCAGTTAGAACATGCTCCTTTTGCTCAAAGGGATTTGTTATTACCCAACTTCTGAAGCCTACTTCTGTCAACTCATCAAACTCATTCTCTGTCCAGTTTTGTGCCCTTGCTGGAGAGGAGTTGCGATCATTTGGAGGAGAGGAGGCATTCTGGTTTTTGGAATTTTTGGTCTTTTTGCGCTGTTTTTTTCTCATGTTCGTGGATTTATCTACCTTTGATCTTTGAGGTTGATGACCTTGGATGGGGTTTCTGTGTGGGGGTTCTTTTTGTTGATGTTGATGTTATTGCTTTCTATTTGTTAGTTTTTCTTCTGATAGGCCTCTCTTCTGCAGCGCTGGAGGTCCACTCTAGACCCTATTTGCTTGGGTATCACTAGTGGAGGCTGCAGAACAGCAAAGACTGTGGCCTGTTCCTTTCTCTGGAAGCTTCATCCCAGAGGGGCACCAGCCTGATACCAGCCAGAGCTCTCCTGTATGAGGTATCTATCAACCCTTGTTGGGAGGTATTCTCCCAGTCAGGAGGCACGGGGGTCAGGGACACACATGAGGAGGCAGTCTGCCCCTTAGCAGAGCTCGAGCACTGTGATGGTAGAATCCTCCTTCTCAGGATCTGCTGCTCTCTTCAGAGCTGGCAGGCAGGAATGTTTAAGTCCGCTGAAGTTATGCCCACAGCCCCCACTTCCTCCACGTGCTCTGTCCCAGTGAGATGGGAGTTTTATCTATAAGCCACTGATGGGCTGCTGCCTTTCTTTCAGAGATGCCCTGCCCGGTGAAGAGGAATCTAGAGAGGCAGTCTGGCCACAGCCGCTTTGCGGCACTTTGTTTAGTTATCCCCAGTGCGAACTTCCAGGCCTTTTTAGCGCTGTCAGGGGAAAACCACCTACTCAAGCCTCAGTAATGGTAGATGCCCCTCCCCCCCACAAGCTGCGTTGTTCCAGGTGGACTTCAGACTGCCGTGCTGGCAGCAAGAATTTCAAGCCAGTGGTTCTTAGCTTGCTGGGCTCTTTGGGAGTGGGACCTGTTGAATGAGACCACTTGGCTCCCTGACTTGAGCGCCCTTTCCAGGGGAATGAATGGTTCTGTCTCTCTGGTGTTCCAGGTGCTGCTGGGGTGCGAAGAAAAAAACAAAACAAAACAAAAAACTCCTGCAGCTAGCTTGGTGTCTGCCTGAACAGCTGCCTAGTTTTGTCCTTGAAACCCAGGGCTCTGATGGTAGAGGCACACAAAGGAATCTCCTGGTCTGTGGACTGGAAAAACCATGGGAAAAGCGTAGTATCTGGGCCGGGTAGCACAGTCTCTCATGGCTTTCTTTGGCTGGGGGAGGGAGGCCCCCAACTCCTTGCACTTCCTGGGTGAGTCAACACCCCACCCTGCTTCTGCTGACCTTCCGTGGGCTGCACCCACTGCCTAACCAGTCCCAATGAGATGAACAGGCTACCTCAGTTGGAAATGCAGAAATCACCTGCATTCTGCATTGGTCTCCCTGGAAGCTGCAGACTGGAGCTGTTCCTGTTTGGCCATCTTGCCAGCCGCCCTTGTTTGCTTTTTAATTGGTTTGTCTTATTCTTAAGTTTTGAGATTTCTTTGCATAATCTGGCTACAAGTTCTTTGTAGGGTATGTGACTTGCAATTATCTCCCAGTTTATGGCTTGTTCTTTCGTTATCTTATTTTTTAACTTTTATTTTACTTTCAGGGATACATATGCAGGTTTGTTCAATAGATAAATTGTGTTTCATAGGGGTTTGGTTTGCATATTATTTTGTCACACAGGCAATAAGCATAGTACCCTATAGGTAGTTTTTTGTTTTTGTTTTTGTTTTTTTTTTTATTGTCACCCTCCTCCTATCCTCCACCTTCATCTAGGCCCTGGTATCTATTGTGCCCTTCTTTGTGTCTATGTGTACTCAATGTTTAGCTCCCACTTATAAGCGAGAGCATGTGGTGTTTGCTTTTCTTTTTCCATGTTAGCTTACTTAGGATATTTACCTCCAGCTCCATCCATGTTGCTGCAAAGGAGATGATCTCATTCTTTTTATGGCTGCATAGTATTCCATGGTGTGTGCGTACCCCAATTTTTAATCCAGACTACCATTAAAGGTCATTGAGTTTGATTCCATGTATTTGCTATTGTGAATAGTGCTAAAATGAACATATGCATGCATGTGTCTTTATGGTAGAGCAATGTATATTCCTTTGGGTATACACCCAACACTGGAATTGCTGGGTTGAATGGTAGATCTGTTTTAAATTCTTAAAGACATTGCCAAACTGCCTTTCACAGTGGCTGAACTAATTTGCATTCCCACCTGGAGTGTACAAGCATTCCCTTGTTTCCACAGCTTTGGCAGAATGTGTTGTTGTTGTTATTATTATTTTTACTTTTGAACAATTACCATTCTGTCTGATATGAAATGGTATCTCATTGTGGCTTTGATGTGCATTTTCCTTATGATTAATGATGTTGAGCATTTTTTCATATGCTTGTTGGCCACATGTATGTCTTCTTTACAAAAATGTCTGTGACCTGTCAGTTTTTCCTACCTGCCTTCAAGAATTTTTCTTTTGTATTGACTTTGGAGAATCTAATGACTATGTGTCTTGGGGACAGTTGTCTTGTATGGTATCTCACAGGGATTCTCTGAATTTGCATATTGATCTTTCTAGCGAGGTTGAAGAAATTTTTGTGGACAATATCCTCAGATATGTTTTCCAAGTTGTTTGCTCTCTCTCCATGTCTTTCAGGACTGCCAGTGAATCATAGGTTTGGTTTCTTTACCCTATATTTCTTGGGGATTTTGTTCAATTCCCTGCCTTTTAAATTTTTTGTCTACCTGTATTGATTCACAGGAGGGGTCTTCAAGCTGTGAAATTCTTTCCTCAGCTCAATGTATTCTGTTATTAATGGTTCCAATGCTTTCTGAAATTCCTGTAGTGATTTCTTTTTCTTTTCCAGAAGTTCAGTTTGGTTCTTTCTTAAAATGGCAATGTTATCTTTCAATTCTTGGACTGTTTTACTGTATTTTTTGGATTGGGTTTCAACCTTCTCTATGTCATTGAGCTTCCTTGTTATCCAGATTCTGAATTCTATGCCTGTCATTTCATCCATTTCAGTCTGGTTAAGAGCCACTGCTGAGAAGCTACTGCATTCGTTTGGAGGAAGGAAAATACTCTGGCTTTTAGAGTGGACAGAGTTATTGCGCTGTTTTTTGTTTTTGTTTCTGTTTCTGTTTTTGTTTGTTGTTTTTAATCATCCGTGTGGGCTGATGTTCTTTTGATATTTGAAGTTGCTGTCTTTTCGATGGGGCCTTTTACTTTTATTCCTTGATGCCCTTGAGGGTTTGATTGTAACTTGAGTTGCATTTAGTCAATTAGCTTTGTTTCTGGATGCTTTCAGGGGACCAGTGCTCAGCTCAGCACACCTGGGCCATTTGTTCTAACCCCGAGGGCTTTGACCAGAACCACAGCTTTGTTCTCTGGCCCCTTGAAGCTAAGCACCTGCTACACTAGAGTGGCAGAGGTGTTTTCAGTCAGCCGGCAACAACACTCCAAAAGGGGCTGTTGGCAAATTCCACTGGCAGGGTAGTAGCTAGTCATGGGTGAGTGAGCTCTAGTGGGGTTCCGCCTGCAAAAGCACTTCAGTGAGTAGTTGGGCTTTGCTGGCAAAAGAGCTGTAATGGTGACTACTGGCAAGCACTTTGGGCAGCTGAGGCTGTTTTGCAAGTGGGTGTGGCCAGGCAGAGGCTCTGGGAGAGACCAGCAGACCACAGGGGTGCTGAGATTAGACTGACCCTGTCCCACGGCCAAGGCAGCCCTGCTCTGTCCAGGTCCAGCAGCTAACAAAAGATAAAGCCACCTAGAGGACTATGACAAGCCTTGAGAGATGGGTGCCTATGGCCATGCTCCACTGCAGCTGTTCCTGGGGCAAACCTTCTGGGCTCTGCACAGGCTGGAATTATGTCTCTGCCAACTCTCCAGGCAGTTTTCTCTGCCAGCTCAAATGTCTGTGGGGGTGGTTGTGTCTCCTACAGCTAGGGATCCTGGAGGTTTGTGACCAGAGTGAGCCATTCTATTCCCTTGTCACTCATCTCTTTTCTAGAGCTGCTGGGGGCCAGGAATGATTCCTGTTGCTCCACAACCTTGTGTAGGGTTCCCAGCTTCCTCCCTTTTCAGCCTGGGGTCTGCAACCTCTTTCTGTCTACTTTCAGTGCATTCTTTCCAAAGATCTGTTAGGAGTGGGCCAGTCTACTTGATGCCATGGTCTCTCTCAGCAGGAGAAGCTCTTCCCAGCTGGACTAGTTGATCATCTTGGCTCTTGTTTATTTCCCGACTTCTAGGGTGTCCCGGTATCCTATCTGTGGAGCTCCCAGTACCTACAGTTCATGGGGCCACAGAGGCCGAGGCAGAGCCACCTGGTGAGTGCCAAAGCCAAGAGGATGCAGCCATGGAGATGATACCCCATCTAGGAAGGCAGACCCACTTTAAATATTTTAAGGTTTTATTATTACTTTTTGTATTAGAGCTATTCCTTTTATTCAGAAATACAGCTGTCTTCATATTCAGTTACATATCTGTAATTCGGAGAAATATGTAAATGTTTGAGGGGTAGGAAATTTGGAACAGATAAATGGCTTAGAAGAGAAACTCCTAGTTTATTTACAAATGTCTGTTAAAATCATCTTTCTCCTTAAGTGAATATATCTAAAGTTGAGAATAGCCTATTCAATATAAATAACAGAGTCTTTTGGCTACTTTTGATATCAGTAACAGCATGAATCAGCTTCAAACAAAATGACCAGTGTAAAATAGTCTCTTATGGGCCGTAGGTATCTTTGGGCAAATAATGAGAAAAACTGATCAACTTTGGTGATAGTAAAATTGTTCCTGATTTTATGACTCTGATATCTTTATGAATGGTATAATTACAAGTTAGTTGACTGATCTTATAATTTTACAGTTATTAAATATATATCAGTTAGAACACCCTTGTTGTTAGATTACTTTTTAAGAGAAATGTATTATCCTAACACAAAAGATTCTTATTGTGAATATCTTGAAAAGAACTTACAATACCAATATAGTTAAGTATTAAAGGAAGCAAGTTCTGTTTTATTGTTATTTTTAATTGTATATTAAGTATTTTAGTATGGAAATATATAAAGAAGTTTTAAAATACTCTCTCCAAAATGGAGTAAAAAGAAACTATAGTGAAGCTTGTAATCACAGAAAAATTGTGATCAGACACTTTACAAAGAATACACATAACGTATTATAACCAATAGTTTACCTTTTGCATGAAGCTGTCTATGCTTTTATTTATTTTTTATTTTTTGGAAATATTCTTTGGAGAATAGTTTCTTATATAATATCTTTGTACAAATGTCATAATAGTCAGGCGATACCTTTGTTAAATCTAACCAGTCAATTAGTGCACATTTTTGGATATCTTCTATTATTTCACAGCTCAATATAGGAAAGAAATGTAAGACATGAATTCTGTCCTCAAGGAAGTTACAATTCAGTTGTAGAAACCAAACTGGCGTATATTAAACACGTAGAGAACATTGTGTTAACTTGGCAGCAGTGGCTCTAAGTTTAAGAAAATAGTGTTGACTAGAAGGTTTAAGGTTTCATGAAAGAGATCAGACTTAAAAGATTTGGATAGGCCAAGGGATGAAGGAAAGTATTGCCAGATAGATAGAACAACTAGATCAAATACACAGAAGTAAAGATTAATACCTATTTCCAACACTTCTCAAAAGAAAACGTTTATGCAGCCAACAAACATATGAAAAAAAGCTCATCATCACTGGTCATTAGAGAAATGCAAATCAAAACCATAATGAGTTACCATCTCATGCCAGTTAGAATGGCAATCATTAAAACGTCAGGAAACAACAGATGCTGGAGGGGATGTGGAGAAATAGGAATGCTTTTACACTGTTGGTGGGACTGTACATTACTTCAACCATTGTGGAAGACAGTGTGGTGATTCCTCAGGGATCTGGAACCAAAAATATAATTTGACCCAGCAATCCCATTACTAGATATATACCCAAAGAATTGTAAATCATTCTACTATAAAGACACATGCACACATATGTTTATTGCAGCACTGTTTACAATAGCAAAGACTTGGAACCAACCCAAATGTCCATCAATGATAGACGGGATTAAGAAAATGTGGCACATATACACCGTGGAATACTATACAGCCATAAAAAAGGATGAGTTCGTGTCCTTTGTAGGGACATGGCTGCAGCTGGAAACCATCATTCTCAGCAAACTATCGCAAGAACAGAAAACCAAACACTGCATGTTCTCACTCATAGGTGGGAATTGAACAATGAGATCACTTGGACACAGGAAGGGTAACATCACACACTGGGGCCTGTCGTGGGGTGGGGGGATGGGGGAGGGATAATATTAGGAGAAATACCTAACGTACATGACAAATTAATGGGTGCAGCAAACCAACATAGCACATGTATACATATGTAACAAACCTGCATGTTGTGCACGTGTACCCTAGAACTTAAAGTATAAAAAAAAAAAAAAGAAAATGTGGCACATATACACCATGAAATACAATGCAACCATAAAAAAGGATGACTTCATCATGGAGGAAGCTAGAAACCATAATTCTCAGCACACTAACACAACAACAGAAAACCAAACACTGCATGTTCTCACTCGTAAGTGGGAGTTGTGCAATGAGAACACATGGACACAGGGAGGGGAACATCACACACCAGGACCTGTCGGGGAGTAGGGGGCTAGGGGAGGGATAGCATTTGGAGAAATACCTAATGTAGATGGTAGGTTGATGGGTGAAGCAAACCACCATGGCACATGTATACCTATGTAACAAGCCTGCACATTCTGCACATGTATCCCAGAACTTAAAGTGTTTTTTAAAAAATTAATACCTGTTTCCACTCTAGAGATATGGCTGTGTTGGTTGAGTCAGGAACTGTACGTTAAATCCTAACTGGGAGATTATAGAATTCTGGTTTTTATATAATTAAATGAGGTATTTCTTGTTTATTTTATAGCATGTGTTCACTGGCAAAACCACTATAAATCAAATAAGCATATTAAGGATAATCTTAATAACTTTCCCCTAAGTAGTAAATCCATATTAAAGATCGCAGTTGGTTCAGGGCTATGTGATATTAAAAGAGTTTTATACATTTCTGAATCAGATGAGTGAGATTGAGAAATCAGTTTATAGCTTTTCCTGTACTACCTAATTACAACATCATCTTTCCCCATTGCACTTAATATAATACAAAAGTAATGATGCCACAATAAGATCTCATTAGAACTAACTCAGTGGCCAGAGAACTAGGCAATTTATAATTTGTGAATAAAATTTAGGTTGTTGATATTGAAAACCATGTTCTTTTTTCTCCTTTGAAGAAATTTTAAATAACTACCATTTTTTTTTAATGAGATGTTTACAGTTTTAATAGAGGAATAACATAGAACCCAATTTAGGCATTTCAACCAAAATAAGTAACATTTTGGTTCAAGTATAAATTGGTTAATATTGTGATAGTTTGGGTCATTTATTTTAGAAATTGTTAGTGCTAACCCTATTCAAATTGGCTAAATGTTATTTAAGTTAGAATTTTGGAATAAAATAATTTAGCATTTAGTCTAAACTAGAACTATGAAATAGTTTTCATTAAATTATGATAATTATTTTTCTTAAAGTTTTTGGTCTTAAGAGTTACTAGGAGGGTTGCAGATTATTGTTGGCTACACGTGATATGAGAGAATAATGGTATGTGGTTTATGATAGTCTGTGTTCAGAAAGGTTACAGAAGAGTAGCTCAGATTCTCTGGATATTTGGGATAAAGGCACATATATTGGAAGAACCAAGGAAACTCTTTACTGATAACTACATATTGAAGTAAAATTGGAAAGTATTAAAAAGATAGTTCCAAGTCAAGCAAATTAGTTTTATGCAGTATTCTCAGTATAGTTGACCTTAAGGTTTTTTAGATGAGAATCCTAAAAAGCTGGACATGGTAACTCTTAAAGATCTGGTTTAGCACTTCCATTTTGCAGAGAAGCAAACTGAGGTTCATAGTGGTCAGGTGACTTGCCAAGTGCCATATACAATATTAGAGTCAATCTTAGCGTCAAGATCTCCTTCCTTCCAATCTAGTCTTTGTTTTTACTGTATTTCCTATGTGATTTAAAGTTTGTTATTTAAAAGGCACTGACCCAAATATACTTCATCAGTGTCCTCTCATACACCTCAGTATTCATAATTCTTGTGTTATCCTGTTTTGATATTCCCAAAGGAGATAATACAATATGGCCAGCAACGTTTCAGCATGCATTAGTTTATCAGTAGTTAAAAGTTTCAAAATCTAGAGAAGATGGGGCTCGGGTAAGTTTTGATACAGAAAGGGAAAAGGAAAGGTCTAGAAAATGTTATGACCAGAGGTTCAAGGAGACTTAACCCCATATTTCCTCTAGGAGCAATGATTCAGTATTTGCTAATTCAGTGTTTATGGTGACTTTATAAAACATAATTACTGCAAATAATGAGAATCAACTGTACATGTATTCTTACTGTGTTTTTAGTGCTTCCTAGTCTGATAGGAAATGTCTTTTTTTTTTTTTTTTGGTATGTTTTTATCATTTCTTTCACTCCAATTAATGGTGTATAGCTGCTCTCAAACTTTAATATATATGTGGAATTATCTCTCTTCATTTTGTATTTTATTTATCATGTTGAAATTTTTTGATGATAACTTTAGTATATCTTTATTTTGTAATTAAATACAAATTATCTCAAAAAACCTCAGTTTATAGTGTTATAAGTAACCTGAGTTGCATCAGATGCTTTTAATATTGCAGTGCCACCTAATATAGATATAATCCTTGGACATGTGTCTACAGCATTGATAACATGTACTCAGCACTATTTTTTAAATGTCATTATTTATTCATTTAAATTTCAACTTTTATTTTAGATTCAGGTGCTGCATGTGCAGCGTGGTTACATTGGTATATTGCATGATGCTGAGGTTTGGAGTATGTGATGCTGAGGTTTGGGGTGTGTGACGCTGAGGTAGTGAGCATAGGACCCAATAGGTAGTTTTTTATCCCTTTCTCCTCTTTCTCCATTCCCCCTTTTTTGGAGTCCTCAGTGTCTATTGTTCCCATCTTTGTATCCATATGTACCAGGTGTTTAGCTCCCACTTAAATGTTAGAATATGTGCTATTCGGTTTTCTGTTCCTGCATTAATTCACATAGGATAATGGCCTCCAGCTGCATCCATGTTGCTGCAAAAAAACATGATTTTATCTTTTTTTTTTTTTTTTTTTTTTTGAGACGGAGTCTTCCTCTGTTGACCAGGCTGGAGTGCAGTGGTGCCATCTCAGCTCACTGCAAGCTCCACTTCCCGGGTTCATTCACGCCATTCTCCTGCCTCAGCCTCCCGAGTAGCTGGGACTACAGGCACATGCCACCACACCCGGCTAATTTTTTATACTTTTAATGGAGGCGGGGTTTTACCAGGATGGTCTCGATCTCCTGACCTCGTGATCCGCCCGCCTCGGCCTCCCAAAGTGCTGGGATTACAGGCATGAGCCACCACACTCGGCCAATTTTATCGTTTTTTATGACTTTATAGTATTTCATCTCAGCCCAATTTTTAAGGTAAATACTTTAGTTCTCTTCTACTCCCTGTGTAGTAGCTGACTGCCAGCATCTTGGAGTTTTGCCCTTTTCCTTGCTATATCTTCTTTGTGTCCATTTTTTCCACCTAATTAGTTCCCTGTCAACTGATCCAATTTTTCCTAAAATCCTTACCCTAAGGACTTAGCATAATAATACAGCTCACTATGGTCCAAGAGCCTCTTCTCTCTAATGGGACTCTATTCCATTTAATCCAGAAGTTGCCATTGCTCTTGTTAAAGATTGTGAGATATAGCCAGAAGTCAGCTAAATGCCTTAGACAATTCTTAGATGTAATTAATCAGTGTCAATACCTTCACCTATTATTTTCATTGTCAGAAAAAAAAGTGTTTCTAGGTTAAGGTAAATATAAAAGCATAAACAAGACTGAATAAAAATCTCAAACCTGTTTAAGATAAATTAACATGTGGAAAACTTTGTATATTGCTCTACGAATAAATCTAGTCATACAGTAAGATTTTTATTTTGTCTAAGCTGTTATTAGTTTAATAAAAGCCATGTAATTATAATGAAGAATTGGTAGGGGGGTGTTAAAAGGTACTTAAAATATCTTTAAGATTCTCATTCAACATTTATTTTAACCAGCTATTACACTGCTTTTCTGTGTCCTCGGCAAGCTTAGAATAGGGTCTTTGTTAACTAAATATTTTTAAATACCATGACATTTTGATATATAATTATTGAATTGATAATAAACCAATTACTGCATTTCCTAATGTATAGCATTACTTAGAACACATTGAATATAAAAACCAAAGTTTCCTGTTAAATTAACTTTCTTAATGCAAGATGTAGCATAAAAGTCATTTTATGAGTATATCCAGGTTAGAGGATATTTTGACCAATGTTAAAATTTTACTGTTAGTCCCGTAAACTTTACAAAGTTAATGTTTTGTTCTAAACCCTACTACCAACAGTGACTTTAAAAAGTGCATACTTTTATGTTTTTTATACAAAACTATTTAATGGCTTTACTTAATATTTTATTTGATTATATAATCCAGTGTTCATTAATTGCAATGTGCCATAAAGTTAGAAACACTGTTCTTTGTAAAACCATTTCCTGTCTTAGTTTCCATAACATACTGTTACTTGTTTTACTCCTGACTCGGCCCATGTCTTCTCAGTCTCCTTTGTTGCCTTCTCCTGTATCTGTTCTCTAAAGTTGTAGTTCATAAAGCATTTGTCCTGGTTCCTCTTCTGTCTCTGTGTTTTCTTCCTAGATTGGTTCTTCCATTTCCATAATATTTTTGACAAGTAAAAATTGTATTTATTTAAGATATACGGTGTGATGTTTTGATACATGTAGACATTGTGAAATGTTTAACCACAGTCAAGCTAATTAACATATCTATTACCTGACATAATTACCTTTCTGCATGTGGGATGAGAACACTTGAGATCTACTGTCTTAGCAAATTTCAAGTAAACAATACAGTATTATTAACTATAGTCACCATCCTGTACATTATTAGGTCTCTAGAACTTACTCATCTTATAGCTGAAAGCTTGTGCCATTTGACCATTTTCATAACTTTTAGCAGCATCTGTATACAAATTACTCCGAAATTTAGATCTCCAAAACCCTGAACTCTAGCCTCAAAAACCCCACTGCCTATTTTACAAGCTGATGTCTCTCAGGCATCTCAAATTTAGCATGTCTATAAATGAACTAATGATTCCCCCTACTTCAGGACAAGTGCATACACACCCATACACACACACTTTTTGTTATTCTATTTACCGTACGTGCAGTAAATTACACCGGTATTTGCCCACTTTGTCAAACCAGAAGATAGAGATTAATTCTTTACTCCTCTTTCTCACATTTCACATTTGATCCATTATTAGTTCATATGGACTCTACCTCAAAAACATTTCTGGATCTGTTAATGTATCTCTATTTAAAATGAAATGGTACTGAAAACTACTCACTGGGTTTCTCAAAATTTATATATCTTATATATAGATATATAAACTTAAGAGTTTTAATACAGTTAGGATAGGGAAGGTAAGATTGCATAGGGTTAAAAGTGAGTGAAAGGACTCTTTTGAAGAGAAGGATGAAAGATCGGGGTCACTTTTCTTTGTTTTTATTAATATTTTGTTTGAATATGTAACTTTGGAGTCTTGACTTAAAATATGTATCTATATATTACATATAGATATATAAAATATATTACTATATATTAGTGAGAAGTTTCCTCTTTATTTGTATTTCTCACTGGCTGATCTACCCTACCCACAATTAGGTAACTTTTTACTTTTTTTACTTTAAAAACATTATTCTAGAGTTTCTGTTTGCAAATATAAATATATAGTGATATTTTATCTCCAAGAGAGATTTTGTTTTTCTTTTTTTTATATGGGCAATCCTGCATAAAAAATCCATAGCAAGGTCCTCCCTCATTTGTTGATGCCACTTTTCTTTGTTAGGATGGAGAGCATCAAGTAAGTCCTTGGTGCCTTCCTTCAGCCTAGCTTCACCTATGTAGAACAGAAATCTCTCAAAGTTTCTTTCTGGTATGGAAATACCACTCCAGAGTCTCTAGTAGTGACAAAGGTTGTTTTTCTTCTTTACGTATTCCTTTGGCCATTTTCATGGGAAATTGGGAGTTATGGAACTTAGATGCTGGTATTCAAATTTTGGTGTTACCAAGACATTGTAGATTATACTTTATACTTAAAATTTTGTGAGATCAGGAAAAAATGGTCAGGAATTATATTTCCAAGTTTTCAAAGTACTTTTATTAAAATTTTTAATGATATAGTTAGTAGTATTCCAAATATTAAGAAGCCTATTGTTTATGGAAAATTGTCTCATACAGAGTAAGTATTCTGCTTATTTTCTATGTAAGAAACATCAGAATTATCCACTGCGTATGTTTTCATGGCTTGGTGTTTACTTTTTAAATGCGTGAAACATAAAATTTGTGAAATTTTATACATTTAGAGCCGTCTAAAACTAAAGCTCCCAGAAATATAGGAGTCCATAAAGAGTAGTTTTAGGCCAAGCTTGATGGCTTATGCCTGTAATCCCAGCACTTTGGGAGGCCAAGGCAGGTGGATCACTTGAGGTCAGGAGTTCGAGACCAGCCTGGCTGACATGGAGAAACCCCGTCTCTACTAAAAAATACAAAAAATATACAGGCAAAGTGGCAGACGCCTGCAATCCCAGCTACTCGGGAGACTGAGACAGGAAAATCGCTTGAACCCGAGAGACAGAGGTTACAGTGTGCCGGGATTGTGCCACTGCACTCCAGCCTGGGGGATAGAGCAAGACTCTGCCTCAAATAAATAAATAAATAAATAAATAAATAAATAACTGACTTAGATTAAATGAGACAATATACTTAAAGTATTTAGCAAACTACAAGACAGACAATGTTCAGTGAAAGGTAGGAGTCATTATTTTATTAAAAGCAGCAGTAATAGAATAATTGTAATAGTAATAGTCGTTGTTCTTGTCACCATATTTTATTGTGTCATAGCAAATGTGGACTCTCTCCCAGGAGACTTTTAACTAACTGATTAATTCAAAGGTCTCACTTGTACTGTTCATTAGTATTTCATGGTATGTTAAGAAAAGTTGAAAGTATTGACAGTGTCATTACTTATAATACTAAATAGATTGCTCTAGTGGTGAGCTTGAGAGAGAGAGAGAGAAAGAAAGAAGACAGGGATTGTGTGTGTGTGAGTGTGTGTGTGTGTTCCATATGGACTTATTCCACAAATGTATTATGAAGTCTTAATTATACAAGTTATTTAATGAAGTAAACATTCTTATTGAGAAAATAGTAAGATGTCTTATTTACCTAGTACTTTCGGTTTAATGTAGATCTTAATATCATTTACTCTATGAAGTACCTTTAGAATTTTACCTTTTTATTGCCATGCACTTAAAGTAGTAATACTTTCCCAAACAATTAAAAACAAGTTTTTGCCTATTGCTTATCATTTTACTTGTTAAAGAAATTTTGCAATTATCCCTTTCTCACAGAAAACACAAGTGCTAAATGTTTTTGAAGTAGCATAACAGATAAGCAGTTTTTAAAAGAAAAAGTCATGTATTGTATTCTGCTTGATTGTTAGAAAAGGGATAAGAGAATGAATGCTTTATTAAATACTCACTACACATTTTCTGACTTAATCATCAAATAGCCTTATGAAGTGTATATTATTGTTTTTCACATTTAATAGATGAGAAAACTAAAGTAACAAAGATTAAGTAATTCATGATAACATAGTTTATGAATTACAGATGTTCAGATTAAAGGGCAGGTAAGTTAGGATTCCAAGAATATCATATTTTCTACTATACAATTCTGCTTTAAATCTTTATTGAAGAACCTATAATGTTCAAGGTACCATGCTGGGTACACTTACATAATATCTTAATTTTCATAACAATCATGTGAGCATTTTTGGATGTGTCTGTTGGCCGCATAAATGTCTTCTTTTGAGAAGTGTCTGTTCATATCCTTTGCCCACTTTTTGATGGGATTGTTTGTTTTTTTCTTGCAAATTTGTTTGAGTTCTTTGTAGATTCTGGATATTAGCCCTTTGTCAGATGAGTAGATTGCAAAAATTTTCTCCCATTCTGTAGGTTATCTGTTCACTCTGATGGTAGTTTCTTTTCCTGTGCAGAAGCCCTTTAGTTTAATTAGATCCCATTTGTCAATTTTGGCTTTTGTTGCCATTGCTTTTGGTGTTTTAGACATGAAGTCCTTGCCCATACCTATGTCCTGAATGGTACTACCTAGGTTTTCTTCTAGGGTTTTTATGGTATTAGGTCTAACATTTAAGTCTCTAATCCATCTTGAATTAATTTTCCTTTAAGGAGTAAGGAAAGGATCCAGTTTCAGCTTTCTACTTATGGCTAGCCAATTTTCCCAGCACCATTTATTAAATAGGGAACCCTTTCCCCATTTCTTGTTTCTCTCAGGTTTGTCAAATATCAGATGGCTGTAGATGTGTGGTATTATTTCTGAGGACTCTGTTCTGTTCCATTGGTCTATATCTCTGTTTTGGTACCAGTACCATGCTGTTTTGGTTACTGTAGCCTTGTAGTATAGTTTGAAGTCAGGTAGCGTGATGCCTCCAGCTTTGTTCTTTTGACTTAGGATTGTCTTGGCAATGCGGGCTCTTTTTTGGTTCCATAGGAACTTTAAAGCAGTTTTTTTCCAATTCTGTGAAGAAACTCATTGGTAGCTTGATGGGGATGGCATTGAATCTATAAATAACCTTGGACAGTATGGCCATTTTCATGATACTGATTATTCCTATCCATGAGCATGGTATGGTTCTTCCATTTGTTTGTGTCCTCTTTTATTTCACTGAGCAGTGGTTTGTAGTTCTCCTTGCAAATCAATAAACGTAATCCAGCATATAAACAGAACCGAAGACAAGAACCACATGATTATCTCAATAGATGCAGAAAAGGCCTTTGACAAAATTCAACAGCCCTTCATGCTAAAAACACTCAATAAATTCGGTATTGACGGAACGTACCTCAAAATAATAAGAGCTATATATGACAAACCCACAGCCAATATCGTACTGAATGGGCAAAAACTGGAAAAATTCCCTTTGAAATCTGGCACAAGACAGGGATGCCCTCTCTCACCACTCCTATTATGTCTTTTATTTAAACACTGATGGCTGAAATTCATCTTTTCCTTTGGCATATTACTTTCCTTTATGTATTGTAGTAAATTTTCACGTCCTCTCCTAATTTCTCTTGTCTAGGCCATCTTTGGTCAAACATTCTTTTTGAATTTAACAGAATGTGCAATAAGCATATGTGTTTTAAAAAACTATTTTAAAATTGGCTAAATATTATCATGTTATTGGATCTCTATTGTTCATGTGCTGATTATTTTGTGCATAAAATCGTTGCTGGATTTTAGCTTTCCCCATGTAGGTTTTTCTTGCTGAGTAGCCAATGTATGTATATTCAAGGAATTAAAATTTAATCATATTATATTCTGTAATCAGAAAGTCCCATAGAAAAGTGAATTTTTTGTCACAAGTCTGTAATGTATTTTAAGGTCAAACATAGTAGTTTGGGGTATTATCCATTGTTTTGAATTATTTATATCTTTTCACTTCCATTTTAGCACTCATAATAAATATGTAACACTTTACTTCCTAGATCATGATACATAGTTAATTACAATAGGAAATTCAAGACATGTTAAGAATATAGTGAGCACTTGAGTCAGGGAGAGGACACTATCAGTAGGGATAATGACTATTATAGGGGGCTACTGGGGTCAGTCTGCTTATTTCCCCAATTTTTATTTTTTTCATGTTTAGTCTTTATGGTCAACAGACACTCCAAGTGAAAGTGATCCTTGCAGATAATAATCTTAAAGGGAAGGATTATTACAACTTCCTATCAAATAATTGGCGATGACTTTAATTCATATACTTACCCAAACTTAACTTTTATATTAATTGATTATAATGTTGCTAGATTAGTGATAATCATTAATCATTATGCAAAATAGTTCTTTTTTTAAATTGTACTTGAAGTTCTAGGGAACAAGTGCACAACGTGCAGGTTTGTTACATATGTATACATGTGCCATGGTGGTTTGCTGCACCCATTAACTCATCATTTACATTAGGTATTTCTCTTAATGCTATCCCTCCCCCAACCCCCCAACCCACGACAGGCCCCAGTGTGTGATGTTCCCCACCCTGTGTCCAAGTGTTCTCATTGTTCTGTTCCCACCTATGAGTGAGAACATGTGGTGTTTGGTTTTCTGTCCTTGCAATAGTTTCCTCAGAATGATGGTTTCCAGCTTCATCTATGTCCCTACAAAGAACATGAACTCATCTTTTTATGGCTGCATAGTATTCCATGGTGTATATGTGCCACATTTCCTTAATCCAGTCTATCATTGATGGACATGTGGGTTGGTTCCAAGTCTTTGCTATTGTGAATAGTGCCGCAATAAACATACATGTGCATGTGTCTTTATAGTAGCATGATTTATAATCCTTTGGGTATATACCCAGTAATGAGATCGTTGGGTCAAATGGTATTTCTAGTTTTAGATCCTTGAGGAATCACCACACTGTCTTCCACAATGGTTGAACTAGTTTACACTCCCACCAACAGTGTAAAAGCATTCCTATTTCTCCATACCCTCTCCAGCACCTGCGGTTTCCTGACTTTTTAATGACCGCCATTCTAACTGGTGTGAGATGGTATCTCATTGTAGTTTTGATTTACATTTCTCTGATGACTAGTGATGATGACCATTTTTTCATGTGTCTGTTGACTGCATAAATGTCTTCTTTTGAAAAGTGTCTGTTCATATCCTTTGCCCACTTTTTGATGGGGTTGTTTGATTTTGTCTTGGAAATTTGTGTAAGTTCTTTGTAGATTATGGATGTTAGCCGTTTGTCAGATGGGTAGATTGCAAAAAATGTTCTCCCATTCTGTAGGTTGCCTCTTCACTCTGATGCCAGTTTCTTTTGCTGTACAGAAGCTCTTTAGTTTCGTTAGATCCCATTTGTCAATTTTGGCTTTTGTTGCCATTGCTTTTGGTGTTTTAGACATGAAGTCCTTGTCTATGCCTATGTCCTGAATGGTATTGCCTAGGTTTTCTTCTAGGGTTTTTATGGGTTTAGGTCTAACATTTAAAAGTCTTTAATCCATCTTGAATTAACTTTTGTATAAGGTGTAAGGAAGGAATCCAGTTTCAGCTTTCTACATGTGGCTAGCCAGTTTTCCATTTCATTAAATAGGGCATCCTTTCCCCATTTCTTATTTTTGTCAGGACCATTATTAAATAGGGCGTCCTTTCCCCATTTCTTATTTTTGCCAGCTTTGTCAAAGATCAGATGGTTGTAGATGTGTGGTGTTATTTCTGAGGCCTCTGTTCTGTTCCATTGGTCTGTATCTCTGTTTT
This sequence comes from Rhinopithecus roxellana, assembly GCF_007565055.1. NCBI lineage: Eukaryota > Metazoa > Chordata > Mammalia > Primates > Cercopithecidae > Rhinopithecus > Rhinopithecus roxellana. The sequence goes on from NC_044555.1 coordinate 44,515,267, forward strand.
AGTACCAGTATCATTTGTTTTGGTTACTGTAGCCTTGTAGTATAGTTTGAAGTCAGGTAGCATGATGCCTCCACCTTTGTTCTTTTTGCTTAGGATTGTCTTGGCAATGCAGGCTCCTTTTTGGTTCCATATGAACTGAAAGTAGCTTTTTTTTTTCCCATCTGCAAACAGAGACAATTTGATTTCCACACTTCCTGATTGAATATGTTTTATTTCTTTCTCTTGCCTGATTTCCTGGCCAGAACTTCCAACACTATGTTGAATAGGAGTGGTGAGAGAGGGCATCCCTGTCTTATGGCAGTTTTCAAAGGGAATGCTTCCAGTTTTTGCCCATTCATTATGATACTGGCTGTGGGTCTGTCATAAATACCTCCTATTATTTTGAGATATGTTCCATCAATACCTAGTTTATTAAGAAGGACTGTTGAATTTTGCCGAGGGCCTTTTCTGCATCTATTGAGATAATCATGTGGTTTTTGTCTTTGGTTCTGTTTACATGATGGATTACGTTTATTGATTTGCAAATGTTGAACCAGCCTTGCATCCCAGGGATGAAGTTATCTTGATATTGGTGGATAAGCTTTTTGACATGCTGCTGGATTCAGTTTGCCAGTATTTTATTGAGAATTTAAGCATCAATGTTCATCAGGAATATTGGTCTAAAATTCTCTTTGTTTGTTGTGTCTGTGCAAGGCTTTGGTATCAGGATGATGCTGGCCTCATAAAATGAGTTAGGGAGGATTCTCTTTCTGTTGATTGGAATAGTTTCAGAAGGAATTATACCAGCTCCTCTTTGTACTCTGGTAGAATTAGGCTGTGAATCCGTCTGGTCCTGGACTTTTATTGATTGGTAGGCTCGTAATTATTGCCTCAATTTCAGAGCCTGTTATTGGTCTATTCAGGGATTCAACATCTTCCTAGTTTAGTCTTAGGAGGGTGTACGTGTCCAGGAATTTCTCCATTTCTTCTAGATTTTCTAGTTTATTTACACAGAGGTGCTTATAGTATTCTCTGATGGTGGTTTGTATTTCTGTGGGATTGGTGGTGATATCCCCTTTATCATTTTTTATTGCGTCTATTTGATTCCTCTCTCTTTTCTTCTTTATTAGTCTTGCTAGCGGTCTGTCAATTTTGTTGATCTTTTCAAAAAACCAACTCCTGGATTCATTGATTTTTTGGAGGGTTTTTTGTGTCTCTATCTCCTTCAGTTCTGCTCTGATCTTAGTTATTTCTTGCCTTCTGCTAACTTTTGAATGTGTTTGTTCTTGCTTCTCTAGTTCTTTTAACTGTGATGTTAGGGTGTCGATTTTAGATCTTTCCTGCTTTCTTTTGTGGGCATTTAGTGCTATAAATTTCCCTCTACACACTGCTTTAAATGTTTCCCAGAAATTCTGGTATGTTGTGTCTTTGTCCTCATTGGTTTCAAAGAACATCTTTATTTCTGCCTTCATTTTGTTATTTACCCCGTAGTCATTCAGGAGCAGGTTGTTCAGTTTCCATGAAGCTGTGTGGTTTTGAGTGAGTTTCTAGATTCTGAGTTCTACTTTGATTGCACTGTGGTCTGAGAGGCAGTTTGTTGTGATTTCTGTTCTTTTACATTTGCTGAGGAGTGCTTTACTTCCAACTATGTGGTCAGTTTTGGAATAAGTGCAATGTGGTGCTGAGAAGAATGTATATTCTGCTGATTTGGGGTGGAGAGTTCTGTAGATGTCTATGAGGTCTGCTTGGTGCAGGGCTGAGTTCAAGTCCTGGATATCCGTGTTAACCTTCTGTTTCATTGATCTGTCTAATATTGACAGTGGAGTGTTAAAGTCTCCCATTATTATTGTGTGGGAGTGTAAGTCTCTTTGTAGGTCTCTAAGAACTAGCTTCGTGAATCTGGGTGCTTCTGTATTGAGTGCATATATATTTAGGATAGTTAGCTCTTCTTGTTGAATTGATCCCTTTACCATTATGTAATAGCCTTCTTTGTCTCTTTTGATCTTTGTTGCTTTAAAGTCTGTTTTATCAGAGACTAGGATTGCAACCACTGCTTTTTTAATTTTTTTTTATTTTTTATTTTTTATTTTTTTGCTTTCCATTTGCTTGGTAGATGTTCCTCCATCCCTTTATTTTGAGCCTGTATGTGTCTTTGCATGTGAGATGGGTCTCCTGAATACAGCACACTGATGGGTCTTGACTCTTTATCCAATTTGCCAGTCTGTGTCTTTTAATTGGACCATTTAGTCCATTTACATTTAAGGTTAATATTGTTATGTGTGAACTTGATCCTGTCATTATGATATTAAAATTTATTCACTCATTTATTCGTCAAAAATTTTGAGCACCTTTTATATACCAGCCATGTATTAGGTGTTATGGAATATAATGGTAAGAAAACATGCAAAGTCTCTGCTTACATAGGGCTTTCAGTCTGACAGTGTGATAATTGAGAAATACATAGTTACAAAAGGACACAGAGTCCTTGCTTTATGCAGTACACAGCTTCAATATACTAGAGAGGTGAGGTTAATATAATTTTATTCTTTTTTAGCTAACATATATTTGTGAAAAGATAAAAGCAAATAAACAGGAATTAAACAATCTTACATTATATACTTTAAATAATATTTTGCTACTTTTTAAACATTATTCATCCTGAATTATGGCATATTATGGAGATTATATAATGACAATTATGGCATAAACTTATTACTCCAACTTAAAGTAAAAACTTCTTTCTAAATCATCATGCATTCTTCATTTCTTAACATTCTGGACATCTTGCTATGAAAAGCCTTCTGGTGTATGTACCTTAACCTTGTGTATAAATGGTATGGGAATCTTCTCTGCTATGATAGTAAAAATATATCGTGTCTGAAAAAGTGAACCCTGAAAAGTATAGATAAAGTATGCACACCTTACTTATAAAATATCAGAATTTTGTACTGAAGCATCTATTGAAACTTAAAAGTGGTGGTAAAAAGTATATGTGAGGATGCAGACAAAAAATATGAGAAATTATGATGTGATTCTCTATAGGCAGTGTTTATTATATTTGTATTTGGGATAATCGTAGACCCCATTTGGGGAAGTTTAGTTGAGGTGCCACTAGGCACTAGACACGTTCACTCTTAAAGCAACCTGTCTTTGTTTACTCTAAATATGGGATAGTATAGCAAACCTCCTGAAAGGCAGTTTGGTATAATAGAGTAGAGTATAGTTTTTGGAACCAATTAGGCCTATAATTTTTATCCTACTTCTCCCACTTAAAAGCAATGTTACCTGGAAATAATTACTTTATTTAAGTCTCAGATTCCTCATCTTTAAAATGTAGATAATAATATCTGCCTCAAATGATAGCTAGAATTAAATGGTAGAAAGAATATAAATGGCCTAATAATCCCTAACACTTGGTAAGAGCTTGGCAAGTTTTAGTGTCCTTTACTTTTTAGCTCTTTCTAATGTGTTTAAGAAGGATTTAGATTAATTAACTCTTTAATAATAATCTCTTAAGGAAACCTACAAATCTTCGTGGGTTTAACCTTAACTCTTTGAAATAAACGTTATGCTTTTCCACAAATAACTTTCAGGCATTATTGAAGACCATTCTTAATGGGCCAATTCTGTGATCTTACTTGGTTTAGAATTTTTAATATTTTATAGCTTTATACTCATTTTATTCTTAAAATTTATCTTCTCTAAACATTTTTTGTCCCTACAATATGATTAAGATTTCAGTGATGCCCATCATTTACATGATAAAAACTCTTATTTTCCTTCACTTTATGCTTTCTAAAGCCCAATTTACACAGTCACATATATGTCTTTAAAACGCTTTGATAAAAAGCTTACTGGTCCAAGAAGCTGCAACAACCTCAGTGTGAAACTGACCCATGGTTCAGGAGGAATACATTCAGGAAATAATTTTTTTATATTCTTTGTGAATTATTTGGCAACCAATTTGTTGGTTGAACATACCATGTCTCGGTGTGTGTATGTGAAAGTTTATTCTGTTTTGGGATCTCTGAGCTTCTTGAATCTGTATTTTCTTGCTTTTGAAAATTGTTGTCCATCATCTCTCCAAATATTCCTTCATTCACAATTTTCATTCTGGGATTCCAATCACATTCATATTAAATGATTAAATATTGTCTCACAGATATTAGATGCACCATTCTCTCATTCATTCATATTTCTCCCCTCCTTCTTTTTTCCCCTTTCTCTCCCCTCCCATTGTGTTTAAGTTTGGGTAATTTCCTTTCTTGTTTCATATTACAAACTTGCATATATTTATGGGGTACAAAGTGATTATGTAATTTTTAATGCAATGTGGAATGATTAAACCAAGTGAATTAACATATTCATTATTTCAAGTATTTAACATTTTTTGTGATGAGGAATTTTCAAATTTACTAGCAATATTGAAATATAGAATACTCAATTATTAGCTATATTCACCATGCTATACATCTAAGAATAAATCAAACTTATTCCTCTTATCTAACTGAGACTTTGTAACCTTTGACTATCATTTCCTTATTCCCATCACTTCCCAGCCTCTGGTAACCACCATTTTACTCCCTGCTTTTATGAGCTCCATTATTCTAGAGTCCCTGTATAAGTGAAACCATGCAGTATTTGTTTTTATCTGTGTGTGTGTTTGGCTTATTACCACTTAGCATAATATTCTGCAGTTCTATCCATGTTTTTGCAAATGACAGAATATCTTCCATTTCAAGGCTGAATAATATTTCATTATTTATATATACCATATTTTTTACCCACTCAATTGATGGAATGAACACTTAAGTTATTTCCACATCTTGGTTATTGTGAATAGTGCTGCAATGAACATTACAATGCAGACATTTCTACAACATATTGATCTCAGATATTTCATGTTTTTAGAAGCCTAGAAGTGGGATTGCTGGATCATGTGGTAATCCTATCTTTAGTTTTTTGAGGAACCTCAAAAATGTTTTCCATAATGGCTATACTAATTTATATTCCCACCAATGGTGTACAAGGGTTTCCTTTTCTCCATATCCTTCCTCACCATCACTTGTTATCGTTCATCTTTTTGATAGTAGTTATTCTAACAGGTATAATGTGATACTTCATTTTGCTTTTGAATTTCATTTCCTTAATGATTAGTGATGTTGAGCAGTTTTGTTTTTTTTTGTTTTTGTTTTTTTTTTTTTCATGTATTCATTGGCCATTTGTATGTCTTCTTTTGAGAAATGTCTATTCAGGTCCTTTGCTTGCTTTTTTTTTAGACAGAGTTTCACTCTTATTGCCCAGGCTGGAGTGCAATGGCGTGATCTTGGCTCACTGCAACCTCCTCCTCCCGGGTTCAAGCAATTTTCCTGCCTCAGCCTCCTGAGTAGCTGGGATTACAGGCATGCTTCACCACGCCCCACTAATTTTGTAATTTTTTTAGTAGAGGAGAGGTTTCTCCATGCTGGTCAGGCCAGTCTCAAACTCCCAACCTCAAGTGATCCACCCACCTTGGCCTCCCAAAGTGCTGGGATTACAGGCATGAGCAACCATGCCCAGCCTGCTTATTTATTTTTTATCACCAATTCTTTATTACAAATTTTAATTAGCGCATAACAATTGTACATGTCTGTAGATTACAATGTGAGGTTTTGATACATGTATACATTGTGTAATGACCACATCAGGATGATTAGTGTATCTCTCATCTCAAATTTTATCATGTCTTTGTAGTGAGAATATTCAAAATTTTCTCTTCTAGCTATTTTGAAATATGCAATACCTTATTGTTAATCATAGACACCCTAATGTGTAATAGGATACCAGAACTTATTTCTCCTATCTAATTGTATCTTTGGACCTGTTAACCGATCTCTCCCCATTCTCTCCTGCTCTCTTCCCTCCCCGGTCTCTGGCAAATACTTGTATTTGCTATTTCTATGAGAACAACTTTTTTAGATTTCACATGTGAGTGAGATCATGCAGTATTTTTCATTCTGTGTCTGGCTTATTTTACATAACGTAAGCTTTTCAGGTTCATCTATGTTGTTGTAAGTGGCAGAGTTCCATTTGTTTTTATGGTTGAGTCATACTCCATTGTGTATACATGCTACATGTTTTTTATTCCTTTGTTCATTGAAGGAAACAAATGGATTATTTATCTTGGCTATTGTGAGTAGTGCTGCTGTAAATATGGGAACACAGATATCTCTTTGACATATTGATTTCATTTCATTTGGATATATATACCCAGTAGTGGGATTGCTGGATAATATGATAGTTCTGTTTTTAATTCTTGGAAGAGCCTCTATACTGTTTTTTTTATAATAGCTGTACTAATTAATATTCTCACCAACAGTGTGTGTTTCCTTTGTTCCGCATCCTTCCCAACACTTGTAATCTTTTGTCTCTTTGATGCTAATCATTCTTTTTTCAATTGTAAATTGTTAAGTAATAATTGTACGTATTCATGGGGTAAGATAGTGATGTCTCAATATATATAATTTATAGTGATCAAATCAGGGTAATTAGCATATCCATCATCTCAAACATTTATCATTTCTTTGTGTTGGGAATGTTCAATATCCTTTTTATAGCTATTTGAAACCATATAATATATTATTGTTAACTATATTCATCCTATAGTGGCATAGAAGACTAGAACTTATCCCTTCTGTTCAGCTGTAATTTTGTTATCCTTTAACAAATCTCTCCCTATTCCTCACTTCCCCCTACTCTTCCCAGCATCTAGTATCCTCTGTTTTACTTCCCCCTACTCTTCCCAGCATCTAGTATCCTCTGTTTTACTTTTTGCTTCTATGAGATCAACTTCTTTTTAGCTTCCACATATGAGTGAGAATCTTCAGTGTATGTTTCTGTTCCTGGCCTATTTTTCTTAACATAACGTCCTCCAGTCCTTCCATGTTACTGCAAATGACAGTTTCTTTACTTTTTGTGGCTGAATAGCATTCTGTTGAGTATATATAATACATTTTCTTTATTCATCAGTTATTGGAAACTTAGGTTCATACCATATCTTGGCTATTGTGAATAGTACCACTGGGAACATGGGGATGCAGATATCTCTTTGATTTAATAATTTCATTTCCTTTGGATTAATTCCCAGTAGTGAGATTGCTAGATCATATGGTAGTTATAATTTTAGTTTCTGAGGAAACTTTATACTGTTCTTCATAATGGCTCTACTAGTTTACATTTCTACCAACAACATATAGCCTTTCTCTTTTCTCTACATCCTCACCAGCGTCTGTTATTTTTTGTCTTTTCGATAATGGTCATCCTTGCTGGGGTGAGATGATACCTTATTATGATTTTGATTTTAATTTCCCTGGTGATCAGTGATGTTGAACATTTTTTCAGGTATCTGTTGCCATTTGTTTGCCTTCTATCAGAAATGTCTGTTCAGATCATTTGTCCTTTTTTTTTTTCATTTGCTGTTGAGATGTTTGAGTTCACTATATATTCTGGATATTAATCCCCTGTCAGATGAGTAGCTTGCAAATATTTTCTACTATTCTGTACATTGTCTTTCCACTTTGTTATATGGAACATTTCCTTTGCTATGCAGAAGTTTTTGGTTTGATATAATCCTGTTTGTCTGTATTTGCTTTTGTTACCTGCATCTTGAGGTCTTTATTTATATAATCTTTTCCCAGACCCATGTTTTGAAACATTTCACCTGTGTTTTCTTTCAGTCGTTTTATCATTTCAGGCCTTACATTTATGTTTTTGTTCTATTTCGAGTTGATTTTTATGTAGGGTAAGGAGTGGTAGCCTAGTTTCATCCTCGTGTATATGGATATCTAGTTTTCCCAGTACCATTATTGAAGAGATTGTCCTTTCACCAATTAATTTTCTTGGTACCTTTGTCAAAGATCAATTGGCTGTAGACATGTGGATTAATTTCTGGATTTTCTATTCTGTTCCATAGATCTATGTGTCTTTTTTTTTTTTTTTTTTTTTAATGCCAGTGCCTTGCTGTTTTGGTTACTACAACTTTGTGGTACATTTTGGGGTCAGAAACAAAATACTAAAATTTCTATGAAACCACAAAAGACCCTGAATAGCCAAAGAAAACCTGACCAAAAATAACAAAGTTGCATGTATTGTACTACCAGACCTTACTCATTTTTTAAATTAGATTGTTTCCATTCTGTAGTGTTAAGTTCCTTGTATATTTTGGACAATAATCTCTTCTCATATGTATGATTTGCAGATATTTTCTCCCAATCTCTAGGTTGTCTCTTCATTTTGTTAATGTGTCCTTTGTTGTGCAGAATCTTTTTATTTTGATGAAATCTCATTTGTCTATTTTTGCTTTTGTTACCTGAGCTTTGGGGATCAAATGTAAAAGATCATTACCCAGAACAGTGTCATGTAGTTTTCTCCCCTGTGTTTTTCTACTAATTGTCTTATAGTTTCAAGTCTCATGTTTAAGTCTTTAATTCATTTTGAATTGATTTTTATATATTGTGTGAGATGAGAGTCCAATTTAATTCTTTTGCATGTGGATATTGGTTTTCCCAACACTACTTATTGGAGAGGCTATCCTTTTTGCATTGTATAGTCTTGGCATCCTTTTAGAAAATAAATTGACTATAGATACGTGAATTTATTTCAAGGCTTTCTTTTCTTTTCCATTCGTTGATGTGTCTATGTTTATGCTAGTGCCATGCTATTTTAATTACTATCACTTTGTAGTGGGTTTTGGACATAATCCCAGCAGACACAATCTGAATGTTGAAAACCTGAAAAATCAAAATCCTGAAAATATAATTCAGTAAAAAAGAATGTTAAAACTATTCAAAAGACATGTATTAACATTTTTAAAGGGGAATTATTGGAGAAGCAAAAATACAGCAGAACACTGCGTAGGCCATTTTACACAATAAAATTGCAATTAAGTGATTCTCTGTTTTCACAGCACCAATAATGATTAGCTTTTAAACTTTTTTTTTTTCACCATTAAGTAGCCTTATACACTTATTACAGCCTTTTTGTGAGGAAACAGTTTCACAGATCTCTTCCCTTGTGTTGTAGGGAATACAGTAGGAAGAAATGATATTTGACTTCCCAAACACCAAATCTGTATTAGGGCTCTCCAAAGAGACAGAAACAATAAGATATGCATATAGATATTTGGAAGGGAATATATTAGGGGAATTGGCTCAGATGATTAAGGTGGCCAAGGTATCCCATGACAGGCCTTTTGCAAGCTGGACATCCTGAGATGCAGGTAACATGACTCAGTCCAAGTCTGAAGGCTCCAGAACCAGGGAAGCTAGCTGATGGTGTAACCTTCAGTCCAGAGCCAAAATCCTCAGGACCCAGAGGGATATTGCTGTTAATTCCTGTACTCCAAAGCCCAGTGAAGCTAGAGTTCTGATGTCCAAGGCATCAGAAGAAAAGTCTCAGCTACCAAAGAGAGACCAATTTGCCTTCTGAATGTGTTCTTTATGGGTCTCTGGCCTATTGAATTGTGCCCACCAACACTGAGGACAGATCTTCACTAAGGACAGACTCACATCCTAATTTCCTATGGAAACACCCTCATGGATGCACCCAAAATAACGCTTTACTGGGTTTCTGGGGATTTCTTAATCCAGTCAAGTTTACACTTAAAATGAAGACCACAAATTCATCTCTTGTCAACTTGGCATCCACACACATCTCCTTCAACAATACTTAATTTCCAAATAATGACAATAACAGGGTTATAGTTCTGCCTAACACAATGCAGTGTTCCACACTGCCCTAACAGAGGGGCCCCAGCCCTGCAGCAGACTTTTGCCTGAACATCCAGGCATTTCTGTACATATTCTAAAATCTAGGCAGAGGTTCCCAAACCTCAATTCTTGACTTCTGTGCACCTGCAGGCTCAATGCCACATGGAAGCTGCCAAGGATTGGGGCTTCCACCCTCTGGAGTCACAGCTCGAGCTGTATGTTGGCCCCTTTCAGCCATAGTTGGAGTGGCTGGGACACAGGACACCAAGTCCCTAAACTGTACACAGCAGGAGGACCCTGGACCTGGCCCACGAAAACCACATTTTCCCCCTGGGCCCCGGGGCCTGTGACAGGAGAGGCTGCCATGAAGGTCTCTGACATGGCCTGGAGACATTTTCCCCATGGTCTTGGGGATTAACATTAGACTCCTTGCTACTTATGCAAATTTCTGCAGCTAGCTTGAATTTCTCCTCAAAAAATTTGTTTTTCTTTTCCACTGCATTGTCAAGCTGCACGTTTTCTGAACTTTTTGCTCTGTTTTCCTTTTAAAATGGAATGCTTTTAACAGCACACAAGTCACCTTTTGAATGCTTTGCTGCTTAGCAATTTCTTCTGCCAGATACCCTAAATCATCTCTCTCAAGTTCAAAGTTCCACAAATCTCTGGGGCAGAGGAAAAATGCTGCCAGTCACTTTGCTAAAACATAATAAGAGTCACCTTTCCTCTAGTTCCTAACAAGTTCCTCAGCTCCGTCTGAGACCACCTCAGCCTAGACCTTACTGTTCATGTCACTGTCAGCATTTTTGTCATAATTATCATTTTTTAATAGTTTACCCAGATTACTTACGAAAACTATGATAGTTATTTAAAGTTTAAAGTTTTCTTGTTAAACATTTTTATAACCTATGGATTCCAGGTTTTCCTAAGTAAGAACATTAAGATTAGATAAATGTGAGTTTTTTGTTTTGGTGTTATTTGTTTTGTTTATTTGCCAATAAGTCAAGATTTAGTTGTTTTCATTAACCAACCAATGTTAAATGCCTTATTTATTATATTTTATGTAAACAAAGATAATTCTTTTGAGCCGCATTTACAGATTTATAACCCTCATACCGAATTTCGACATCTAGCAGAGATAAATAATGTATGTTGACAATTTTGAAGCCATTTCTAATTCTTTTTCACCAAATTTTAAAAACCAGATTATTTATTAAAGATTTAGTTAAGCCATGTGAACTTGAAAAAGCATTTGTCTTAAAGTCTCTATTTTTCTGATTAAATATTTGATTTAAGCACCTTTTTAAAAAGCCGATTAGAGACTTTTATACATTTTTAATAGTGAAATATCATATACTTGATGCATAAATACATAGACGTATTCGACATGTAGTTAGGAGCAGACCTTATAGATTCATAAGACATGGTTTTGAAATGTGAGGACATGAGATTTGGAGAGGCCAGGGGCGAAATAATATGGTTTGGTTTTGTTCCCAGCCAAATCTCAACTTGAATTGTGTCTCCCAGAATTCCTGTATGTTGGGGCAGGGACCCAATGGGAGGTAATTGAATCATGGGGGCTGATCTTTCCCATGCTATTCTTGTGATAGTGAATAAGTCTTCCAAGATCTGATGGGTTTATCAGGATTTTCTGCTTGTGCTTCTTCCTCATTTTTCTCTTGTCTCCACCACATCAGAAGTGCTTTTCACCCCCACCATGATTCTGAGACCTCCTCAGCCATGTGGAACTGTAAGGCCAATTAAACCTCATTTTGTTCCTAGTTTCAGGTATGTCTTTATCAGCAGCATGAAAATGAAGTAATACACACATAATATGGAGCTTTCCTTTGGATTTGATCAAGTCAGATAGAGTTGGTCAAACTCAGTGGGAAAAAGACCAAAACAACAACAAAAACCGAAACAAGCAAACAACAAAAAAATAGTTAAGCAACGCAAACAATTGCACAATTTATGTGATTACTGAGCACTCCAGTGGTAAGGAGAAATGAAGACCAGCTAGTTCTTAATCTTAACTTTAGTGAAAACAAAATCCCAATTTAGGTATATACCTAGGGATGGGTCTGAAGCTGTTCTCTGTCATCCTAGATATAGGAAAAAACTCAAACTCTCCTTCCCTTTTGGAAGCAAACTCAAACTCCAGGAAGGAGTTACCTGCCTTCTATCATGAAAGCAGGAAGACTTGCCTTTATTATTGGAAGCAAGTAAAACATCAAAAACAAGGAGTTGTACAGTAAAATAAACTTTAGATCTTGACTAAAGCTTGGGAGGTCAGGAATTCTCTGGAGGGGGAGCTTCCAGGCCTCAGAAAATTGTCCTATTTGTTTGAACCATAAAGATAGCTCAAGCTGGTACCTATAGGAGATTTGTCAAAGATCAGGGGCACCTCCACTCAGGATCCCTTCATGGCCACCAAAATGTGAACCCCAACTACCTGCAACAGGTCTCAGTCAATTTAGGTTTAGTTTGCCAAGGTTAAGGACCTGCCCACAATAGCCTCAGGAAGTCATGAGACATCTGCCCAAGGTGGTCAGGGGTGCAATTTGTTTTTATACATTTTATGGAGACATAAGACAGGTCTTATAGTCAGTATGTGTAAGACTTACATTGGTTCAGTCTTGTAAGGTGGGACAACTCAAAGTAGGTATTTCCAGGTTAGAAGTAGGTAAGAGACAAAAAGTTGCATTACTGTGAGTCCTTGATCAGCCTTCTACTGAATACATAATTTAGTCTGGCTCAGTGAATCTGCATTTTTACATAAAGAATAGGGGAGAGGAAGCAATGAGATATGGATTTGTCTCAAGTGAGCCTCAGAGGGATGACTTTGAATAGTATAGGAAGCAGGTTTGCCTTACGCTGTTCCCAGCTTGACTTTTCCCTTTAACTGAGTGATTTGGGGGTCCCAAGATTTATTTTCCTTTCTCACAATATTGATTTTTCCTATATATGAGCATGAAATGCTTTGCCTTTTTTTTGTATTATCTCTGATATTTTTATCAGTGTTTTGTAATTCTCATTGTAGCAATCTTTTACCTCCCTGCTTAGATGTATTCCCAGGTATTTTATCCCTTTTGTGGCTATTTTGAATGGTATTGCATTCTTCATTTGGCTCTCAGCTTGGATGTTGTTGGTGTAGAGAAATGCTACTGATTTTCATACATTAGTTTTGTATCCTGAAGATTTGACGAAGTTGTTTATCAGATAAAGAATCTTTTGGGCAGAGCCTATAGGGTTTTCTAGGTATAGAATTTTATAATCTACAATCAGTGATAGTTTGACTTCCTGTCTTCCTATTTGGATACCCTGTATTTATTTTTTTGTTTGTTTGGTTGTTTTACCTGATTTTTCTAGCTAGGACTGCCAGTACTATGTTGAATAGGAGTCTTGAGAATGGGCATACCTGTCTTGTTCTGGTTCTCAAGGGAAATGCTTCCAACTTTTGCCCATTAAGTATGATGTTTGGCTTTGGGTTTGACATATATGGCTGTTACTATTTTGAGATATGTTCCTTCAATACCTAGTTTATTAAGATTTTTTTAACATAAATGGATGTTGAATTTTATCAAAAGGCTTTTCTGCATCTATTGAGATGATTGTGTTGTTGTTGTTTTTAGTTCTGTTTATGTGAACATTAATGATTTGCATATGTTGAACCAACCTTACATCCCAAGGATAAAGCCTACTTGATCATGATGGATTCGCTTTGTAATGTGTTGCTTGATACGGTCTGCTGATGTTTTCATGAGGATTTTTGCATCCATGTTTATTAAGGATATTGGCCTGAAGTTTTCTTTTTTTGTTTTTTTTTTTTTTGTTGTTTGTTTGTTTGTTTTGTTTTGTTTTCTTTTTGCAATTAAATGTTCTTTATTCTAACAGTTTGGTATGAAATTTCATATTTCAATCAAATGTATCACACATGGTTAAATAAATGGATAAGCTGGAAAATGTTATGAATATAATTATCCAATCCTTATTTTTTTTTTTTATTATACTTTAAGTTCTAGGGTACATGTGCATAACGTGCAGGTTTGTTACATATGTATACTTATGCCATGTTGGTGTGCTGCACCCATCAACTCGTCAGCAACCATCAATTCGTCATTTATATCAGGTATAACTCCCAATGCAATCCCTCCTCCCTCCCCCCTCCCCATGATAGGCCCCGATGTGTGATGTTCCCCTTCCCGAGTCCAAGTGATCTCATTGTTCAGTTCCCACCTATGAGTGAGAACATGCAGTGTTTGGTTTTCTGTTCTTGTGATAGTTTGCTGAGAATGATGGTTTCCAGCTGCATCCATGTCCCTACAAAGGACATGAACTCATCCTTTTTCATGGCTGCATAGTATTCCATGGTGTATATTTATTCTTTCAAGAACCAACTCCTGCCTTTATTGATATTTTGAATGGTGTTTTTTGTTTTTGTTTTTGTTTTTCTTTTTTTCATCTGAATTTCCTTCAGTTCAGCTGTGATTATGATATTATCTTCTGCTGATTTGGAGGCTTATTTGCTCTTGTTTTTGTTTTTCCTCTGCAATGTTAGTTTGTTAATTTGACATCTTGCTAACGTTTTTATATCATCTTTTAGTGCTATAAACTTCCCTTTTAACACTGCTTTAGCTGTGTCCCAGGGATTCTGGTATGTTGTCCCTTTTTCTTATTAATTTCAAAGAATGTCTTGATTTCTGCCTTAATTTCCTTGTTTACCCCAAAGTCATCCAGGCACAGGTTGTTGAATTTCATGTAGCTGTATGGTTTTGAGCAATTTTCTTAGCATTGATGTCTGTTTGGGGTGGGGAGGGGGGTGCTGTGGTCTGAACATGTGGTTGGTATGATTTTTTTTCTTTCTTTCTTTTTGGGATTTGCTGAGGATTGTTTTTTGGCTGATTGTGTGGTCAGTTTTAAAGTATGTGCCATGTGCAGCTGTGAATTTATATTATCTTGTTTTTCAGAGAGTTTTGTAGATGTCTGTTAGGTCAATTTGGTCAGGTGTTGAATTCGGGTCCTGAATACCTTTGTTAGTTTTCTGCCTCAGTGATTTTTCTTATACTGTGAGTGGGGCGTTAAAGTCTCCTGCTATTATTGTGTAGTCATCTAAGTATCTTTATAGGTTTTTAAGAACTTGTCTTATGAATCTGGGTGCTCCTGTGTTGGGTGCATATATATTTAGAATAGTTAGGTCTTCTTGTTGAATTGAACCTTTACCACTATATCATTTCCTGATTTCTCCTTTTTGACTTTTGTTGCTTTAAAATGTGTTCTGTCTGTAATTAGTATAGCAATCCCTGCTTTTTTTCTATTTTCCATTTGTATGAAAGATTTTTCATCATCCCTTTTCTTTGAGTCTGGGTGTCATTATATGTGAAATTGGTCTCTTGAGGACAGCACACCATTGGATCTTGTTTCTTTGTCCAGCTTTCCAATTTGTACCTTGTAATTGAGGCATTTAAACCTTTATGTTCAAGGTTAGTATTGATATGTGCAGATTTCATTCTGTCATCATGTTATAAGCTACTCATTATGCAGATTTGTTTGTGTGGTTGCTTTATTGTATCAGTCATCTGTGTGCTTAAGTGTGTATTTGTGGTGGCTGATAATAGTGGTTTTTTTGGGGTTTTTCTGTTGTTTTTTTTTTTTTCTGCTTTTAGCCCTATCTTCAGGACCTCTTGTAAGGCAGGTGTGGTGGTAATAAATTCCTTTAGCATTAGCTTTTCTGAAAAGAATCTTATTTTTCCTTTGCTTATGAAGCTTAGTTTGACTGGCTGTGAAATTCGGACTTTGAATTTCTTTACTTTAAGTATGCTGAATACAAGCCCCTAATGTCTTTTGGCTTTTAGGGTTTCTGCTGAAAGGTCTATTATCAGCCTAATGGAATTCCCTTTGTAGGTGACCTGCTCCATTTTCTCTAGCTTCCTGTAACATTTTTTTCTTTCATTTCAACCTTGGAAAATCTGATGACTTTGTGTCTTGGGTATGGTCATCATGTACATTATCTTGCAGGGATTCTCTGCATTTCCTGAATTTAGATGTTAGTCTTCTTAGTGAGGTTGGGAAATGTTCACGAACAATATCCTGAAATAGGTTTTCCAAGTTGTTTGCTTTCTCTCCCTCTCTTTCAGTGGTGCCAATCAGATGTAGTCTTGGTTGCTTTACGTAATCCTATATTTCTTGGAGGTTTTATTCATTCTTCTTTAATCTTTTTTAAATTTTTTTTCTGACTGAGTTATTTCAGAGAACCAGTCTTTGAGCTCTGAGAGTATTTCTGCATTTTTGCCCTAAAATGCCACAATTCACTCAGTAACATAAAAATCATTCTTACTTGAAAAGGGATCTTTAATGATTTTTTTTTTTTTTTTTTTTAGTCAGGTTCATGCTCTGTTGCCCAGGCTGCAGTGCAGTGGGGCATTCATGGCTCACTGCAGCCTCAAACTCCTGAGCTCAAGCGATAATCCTACCTCAGCCTCCCAAATAGGTAGGATTACTGGTGCATGCCACCATGCCCAACTAATATTTTTAATTTTTTTTTCTTTTTTTTGGGGAGGGGGACAGAGTCTTGCTCAGTCACCCAGTCTGGAGTGCAGTGGCGCGATCTCGGCTCACTGCAAGCTCCACCTCCCGGGTTCCCACCATTCTCCTGCCTCAGCCTCGCAAGGAGCTGAGACTACAGGCGCCCGCTGCCACGCTTGGCTAATTTTTTGCATTTTTAGTAGAGACGGGGTTTCACCATGTTAGCCAGGATGGTCTCGATCTCCTGACCTCGTGATCCGCCCGCCTCAGCCTCCCAAAGTGCTGGGATTACAGGCGTGAGCCACTGCGCCTGGCCAAATTTTTTTTTTCAAAGACCCTCACTGGTCTCAGACTCCTGGCCTCAACAGATCCTCTTGCCTCAGCCTCCCAAAACTCTGGTTGATTTAAAAAGTATATATATCCAAAATGAGTCAAAAGAGAACGACACTATTGGTCAAATTGGGAATTATGGCCTTTGGAATGAATGGGGATGAAACCAGAATATTTGGATTGCTAAACAGCTATTTAGCAGTAGTTGTCTTTTGACTTCTGTTTTGTCTTTTTCTTCTCCCAAAACTCCTTCTTCCCATCTTCTTTCTCACTGATACTTATACTCTCTTTGTTATTATATTGTTTTGACTTTTTATCTTGGTAAAAGACATATTTTTAAATCTTTATAAAAAGATAATTGAGAATTTGACCTATATCTGATATATGTATTTTATTTTAAACATGTAGTATTTTACAGAATTCATTATTGCTGATTAATGAAACTGCTTTATGACATTTTCAGATTTCTTTCCAATACCCCTTGCTTGTATATTAAATGGCACCCTACAAAATATCTGATTGCTTATTCTACTTAAAACCCCTCCTTCAACCCCTGCCTAGCTAGCTAGCTCTTTGTCCATCATGTCCATTTTATCTTTTACTCTTTTCATGAATTTCTTTGCATAATTTATTTTTTATTTTTTTTCCAACAGGATCATAGACCCTTCCACTATAGTTTGCATTCTTTTGAATGAGAATTGAGTTAATTAAAGCACTTAATACCTGACACATTATAAGCATCATATAATTTTTAGTTATTGTTGCCATTTAATTATGTTTAAAAATTCTACACTCAAAAGTTTAAAATTAAAAAATTATATTCAGTATTATAGATCATGTAATGTAATTTTCATGTTTTTAAGCAACTGTACACATACATTTTTCTTTAAAATTAAACTCCAATGCAACATTCTTTATATACAAGGATTATAGTTTTAAATGTTACTAAAATTATTTATTTATTTGTCATATATTATAGTGCCAGGAAAACATTGAGCAGGTATCTTGTTTTACCTTTGGCTCCTCCAAAATGTATTTAGTCTTTTCTGTGTTTTACTGGAAAATGCTATAAATTATCTATCTTAAAAATATCACATGGATCACTGACTTAGCCAAATAATTTTCTTCCTATATCTACCTACTTGCCTATCTTTGTAATTTTGATATTCTTATTAAAACAGTTATGTGATAGTTTCTATAAATTGGACATACTCTAACAAAACATTATGTTGGGAAGAACTCTGTCTTTTAAATGTTCTTTTTTGAAATTAGTTGTTGGCACTCAAAACAGTTATACTTATCAACCATAATACTTTTTTAACTGTTTATTTTTGAGACAAAGGCTTGCTCTGTTTCTCAGGCTGGAGTGCAGTGGTGTGATCATGGCTTACTTCACCCTTGACCTTCTGGGCTCAAACAATCCTCCTACCTCAGACTCTTGAGTAGCTGGGACAACAGATATGCGTCCCCACACCGAGTTAATTGCTTTTTAAATTTTTTATAGAGTCAAAGTCTCTCTATATTGCCCAGGCTGGTCTTGAACTCCTGGACTCAAAGTAATCTTCCAGCCTCAGCCTTCCAAATTGCTGGGATTACAGGCATGAGCCCCCATGACTAGCCTCTTTTTAATTGTTTAAGGATTTAAAAAAAAAAAAGAAAAAGTACGTTCCCTTGGGGGTAAAAATTAAATAGAGAATATTTCCCCAAATTCTGTATTTCAGATATTGCAACTTAATTTTGAAGTCACATGTAGGCAGTTACAATACTTACAAAACAAAAACGTTGCCTATCTATGCGAATCTGCATGGTTTAACTGGTTATTTTCACTACTTTTTTCTCCTTCCTCCCTCTTCACTATTTTTAACTTAAGTTCAAGTATCTTGAGGAACTTGTTTTTAATCTTTAATATATCCAATATAACATTGTCTTTTTTGAGATTTGGGACTCAGAATTGCCCCATTTAAAGTTTTTTTGAAAATTCCCCCATCTATAAGAACATTAATGATGCAATAATAATATTCCTTGTCTCTTGGCAACAGTAACCCTGGTATTGCAGCAAGTGAGGTATAGAGACTGTGGGGAGATCAGGTGATGCAGAACTCTGGAAAAGGACGTTAGTCTTCAAAGTAGGACTGTTTGTTAAATTCAACAAAGTATGCTATCAGAAGACATGGTGAGAAATCTCGTAGAAAGGGAGTTTTTCTTTTAGTTTTAATTCTGAGCACACATCAAAATTGATGTTCATATTTTGTCCAGAGACTTACTTGATTCAACTAATATATCTTTGAAAATTATCTCTTTCATTAATAACTGTGCCTAAAATCATGGCTGTGGTAAAATTGAACTCAGTTAATATGTTTAAAAGGGCATCAATAATTGTTTTAATATTTTATTTTCTGAACTAGCTCAAGAGTAAGAGATAAAAGACATAATATAACTGATATATTGATATAGTATTAAGAATTACTATGTTTTTTCGGAACTCCAGAGTAAGAGAGTTACAAAACTCCCTAAATCCTACGTTGATTGACTGACACATTGACATCTCAATAAATAGCCTGATGGTAGATTATTTTCAAAATTTAATTTGTTTCTGAAGTGAAGTATTTAAAGTAAAAGACTACACCTAATTCTTTTTTAGATATCAAAGGTTTTTAATTACTACAGTAATTAGTTCCAGTGAAAGGAAGTTATTGTCAGGTAATCAAGCATGTTTACATATCTGTATTTTTTTACATAGTCCTGAACTTCCTTTTCAGATTTTTTTTTCCTGTAAAGCACTCATGACTTATCTCATTTGTATAGTTTTTGTTTGTTTGTTTGTTTGTTTAGATGGAGTCTTGCTCTGTCGCCAGGCTGGAGTGCAGTGGCATGATCTCGGCTCATTGCAATCTCTCCCTCCCAGGTTCAAGTGATTCTCCTGCCTCGGCCTCCCGAGTAACTGGGACTATAGGCATGCACCACCATGCCTGGCTAATTTTTTTTGTATTTTAGTAGAGACGGGGTTTCACCATGTTGGTCAGGATGGCCTTTATCTCCTGACCTCGTGATCCACCCACCTTGGCCTCCCAAAGTGTTGGGATTACAGGCATGAGCCACTGCACCTGACCTCACTTGTACAGCTTTTAAGTACCTTAAGAGTGAAGTTACCTTATTTTCCTCTAGTAGAACAATTTAATGCAAATAAAGTTTCGAAAAATAATCAAATTAATCGTAAACTTAGTGGATTTTATTAAGCCAACTGTATTGTAAAATATCAGACTGCATTTTGAAATTGTTTCTTTAAAGAATGCCATTATCATTCACCCTTTTTCTCCTATGAAAATTAACTGCAGATGCGAGAGGAAACATGAGGACTTAAATATCTGTAGCCGAACCAAGAGCAGAAGGTGTTGAAATGAGGGAGGGGACTTCTCCATGATAAGGAGAATTAACGAAAAACCTGAGTAGAAAAAATGCCACTTCTTTCAGCAAAACTGCCTCCTGAGCATGAACTTAAATTTGTATTTGTGTTGGAAATATTTGAAGAAATGTGAGGAGAAGGAGGAGTTATTTGTGTATTGGGGAGTGGGAGAAAAAGTGGAGGTTACAGAGTGGGAGGTTGGAAATTCATTATTTATAAGAAAAAGGGGAAAGGCATTATTTATAAGAAAAAATGGAAAATAGTTTTTGGTGTAGGAAAGGAGAAAGGTCGTATTATCCCACAGGAGAAAGTTCAGCAATGAAGGAGCATGGAAGGTAATAAGAGATCACCCCACCTGGGGTAGGTAGAATCCATATGATTTCCTTCTTTCTTTCTTTATTTCTCTCCCTTTAAAAAATGCATTTCATGGCTGGACGCGATGGCTCATGCCTGTAATCCTAGCACTTTGGGGGGCCGAGGTGGGTGGATCATGAGGTCAGGAATTCAAGACCATCCTGGTCAACATGGTGAAACCCCATCTCTACTAAAAATACAAAAATTAACTAGGCATGGTAGTGCATGCCTGTAATCCCAGCTACTCAGGAGACTGAGGCAGGAGAATCACTTGAACCTGGTAGGCAGACATTGCAGTGAGCTGAGATCGCGCCACTGCACTCCAGCCTGGCGACAGAGCTAGACTCCATCTCAAAAAAAAAAAAAATGCATTTCATTTTATCTTTCTTTAATGGCCCCTTCTTTTGCTTGCTTACTAGCAGGCTCCCTCCTGAGCCTCACGCTAGCACCACACCCCTGTAGTTTCTCCTTGATGGGATGGGTTTGAGGAGAGCAGCAGTTGGTGAGGTAAGTTTTAATGTCTGAGAGGGTGTGGTGAGTAGACAGAGGGAGAGCTGTGAACAGAATTTTATTTTTTAAAAAATAAGCTTTTTCTAGAAACATTGGGGTGAGTTGCTACTTTCCCCCTTCCTCAGATAGTGTTTAAGAGGGATGTGAAAGTTGTATATGGTGTTGGCTATAATTCTGGAGTCCCCTTCAGTGTTGACAGGGTTATCCACAGAGGGGTTAGTGATTTGGAATGATGTGGAAAAAGCTTATGAGGTTACTGGGTTTACTGTGAGTGTCATGGTGAGTTGCACAGCATCCAGTGCAGAGAGAATGGCATTTTGGTCTCACTAGGTGGCTTTAGCTCCCAGCTTGCTTGAAAGCCCATTGTACTTTAGAGTATTATCAGCCAGTCCCTTCAAAAGGGGCTGGAGATTTCTCTGGCCAGCTTGCTTCTCTGAAATTGGTGGCAGTTTGGAGAGGCAGCAACTCTGCATCATGTACAACAGAAGCAAGAGAAGCTCACTTGGTGGCTATTGAATTCACACAGCTATAAATCTCTACCAGCTACAGCCACTGGAAGGGGTAGAGGAACAGTAGCAATGGGAGGTAGTGCTACAGTTGTAGTTTTCCCAATGCAGCAAAATATGTAACAGTATTTTGTTGTTTGAGATAGTATACAGAGTTTTTTTGTTTTATATTTAAGAGAATTAAGGAGCGTGGACACAAGGGTGAGTTTCAAGTGAAAGTTTAATAAGCAAAAGAAGGAAGCTTTCTGCAGCAGAGTGGGGCCCAAATGGGTTCCCCACTATGAGGCTGGGGTTCGGGGTTTTTATGGACTGGTAAGGGAAGGAATGTGCATAGTTTGCAGGCTGTTTTGGAGAACGTGTGATTTAGCTTGGTCTGGGACCAATCAGGAGCTGAAGTGATGATTTATAGGGGCTACCTAGCTTGGTCCAGGACCTAGTAGAAGCTGAAGTGAAAGCTTGGCCAAAGACCTTGGCCCTGGGGTGAATTAGGAGCTGAAGCAATGATTTATAGAGGCCAAGATTACGGTTTAAAGCATGTTTAGAAAAGGGGAAAAAAAGTGCCCACCAGAACCTACTGGAGCACCCTATGTACATGCCCACAAAAGGAGAAGAGACTATTTCCTGGAAGCCTGCTCCTGGTTATACAAAGGACAAAGACATTTCTATGCAGAGTCTTGTTCTCTTATTACAGTGGCTGCAGGCATGTCTTAGGCACAAAGAACAAAGGTGTTTCTATGTTGGACCTTGTTTGTTTATCTGAGTGGGCCAGAGGTTTGTACAAGTTTTCTTATCTGTGCCTGCAGCCTGATATTTCTGGCTGTTTCTCTGATTACAGGAGTTTTACCAAGGACCCACCCTAACTGCCTACCTTTTCTCTCTTATTCTCCCCCTCAGGAGTGGAGACCCTAACTGCTGTTAGGGAGATTAGGCGCTGATTTTTTAGCTACTTTTTGCTGGAGAGGGGTATTGTGTGGGGAACAGCAACTAGGGTTTCTTTTGTGGCTGGCTTAAGGGTCCTTGGAAGAAAGGCATGTTTATTTGCATTGCCATTTGTAGCTTGATAGCCTTTAGATGAGAAGAAACAATGTGGTTTATTAGAGTACATGTATTACAATGAAACAAGGGTGGAGGTAAAGACAGCTTAAAAATTCCAAGGCTAAGTGATGGCTAGTTATGACTGTTAAGATTTGGATTCATGGGGCTGGGCTTCGGTTAGCCTTCTTGGTTTTACTTTTTAAACAAAGAAACTTGTGACTTATGGGCACTTTATTTACTTTTATTATCTGGTAGGACTTGTGGGATAATTGCCCAGAACTAGAATATTGTTTTTGATTTCTATATTACCCATTCCCTTTTGTTTCCTTTGAGCAGTAGCTGGAGATTGCTGGTCGATTTACAGGAATAGGGTTAGTTTAAAATGTAGGTAGGCAAAAACTTGAAAACAACTACTGAGACTAGAAATTAATGACAGCTGTATAAGTTTTGAAACAATTTTTTTCTCCAGTCCTCATTTTTGTTAAAAACAAATTATGATAAGACTGTGTTGTTTGTAAAATAGACTTCCGTCTCATACTTGGATTGATTATTTATATAAACTGCAGCAAGAATAGTTACCTTTACATAGACCTTTTAGATGGGCTTTGATGGAACTCTGTTTTACAAGGAATCTTAGGACTTTTTAAAGCTGAGCCCAGCCATGGGTCTGCACCCTTAAATACCTATGAGTTGGGTAAACTCCTTTTTTTCTGAGGTTTCAAGAGCATGGTGTTCTGGGCCTGTTAGAAAGTGACTTTTTTACTCACCACAGATTAGGAACCCTGTACAGGGACTGTGTAGACAAAATATGAGGCCAGTTTTTCCAAGGGGCTTTTATTGGCTTTTCAAGTTAAGCTGGACTTCTTACAGGGAAACACATTCTTTTAGTTAAACCCTTGGCAATATACCAGTTTTTAAATTGTTCTGTTACAAAAGAAAATGCATTCTTATTGCACTGATGCAAACAATATATTGTTAGAAGTTAAGAATGCTTACAACTAGTGTCTGAATTTTAGAGGAACCAGGCAGAGAGAAACAAACATGTTTTACATTTTGTTTACAGAAGTATACCTTACTTAATTGTTAAAGGCTGTATCTAGTTTAAAATAAATTTTGTTGACTGAAAAACAAAACAAGGATTAGCAATATCTTGAGCAAAAGTTAAAAAGATTATTTTAGCTTTTTATTAGTTCAGTCCATTCAGTTAACTCTTGTTCTGCTTGGTATTTATAAACATTTCAGCTTTTTATTAATCCTGTGTGCTTTTCCATTATTAGAAACCTGCATTTGAGAGCACCTGTTAAAGTTTTACAGCTGAGTATAAACTTTTTATGAAGAGGATTAAAGCAGACAATTGTCTTAAATGACAAAATGATCAGGGTGTTTACAATTAGAAACACGATTGTCAAATAAATTTGGTTATTTTTGTGGTTTACAACAGTTTAAGATGATTTCAATTATAATTGATAGTGTATATTTAAACATTAGAATCTTAGACATCCCATATGGTTTTATAACATATGTTAATAATATTTACTGAAGGCTCGGTGTGGTGGCTCATGCCTGTAATCCCAGTACTTTGGGAAGCTGAGGTGGGTAGAACATGAGGTCAGGAGTTTGAGAACAGCCTGGCCAATATGGTGAAACCCCGTCTCTACTAAAAATACAAAAATTAGCTGGGTGTGGTGGCGGGCACCTGTAATTCCAGCTACTCAGGAGGCTGAGGCAGGAGAATTGCTAGAATCCGGGAGGTGGAGTTTGCCTTGAACCGAGATTGCGCCACTGCACTCCAGCCTCGGCAACAGAGTGAGACTGTTTCTCAAAATAAATTAATTAATTAATAATAATAATATTTACTGAAATGTAACCTGAAGAAGATGAAACGTTACTTTGGCAATTCCATGTATTTAAACATGTTAAATAATTCTGTTTACCTGTTTTCTGGACATTTCAGAGACTCTCTGTAGCATCCGAAAGCTAGATGTCAGGAAAGACAATTGATTTTGGGAAGCCTGTTAAATATGTTATTGGTCTAAAACACTTGATGTTATGAAATGGAGTTTTAGATTACCATAAGTTATTTGTTTTTCTAAAATGATGACTTAAAAATTTGAAAACTCAAAAACCTTTTATTAGCCTTTAGTATTACATGAAAATCCTATTCAAGAGAGAGAACCAAATTTTACCCTTGCATTAGTTAACTGTTAATGTTAACCCCAATTTTAATGAAACCTTATGGACAATTATATTTAATTTTAACCAGTTTGATCATGATGTGAGACTTTTATAAACATTTTATAACCCTTTACACATTTTGCTGAAAAGAGTACCTTGTGCTTTTATTTTAATGCTTAACTTAAAGAAAAATCTATGTAATACTCTTTTGAATTTAGTTAATATGTGTGTACAGAGTTTTCATGGTAAGATTAATTCATACAGTTTTTTCATAGTTTGCTTAAATCTTCTGCTTTATTTTATTTTAGAAAATTCTTTATCCCTAGGCAAAATGTACATTTCAATGCCTTCTTATTTTTTATTTTTTATTTATTTTTTTTTTTTTGAGACGGAATCTGCCTCTGTCGCCCGGGCTGGAGTGCGGTGGCCGGATCTCAGCTCACTGCAAGCTCCGCCTCCCGGGTTTACGCCATTCTCCTGCCTCAGCCTCCCGAGTAGCTGGGACTACAGGCGCCAGCCACCTCGCCCGGCTAGTTTTTTGTATTTTTTAGCAGAGACGGGGTTTCACCGTGTTAGCCAGGATGGTCTTGAACTCCTGACCTCGTGATCCGCCCGCCTCGGCCTCCCAAAGTGCTGGGATTACAGGCTTGAGCCACCGCGCCTGGCCCATTTCAATGCCTTCTTACACTTTTTTTGGTAAAAACACATTTTACTTTTTTCACACACCTTGCATGTAAATCCATTTTCAGTAGTTGATATGGTTTGGCTTTGTCCCCACCCAAATTTCAACTTTAATTGTATCTCCAAGAATTCCCACATGTTGTGAGAGTGACCCAGGGAGAGGTAACTGAATCATGGGGGTTGGTCTTTCCTGTGCTATTCTCATGATAGTAAATGAGTCTCACGAGATCTGATGGGTTTATCAGGGCTTTCCACTTTTGCTTCTCCCTCATTTTCTCTTGCTGCCATCATATAAGAAGTGCCTTTCGCCTCCCACCATGATCCTCAGGCCTCCCCAGCCAAGTGGAACTGTAAGTCCAATTAAACCTCTTTTTTTTTCTCAGTCTCAGGTATGCCTTTATCAGAAGCATGAAAATAGACTAATACAGTGGACTTAATTACATGTTATAATGGTAACTCTTAGCAATTTTTAACTTTAATGTAAAACTTGGTAAGTTGTTTTAATTATATAGTAGGTGCAGATAAAGTTTTACTTTTGTCAGCATAATTAGGGGCATGGTTACTTTCATGTGTCCCCAGACCTTACCGATTGTGAAACAGGCAAGTTGAACAGTTTTTAAACGCCAAAGAAGCAGTTTAAAACCTTAAAATATTTAGCAAACCTAGTATGTGACTTGCGTAATTTAGACTACCTATTTATATTTTGAAGATATTTGCATTTTACCATTTATCTTTAAGGCTGTTTTTAGTTTTTAAAGATTAAAGTCATATGAACTGAAAGGTACCAGAGCTTTTATTTTATTTTCCTTTTAAAAAATATTTGATCCAAGTGCTTATCCTTTTTCAAGTTAATTAATTAGAGCTCATTTTAAATAGACATTACACATGCAACACATGTATAACTACACAGCCAGGCAGAAGAAAATCCAGCAGCTTAGGGTGGAGCCATTTAAGAATAGGGCTCAGAAAGTATGTAGTTTCTGCGGCCTGATAAACAGGCATACCTGGAAGGTGAAAACAGATTTTGAGAGGTATTTATTTGCCTCTAATTTCAGGGGGTTAATGAGGAAAACAGATATTTTTCCCAAAATGGGATTTGTGATGACTTTTCTGTTTTCTCAAGGAGTCCTGGGTTACCAGAAGTTATCCTAGGGCCTTTTATGCATGCACCAAGAGTGGCAATACAGAGTGGAGAAAAATAATTCAGTTGACTGAGAAAAAGCTTTTTCCAGAAAAAAAGATTTATGAAGAGAAAAAACATAAAGGCCTTTAAAAATATACCTATAACTTAGATATCCACTTTTAATTAAGCTGAGAACTTTTTAAGAAAATTATTTTTATTAAAACTACAGAGAATATAAACAGCGATTTTTATTATTTCTTTTATCGGTTTATACCACTATCTGTTCACAGTAATGTTCAGGTTTTCTAGTTTTCTCTGGAAGAAAGCGACTGCATTCGGACAAGGGGAGTTTTTTAGGTTGACTGCAGATCACTCTAGCAGCAAAGCTTGATATTTGAGGAGGTGATTGTCTGTTAGCCAGAGACTTTCCCTAGAGGACAGCAGTCCTGCTATATTGTGTGGGGTATAAACAGTTAAGTTATTCCCCATGGTTAACCTGTTGGCTTCTGGCAACTGCAAAACCACCACTGCAACTTCTTAGAGGCAGGCTGGCTAACCTTTAGCCATTAAGTTAAATTCCTTGCTTAGATAACCCACTGATTGTTGAGCTGCACCTTGAGTCTTAGTTAAAATTTCCAGGGTTATCCCCTTCCTTTCTGATACATAGAGATTAAATGCCTTCCCTATGGGAAGACTGAAGAAGGCTGCTGCTTTCAAGCAAGGCTTGCTTTAACTGGTGAAAGGCTTTTGAGTTTTATATTCTTAAGTTAGGGAGTGAGTTTTATCTGCTCGAGTTTCTTTCATGAGGTGGTATAAAGGGTGAGCTGTTCCACTGTACCCAGGTACCCACAGTCTGCAAAATTCATTAATGCCTAAGAATCCTCTTAACTGTTAAAGGAAATGGGCTTAATCCTTTTCTTATCTGGTGCTCTCATCCCTTTTGATAAGGCTGACCTACGTACTTTACTGAAGTCTGACAGAGCTGAGCTTTAGATTTTGAGGCCCTATATTCCCTTTTAGCTAAGAAATTATGAAGAGCTTTTAGTGCAAAGCCCTTCACAATTGTGCAATGCGAGGAAGGGAGGCCTGGATTAGGGAGGAGAACAGAAAGACCAGCTTCGGTGTTTAGAAGGAAGTTTACCTTCCTCCCTTTTACCTCCAGAATTACCCAGGGTCCCTGGGTCATAATGGCAGCCTGAGTTGATGGAGCTGGGGAGTTGAGCCTCAGGACCCATTAGTCCTACTGGATCATTTGTGAGACAGGCCCTGGACTTGGTGACTTGCACCTCCGGGGACAGTCTGCCTTCTAGTGGTCCCTAACACAAGCTGGACAGAGTTGAGGTAGCTTTTTTATTGCCTGGGCACTCCCTTTTGAAGTGTTCTGGTTTGCCATACTGATAGCAATTAGCAGGTGCACCAGGGGACTCTGGATGTTTTGTTGTTGTTTGTTTTTTGAGACAGAATCTTGCTCTGTTGCCCAGGCTGAAATGCAGTGGCATACTGAAACCTCCACGTCCTGAGTTCAAGCAATTCTCCTGTCTCAGCCTCCCAAGTAGCTGGGATTACAGGTCCCCACCACCACGCCCAGCTAATTTTTGTATTTTTTTTTTTTTCACCATGTTGAACAGACTGGTCTCGAACTCCTGACCTCAAGTGATCTTCCCGCCTCGGCCTCCCAAAATGCTGGGATTACAGGCATGAGCCACTGCACCCAGCCAGGACTCTGGATTTTATAGACCTGTGAAGTGGCCACTACTGCTTCTGTTCTTTTCTTGTGCTTCCCCTCTTTTTCCTGGGCCTCCTCCTGGTTTCTGTTGTAAAAGACCGAGGAGGCTGCCTTCAGGAGGTTTTTATAAGGTACTCTTTGGTCCCATAGCCTGCTTTTGTAGTTTCCTTTTGATATCAGGGGCTTCCTGGGTAATAAATTTGTCTTTTAAGATTATCTGTCCCTCAATTGAATTACGAGATAGGGAGGTGTGTTTCACTAAAGTTTCTCTCAGCCTTTTTAAAAAGGCCATCTGGTTTTTTATTTAACAAAGACAGTTTACAGTAATTAAGATGTTTGGTTCTGGTTCGTTGCATTCTATTGGGAATGAGGATCCTGCTTTTTTTTTTTTTTTTTTTTTTTGTCTTCACCATCTTTTCCCTTTTGACTGGGTTTCTCTGTTGACTGGCTATAGGAGACATGGTGTTTGTCTCTGAATCTCTCTGCTGCCTGTAGGGCTGCCTGTTTTTTGGCAGCCATTAGGGTTTGGCTATGAGTAACAAAACATTTCCCCATGCAAGATTAAACACTTGGGTTAGATTTTGGAAGGCCTTTATATACTTATTGGGGTCATTAGAAAACTTGCCTAGGACCCCCTTTGTTTGTTTAAGGTTCTGCAATGAGAAGGGAACTTGAACCCCAATAGTACCATGTCCATTGGTCATTTCCTGCAGAAACAGCAGCGAAATTGGGGGCTTCTTGGGTGTTACAGCCAGAGGAGCTGATGATATGACTGCTGGGGGCCCTGGATAAGGGGGAAAGGTAGTGCATTTAAAAGTTGCATTTGAGAGTTACCCAGGGGTTTGTTTTTCTGACTTTGGGGAGTTATTTTTTGTAGACTTGGCTGAAATGACTGCCAAGAGGGCAGGATTAATTTTACAGTGCTTACAAAGATCTGGGTTATCTTGTGAGGCAAAGAAAGCTTGTATGTAGGGAACCTCAGACCATTTGCCCTACAGTCTGCAGAAAAGGTTTAGTCGTTGGATAGTATTGAAATTAACACTTCCCTGAAGAGGCCAGGCCTTCTCTCAGTCCTGCAGTTGGTAAGATGGCCATGTGCTTGTACAATAGATATATGCCATTTTTGTTTCCTTAGAGTCCTAGGGTCAAAGGACTTTCCTAGAGTCCTAGGGTCAAAGGAGTTTTAGAATGCACTCAAGAGGAGTACAGACTGCAGATGGTTTGTTACCCAACTAGAAAAGAGGAGGAGGGAAAAGTGTCTCCTTTCTCTTTTCTGAGTGACCTGGAGTGACCCTAGCCCTCCATCTTCCTGGTTTCCTAGACCCACTTGGCCCATGAGGCTCCCAAGGTACCCTAGTGGCCTGGGAGAGATTATGTAGTAGTTGGATTTGGGCAAGACTCTTTAACGGAGGGAGTGTTTTAATACTATCTCTAGTTTCCCTTCCTGTGGCCCCAGTGAAACATTAGAATTCCAGAGAATGGCACCAATTGACTTCCAAACATGAAATCCCATTTTTGTTTAAATGCCAATGTAGTTGCATGCAGAGCATGTGCCTTAAAAGAACACAAAGACTGAATGGCTGTTTTGCCTTTGATGGGGACAGCATCAAGGCTGGAATCTGTCTTACCAGGATGGCTTCCTCCTGGCTATTGAAAGTGGAGTTTTTCTGACTACAAATAGGGTACAGGGCCTGATGACTGACAGAGGGATGTAAGAGAGAAAAAAATTGGGGAACTAGAAATTTGGAGCAAAGAGCTGAGGCTCCCCAAGGAGAAAAATTCCATCCCACTAGATGGTGCTGTAAGGTCTGAATTGTTAGATAAAAACTTTGACAAAAGTTAGAAAGAGAGTTTTAGGGCTTGATAGGCTGCCTTAAAGTATGTCTCCCAGCAGAAGAAAATTAACTTGTGTATTAGTCCGTTTTCATGTTGCTGATAAAGACATACCTGAGACTGGACAATCCACATGTCTGGGGATGCCTGACAAGCATGTTGGAAGGCAAAGAGGAGCAAGTCACATCTTACATGGATGGCAGCAAAGAGAGAAAACTTGTGCAGGGAAACACTCTTTTTAAAACCGTCAGATCTCATGAGACTCACTATCATGAGGACAGCACGGGAAAGACTTCCCCCATGAATTAATTACCTCCCACCATGTCCCTCCCACAACACATGGGAATTCAAGATGAAGTTTGGGTGGAGACATAGCCAAACCATATCAACTTGTTTCATAGAAAAGTATTTTAGTTCTGCTGGGCAGTGCTGGCTTCTCACATGGGAAAAGGAATGGCTTAAATGAAGTGGGGGGATAGATGCTTGGGGAGAAATAACTCCCTGTTTAACTCCATTGAGTGCTATTGTTGGGAGATAAATAGGTTTTCAGATCCGGGTCTTGGAATCCCCCATTTTAAGGAAACCACAGAGACAATAATTTGTTGAATTACATTCCTAAGGCTCCGGCTGACTTTGCCCAATAAGACTATATCCCCAGGTTGCAAAAACATCTACAACATTGTATACAAAGCAGGGATAGGAAACATGATAGTTGCAAAAAGAAAGAAGGAAAATGTGATAGAAAAAGACTGGAAGTCCCTGTGCCAATTCCCTAATGGGCTGTTGGTGACAGGAGTTGTTCCAAGGGCTTCCAGGTAACACTGAAGTGTAGCCTCAGCCAGATACCCTCAGTTGCCCTGAGGACCTCCTTCTGGCCTCACATGACAGCTAGGTCCTTTGTGAAAGGAAACTGGATTGGAACAGAGTCAACATTTTCAACATGTGAGGGCAAAGGGAGATTGAAAAAGTTCTCTCCAGCAAGCCTTTCCCCTGAGTCTTAAGGCTGGCAGCCACACTATTCATTTTTAACTGGCTGAAAGGGACCCTTTGTTTTTGTTTGCTCTTGAGAGAAAAAAAACTTAGGATAAGAAGCCTTGGAAATGAAAGTAAAGAGTTAATGGTCTGCTCTTATCCTTTAAATGAATCCCTTTCTTCCCAGCCAATGCAGCAAAATATGTTGTATTTTTGCCAATGCACCAAAATATGTAGCAGTACTTCATTGTCTGAGATAGTACCTAGAGTTCTTTGTCTCATGTCCAAGAGAATTAAGGAGCACAGAAACAAGGGTGAGATTGGAGCGAAAGTTTAATAAGTGAAAGAAGAAAGCTCTCTGCAGCAGAGAGGGGTGCCAGAATTGGTTGCCCACCATGAGGTTGGGGTCCAGGGTTTTTATGGACTGGGAAGGGAAGGAATATGCTTAATCTGTAGGCTTGCTTAGAGAAAGTGTGATTTAGTTTGGCCTGGGACCTTGGTCTGGGACCAATCAGGAGCTGAAGTGATGATTCATAGGGACTACTTAGCTTAGCCTGGACCTATCAGGAGCTGAAGTGAAAGCTTGGCCCTGGGACCAATCAGGAGCTGAAGTGATGATTCATAGAGACTGGGCTCATAGTCCAAAGCTTGTCCAGAAAAGGAAATGAAAGTGACCACCAGAACCCACCAGAACCCACCATGTATATGCCCACAAAAGGAGAAGAGACTATTTCCTTGAAGCCTGCTGGTTATACAAAGGACAAAAGCTTTTCTATGCTGAGCCTTGTTCCCTTATTAAAGTGGCTGTGAGCGTATCTTAGGCACGAAGAACAAAGGCATTTCTATGTTGGGCCTTGTTCATTTATCTGAGTGGGCCAGAGGTTTGTGCAAGTTTTCTTATCTGTGCCTGCAGCCTGATTTTTCAGGCTGTTTCTCCGCTTAAAGGAGTTTTACCAAGGACCCACCCTAACTGCCTAACTTTTCTCTCTTACTGCCACACTACAAGGGAATGATGCTAAACCTAAAAGAAACCAGGCAATGATTTACTTATAACAGTGTATACTTTTATCCTTAGAAGCAATAGGTAACAGTCATAGCAATACAAACAAGTGAACACAGCAAGAATTGTATTTATCTGGTTTAGGGCAGAGTGAGAAGAACGTGGTAAGATTTCTCTGGGATTAGGGGCAGAAGTTTAGCCTGGGGAAAGCTTCTGCACACCAAGCTCTTAAATTGAGAACTGTTCCTTTTTGGGACCTGTATGCTATTTTCTCTTCGTGTTTATAGATGCCTAGCATGTTTTTTTTAATTATTCCAATGAGTCTTTCACCTAAGCCTCTTAAGTCAAGGATCTTATAGTATGGTTCCACCTACATGTAAGAATTTCAAGAAGTTATTTCTCTATACATCAAATGACAGGAAACTTGGAATTTGTGTAAATCTCTGTCAGTAAGAACACTTTGACTCTTAAAATGGGAAATGGAGGCCAGACATGGTGGCTCATGCCTCTAATCGCAGCACTTTGAGAGGCTGAGGCAGATGGATCACTTGAGGTCAGGAGTTTGAGATCAGCCTGGCCAACATGGTGAAACCCCATCTCTTCTAAAAGTAAAAAAATTAGGCAGGCGTGATGGCAGGCACCTGTAATGCCAGCTACCCAGGAGGCTGAGGCAGGAGAATCTCTTGAACCTGGGAGGTGGAGGTTGCAGTGAGCCGAGATTGCGCCACTGCACTCCAGCCTGGGGAATGGAGTAAGACTCTGTCTCACAAAACAAAACAAACAAACAAAAAAAAAAAAAGGGAAATGGAGCTAAGCACAGTATTTTAAAAGAGATGATTATAAAGTTAAAAAGAAATGACAGAGCAGGATATAAATAGCACTAACATGGAAAGTATATGCCTGCCTTCTCATAGGTCTGAATAGAAACTAAAACCTTTAACACTCCCATCATCTTTTGGTACAAGATAAATTGAAGCTCTCCTCCTCCCAGCATGGGTCAACCCTGAAAAACATTGTCTACATACATCTCCGAGCATTACCCCATATATAGTAGTTAAAAGTGTGTGAAATAACTTCATTTTAAATATAATTAAAGACATTTTTAATTAAGAATTAAAAATAAACATCTCTTTTTCAAGCTTCACAATTATCTGAGGTATGTTTGTGAGTGGCTATAAATTTTGGAAATGAACAGATTCATTAGTAGAGTCCTGGACAAGTGAATTTTTGCAAGTATTGTTTTGGTATATGAACCTTATTGCAACTAAAATAAGTTTGTGAATTGACCCAAATTGGAGTTGTTTTAGCATTATCTATAGTAATGTGAGTCATTTTTTGGAATGAAATTTGAAAATGACTAATACTATATAAGTGAACAGTTATTGAGAACTCCGTTCTGAAACTTTGAATGCTATAGACTCAGCACATCAACAGTGTTAACATCCACAATGTATTATAGCATAAATGATACAGTATTTTGTGATGTAAGTATTGTTGTGCAATTCAAGTATTGTGGTCAATCATATAAAAATTATAATTACACAATAATAAAAGTTTAATATATGCGTGCAAATAGCTTAGTCTTACTATGACTTCCTCATGCTTATTTAAATTTGTTGTGTTTGGCTATTACAATATCACACATCTAGATTACAATTCCAGATTCAACAATACAGAGATAAACTAAATATTATACTTTTTACCTAGATAAAAACATTGGAAACATGTAAAACAGTTTTTCATTTAAATTGTTATACTTTTTGATTTAAAACTTTCATCCTTTGCCAGATTTTAACCTGAAATATGTTTCAAGATTGCTTTGTAATTATTTTTAATGTAATGCATTAATACAGAAGTCCTCAAAGAGGGACAGACTAACACATTATTAAAATCAAACAACAAATTTTACTCAAGATATATATTTTGAACAGATGATAAAGTAGCTGCCTATTTAGAACAACTGATAAACATATTCTGATTATAGTATTTATAAAAGGATCTTCATGTGTTGTCTACAGAGCTTAATGTTAATGCTATCTTTTATTGAGAACAAAGTTCCTTTAAATATTTTGCATCTACAATTGGACTCTAAACACAGATTTAGTTCTTTCTTTTGTAAGCAAAACTTATCCAGATGTTAGTGGAACAAAAAACTAATGAACCTAATTGAAAATAAAAACTGGCTCTTTTCAACTTCTTAATTTCCATTTTATTTTAAACACATTTTAAAGCCTTAGCTATTACAGGAATAAATTAGTGTTACAACCATGGATAAAGTATCTGCCTTAAGGTGTTGCAACTAGGAATCTTAACTTAAAGATGGGGTGGACAACATGGGGTCAACTTTAAGTATATGTACCTCTATTTTTTTACACCTTACTACTAGTTTTCCATAGCCTATAATCTAAATTATTCTATGGAATAATATCTCCCTTTAAAGGGGCATATATTCTAATTTGGTGGCTATTCTAAGAATTATTTCAAAGTTTTAAGGGTATCTATTAAATAGAATATCTGAATGTCTACTAGATATAGTAGACATTCAGAAAAGAAAATATGTACAATTATTGTAGATTCAAGATATCTGGAAAAAATAGAGAAATCTTTGATGTATAGAGAAAACTGCAAAATATCAATGACTTTTTCAAGGCAAAGTATATTAAAAGTACATTTGTTTTCAATCTCATTCTTTTTTTATTATTATTATAATTTAAGTTCTGGGATACATGTGCAGGACGTGCAGGTTTGTTACATAGGTATACACGTGCCATGGTGGTTTGCTGCACCCATCAAACCGTAATCTACATTAGGTATTTCTCCTAATGCTATTCCTCCCCTAGCCCCCCACCCCCCAATAGGTCCCAGTGTATGATGTTCCCCTTCCTGTGTCCATGTGTTCTCATTGTTCAACTCCCACTTATGAGTGAGAACCTGCGGTGTTTGGTTTTCTGTTCCTGTTTTAGTTTGCTGAGAATGATGGTCTCCAGCTTCATCCATGTCACTGCAAAGGACATGAACTCATCCTTTTTAATGGCTACATCGTATTCCATGGTGTATATGTGCCACATTTTCTTTATCAGTCTCATTCTTATTGATACAGTAAGGACTATTGGAAACACATTTCTACTTTTAATTAGCTTTCTCTATAATTAGGCAACTAAAGCTCTAGAGCTCTCTGTTGGTACAGAGATCACTTTTGTCCCATTTAAAACAACTCACTTGCTTTGCCTTTTACTATCTTTGGTATCCTTTTGCTTTGGATTAGCACAATAAACAAGCACAAAAGATATTTGCAGTGTTGATAGTTGAAAAGAAAATCAAATTTCACTGTTAAGATAATTTGGTTAAAAGGGTTTCTCTTATTGCTACATAGCTATTATAATGCTTTATTCCTTTTACAGCTCCCTCTATATTTCCCAACAATTATTAAAAGTATATGATTTGAGCATCCAACTAGTTAACTGATATCACAACTTTATTTTTGAAGAGCAAAATGACAAAACAGTAGACATCTTACATTTTTCATCATGGAGTCAGACACAAAGTTAATGACTGGGTGAGGGCTCTGTCTGACCTTGCCTGGCTTATTGGTTCACAAGTATCAAAATCAGTATTTTATTTACTGTTGTTCCTTTCAGTATTGAATGAGTAAAATACCAATGGTAGTTTTCTTTTAGGTTAAAGTAATAATATAGGTTTTACTTTTGACTGAGTGAAAACAATGCAAGAGACTTCTGTGAGATGATTAACACTTTATAGTTTTTTATTGCAGTATACTATTCAGGGTATTCTACAGTCTTATTGAACACAGCATGGAAACATCAAATTGATATTATTTGATAAGTATCATCTTTTCTTCTTCATATAAGAAAATACTATTTTTTCTGAAATAGGTATCTGTATTTTTTTTTTATTATACTTTAAGTTCTAGGGTACATGTGCATAACGTGTAGGTTTGTTACATATGTATACTTATGCCATGTTGGTGTGCTGCACCGATCAACTCGTCAGCACCCATCAATTCATCATTTATATCATGTATAACTCCCCAGTGCAATCCCTCCCTCCTCCCCCCTCCCAATGATAGGCCCCAGTGTGTGATGTTCCCCTTCCCGAGTCCAAGTGATCTCATTGTTCAGTTCCCACCTATGAGTGAGAACATGCGGTGTTTGGTTTTCTCTTCTTGTGATAGTTTGCTAAGAATGATGGTTTCCAGCTGCATCCATGTCCCTACAAAGGATGCAAACTCATCCTTTTTTATGGCTGCATAGTATTCCATGGTGTATATGTGCCACATTTTCTTAATCCAGTCTGTCACAGATGGACATTTGGGTTGATTCCAAGTCTTTGCTATTGTGAATAGTGCTGCAATAAACATACGTGTGCATGTGTCTTTGTACTAGACTAATTTATAATCCTTTGGGTATATACCCAGTAGTGGGATGGCTGTGTCATATGGTACATCTAGTTCTAGATCCTTGAGGAATTGCCATACTGTTTTCCATAATGTTTGAACTAGTTTACAATCCCACCAACAGTGTAAAAGTGTTCCTATTTCTCCACATCCTCTTCAACAACTGTTGTTTCCTGACTTCTTAATGATTGCCATTCTAACTGGTGTGAGATGGTATCTCATTGTGGTTTTGATTTGCATTTCTCTGATGGCGAGTGATGATGAGCATTTTTTCATGTGTCTGTTGGCTGTATGAATGTCTTCTTTTGAAAAATGTCTGTTCATATCCTTTGCCCACTTTTTGATGGGGTTGTTTGTTTTTTTCTTGTATATTTGTTTGAGTTCTTTGTAGATTCTGGATATTAGCCCTTTGTCAGATGAGTAGGTTGCAAAAATTTTCTCCCATTCTGTAGGTTGCCTGTTCACTCTGATGGTAGTTTCTTTTGCTGTGCAAAAGCTCTTTAGTTTAATTAGATCCCATTTGTCAATTTTGGCTTTTGCTGCCATTGCTTTTGGTGTTTTAGACATGAAGTCCTTGCCCATGCCTATGTCCTGAATGGTACTACCTAGATTTTCTTCTAGGGTTTTTATGGTATTAGGTCTAACATTTAAGTCTCTAATCCATCTTGAATTAATCTTCGTATAAGGGGTAAGGAAAGGATCCAGTTTCAGCTTTCTACTTATGGCTAGCCAATTTTCCCAGCACCATTTATTAAACAGGGAATCCTTTCCCCATTTCTTGTTTCTCTCAGGTTTGTCAAAGATCAGATGGTTGTAGATGTGCGGTATTATTTCTGAGGACTCTGTTCTGTTCCATTGGTCTATATCTCTGTTTTGGTACCAGTACCATGCTGTTTTGGTTACTGTAGCCTTGTAGTATAGTTTGAAGTCAGGTAGCGTGACGCCTCCAGCTTTGTCCTTTTGACTTAGGATTGTCTTGGCAATGCGGGCTCTTTTTTGGTTCCATATGAACTTTAAAGCCGTTTTTTCCAATTCTGTGAAGAAACTCATTGGTAGCTTGATGGGGATGGCATTGAATCTATAAATAACCTTGGGCAGTATGGCCATTTTCACGATATTGATTCTTCCTATCCATGAGCATGGTATGTTCTTCCATTTCTTAGTGTCCTCTTTTATTTCACTGAGCAGTGGTTTGTAGTTCTCCTTGAAGAGGTCCTTTACATCCCTTGTAAGCTGGATTCCTAGGTATTTTATTCTCTTTGAAGCAATTGTGAATGGAAGTTCATTCCTGATTTGGCTCTCTGCTTGTCTGTTACTGGTGTATAAGAATGCTTGTGATTTTTGCACATTAATTTTGTATCCTGAGACTTTGCTGAAGTTGCTTATCAGCTTAAGGAGATTTTGGGCTGAGACAATGGGGTTTTCTAAATATACAATCATGTCATCTGCAAACAGGGACAATTTGACTTCTTCTTTTCCTAACTAGATACCCTTGATTTCTTTCTCTTGCCTGATTGCCCTAGCCAGAACTTCCAAGACTATGTTGAATAGGAGTGGTGAGAGAGGGCATCCCTGTCTTGTGCCAGTTTTCAAAGGGAATTTTTCCAGTTTTTGCCCATTCAGAATGATATTAGCTGTGGGTTTGTCATAAATAGCTCTTATTATTTTGAGGTACGTTCCATCAATACCGAATTTATTGAGCGTTTTTAGCATGAAGTGCTTTGGAATTTTGTCAAAAGCCTTTTCTGCATCTATTGAGATAATCATGTGGTTCTTGTCTTTGGTTCTGTTTATATGCTGGATTATGTTTATTGATTTGCGAATGTTGAACCAGCCTTGCATCCCAGGGATGAAGCCCACTTGATCATGGTGGATAAGCTTTTTGATGTGCTGCTGAATCCGGTTTGCCAGTATTTTATTGAGAATTTTTGCATCGATGTTCATCAGGGATATTGGTCTAAAATTCTCTTTTTTTGTTGTGTCTCTGCCAGGCTTTGGTATCAGGATGATGTTGGCCTCATAAAATGAGTTAGGGAGGATTCCCTCTTTTTCTATTGATTGGAATAGTTTCAGAAGGAATGGTACCAGCTCCTCCTTGTACCTCTGGTAGAATTCAGCTGCGAATCCATCTGGTCCTGGACTTTTTTTGGTGGGTAGGCTATTAATTGTTGCCTCAATTTCAGAGTCTGCTATTGGTCTATTCAGGGATTCAACTTCTTCCTGGTTTAGTCTTGGGAGAGTGTAAGTGTCCAGGAAATTATCCATTTCTTCTAGATTTTCTAGTTGATTTGCGTAAAGGCGTTTATAGTATTCTCTGATGGTTGTTTGTATTTCTGTGGGGTCGGTTGTGATACACCCTTTATCATTTTTTATTGCGTCTATTTGATTCCTCTCTCTTTTCTTCTTTATTAGTCTTGCTAGTGGTCTGTCAATTTTGTTGATCTTTTCAAAAAACCAACTCCTGGATTCATTGATTTTTTGGCGGGTTTTTTGTGTCTCTATCTCCTTCAGTTCTGCTCTGATCTTAGTTATTTCTTGCCTTTTGCTAGCTTTTGAATGTGTTTGCTCTTGCCTCTCTAGTTCTTTTAATTGTGATGTTAGAGTGTCAATTTTAGATCTTTCCTGCTTTCTCTTGTGGGCATTTAGTGCTATAAATTTCCCTCTACACACTGCTTTAAATGTGTCCCAGAGATTCTGGTATGTTGTATCTTTGTTCTCATTGGTTTCAAAGAACATCTTTATTTCTGCTTTCATTTCGTGATGTACCCAGTAGTCATTCAGGAGCAGGTTGTTCAGTTTCCATGTAGTTGAGCGGTTTTGATTGAGTTTCTTAGTCCTGAGTTCTAGTTTGATTGCACTGTGGTCTGAGAGAGAGTTTGTGATAATTTCTGTTCTTTTACATTTGCTGAGGAGTGCTTTACTTCCAATTATGTGGTCAATTTTGGAATAAGTGCGATGTGGTGCTGAGAAGAATGTATATTCTGTTGATTTGGGGTGGAGAGTTCTATAGATGTCTATTAGGTCCGCTTGGTGCAGAGATGAGTTCAATTCCTGGATATCCTTGTTAACTTTCTGTCTCGTTGATCTATCTAATGTTGACAGTGGAGTGTTGAAGTCTCCCATTATTATTGTATGGGAGTCTAAGTCTCTTTGTAAGTCTCTAAGGACTTGCTTTATGAATCTGGGTGCTCCTGTATTGGGTGCATATATATTTAGGAGGGTTAGCTCTTCCTGTTGAATTGATCCCTTTACCATTATGTAATGGCCTTCTTTGTCTCTTTTGATCTTTGATGGTTTAAAGTCTGTTTTATCAGAGACTAGGATTGCAACCCCTGCTTTTTTTTGTTCTCCATTTGCTTGGTAGATCTTCCTCCATCCCTTTATTTTGAGCCTATGTATGTCTCTGCATGTGAGATGGGTCTCCTGAATACAGCAGACTGATGGGTCTTGACTATCCAGTTTGCCAGTCTGTGTCTTTTAATTGGAGCATTTAGTCCATTTACATTTAAGGTTAATATTGTTATGTGTGAACTTGATCCTGTCATTATGATATTAACTGGTTATTTTGCTCGTTAGTTGATGCAGTTTCTTTCTAGCCTCAATGGTCTTTACATTTTGGCATGTTTTTGCAATGGCTGGTACCGGTTGTTCCTTTCCATGTTTAGGGCTTCCTTCAGGGTCTCTTGTAAGGCAGGCCTGGTGGTGACAAAATCTCTAAGCATTTGCTTATCTGTAAAGGATTTTATTTCTCCTTCACTGATGAAACTTAGTTTGGCTGGATATGAAATTCTGGGTTTAAAATTCTTTTCTTTAAGAACGTTGAATATTGGCCCCCACTCTCTTCTGGCTTGTAGAGTTTCTGCCGAGAGATCTGCTGTTAGTCTGATGGGCTTCCCTTTGTGGGTAACCCGACCTTTCTCTCTGGCTGCCCTTAAGATTTTTTCCTTCATTTCAACTTTGGTGAATCTGGCAATTATGTGTCTTGGAGTTGCTCTTCTGGAGGAGTATCTTTGTGGTGTTCTCTGTATTTCCTGAATTTGAATTTTGGCCTGCCCTACTTGGTTGGGGAAGTTTTCCTGGATGATATCCTGAAGAGTGTTTTCCAACTTGGTTCCATTTTCCCCCTCACTTTCAGGCACCCCAAGCAGACGTAGATTTGGTCTTTTTACATAATCCCATACTTCTTGCAGGCTTTGTTCATTTCTTTTTCTTCTTTTTTCTTTTGGTTTCTCTTCTCGCTTCATTTCATTCATTTGATCCTCAATCGCTGATACTCTTTCTTCCAGTTGATCGAGTCGGTTACTGAAGCTTGTGCATTTGTCACGTATTTCTCGTGTCATGGTTTTCATCTCTGTCATTTCGTTTATGATCTTCTCTGCATTAATTAGTCTAGCTGTCAATTCTTCCACTCTTTTTTCAAGATTTTTAGTTTCTTTGCGCTGGGTACGTAATTCCTCCTTTAGCTCTGAGAAGTTTGATGGACTGAAGCCTTCTTCTGTCATCTCGTCAAAGTCATTCTCTGACCAGCTTTGATCCGTTGCTGGCGATGGGCTGCGCTTCTTTGCAGGGGGAGATGCACTCTTATTTTTTGAATTTCCAGGTTTTCTGCCCTGCTTCTTCCCCATCTTTATGGTTTTATCTGTCTCTGGTCTTTGATGATGGTGATGTATTGATGGGGTTTTGGTATAGGTGTCCTTCCTGTTTGATAGTTTTCCTTCTGACAGTCAGAAGGACTGTCTGTTGGTCTGTTGGAGATTGCTTGAGGTCCACTCCAGACCCTGTTTGCCTGGGTATCAGCAGCAGAGGTTGCCGAAGATAGAATATTGCTGAACAGCGAGTGTACCTGTCTGATTCTTCCTTTGGAAGTTTCCTCTCAGGGGTGTCCTCCACCCTGTGAGGTGTGGGGTGTCAGACTGCCCCTAGTGGGGGATGTCTCCCAGCTAGGCTACTCAGGGGTCAGGGACCCACCTGAGCAGGCAGTCTGTCCGTTCTCAGATCTCAACCTCCGCGTTGGGAGATCCACGGCTCTCCCCAAAGCTGTCAGACAGAGTCGTTCGCGTCTGCACCGGCCCCCGCTGCTTCCCCTGTTGGTCTTCAGCTGTGCGCTGTCCCCAGAGGTGGAGACTACAGAGACAGGCAGGCTTCCTTGAGCTGCTGTGAGCTCCACCCAGTTCGAGCTTCCCAGCGGCTTTGTTTACCTACTTAAGCCTCAGCAATGGCAGGCGCCCCTCCCCCAGCTTCGCTGCTGCCTTGCGGATAGATCGCGGCAGACTGCTGTGTTAGCAGTGAGGGAGGCTCCGTGGGCGTGGGACCCTCCCGGCCAGGTGTGGGATATATTCTCCTGGTGTGCCTGTCTGCTTAAAGCGCAGTATTGGGGTGGGAGTTACCCGATTTTCCAGGTGTTGTGTGTCTCAGTTCCCCTGGCTAGGAAAACGGATTCCCTTCCCCCTTGGCTTCCAGGTGAGGCGATGCCTCGCCCTGCTTCAGCTCTCGCTGGTCAGGCTGCAGCAGCTGACCAGCACCGATTGTCCGGCACTCCCTAGTGAGATGACCCCAGTACCTCAGTTGAAAATGCAGAAATCACTGGTCTTCTGTGTCGCTCGCGCTGGGAGTTGGAGACTGGAGCTGTTCCTATTCGGCCATCTTGCTCCGCCCCGAGGTATCTGTATTTTAAAGGGATAATGGTTGGTTATGGGTAAATCATTGTTTAAATACTGAACCATTGTTTCTCACAGACATTAATATTTTCTCTTGGAAACAAATGCAATATGTCAAATAAAATATCTAATACCTCTTTCCCATAGTCAAAT
Organism: Rhinopithecus roxellana; assembly: GCF_007565055.1. NCBI lineage: Eukaryota > Metazoa > Chordata > Mammalia > Primates > Cercopithecidae > Rhinopithecus > Rhinopithecus roxellana. The sequence goes on from NC_044555.1 coordinate 44,557,383, forward strand.
CATGTTTAATACTTCTTTATACTGGTAAAACATAATACATTCTGACCAAAATCTTGTTGTTTGTCTATAGGTAGGTATATATGGATATATAACTTGAAAGTTTCTAAAGTACAGGAATTCATTTTTGTATACAATCATTTATTATAGGTAAGAGAACTAATTAGATTTAGGACCACAATACGTACAAGCTTTAGAAAGACTTTCTACTAGCCTTAATGTCCAGCTCACAAAACAATATTGCAGTTAAAATGTTTTCAAAAGTTTATGGTTTAAAAGAGCATTCACTTTGATTAGAATTTTCTGTATTATTTAATGTAATGTTTTAAATTTAGTAGAAATAGCCAAAATATGAGGGACTAGGCACTGCTATTGAGACTACTTTTCCTTTACCATTTCTTCTCAGTTTTCTTTAGTGTAGCAGTTCTTAATGTGTCATTCCCTGACCAGCAGCATCAGTATCATCTTGGAAGTTATTAGAAATGCAGATATTCTGGCCCCACATCTGACCTGCTAAATTAGAAACTCTGGAGGTGGGACCCAGAAATCTGTATATTTACACACAGATAAAATGATTGCTCTAAAATAGTGGTTGTCAAATTTTAACATGCATTAGACTCATTTCTTCTGTGTGTATGTATGTGTGTGTGTCTGCATGTATGTATGTATATATATAATTTGCAGGACTGTTGGCTGTGGGGCATCATTATATTATTTGTATATAATATCTATTAAAGAACTTTATTTTTGCTTGTATTATCTTGCAGTTTTTCTGATTGGTTTATGACTTTATTCAGTGATAATATGAAAATTCCTATCTTCACTGAAGGATCTGAATAATCGTTTTAACTCAACTATATTGCATTCTTGAAAGTAATCCTTTCAATGTAAGTATGACATCTTTTCTCATTCTCTTTATAGTTCTAACATTAATATAGACAGGTAAAGAGTGGCTAACTTCCTATTTTTCCCATGGTCAGAGGGAACATAGGGTTGTAATAGGGAGAACAATTACATTTTATTTGTTATACAAATATCCATTCACAGTCTTTTGTGATATCTTGGCAAATTGCTTGCTTTGCTTTGCATTCCCAGATGAATTTAACCAGTTGAATAATGGAAACCACTTTGTACTGATTTGGGCATTTGCTATAGTCAGATACATTACAGGCATACTAATAGGTTAGGCTAGATGGGAAAAATGTTAGCTTAAAGGATAAGTAAATTGGGAGAAGACAGGGAGCCAAAAGAAGTTTTAAATATTCTGCAATGTGAACTACTGCTGATCTCCACATTTTGAAAACGATAATTAGAAATTTCATGTTTTGTGCTTCTGTTGAGGTTTATGTGGAAAGTTATTGAAGAGTTTCTACCTTGAATTTGGAATTTTAACTCATGAAAGTGTAGTTTTATAATTCATACTCAGTAAACACACTTTCAGTAACTAAGTATCCAAGACAGTATTATAAGCAATGTGGGTGGCTTTGTTGCAGTTTTTCCACCTTTACCATGACACTCATCCAAAGTTTCTATTTAGCCATACTTTTGATTTAGAAAATTCAAATTAAGTTTCCCAACAAGTTTTCTAATATGCTGTTTTTGATACATGGGTGATTGACTCTACTATATGTGGTTAAGTATGGAGCCATAATCTACACATTAAGATAAGTCCTATTACTTTAATGCCATATTTGAAATTTGTACTAATAACACATTGATATTGTACATTATGTGAAAATGAACAGTAGCTGTGCCAAACGGAGCATAACATTATTGTCAAATCTTGATTATTCATGTTAATAGAGGTCAGCCTTGTTGGAGGCATATATAGATTCCAGATCAGTACAAATCACTTATATTTACTCCATTGTGACATGTATTTTATTATGTTTTGTGCTTATATATGTCTATATGTATATGTATGTTTGAGTGTATATGTATCACAAATTTTTATCATAATTACACTTTTTTCTAGGGCTAATTTAAAAAATTTATAATTTTCATTTTCTTATATAACAGTAAAGGTAGTTAGTGATATGGTAACTCAGAATTTGTCAGTTAGTAATGATATGTCAATAAAATAGACTTGATTTCAAAAACAAGCTTTGATAGTTATGGCTAGAGAAAAGTTAAAAAAAAAAAAAAAAACCTAACTGATTATTAAAGCCTTAATTTAGACAGTTGAAAAATGTGTTGCTCATGCAAGGACACCATTTCTCCACATCCTAGCAAGTTGTCTTCACTGTTTCTGTAATTATTAAGAAATACTAGGCCTTAACTATTTTATATGTGTGCTTTTAAAGCTTGTAGATAATTGAAAAGACTAGAACATTTGGAAATCACTAGCATAGATAATTAAGTGGCTATTGGAAAGTTGCACACTGATGGACAGTTTTCCTACACCACTTTCCTGGTGTAAAGTGAGGTTAAATTTTGGGCCACTTTCTTATCTTTGCAAGACCTTACTGTGATTCTGTTTGGGAAACAAAATCCTATCTTCTCCCTTCTCTGATATCTAAGAACAGATCCAAGATGTTAAGTAGGGCTTCCTATTTCTTGGTTTGAAAGATATCTTTTGATCAAGGAATTCTGCATTTTGGCAATGATTTATTTTAGTTATGTCTCTGAATGGTTTTATTTGTATATAAAGGTCCCATCAACTTTTGTTTGGGAAAGAATTTGGTAATTTCAGTAATGTCAATATAGCAACATAAATGTTTTCCTTTATTTTCAGATCATAGATGATTTACATGGAGACTGTAGGCCTAGGATTAGAACATTGAATTTTTTAAAATTTTTACTGATATTGACAATGGAAATTTGCCATTAAGGAAAGGAAAATGTATATTTGCAAAACAAATTTGCACATGAAGAAGGAATTTTAGAACTTTTGCTGTATCATCAATTAAAATCTTATAGTTTATATGTGATTTTTTAAAAATATTTATTAGGTAAATTGTTTTTCTTCCTAAAACTTTTACATGAAGCCGTCTGGTGTTATGAACTATTTTTTCTAGATTGAGAATTTGGGTATAACAAACTGTTAGCTTGTAATAATTCAGTGATAATTTCAGGAGAAGGAATTAGAAAATAAGATTACCAGTTCTCATTGCATGTTGTATCACTTAATGTAGCATCTTGCTCTTTCCAGTATCCTAAAGATGCTATATAGATCATTTCATTGGATAGATAAGTTATCAAATTCTGAAAGCCTGATATGTAGTCAGTTTGGTCCAGCCGTCTTTAAGGATTGATTTGGATATTCACGTGGCTGATAAAACTGTATAAACAGTCATTAAAGTGGCTTAAAACAAGCATCCTATTTTGTGGGTCTTTTCATCATATAATAAAAATAAATATTCAGTCTGTAGTTCATATTTCTAGGGATTTCATACAGAGAAACAGAATAGGTTTAATTTTTCCTTCTCACTAACACAGATATGCTGATGCTTAATTGGCCTTTTGCAAAATGCATGTGCTATCAAACTAGTCCATGTAGATGTCAAATAAGATGATTCCGTTTGCTGTAGTTCTACTAGGGAAGTACATAATACTAAATTTCAAATATTTATATTCTGTTTTGATAGCTCCTTAGATAGGTGAAATATGAATACTTTCTACACAAATCTGTCTTAAACTTCATATTGTTTTTTATTTCTGGAAATCAGGAACAAATGCCTAACCCCAAAACTATGTCCGTGCTGAATGTTACTTACTTTCCTAGATTTATTTGTTTAGACAGCTTATTAATGTACTTGAAGATCCATGTAATCACTGTGATTGTACATAATTACATAGTTATATCTACTTACATTTATAGTGTTACTATACATTATAAAATGTTAACTTCCTAAAATTCCCTAAACTATAAAATTATCTGAGCATATTATATTGCAAATCTGCAGTGAACATTTTTTAAAGCTTAGGAATCTTATGGGTTTATATATTCTTATTCTCATTTCAGGTACAAATTTAGTAATCTCATCTGTTTTTCATTTTAAATTGACATTCCTTCAGCTAACATTTTTTAAAGGGCTACTGGGCACATAGAAGAGGTGTTAAATTTGGTACTTTCCTTATTAAGGAATTAAAGGAGCTCATACTCTAACAGAAGACTTCAGTAATATTCTTTAAGAGTAGTTATATATATGAAACTGAAAAGTATATGAGAGAGTGATCCGATGCTTATGGGATTGAAGATTATGTATATTGTTTGTAAACACTATGCTATTGAATCCATTGGTTCTAACACAGAGACATGTTATCTGGTCTCACTTTAAAATCATAATAATTAATCTCAGTGATACATCATGGTTATCCCATGAACAAAATTTATATCACCAAAGAAATACCATCATCATAGTATTTACATGAAGAAAGATTGAAAAAGGCCACCATTTTGTATCAACAGTCACTCCAGCAAATTCCTGAGAAATCTGTTTGCATTCATCAGTGTATCTAACATCTTTGACATAATCATTGTGGCTTTTATTTCACTTTTATATTTAAATATGATTAAATATATTGGTAGTTTCCTTCCTAGTATTATGATTTATGTTGAGGGTAAGTCTATTTTTAACTTTTTTATATGCTTTAGCATTGATTTTAAGGTGCTAACATATTTCTTCCCAATATTTTGCTTGCTGTCTAGTGATCTACTGACTTCACAATGTCTGAAATCAGATTCACCAGTCTCACTTGGGATCAAGTTATAACACTGGATCAAGTGTTAGATGAAGTAATTCCAATTCATGGAAAGGGGAATTTCCCCACAATGGAGGTAAAACCAAAAGACATCATTCATGCTGTGAAAGATCAACTCATAGGGCAAGGAATGGTTGTTAAAGATGCTAGATTGAATGGTTCCATAGCAAGTTACATACTTGCAAGCCATAATGGAATCAGCTATAAGGATCTGGACGTTATTTTTGATGTTGAGCTTCCAAGTAACGAAGAATTTCAGGTTGTTAAGGATGCAGTTCTAGGTTGTCTACTTGACTTTTTACCAAAAGGTGTAAAGAAGGAAAAGATCTCCCCAGATATCATGAAAGAGGCTTATGTACAGAAATTCATCAAGGTTTGCAATGCGCATGATTGTTGGAGTCTTATCTCCCTTTCAAATAACACTGGAAAGAATTTAGAACTAAAATTTGTGAGTTCACTCAGACGGCAGTTTGAATTTAGTGTAGATTCCTTTCAAATTGTTTTGGATCCCATGTTAGACTTCTACAGTGACAAAAATGCCAAGCTAACCAAAGAGTCCTATCCTGTTGTGGTAGCTGAAAGCATGTATGGAGACTTCCAGGAAGCAATGACACATTTGCAACACAAGCTCATATCTACCAGGAAACCTGAAGAGATTAGAGGTGGTGGCCTTCTGAAGTACTGCAACTTGCTGGTTCATGGCTTCAAGCCAGCCTGTATGTCAGAAATCAAAAACCTAGAACGTTACATGTGCTCTAGATTCTTTATTGATTTTCCTCATATAGAAGAACAGCGCAAGAGAATTGAATCATACCTCCACAACCATTTCATAGGTGAAGGAATGACCAAGTATGACTACCTTATGACCTTGCGTGGAGTTGTGAATGAAAGCACCGTTTGTCTCATGAGTTATGAAAGAAGGCAGATTCTCCACCTGATCACCATGATGGCTTTGAAAGTACTTGGAGAACTGAATATTCTACCCAATACAGAAAAGGTAACTTGCTTTTATCAGCCTGCTCCGTACTTTGTGGCTGAGGCAGGGTACCCTACTTATGTAACATCTGAGCCACCCCCCATTATCTTCCAGCCATACCACCCACCGTACTTTCATGGGTCAAATGGTATGGATTAAAAAGTACACATGCAACAATAGAAACTTTGCTTTAATTAAACACCACTTAAAGCAAGTTTCCAAATATAAAATTCAAGATCTATTCTTATTTTTGTACAGTTACCAAGTATTTTCAATTACAGTTGATGGAATAGCAGTCACCAATAATTTTTTATCAATTAAGCCATCATATTAAATACAATATCTATAAACCAACCACTTTAAATGTTTTTCAAATGTTATTGACTAGCTATAATAACTTTCAAATGTTGTAGTCCTCTTGAAATTATTTTCAAATCTTTTGACTACTTGTGACTTTCAAATTTACTGTGACAAACATATCAGTGATGCCTGCATCTTTAACTGAAACATAAAAGGACAGATTCATGTTTTAAAATTACGATGTACAGTGACATACCAAATTTTTTATATTCAGTCAGTTCTTTTGTTACATTTAGTTATTTTTTTCTATTGAATAATATCATCAATACATTTTCAGTACTTAACAGAAATGCCTAATTTCAAAAGCAACAGATTCAGAAGATATTAAAACCCTGGACTTTTCAAGCAATTTTTGACATTTAAATTGGGTCAGATACAAAAATCCTACTATAGTTTAAAGGAATGCTGGAAAAAAAATGGTTCTGGAAAGCCTTGGACATTAGTAATTTGTCATCTACATAATAAAACATTTAGTTAATTTGTTTATTTGAATAACAATACCATACAGCTGTACAACTACTACTGAGATAAAATTACCAACTTGGAATGTGAAAACTTTCTGTCATCATTTACTACTACAAAGAGACTCTAAATGGCAAACAGGAAAAAACAGGCAGAGGTTTATAGCCATAGCATTTACCATTTTATGGCCTATTTGAAAAACATCTTTATGTTGAGAAACATTCCATTTCAGTAAGTTAATATATTTTCATTGTAACTAAATGAAGTAGGTTTTTCATTTTGCCTTTACCAAAGATCATTTTCTAACATGCCATTCAAGTGCCTCCTTGTGTGAATTTTTGCATAACACTGTAATTTATTCAACAACTGTGTATATTTACAATATATCTAAATATATACTTACTACATCGAGTATGCTGCTAGAAAAATCTACCAGTGGGATTAAAAATGTATTTTCTTCCAATAATAAAACAATCCATGACCAATATTATCTGAAGTGTCAGAAGGGGAGCTGTCTTGAATTAATATGGATCAGGCCATTGGAAAACTTCAATATTTCTACTTGGTTATGATTTTTTCTGAGTTTCCATTTCAGTTTTTATTGACCATCACATGTTTTTTATCACAACATGACCTAACAGTTGTATCCTGATAATTTGCCAGTTATAGGCTGTGCTTAACCTATCTTCACTGTACTACAATATTGGACAGAAGTATACCAAATATGGCATTTTCAAATAACCAATATTTTTGAGATGTTTTATACCACAGCACGAGTGGCCATCAGTATATTTTTAAAGAATTATATATCACAGAACCCTGAAACTTTAAAACACTATGGACTTACCACTTTCTTGACAAAAAAATAATTTATAAATACAATAAAATATTTAGAAATGAAAGGACTATTATTGTGATGTCATGGGTATAGGTTCAATATTTTCCAGAGTAGCATTTGATACTCAGTAGCAGAATTCTGAAGCTATTTGGAAATATACCCCATGTGCTCCCATAACTTTCTTTGATCCCATTGAGAATTTAAACTCCTTCTTTCCTAAAAAGCAAAACATTTATAGTATTCTCCTGAAGCTTTAAGTCCTGATGGAAGAATGGCCTGAAAGCTAGATACATCCTCCTAACATTTTTTTTTAATAATTTGCAATTCATTTCTCTTTTTTTTTTTTTTTATACTTTAAGTTCAAGGGTACATGTGCAAAACGTGCAGGTTTGTTACATATGTATACTTGTGCCATGTTGGTGTGCTGCACCCATCAACTCGTCAGCACCCATCAATTCGTCATTTATATCAGGTATAACTCCCAATGCAATCCAATACAGGCATTGTCATATTTTTAACTTGTAAAATCAGAGTTAAAAAGGACATTCTTCTATTATGTGTAGTAGTCACTTCCAATATTTTTAAAATAAAAATTGATATTAGCCATTACATTTATGTATTTCTGTTTTAAAAGTTATTACAAATGTTCACTTCTCCCCAGTAAAATTAAAGATTCAACACAAACATATGTTTGCAGATATTTGAACAAACAGAATTGTAAATAATTTTCTCTAAGCTTCACATGTAACCTTTTTGAACACAAAAGATTTCTACATAAATTATTTTCTTTATGGTTTTGAGAGTTTTATAAGGTAGTTTTGGACATTGGGAATTAAATGCCTTCAAAAACCAATGGTTATTAAGGCAGTGAACTTCAAATAATTATTGTCTTATTGCAAGATTTGCTATCAGGTAAAATGCATTTAATAATGTCAGCAAGTAAAAAGTGTAAATTTTAGCAGTTTTAAGGTTAAAAATAGACTTCCTTTAAAAGCACCTAAATAGATGATATTTCAAGTAAAAGGCATTGTATTCTTCTAGATAAATAATATATGTACCAAAACAGAAACCATGCCAGGAAAGTTATCTGATTTCGAAATGTGGAGGACTATATTCAATATGCTGTGAATAGATTTCTATGAAATTCAGCAACTATTTACTAAGTTAGGGAAAGTACCTCTATAGAAGAGATATATAAATTCTGGTAATCCTGACAGTTTCCAAAAAGGGAGCATGTATTCCATTTTCCTGAGGACCAAGTTTTTAATTCCTCCAGTTTTGCTTCCTCATTTTCTTCATTTAGTGAAATGATAAGAGTGCTCACAATGATAAGATGCAAAAAAATGACATCTGGGGGCAATTTGTTGCTGTTTATATTACTGAAAGACAAAATGATACTATGCCAAGTTTAATTACTAGTGAGGGAGAGTCTGGAAATGTCATGAGTATTAGGTAGAATTGTGTTTGTGGATGGTCCCATTCTAGAAGAGAAAACTTCCTTGTGTGCATTATAGAGAGTCCAATTTTAGGAGCTCTAATATTTCAAGATTTCCCTTAACTACATACACTAACAACACTTTAATTCAGAAGCCATGATTCTAGAGGTAAAAATTCACTTCTCAGTTCTTGCAGAACCCAGGAATTCTAGGCAGCTAAATGTGAAGAAATTACTTAATTGGCTTACTGTATCATTTAGAGCTCAGACTAGTATAAATTATAAAATACCTTTCTTACTTTAGTAAGAAGTAGTTAAAATTATTTTAAGCATCATTACATGATACTGTGTAATTCCTGGGAATTTTTAAAAGATAAGTCGCATTTCAGTTTAGATTTGAATATATAAAAATTATAAGTAAAAACATTTAAACTTTTAAGAAATGAAAGCCACATGTCAACTTAGATTTCATACATAAAATTATGTCAAATCATACAAACTTATACATTTTAAATTCCTATAGATTTTAAATTCCTATAGACTAGTGCATTACGATGTAAAACTTTTCCTAGATGATTCGCCTTCATAAATTATAATGCAATATCTATTTACTGAATAAAGTTCAGTGTATTCTGTGTATTTTATTCAAAAAGCTTAAATATATTTTAATAAAGATTGGAAATAACCCAATGGATTATCTGCATTTTCCAGATCTCAACTCATTGTAATTGGATGATATTGTTATATGAATATGTTTTCAATTTGCTTTTAAGTTCTTTGACACAGTTTAGTTGTTTGATTTATAGATGGCTGACACTAAACTATAGGTTGACATAACAAACTCTGAATTGATCTTTAAATAAAAAGTTCCAGTATTTTTAAAACAAATCCTGTATATCTCTGGAAACCACATTCACTTTATATCCATACACTGCCACTGAACTAAATTGAAAAGTAACATTCTCTTTGGCAGCTCTTGGCTAATTGTTTAATCTCACATAGTCTCTGTTTAGATTGAGTGAAATCAGTGTTAGTAACTTTTCCTTCTAGTTTGAAAGTAATAAGCAACTACAATATTTTTTTAGGAAATTTTTATTGTGGATATGTTTAAACATGCACAAAATTACAGAATGAGCCTTCTCCTGTACCTGAGCCTCAGCTCAGGTTGTTGATATTTGCCAGTTCTGTTTTACCTATCCCAGCTCTTACACACACACTGATTTGCATGCTTTTTTCCCCTCTGAAGTATTTTAAAGTAAATTTCAGACATTATGTAATTTCACTGTAAATTTATCAGCCATGTATCTCCAACTGATAAAGTTTAAAAGAAAAATAAGCATTTTACCATTATCACACCAAAGAAAATTATGAATACCGTTATATCACCTTACACCTCAATCATTGTTCAGATTTCCCCAAAAGGTCTCAGGAATGTAATTTCACCATTGAGTTTGTACAAATCAGGATCCAGCAAGGGCCACACATTGCCTTTGGTTTATGTGTCTCTCAAGCTTCTTGCAATCTTGTCAGTAGTTTTGTTGCCCTGCTTCCGCCATTTCTGTTGTGCCATTTGTTTTGGGAGGAGACTGACCGTCTGCTCTGTAGAGCTCCCCCGTTCTGAATATTTTTGCATCCTCTTGGTGTGCCATAATACAACATTTTTTAAAGTTTTTCTGGGCATAGAGTTAATGTCTCAACCTACAAAACAGAAAATTAAAAAGAATTAAGACACTTATCCAGATAATTCACATCAGTGACATGTCACTGTGTAATAAACAATGAAACAAATACCTAAGTTATTTATGATCCAAATCATTGAATAACTGTGTTTTCCCATATGAAGCAGACCAAAAATAACTATTACATATGGCACAAGTCCTACAATACTATTTCACAATGTGTAAAACAATTCATCTGATAAAGAATAAAGTGAGAAGAAGGTGTGACTTCAAATCTAAACCCATAAATTAGGTCCATAGGTATTTATCTTAAAGTTGTGTCTGAAGTTTCAGTTAATTCAAATTCAATTGTTTAGCATTTAAGAAAATATTAGTGAAAGGAATTATTGTCACTGAGTGGGAAATGAAACAAACATCTAAATGTATTTACCCAGAACCTAGAGAAATCGCTGAGATGATTTCCTACACTATTAAGAAGAAGTACAGTTTAAGTAATTCAACTTTTTAGGAAAATTGTGAATATAAATATAGATTTATAAAAATTCTGGATACTTTTTAGCCTTCTAGTTTATATCACCAGTTCTAGTTTCTTAGTGCAAAAATATGTAAGTGTTCTGAAAAACTTACTGTGTTTCTGTAAATGAAAATTTTGAGCAGTATTTCAGTAGTGGGGCATCTAAGAGATGACTGAAATTTCCAATGGTGAGTTAAATGTCAGTCTTTGCTTTCATGTTGACTGTTTGTTAAATCAGAACGGTTTCTTACCATGTTATTATTCATTACATAGTTCTGAGATGTGTAGCTACTATTTTGGAAAATGTATTTTACTGTTAACAAAATAATTATTGTTATAAGAGCACAGTGTGAGGTCTTTTTGGTGAAAATTATTTTTAAATAGATTATAATAACTGTAATAAGTGTAACTGTACTCTTTATTATTTATCTAATAGTTTTTATACCTGTTTTGTCTTGTGCTTTTGTACACTATAAGAAAAAAACACTGTAGAAACTCTGTTATTAGATAAAAATGATTTTTAAAATAAAATAACCGCAATACATACAGCAATGCGCCACCTCCAAAATGGGTAAATGCCTATTATTTCAAACATCACCAAATTGCCCACAGTGTGTTCAGAATAGTACGTGCAAAGAAAATTTACCCTGGAATTTTCACAGAATCCCCAGTGATTTCATTAGTAGTTGTAAACATGGAGCATGTGAAGAGACTGATCTTCAGTATATTATGGCTCTATATAATTTACTTTCACCATGTACCACAAAATAACACCATCCACGTAGCTTAAGATAATTATCATATTCTTGTAGATTTCTAATGCCCAGGTAGATTCTAAAAAAGACCAAACTCCTTTAGTTCACCTCATGTGAACAACCCTTGCCTTTAAAAAAAAAAAATGCATTTTTTCAAAACTCACTCAGTGACCACTATCTCTGAAGAAATGATCTTCTTCACCCATAGCTTCATCATACAAATGATTTGTATTCATTCATTTCCCAAACTTCATTTGATTTTACCTTGGTAAAGTTTACTTAACTTATTCTCCCTCTCAAATAATTGTTACCTACAGTATGTTGGATAAAAACATAATTGGTGATGAAATAAATAACATCATTAAGGGAAATCTGTCAAAATGTTATTACTTAGCATCGACTCCACCACCTACACACATTAGTATCACACATTTAGCAGAGCCAGATAGTGTATCCAGTCAGGTCTGTATGTGCTGAGCACATATCCAAGCAGTTATCATAAGTGATCACTCTAGTGAAAACATAGATTTGAATAGAGGCTTTATTAGAAGAATAAAGAACTATGGAAAAAGAAATTGTGAAGATAGCACAACGCTCAATATAGCTTTCTTGAAATTTAAACAGCTTCAGCAATAGCCTAGCAACTCTACGGAAGATTATCTTATGTGAAATATGGAGCAACGTGTCTTTTTTTTTTTTTTTTTTAAGTTCTGGGATACATGTGCAGAACATGCAGGTTTGTTACATGGGTGTACATGTGCCATGGTGGTTTGCTGCACCTATCAACCCATCATCCAGGTTTTAAGCCCTGCATGCATTAGGTGTTTGTCCTAATGCTCTCCCTCAGCTTGCCCCCTTCCCCCTGACAGGCCCCAGTCTTTAGTGTAAATCCTCTTACACTGAAAATGGTGCATTTTCTCTACATAATGTAAATTACCAGATGACTGAGGCTTGAAGTGAAAGATATGATTATAATAGCCCAAATGATCCACCAACACTATCAAGATGGTGTATCCTTTAATAGGCAAGGATAAGTTGTGCCTTGTCTGGCACTTCAAACTTTACCAGAAAGCACAGATACTGTCCACATTTACATAAAAATAGCCAACTTTAAATTTAGTAATAAATTGTGGGAAATAACAAATGCAAGCCAAAAATATCCCTGTGTTTGTCCAATGATGTTTTGTTTGTATCATGCCAATGAAATCATGGGTAATATTTTTTAACCACCGTTTACTTATGTAGTATATTTTATCAAGTACTGTAACATAATTTTGTTATTGAGCATTAGTAGATAAGACATTTGTTTATTTTGAAAACTATGACAATGATCCCACTAAGTTACTTGTGTGTTACCTAATTTCTGATTGGACTAGGTGATTGCTGCACTTTTCCCTTCCTCCACATTATTTCCAGTGTCAAAACAAAGTAGAGGCACATTATTCCTATAATTATATTCTCTTTTCTGCCCGAAGTGGGTATGGTCTCTATTAGGATTGTCTAAAATTATCTACTTGCACCATGTCTTCAAAGGCACACTTTTTTAAAAAATGTGAACAATCGGCCGGGCGCGTTGGCTCACACCTGTAATCCCAGCCCTTTGGGAGGCCGAGACGGGCAGATCACGACGTCAGGAGATTGAGACCATCTTGGCTAACACGGTGAAACCCCGTCTCTACTAAAAAAATTACAAAAAATTAGCTGGGTGTGGTGGCGGGCGCCTGTCTTCCCAACCACTCTGGAGGCTGAGGCAGGAGAATGGCGTGAACCCGGGAGGCGGAGCTTGCAGTGAGCAGAGATCCTGCCACTGCACTCCAGCCTGGGGGACAGAGCGAGACTTTGTCTCAAAACAAAATAAATAATAAAAGTGAACAATCTTTACACATATTTAAAAATAAAATTTTGTTTAAAGACATAAAAGATGAAGAGAAGCATACTATTCCCATCATTCCTCACATTAAGTTCTATTACATAAAATGTTGCCCCCTCAGTTGCTGCTATATTCCTCTCTTTATCCTGTGTTATTACAGAATTTTAATTTCTGAACTCAACAGTTAGTTGCCATGCAAAGAATTACAACATTAAAATAACAAGATTAAAACAACACATTGAGTCATCTTTAGAGTATGCATATACATAGGTAATGAATCCCACCATTTCTCAACACTGTAGTAGAGAGAGACTCTTTTCCCCCACATCAACAAGCAAGCATTCATGGGTGTGGCAAGTACTTAATATACATGCAATGAAGGAAAATAACATTCCCAGTTTCAAAGGGAAACTGAAAAAAATGATATACAAGAAAATTGTCAGGTTATAGCTAAAATATTTAGTAAAACTGTTCAGTTTTCTAGGCACATAAGATGGTAATAAGACAAGGACTTCAATTGGAATTGAGAGGAATTTTCAACTAACATTATAGAAAAGTTTCAGAAAATGAGTCTTCTGAGAGTAGTGTCCTAGGAAGATAATTATCATATTCTTATAGGTTTCTAATGCCTGGGTAGATTCTAAAAAAGACTCAAACTCCTTTAGTTCACCTCACGTGAACAATCTTTGCCTCTGAAAAAAAAAAATGCTTTTTTTCAAAACTCACTCAGTGACCACTATCTCTGAAGAAGTGATTTTCTTCACCCACTCCAATGCCTAAATGAAGTAACTTTGAACAGCCCCAATGGGGAAACCCTTAGGAAAATTGCTAAGTGTGGCATTGTTTACACTTTTCCAAGGACTCAGGCTCCCCGTGCATTTGACTGTGCATCCTAGCACCACTACCACTTCGACCCCATCATTTTATTCAGCTCATACATGTGTATATCCTAATGTGATTCTCTTCCATGGGCTGTACTGAGTAAATCCTTCCATGAAAATATTAACAGTGAATTCTGCTAATGGATTTCTTTTCTTAGATCATGTGAAATATCCAGAGTGAAGTCAGTAAAACTGGTGGAGTAAAGACTTCCAAAACAATTTTTTTTAAAAAAAGAACAGATGGAAAAAATGTTAGAATTAATATTTTCAAAACCTTGAAAATTATCCAGTCTTGCAACAACACGCAGAGAGAATATGGCTGAATTTCAGTTAGAACAGCAAGCTTTGTGGCATTTTCAGAGCAGTTGTAGGTTCACAGCAAAATCGAGCACAAAGTACAGATACACATGTATGTTCTCACATGTCCCTTTTCCCTCACACACCCAGCCTCCCCTGCTATCAACATACCACACCAGAGTGATATATTTGTTAAAATCAATGCGCCTACACTGACACAGCATTGCCCCAAATCCAAAGATTATATTAGGGTTAACACTAGGTGTCATACATTCTATAGGTTTTAACAAATGTATAATTATATGTATCCATCATTAAAATATTACACAGCTTCAGTGCCCTGAACTGACCCGTGTGTTCTGCCTCTTCATCCCTACCTGTCCCCTAACCCCTGGCAACCACTGATCTTACTGTAACCATAGTTTTGCCTTCCAGAATTTCATATAGTTGAAATAATACAGAATGTAGTCTCTTCAGATTAGTTTATTTCACTAATAATCATGTATTTATGTTTTCTTCATGTCTTTTCATGATTGTGTAGCTCCTTTTAAATAAAGAATAATATGTCTAGATGTACCACAGTTTATTTATCCATTCACTTACTGAAGGGCCTATTGGTTGCTTCCAAGTTTTGGCAGCTATGAGTAAAGCTGCTATAAACATCTGTGTGCATGTTATGTTGTAGCCATAAATTTTCACCTCATTTGAGTAAATACTAAGGAGAATGATTCCTGGGTCCTATTATAAGAATATTTTTAAATTTTTAAGAAACTGCCAAACTATCTTCCAGAGGGGCTGTACCATTTTGTATTCCCATTAACAATGAATGAGAGTTCCTGTTGCTACACATCCTCACCTGAAATTGGAGTATTTGGACTTTTGCCATCCTAATAAGTGTGTAGTGATATTTTGTTATTGTATTAATTTACAGCCCAGGGATAAAGGAAACACCCAGCAGAAAACATTTACTTATCTTTAAGCCTACCACTCACACTGCATGTACGGGTCACCCTCATCATTGCTTGTGTCAAGCAAGTGAAAGGCAATTCAGTTCCAGTTTGAAGCATTCATCTTCCTATGCAAAGCTGCCACATGGATAATTCAGACTTGGTATTTTTCCTGAGAGCCACCTGCCACATATTTTCATGCGGTGACAATGACCATACGCTTCCAGACCACTTCCTCACTATGCCCCATTCAGGACGGATACTCACAGTGCTCATTCCTCATGGGACTCAACAGTTTTCCTTGTTTGACTCCTGAGTCCCCTTGATCAGGTAAAAATAACTCAAGCATTTCCATTGCTGGATTTTTGTGGGAGCATGAGGGACTGTGCAACAAGTAAGGCTTCTTCACTCTGAAAATCACTGAGCCCACTTCAGTGTGATACTGGGACTAACCAGTCTAATTATTATGCATTGATTTTTCCCTATTTCTTGGGTTTTTTAATTTTCTACACATTTTCTTAAATGGCAGGTATTTTACCCCACTCTCAAGAAAAATAATTTTTTTAAAAATACTATACATTGGGAAAGATAAATAGAGCAACACTTCTACAAGTAAAAATAGGCTTGAGGAGCATGACAGTGTAAATGCTTACACAACCAGTCGCACTGAGTATTCTCAAGAGCGAAATGTTATCACCAATTTGTTTTGCCTTTTTTAATCCTTAGAAATTAAATGCAATTTTTTAACATAGAACACTTGATCAGTAATGAGTGTAACCTTATGTGTCAATACTGTTGTACAAATTGGAGGTGATGGCTTAGTTTAGAGCTAACCACCCTGACATTGATCCATGGCACCAAAGAGTAAATAAACTGTTTTCATATATGTTGTTAAGATTCTCGGCATCAAGAAATTGTGAAATGACCCCTCCTTTTTCATTTACATCGCCAAAGGAAATTAAATCAAAACATTGTGTTCACTGGGTTGACACCCAATCCATTTCAAGTGTTCTCTAAGCGTGTTTTTCTAAAATCAGTGTATCATCCTTAAGAGACTTTCTTCCAACTGACCACTCTTCATGTGAATTATTTTAGCAGTGCCTTTATGACAGTGTTTTCGAAGCATCTTACAAGTTCCTAATTTCTATGAACTTTGCCACCAAACAAGTGAAGAATAGGAAATGGGAAGGACAACTTGCTGACAGCTATTTGGAAATCAGTAACAGTGGGAAAGAGGAATATGTCACATAAAACTTTGAAGGACCTAGAATAAAATGAGCTATCTGGAAACTTACCCTGGAGGGGTGAAGATTCCTAGAATGTTAGGCAAGATAAAGATTCAGCTTGTGTAATTACACAGATTTGTTCTAAAGTCTTGTAAAGGACTGAAATATCAAGCCTTCCCATTTCTACTGGCAAACTGGAAAAATGAAACCCCCTGCATACAGGCCCCTCCGGATGCTTGCCTGAAAAGAAAACCAGCTAAGAAACCCTGGATTCTCTCCTATGATGTGTCCTCTGAAAGCCCAACTCAATTGCTTGTTTGCAAATCTACACTTTTGAGAATGTAGGTCCAGCTATAGGCACTGGTAAGAGTAGAGGAGTGAGGTAGCCGAGTGCTGCAGAAGAGGTGTCTCTTTTCGCAACTGTATGCAGTGATTACATCATGTCCTCCCTTGGACATCTTCCTTCCATTCCTCAGCAGGCTACACCACAGAGCTCTGTTCAATATCATGAGACTCAAAGCAAGAAGAGTGCCAGAAAATCCAACTGATAGTGGGATGAGGATTAAAACCGTAATGGCTTATTAAGCAATGAGGTCTGCAATGCCATCCAAAGGACGTCCAATCTTGATGTTGGTCTCTTTCCAGGAGACATGAAGGATTCACGATGCCCACATCTAATCCTAATGTGGCATCCACTTTTGAAGCTTGTAGGTTGTAAGCAACTTTTGGTACACAATGAACTAGAAGTTTAGGAAAAGGAAATCAAAACAACCAAATTGGGCCTCAATGGATTGAATAATGGCCATCAACATTAACAACAAAAAAAGGATCTTCTTGATTCAGTGTACTTAACAAATACTAAGTTTTTTCTGAATAACTCTCACAGACACACCCAGAAATAATGTTTTACCAGCTATCTGGGTATCTTTTAGCTCAGTCAAATTGACATAAAATTAATCATTACATACACATCCATACACTGTCTTATATTGTTTGCCCCAACATTTGAAAGTATGTTGCAGACTTTATAACAATTTACCTCTAAATAATTCAGCATAATTTTTTAAGAATAAAGATATTCTCCTACATAACCACATTATCTCATAAAACAAAATAAATAAATAAATCTCTTATGTAATCTAATATCCAGTCCATATAGCAATTTTCCTAATTGTCCTACAAACATTTTTAGAGATTCTTTTCTATACCTGAGTTTAACCAAATTTCACATGCGCTACATTTGTTTTTATAAACAATTTAATTTTGACTACCAATTTTTTCTACCTAAGACACATATATATGAACACACACAATAGTAACAGATAATATTTATTCATCTACTACTACGGGTACTCTTCTGTGTATTCCACAGATACATTTAATTTTTGCAGCAATTCTGGAAATAGACACTGTTATTATTGCAATTTTATAGATGAAGAAATTAGCGCACAGAAAGGTAAGTAACCTGTCTAACTCCTCACAGCTAGTAAGGAAGAAGAGTCAAAATTTAAAGTATAAACTCAGACAACTGTTTTAGTAGTCCTGTTTTTGACCACTATATTATTCCACACCTTATATATCTACATACATGCTTACATGCAGCACAGGTACAAAAATGCACATACACAGAATATATGAAGTGGTCACTGTGGCTTGGTTATTGCATCATTCTCTGGATGAATTTGTGTCATAATTTCCTCACCTATAAAATAGAAATGATTATAGCTTCTACAACATAGGGTTATTTTGAAAGTTACCTTTTTAAAGTGTACAGAATACAGTCTAGCAGAGTAAGTGCTCTAAAAATTTAGCTCTTATTATCATTATCCTCAGACAGAATGTGAGTTCCATTAACAAAACTATTATTTCTATTTTTGTTACATTTGTAGATATTATGTCACTGGATAAATTTTACACTGAGCATTAAATTACAGCATTGCCCAAACAGCATGAAATATGGCACAATTGTGAATGGCATAAACCCTTTTTAAAATAAAGTTTCCAATTATTTCAATTACATTTATTTTTATAGTTCAGTCTTAAAGAGGCCTTACTCAAATTCCTTGATGGATTTGTAAAAAACAGAATTTTCGTTACAATCTTGGGTTAAAATCTCATATCCACCTTACTTAAACTCTGAAAACCTGTGTCTTTGGATACATTATTTAATCTCTCAAAATGTTTTCTTCTTTTTGGCATGGTGAGAAAACTAGAAAAAAACCCAGAACATTTCTGAGAGAACTACTCACTTTTGTTTTTAAAAAAAGTATTACAAAATTTAGAAAAACTACTAGACGTTCTGCTTTGGATGTAGTGCTGACTAAAAGAGTAATAAGTAAACAAAAAATAAATGTGACTTCTGAGAGAAATTGATCATGTTAGAGCCAGTGACAATGACAGGTCAATTATGTGTTCATGGGATTGCATTCAAAAAAATTTTGAAAGCAGAATTTTCACCATTTATGTAAGATAATCACTTAGTTCAAAAAAAAAAAAAACACGTTTTCATTTAACTTTTTGGTGATGTCAACTCCACTTCCAGCAGCATTGTCTATGAAGGTAGTAGTGTTGGAGCTTCTGTATGCAACCAGAAATCTTTATTGGATAATCTAATTGTATTATTTAGGATTCTCAAGGAAAAAAAAAAAAAAACAAATGACCTCACAGACTCTCTCTCTCTCTCTCTCTCTTTCTCTGCATAGATCTTCTCTTGCATTCTGACTTGAACTGGAACTTACACCATTGTCTCTCCTACTTCTCAGACTTTTATATTGCAAATGTTGAGACTTCTCAGCCTCAACAATCACAAGAACCAATCTCCCTACATATTTTTTATATTCTACTGGATTTCTTTCTCTGGAGAACCCTCACACAGATTTTGATATCAAAAGTAGTTCTAGAGAAACAGAATTATAAAAATTAGGTTTTTCTTTTTTTGTAACTTTTATTTTAGGTTCAGTTGGGTACACATACAGGTATATTACATAGTTAAATTATATATCATGAGGTTTGGTGCACAAATTATATTGTCACTCAGGTAACAAGCAGAGCACTCAATATGTACTTTTTTGATACTCTCCCTCCTCTCACTTTCCTCCCTCAAGTAGGCCCTGGTGTCTCTTGTTTCCTTCTTTATGTCCATGTGTACTCAATGTTCAGCTCCCACTTACAAGTGAGAACATGCAGTATTTGGTTTTCTGTTCCTATGTTAATTATCTTGAGATAATAGCCTCCTCACAGCTGGCAAGATGGCAAAATAGGAAGAGTTCTGGTCTGCAGCTCCCAGCAAAATCAATGCAGAAGGTGGGTGATTTCTGCATTTCCAACTGAGATACTTGGCTCACCTCACTGGGACTGGTTAGACAGTGGGTGCAGCCCCTGGAGGGTGAGCACAAGCAGGGTGGAGAGTCACCTCCCTAGGAAGTGCAAGGGGTCAGGGAACTCCCTCCACTGACAAAGGGAAGCTGTGAGGGACTGTGTTGTGAGGAATGGTGCAATCTGGCCCAGATAATGTGCTTTTCCCATGGTCTTTGCAACCTGCAGATCAGGAGATTCCCTCCTGTGCCTATGCCACCAGGGCCCTGGGTTTCAAGCACAAAACTGGGCGACCATTTGGGCAGACACCGAGCTAGCTGCAGGAGTTTCATTTCATACCCCAGTGGTGCCTGGAATGCCAGCGAGACAGAACCATTCGCTCCCCTGGAAAGGGGGCTGAAGCTAGGGAGTCAAGTGATCTAGCACAGTAGATCCCACCCACACAGAGCCCAGCAAGCTAAGATCCACTGGCTTGAAATTCTTGCTGCCAGTGCAGCATTCTGAAGTCAACCTGGGATGCTCCAGCTTGGTGTGGGGAGGGTCATCTGCCATTACTGAGTCGTTAGTAGGCAGTTTCCCCTCACAGCATAAACAAAGCTTCCCGGAAGTTCTAACTGATCAGAGCCCACCACAGTTTGACAAAGCCACTGTAGCCAGACTGCCTCTCTAGATTCTTCCTCTCTGGGCAGGGCATCTCTGAAAGAAAGGCAGCAGCCCCAGTCAGGGGATTATAGATAAAACTCCCATCTCCCTGGGACAGAGGACCTGGGGGAAGGGATGGCTGTGGACACAGATTCAGCAGACTTAAATATTCCTGCCTGCCAGCTCTGAAGAGAGAAGCAGATCTCCTAGAACAGTGCTCAAGCACTGCTAAGGGACAGACTGCCTGCTCAAGTGGGTCCCTGACTTCCATGTCTCCTGATTGGGCGACACCTTCCAGCAGCAATTAACAGACACCTCATACAGGAGAGCTCTGACTGGCATCTGGTGGGTGCCCCTCTGAGATGAAGCTTTGAGAGAAAGGAACAGGCAGTAATCTTTGCTATTCTACAGCCTCCTCTGGTGATACCCAGGCAAACAGGGTCTGGAGTGGACCTCCAGCAAACTTCAACAGACCAACAGCAGACAGGCCTGACTGTTAATAGGAAAGTAGCAAACAGAAATGAATAGTATCAACATCAACCAAAAGAATGTCCACACCAGTGGCACCAAGATGGCCGAATAGGAACAGCTCCAGTCTGCAGCTCCCAGCATGAATGATGCAGAAGACGGGTGATTTCTGCATTTCCAACTGAGGTACCGAGTTCATCTCACTGGGGCTTGCTAGACAAGTGGGTGCAGCCCACGGAGCAGGGCAGGGCATCGCCTCATGTGGGAAGCACAAGGGGTCAGGGAATTCCCTTTCCTAGCAAAGGGAAGCCATGACAGAATGCACCTGCAAAATCGGGACACTCTCACCCTAATACTGCGCTTTTCCAAAGGCCTTAGCAAATGGCACAGCAGGAGATTGTATCCTTCCCCTGGCTTGGAGGGTCCCAGGCCCACAGAGCCTCCTTCACTGCTGGCACAGCAGTCTGAGCTTCAACTGCAAGGGGGCAGCGAGGCTGGAGGAGGGGCGTCCGCCATTGCTGAGGCTTGAGTAGGTAAACAAAGTGGCCAGGAAGCTCGAACTGGGTGGAGCCCATGGCAACTCAAGGAGGTTGGCCTGCCTCTGTAGACTCCAACTTTAGGAGAAGGGCATAGCTGAACAAAAGACAGCAGAAACTTCTGCAGACTTAAAACTCCCTGTCTGACAGCTTCTTCCAGTTTGAGATCTGAGAAAGGACAGACTGCCTACTCAATTGAGTCCCTGATCCCCGAGTAACCAAACTGGGAGGCATCTCCCAGTAGGGGGGTGACTCACACCTCATAAGGCAGGGTGCCCCTATGAGACGAAGTCTCCAGAGGAAGGATTAGGCAACAACATTTGCTGTTCTGAAGCCTCTGCTGGTGATTCCCAGGAAAACTGTCTGGAGTGGACCTCCAGCAAACTGCAACAGACCTGCAGCTGAGGGTCCTGACTGTTAGAAGGAAAACTAACAAAGAGAAAGGAATAGCATCAACACCAACAAAAAAGACATCCACACCAAAACCCCTTCTGTCCATCACCATCACCAAAGACCAAACGTAGATAAAAACACAAAGATGGGGAGAAACCAGAGCAGAAAAGCTGAGAATTCTAAAAATCAGAGCACCTCTTCTCCTCCAAAGGAACACAGCTCCTCACCAGCAACAGAACAAAGCTGAACGGGGAATGACTTTGACTAGTCAAGAAAAGAAGGCTTTAGACGATCGGGAATAACAAACTTCTCCAAGCTAAAGGAGGATGTTCGAACCCATCACAAAGAAGCTAAAAACCTTGAAGAAAAGTAGACGAATGGCTAACTAGAATAAACAGTGTAGAGAAGTCCTTAAATGACCTGATGGAGCTGAAAACCATGGCACAAGAATTATGGGATGCATGCACAACCTGCAGTAGCTGATTTGATCAAATGGAAGAAAGGGTATCAGTGATTGAAGAGCAAATTAATGAAATGAAGTGACAAGAGAAGTTTAGAGAAAAACGAGTAAAAAGAAACAAAGAAAACCTCTAAGAAATATGAGACTATGTGAAAAGACCAAATTGCCGTCTGATTGGTGTACCTGAAAGTGACGGGGGGAATGGAACCAAGTTGGAAAGCACTCTTCAGGATTTCATCCAGGAGAACTTCCCCAACCTAGCGAGACAGGCCAACATTCAAATTCAGGAAATACAGAGAACTCCACAAAGATACTCCTTGAGAAGAGTAACTCCAAGACACATAATTGTCAGATTCACCAAAGTTGAAATGACGGGAAAAAAGTTAAGGGCAGCCAGAGATAAAAGTGGGGTTACCCACAAAGGGAAGCCCATCAGACTAACAGCGGACCACTCTGCATAAACTCTACGAGCCAGAAGAGAGTGGGGGCCAATATTCAACATTCTTAAAGAAAAGAATTTTCAACCCAGAATTTCATATC
This sequence comes from Rhinopithecus roxellana, assembly GCF_007565055.1. NCBI lineage: Eukaryota > Metazoa > Chordata > Mammalia > Primates > Cercopithecidae > Rhinopithecus > Rhinopithecus roxellana. Next base: position 44,580,678 of record NC_044555.1, read on the forward strand.
CAACCAAACTAAGCTTCATAAGTGATGGAGAAACAAAATCTTTTACAGACAAGCAAATGCTGAGAGATTTTGTCACCACCAGGCCTACCTTACAAGAGCTCCTGAAGGAAGCACTAAACATGGAAAGAAACAACCAGTACCAGCCACTGCAAAAACATGCCAAATTGTAAAGACCATCGATACTAGGAAGAAACTGCATCAACTAAAGAGCAAAATAACCAGCTAACATCATAATGACAGAATCAAATTCACACATAACAATATTAACCTTAAATGTAAATGGGCTAAATGCTCCAATTAAATGACACAGACTGGCAAATTGGATAAAGAGTCAAGACCCATCTCATGTGCAGAGACACATATAGGCTCAAAATAAAGGGATGGAGGAAGATCTACCGAGCAAATGGAAAATAAAAATATCAGGGGTTGTAATCCTAGACTGTGAAAAAAAGAGACTTTTAACAAACAAAGATCAAAAGAGACAAAGAAGGCCATTACACAATGGTAAAGAGATCAATTCAACAAGAAGAGCTAACTATCCTAGATATATATGCACCCAATACAGGAGCACCCAGATTCATAAAGCAAGTCCTGAGAGACCTAAAAAAAGACTTACACTCCCACATAAAAATAATAGAAGACTAACACCCCACTGTCAACATTAGACAGATCAATGAGACAGAAAGTTAACAAGGATATCCAGGAATTGAACTCAGCTCTGCACCAAGCAGACCTACTAGACAGCTACAGAACTCTCAACCCCAAAACAATGGAATATACATTCTTCTCAGCACCACATCACACTTATTCCAAAATTGACCACATAGTTGGAAGTAAAACACTCCTCAGCAAATGTAAAAGAACAGAAATTATAACAAACTATCTCTCAGACCACAGTGCAATCAAACTAGAACTCAGGATTAAGAAGCTCACTCAAAACCTCCCAACTACATGGAAACTGAACGAGCTGCTCCTGAATGACTACTGGGTACGTAACGAAATGAAGGCAGAAATAAAGATGTTCTTTGAAACCAATGAGAACAAAGACAAAACATACCAGAAACTCTGTGACACATGTAAAGCAGTGTGTAGAGGGAAAATTATAGCACTAAATGCCCACAAGAGAAAGCAGGAGAGACCTAAAATTGACACACTAACATCACAATTAAAAGAACTAGAGAAGCAAGAGCAAACACATTCAAAAGCTAGCAGAAGGCAAGAAATAACTAAGATCAGAGCAGAACTGAAGGAGATAGAGACACAAAAAACCCTTCAAAAAAATCAATAAATACAGGAGCTGGTTTTTTGAAAAGATCAACAGAATTGATAGACTACTAGCAAGACTAATAAAGAAGAAAAGAGACAAGAAACAAATAGAAGCAATAAAAAATGATAAAGGGGATATCACCACCGATCTCACAGATACACAAACTACCATCAGAGAATACCATAAACACCTCTACACAAATAAACTCGAAAACCTAGAAGAAATGGACAAATTCCTGGACTCACCTGGATGTTTTGGCCAAGGTGTTCTTTCTTGGTGCCAGCTTATTCTTGCTGGTGTATTTATGGTGGTGATGGTACTGGTGTCTGATGTATAGTGTTCATGGCGCAGATGTCTGAAGTATGGACATATAGAAAAACCACAGCTCTGTAGGCCAACGTTCTCGTGCCATTAGTGCCAGGAGTGCTGGCACCACCACTGCTATGTCAGTAATAATGTGCAGGATGCAGGAACATACAGAGAACCTGAAGATCTGGACTCTGTAGCACAGGTTTATGAATAACTACTGCTGTTCCAGGGACCAGAGTGTGGACATGCCTGGTGTGGAAGTGACTTCACAGCAGTGGAGTTTCTCCAGTGTCTGATGTGCCTGTGTTTATGGAGCAACTGCTGACTTCAGGTCTTGAACTTAGACATCATTAGAGCAATAGTTGCTCTTGAGCCATGGGTGTGATCTAGCTAACTGTGAAGGTGACTCCAATGTTGGAGACATGGCCGCTCACAAAGTAGTGGAAGACCCATGTTCTAGAGTGCAGTGCATGCACAGGGACTGTGGCTCTGGGGCCTAGGGTGGAGTTAGCCCAGTAGAAATTGTCATTGCTCCAATTTCTGATGTGTTGGTGGATGTGGTTCACCTGTAGATCTGTTGTCTGAAACACAGGCTCATGAGGAGTGATAGTGTCTCTAGGGTTTGGGGCATGTGTTGCCTTACTGTGGTGGTGGCTTAGAGAATCCCACAGCCTTTATGGAAAGGATGAGAGAGGCACTAATAAAACACACCTCTTTATCCCCTGGTTCAGTGGAGGGACAACTTATTCAGAAGGACAAATTTATTACACAGATTGCTCCCAATATTAGAAGAAAATTACAGAAACAAGTTGTAGGACCAGATAGCAACCCAGAGAACCTCCTGAGAATAGCCACTTCAGTATTTTACAATAAGGATCAGGAGGAAGACCAAGAAAAGGAGAGGAAATACATGAACAGAGGCTCTAGTAGCAGCATTGTAAGCTTGCAAAGTTCGGGATCCCTGAGGTGCATCCACTAGCTGTTATTGATGTGACAACTCATGGCATTTTAACAAGGAAGGCCCAGGCAGCAGGACAAAGCCACCTCAACCCTGTCCAGCCTGTGGCAGAGACCACTGGAGAAGGGTCTGCCCCCAGAGGTAGAGGTCACTGGCTTCAGAACCAGTCTCACAGATGGTTCAGCAGGACTGATGAGTCCTGGGGCTCAAACCACTGGCTCCAGCAACTCAGACTGTTATTACAGCATAGGAGCCCCAGGTGATTCTGGAAATTGAAGGAAAGAAGGTAGCTCACCTTCTGGATACTGGAGCCAGTCTCTCTTCTCCTCTCTAATTTAGGTCTCCCCTCTTACCACAGCATGACCATAAGGGACATCTCAGGAAAAACTCTAACCTGATATTTTTCTCAACCTCTTAGCTGCAGGTGGGGGGACCTACTATTTCCCACTCCTTTATTAGGTAGAGATATTCTAGCTCGCTTGGGGGTCAGCATCCATATAACCCTAGGGCAAACTCTTTGTCTCCCCCTGATGGAAGCTAACATTAATCCAGAAGTTTGAGCAACTCAAGGAAGAATAGTTTGATCTATAACCGCTAAGGCAGTCCAGATTTACCTGAAGGATCCAACTTATTTTCCTAACCAGAGACAGTATCTCCTAAGTCCAGAGGCTAGGAAAGCACTAGAAGCCATTACAAATAACCTAAAGATGCAAGGCCTCCTCAAACCCTGTAATAGGCCCTGCAACACCCCAATATTAGGAGTCCAGAAACCCAATGGGGAATGGAGACTAGTTCAGGACCTTTGCCTCATTAATGAAGCTGTAGTTCTAATTCATCCAGTGGTACCTAATCCCTATACCGTGTTAACTCTATTTGAGTTAATGGTTTACAGTTCTAGATTTAAAGGATGCCCTTTTCTGTATACCATTACATCCAGACTCTCAATACCTGTTTGCTTTCAAAGATCCCTCCAGCCAGACCACCCATTTAACATGGACAGTGTTGCCTCAGGGATGTTGAGATAGTTCTCATCTGTTTGGACAGGTACTTTCAAAATATCTCTCTGAGCTCTCTCATCCTCAAGTTAGGGTCTTGCAGTACGTTGATGATATCTGCTCTGTGTTCCAACTGAGGAAGCTTCTCAGAAAGGAATTTAAGCTCTTCTCAACTTCTTAGCTAACAGAAGGTACAAGGTTTCAAAACCAAGGCCCAGCTCCGCAAAACCTCAGTGAACTATCTAGACTTAGTGCCATCTGAGGGGACCAGAGCATTAGGGGAAGAGAGGATTCAGCCTATTTCCTCCTTCCCCCTCTCCAAAACCCTCAAGCAACTAAGAGGATTTGGGGGCATTACAGGATTTTGTAGACTATGGATACCTGGGTATCGTGAAATAGCCTGTCCATTATATAACCTCATAAAAGATACTCGGGGACTAAAGCTCATCTTCTAACTGGGAACCTGAAACTCAAAGGGGCTTCAATCGGTTAACACAAGCCTTGATTAAGGCACCAGCTCTCAGACTTTCTGTAGGGAAGGCCTTCACTCTGTATGTATCAGAAAGTAAGGGAATGGTCTTGGGAGTTTTAACACAGGCCCGAGGACTAGCTCAACAGCCAGTGAGTTACCTAAGGTAGAAACTTGATTTGGTGGTTAACGGATGGCCAGCCTGCCTCCGAGCCATTGCCTCAGTGGCTCTGCTGGTCCCAGAAGCCTCCAAATTAACCCTGGGAATTGATTTGACTGTTTACACCTCATGTAACGTGGCAGGACTACTGCACTCTAGGGGGAGACTTTGGCTAACAGATACCGACTCCTTAAATATCAGGCTCTCTGTTAGAGGGTTCCAACATCTAATTAAAGACTTGTTCTCTCCTAAATCCAGCCACCTTCTTCCCTGAGGAAACTGGGGAACATGAGCATAATTGTGAACATGTCAGAGTATAGGCCTATGCAGCCTGGGAAGTTCTCAGGGAACCTACACCTAGAGAACCCAGATTGGACCGTCTTCAGAGATGGGAGTTCTTTTGTAAAACAAGGCATCCATAAGGCAGGCTACACAGTAGTCTCTCTATATGATGTTAATGAAAGTATCTCTTCTCCCTCCAGGCACAAGCACTCAATTAGCTGAGCTGATAGCTCTTACAAGAGCAATTGAATTAAGGAAAGGAAAGGCAGCTAACATTTACGCTGGCTCCAAGTATGCTTTCTTGGTTCTCCATGCTCATGCTGTCATTTGGAAGGAAAGGCATTCTCTTATCACCAGTGAATGGACCACCTATAAAATATCACCACAAAATTAACAGGTTATTATCCTCGGTTTTCCTTCCATGGAAAAATAGTAGTGATGCATTTCTGCAGGGGACATCAAAAGAGAACAGATGAGGTAGCCAAAAGAAATAGATTAGCTGATCAGGCAGCTAAGTCAGCGGCAAGGAAGCTTCCAGACATCAACACACTTCAAACCCCTCTAATCTGGAAAGGCTCCATAATAGAAATTAAACCTCAGTACTCCCCTACAGAAATAGAATGAGCCACTTCTCACAGGTATACATTTCAGCCCTCAGGACGGCTACAGTCGGAAGCTGGCAAACTTCATTTGCCAGTCTCCAGCCAACGGAAAGTCTTTAAAGTCCTTCACCAAGATTTTCACTTGGGAAAGGATAAAACGTATTAATGTGCTGAGAGATTGTTCTCAGGAAAGAATTTACTAAAAACAGTCAAGCAAGTTGTTAATGCTTTTGAAGTCTGTCTTAAAAACAATCCCCTGAACAGGTGACTCCTTCCTTCTCAAACTCAAAGAATAGAAAGTTATCCAGGGGAGGACTGGCAAATAGATTTCATCCACATGCCAAGACAAAAGTCATTCAATACCTGCTGGTATGGGTAGATACCTTCACTAACTGGGTAGAAGCATTTCCCTGCCATACAGGAAAAGTCTCTGAGGTAGTAAAAGTGTTAATGAAATAACTCCCTGCTTTGGTCTACACAAGTATCTTCAAAGTGACAATGGGCCTCAAAGACACAATGGATCTCAAAAGCACTAGGCATGTAATACCATCTCCATTGTGCTTGGAGACCCCAATCCTCAGGAAAGGTAGACAAAACTAATGATATTATCAAGAGACACTTTAGAAAATTATCCCAAGAAACTTATGTGCCTTGGGTCACTCTTCTTCCCATGGCCTTACAACAAATAAGAAATACCCCTTCAAATTAAGTCTTAGCCCTTTTGAGATGCTGTATGGATGACCTTTCCTTACCAATGATTTTCTATTAGATCAGGAAACCTCTGAGCTAGTTAAGCATGTAACCTCTCTGGCTCACTTCCATCAGGAATTAGCACAATTTGTGAAAGCCAAACCCCAGGAAATTGGACCCCCTCTATTTAACCCAGTAGATTTGGTACTGATAAAACTCTTCTCTCTCTCCCTCCCTAAGCCCAAGCTGGGAAGGTCCTTACATTGTTCTTCTTTGAACCTCCTCAGCAATAAAAGTTAGGGGAATTGACTCCTGGATACATCACACTTCAGTCAAAGCCTGGAATGCTGAGGGAGCAACCCCCGATAGCCCAGAGGAATGTCCTGAATATCAACATGAAAAATAGGAGATCTTAAGCTGAAAATCACACAAAAAAATAAGTAACTGAGTAGGATCTACTCACATTACTCATCTCGCACTTACCTCACTAAATACTTTTGTGTCATTTTTACCTCTCCTTTGAGATTTATCGCCAAATATTACAACTTCTTTTTGGTGGAAATTATTTACTATGCCACCCTTGCAGGAATTGCTGATATTCACTCTACTATTTGCAGTAGGGCTACATACTGTAGCACCCACAGGGTGGAATATCGGACAGAGAATCTCAATTAATGTAGCATTTTGCTTAATTATCATCCCCATAGCATGAATAACAGTTACGAACAGGAAGTAATTGTGAGCGTTTTACTATCACTAAATCTGTTAGGACTTTTTATCGCACTTAATAACATGTCACATCCTTTAGCTCCTACAATATCCGCCTTGGCACATTTGTACAAGACTAATTGTTGGGTCTGTCCTAAGCAGTTCGCTCAATTCAATGGCACTAAGGAAACTTACAGTGACGCTGAATTCACTGTCTTAGGATTCCCTTTGTTGACTTTACCTTTAACCCTTAAAGACTTATCAGGCATAAATGGGACATGGTATGGGAGAACTTTCAACTGGGTAACTTACTCCTCTCAGGAGAACACTCTGCCCCAGTGCCAAAGAACACTCTCCCCAAAGATAAGCTTCACACCCTCAGACTAGGAAAAGTTGATCGAGTGATAGCAAATGCCTCCCTCTGCTTTAAAAGCAGCGGGGAAGGACCACACTTGGGAGATCTCAGATATTTTAACACCACATTTGTAATTGCTGAAAGTTCAAAGATTGGGAGAGGAGACCGCAAAAAGGTGATCTAAAAGGATCAGAAGACCTAGTGGCGGGCTTTCAGAATCAAGCCTCTCCTGGTTGGAAGGGCTCAGATGGGAGTGGCATGTTCTAAGTAACCACCTTAATTATAATCTAAAGAATAACACATGGGCCTTTCCAAGCATGTGACCTCATGGAATTCCAGACCCTTGTATGATGTTTGCAAATAGTAGCAGCTTACAGATATGTGGGCAACCTGGAGACATCTGGACTGCCAGCCCTTGTCATAAGGATCATCTAAGATATTGGCCAGGGCATATAATATCTCTAATGTTTTGAAACTCCATTTGTCAGGTGGATGCTTCTTACTTGGTATGTCAAGTTCCAAATGACATCATAAATAACTATCCTAAATATGCATACCCTTATCCCAAGGATTCCCCTATTATATGTAAAGAAGGGAAACTTCTAATATATGAGAAAAATCTGCCGGTTTCTCTCACAAGCCACAACTTAGAACCATCTCTTTAAGGAACAGGGTTTTATTTTCTCTGTGGCTCCTGGATACACTTAATCCTCCTAAGGCATTAGAAGGGAACTTGTACTTTAGTATCAGTAGTTCCTAACTTCTTATTTTTAAATTCTACTCAGCATCATCTGCGGATATCCCTAACTTAGGCTCTTTTCTAGAAAACTGCACTATCTCGAATATGTCGGACAAAGAGATCTATCATTTCTGTGCTCTCATATGGAGATTTAACTGAAAGGGCAGACTGGGGAGGGCATGCACATGACAATCCCATTTTAGAAAAAACATGGATGGGAAATTTATGGGTATCCCTCTCCTTGAAAGATCAGTACTTTATATCTCTATTAGTATGCGCTGAAGATGTAAGGCAACTCTAGATGCCATAGAGGCACAACAGCAATCTATAGACTCTTTAGTCTCAGTAGTAACATAAAATAGGCCTTAGATGTCCTTAAAGTTGAAGTAAGAGGTACCTATGAACTTTTAAATGCAACATGCTGCTTCTAGATTAACACCTCTAGTAAAGTAGGGGAAAATCCACATGTACTCAAAGATCATATCAAAATTATTGACAGGCTAAGAGAAACTGAAGGCTTCAGCCCCAGATGGTTACAATCCCTCTTTAATGAATTCCAGTATTCCTTATGGAATTGGTTAGCTCCTTTATTAAGCCCCCTTTTGCTTATGTGTCTTTTATTAATATTTGGACCTTGTAACTCAATACTAACTTGAATTGTTTCTTCTCATCCATCTGGAAGCAATCAAACTCCAAATGGTGCAGCAAAGTGAACCATACATGGACCAGTCATTCTTCCAAGGACCCTTAGTTCAACCCCAGGAGGAGCCCTAGCTGCTGTTCCTCACTAAATGCCCCTTTTCAGCAGGAAGTAGCCAGAAAGAGTTGTTACCCAAAACCCCCTAACAGCAGTTAGGGTGACACCTCCTCATGGGGGATTGTTATAGAGTTATTAAGAAAATATTTTAGGCAGGTAGAGAGCATAAGGGGTCCTTGGTAAGGTTTGTTTATTTTAAAGTGTGATAACCTACCTTGTTTTAACCTGAGTGACTCTCTCCTAGCAGAGAGAGCCACACAGACTCCATTTTAGTTTCTTCACTTGCAACCCCCTTTATCCCCCTTAATGGAATAACTAGTGCAAGCTGACTCCAAACACATCCAGGAATGTACCTGCTGATAAGATATTGAGGCAGGCTGTACCAGCAACTCCTGGGAATGTGCTCCGTGGAAGGCACCTAAAAGCCCCTGCATTTATCTCTTAGTGATAGTTTAAGCCCCTGCACCTGGAACTGTTTAATTTTTTGTAACTGCTTCTATAACCAATTAATTTTTTTAACTTTTTGCCTGTTCTGCTTCTGTAAAACTGCTTCAGTTAAACTCCCCCTCCCCTATTTAGACCATAGTATAAAAGAGAATCTAGCCCCTTCTTCAGGGCCGAGAGAATTTTGAGCGCTAGCTGTCTCTCGGTCTCTGGCTAATAAATAACTCCTTAATTTGTCTCAAAGTGTGGCGTTTCTCTATAACTCGCTTGGTTACAACATTTGGAGGCCCCAGCGAGATTTCGCCATGGGGTGAGAGCCAGACTCATTCCAGGCTCCCCCGGACAGACAGCAGAATTATAGGGGAGGCGCCACCTGAAGACGTTCCAGGGCCCCATAAGACCCCGTCTTCCAGAGAGGAACGGATTGACTACCCGTGTGTGCCCACAAAAAATTCAACTCCTGACTCCTCAGGTTCTGGTCCCAGGAAGGTAAATCAGATCTGACTCCATTTCTCTGGGAGGGAACTGGCTCTGACAAGGACCCTCCCTTTTTGACTCTGCCCACACTCCAGGACGCTGGAGGACAGAGTCCTGGTTTTCCTGTTAGGCGACTATGTGTCTCTCTGCGATGGAAGTGGCCCTGACGAAGGTCCTCCCTTGACTCTGTCCATATTCCAGGACTCTGGAGGACGGAGTCCTGGTTTCTGGCAGGCCGGTCACTCCATTAAGACTAGTCTCTCTCTCTCTCTCTCTCTCTCTCTCTCTCTCTCTCTCTCTCTCTCTCTCTCTCTCTACCCCCCCCTTTCTCTCTCTCTCCTCCTTCTCTCATTCAAATCTCCTGGAGACCTCTGTTTTGGAACAAGAATAAGAAAACTGTTATAAACTCTGCATGAATGAGTGCTTGAATGGGGAGTTCAAGGGCTTGTGCTTGAATTTCCAATTTGTAGCTCCATGGCGAAAGTTATGGAGTTTGAGTGGGCCCTCACCTGAGGTTCCGTGGCGACCTCATAAGGCTTAAGGCAGCATTGGACATAGCTCGATCCGAGCCGGGGGTTCATACTGGCCTGCCAATGCTAAGAGGAGCCTAAGTCCCCTCAGGGGGAGCAGCCAGGCGGGCATCTGACTGATTCCATCATGGGATCTCTCACCCCTTGTTTGACTATAAAAAGAAGAAAAAAAAATGTTAAACTTGTTTATATGTCCTAGTGTCTATTGTCTTGTTTAGTGTCTAAGTTTCATATGTCAGGTCGCCGATACTGCCCAAGGCAACTGGGAAAGGACTTCTTCAAGGTCCTCAGTACTGATTTTCTACCACAGGAGGTCAAATTCCTCATCAGTTATTTGGGTTGGTCGTCCCAGTTCTGCCTTTTCTGTCAGAAACAAATCAGGTGTTGTTATAGGAAAGAGTGTGAGAAACACCCACTTGGAATTTCTGACACCATAAAGGCTGCTGGCATTTAGATTGCCACATCCCATGCTCAAGTGACTGGATCACCTCCACATTAGATCAGTGGTGGATTCAAAATAGCCACCCTGCAGACCTCCTTGCCCACCTTTTCTGTCATCCTGTAACTTTTCCCGTGTCCATGGATAGAGGACTGTGCAGAGAAGCCTACTCTCGTACTGCTTTACTCCATCTGGACTCTTATTCTATCCCCCTGTGGCTGCTCTCCTACCTTAGGAAAGATCCAAGTGGCCCCTTTCCTCCTCGTCCTTATCCCTTACACTGCACATCTTGTTTTCCTGGGTCACAGCAAGTCCAGCTCCTCCAGGATTTGGCTCTGCTCTCCCTCCTAAAACTCTTGAAAGAAAGGATCAAGTTTGAACTTTTTGCCTTTGAGTCATGGAGACACCAAAAATATTTAGTCTATAGGTCAAGGGAAAGAGAGAGGCCATCTAGGTCCATCTGGCCAAGGAACCCTCAAATCAGCCTCCAGTCCTCCTCCCTAAATCTTAAAGCTTAAGAAAACAAACCTCATGTGGCAGGAAGTGTTGGCTATAGTTGTTTTCCTGCTCCTTCTGGTTATGTTATTTCTGTTCTTCCAATACGCCAGCCCCCCAGGTCGTGAATTTCTCTGTCCTTGCTAGGTTTAATATCTCTGCTCAAACCTTGTTAAACTGCCTCCAAAATGGGAAACTCCTCTTCCTGGTCCTGTAAAGATTGGAGCCCTCTCCAATGTATGTTGCAGAACTTCTCTCTGGGCTTCTCAGAGGATTACGGAGTCTGCCTTAAGAAAGGCAAATTCCGGACACTCTGTGAAGTAGAATGGCCACAGTTTGGAAGCAGGTGACCCCCAGAAGGGTCACTTAACCCCACAGCTGTTCAGGCTGTGTGGCGGGTCCTTACTGGAATTCCTGGTCACCCCGATCAATTTCCCTACATTTATCAATGGCTAGATTTGGTCTGGACCCCTCCTCCCTGGCTCCGCTCATGCACCATTCATGATCCCATTTCCAAGGTCCTTTTGAGCTGGTCCGCATTTTTGCCCCGACCCTCAGCCCCCTCGGCTCCTCCTGTACTGCCTCCTAAAGAAGAGGAAAGTTTTCCTCACCCAGTTCCGCCGCCCTATAACCCTCCTGCTCCCTCGATTTCTTCCCTTGTCTCCTCGACTACATTTCCTGTAGGCTCTCCACCTATGGCTGAGGGAGGAGGAGGTAGCCCCCATCCTCCTGCTGAGAGAGGTGCAAATCCCTCCGGGTGATGAGCGCCCTTCTTAGTGTATGTCCCTTTCTCTACCTCTGACCTGTACAACTGGAAGGCTCATAATCCCCCCTTTTCTGAAAAGCCCCAGGTTTTGACCTCACTAATGGAGTCCGTACTCTGGACTCACTGACCCACCTGGCATGACTGTCAGCAACTCCTTTTAACCCTTTTCACCTTTGAAGAGAGGGAATGTATCCGAAAGGAGGCCAGAAAGTATTACCTTACATCAGCTGGTGGGCCAGAAAAGGAAGCCCAAGACAAAATTGAGGAGGTTTTTTCCTCTACCTGGCCTAATTAGGACCCAAACTCCTCTGGTAAGAAGAGAGCTTTAGATTATTTTCACCAGTATCTCCTTGCAGGTATCAAGGGAGCCGCTCAAAAACCCATAAATTTGTCAAAGACAATTGAAGTTGTCCAGAGGCCTGATGAGTCACCAGGAGCGTTTTTGGAACGCCTCCAGGAGGCCTATTGAACTTATACCCCTTTTGACCTGGCGGCTACTGAAAATAGCCATGCTCTTAATTTGGCATTTGTGGCTCAGGCAGCCCCTGACATTAAAAGAAAATTACAAAAGCTAGAAGGACTTGCTGGAATGAACATCAGTCAACTTTTAGAGATAGCCCAAAAGGTTTTCAACAACCGAGAATTTGAAAAGCAGAAACAGGCAACTCAGGCAGCTGAAAAAAGCCACTGACAAAGCATCAAAAAGACAGGTAAAAATCATAGTGGCTGCCATTCAGGAAGTCAAAAAGGAAAGGCCCCCATCACAGAAGAATGGTCAGGGAAACCCGGGTCCCCGCCAAAAGGGCCAGAAAGGGGAGCGGGCTCACCTGGAGAAAAACCAATGCACTTTTTGCAAGCAGATAAGACACTGGAAAAAGAAATGCCCATTAAGACCAGAGGAAAAACCAGAAGAGAAAAAAGTTCTCACCCTCCCCACTGCGGAGGAATCTGATGATTGACGAGTCCAGGGCTCCTTTACACTTGGTCCCCGGGAGCTCATGGTGACCGCCACAGTGGGGGGCCAGCCTGTACACTCCCTAATTGACACTGGGGCAGAACACCCGGTACTGCAGACGCCCCTAGGCAGTGTCTCTAATAGGAAAGTGGCTGTACAGGGGGCTACTGGAGTTATTCAGAAATATCCCATCACCCACTCACGAGAGGTGAGTTTGGGACAGAAAAGAGTAACCCACTCATTCCTTGTGGTCCCAGAGTGTCCTTTTCCCCTTCCAGGGTGAGACCTGCTCCACAAGCTGCAGGCATCTATTTCCTTCTTGGCCCAACAAGCTCACCTCATGTTAGGGGACACAATGCCCCCTACTGCTCAGCTCCTGCTAACCACCCCTCTGTCAGAAGAATATCTCTTAGTTTCACCTTCACAACTGCTGGAAAATAAGACGAATCCTCCCCTACTGGACTTACAGACTCTCTTTCCTCGAGTCTGGACTGAGTCAACTCCCCTGGAACTGGCTAAGCACCATCCGCCAGTGGTAGTAGAACTCCTGGTCACCTACTTGCCAGTCCAGGTAAAGCAATATCCTATAAGTCAGTGGGCTAGGCAGGGAATCAACCCTCATATTCAGCGACTGTTATAAGCTGGCATACTCACACCAAGTCAGTACCCTGCCTGGAATACTCCACTTTTGCTGGTCCAAAAACCTGGAACAAATGATTATTGACCTGTACAGGACTTAAAAGAAGTTAATAGATGGACAGTCACTGTCCACCCAACTGTCTCTAACCCTTGTACTTTACTCAGTCTGCTCCTGCCAGAACACATAGTGTACACTGTCCTTGACTTAAAAGATGCTTTCTTTGCTATTCCTCTAGCCCCCAAAAGCCAAACTATCTTTGCTTTTGAATGGACAGATCCTGGCTCAGGAGACACCACCCAATTGACCTGGATTCGGTTACCTCTAGGTTTTAAAAATTCCCCCACCCTTTTTAAGGAAGCCCTCCAACAGGATCTTATACCATTCTGAGCCAGACACCCTAATTGTACTCTTCTTCAGTACATAGAAGACCTTTTATTAGCTACTGAAACTACTGACAGTTGCCTGCAACATACTAAGGACCTACTTTACTTCCTTCAGGAACTCAGGTATCGAGTCTTGGCCAAAAAGACCCAGCTTTGTCTTTCCAGAGTCTCCTACCTGAGGTATGAGATAAACAGAGGGAAAAGGGCACTCACCAGTGCTCGTAAGGAAGCCATCCTGTGAATCCCTACTCCCACCACCAAGAGACAGGTCCGTGAATTCCTGGAGGCCGTAGGATACTGTCACCTGTTGGTATTAGGGTTTGCAGAGATTGCCAAGCCCCTGTACACCGCTACTAGAGGGAATGGCCCACTAGTTTAGACTGACACCGAAGAACAGGCTTTCTTTCTTTTTTTTTAATTTAATTTTATTATTATTATACTTTAAGTTCTAGGGTACATGTGCATAACGTGCAGGTTTGTTACATATGTATACTTGTGCCATGTTGGTGTGCTGCATCCGTCAACTCGTCAGCACCCATCAACTTGTCAGCACCCATCAACTCATCATTTACATCAGGTAAAACTCCCAATGCAATCCCTCCCCCTTCCCCCTTCCCCATGATAGGCCCCGGTGTGTGATGTTCTCCTTCCCGAGTCCAAGTGATCTCATTGTTCAGTTCCCACCTATGAGTGAGAACATGCAGTGTTTGGTTTTCTGTTCTTGCGATAGTTTGCTGAGAATGATGGTTTCCAGCTGCATCCATGTCCCTACAAAGGACACGAATTCATCCTTTTTTATGGCTGCATAGTATTCCATGGTGTATATGTGCCACATTTTCTTAATCCAGTCTGTCACTGATAGACATTTGGGTTGATTCCAAGTCTTTGCTATTGTGAATAGTGCCGCAATAAACATATGTGTGCATGTGTCTTTATAGCAGCATGATTTATAATCCTTTGCGTATACACCCAGTAATGGGATGGCTGGGTCATATGGTACTTCTAGTTCTAGATCCTTGAGGAATCGCCAAACTGTCTTCCATAATGGTTGAACTAGTTTACAATCCCACCAACAGTGTAAAAGTGTTCCTATTTCTCCACATCCTCTCCAGCACCTGTAGTTTCCTGACTTTTGAATGATTGCCATTCTAACTGGTGTGAGATGGTATCTCATTGTGGTTTTGATTTGCATTTCTCTGATGGCTAGTGATGATGAGCATTTTTTCATGTGTCTGTTGGCTGTATGAATGTCTTCTTTTGAGAAATGTCTGTTCTTATCCTTTGCCCACTTTTTGATAGGGTTGTTTTTTTCTTGTAAATTTGTTTGAGTTCTTTGTAGATTCTGGATATTAGCCCTTTGTCTGATGAGTAGATTGCAAAAATTTTCTCCCATTCTGTGGGTTGCCTAGAACAGGCTTTCAAAAACCTGAAAAAGGCATTAACTGAGGTCCCCACTCTAGCTCTCCCAAATATCTTAAACCCATTTCACCTTTTCATTCATGAAAGCCAGGGAGTTGCTAAGGGTGTGGTCACTCAGACTTTAGGGCCCTGGAGACGCCCAGTAGCCTATTTGTCTGAGAGACTGAACCCTGTGACCTCTGGATGGCCAAGTTGTCTGCGAGCCATAGCAGCACCAGCAAGCCTAGTCCAGGAGACTGACAAATTGACTCTAGGTCAAAATTTAACCCTTATGGCTCCTCATGCCATAGAGACTTTGCTACAAAGTGCTTCTGGCAAATGGAGGTCAAATGCTCACATCCTGCAGTATCAGAGTTTACTGTTAGATAAGCCTCGTTTGACTTTCTGTCCCACTAGGTGTTTAAATCCAGCTACTTTACTCCCTGATCCAGACTTCACTACACCTGTCCATGACTGCGAGGAACTCTTAGAAACTACGGAAACTGGCCGACCTGATCTCCAAGATGTGGCCCTAAAGAAGGCGGATACCACCGTGTTTACAGACGGTAGCATCTTCCTCAAACAAGGAGTACGAAAGGTTGGTGCAGCCGTTACTACAGAGACAGATGTGCTGTGAGCCAAAGCGTTGCCGGCAGGTACCTTGGCACAGAAGTCTGAATTAATCGCCCTCACTCAGGCTCTCCGATAGGGTAAAAATAAGTGTATTAACATTTACACTAACAGCAGGTATGCTTTTGCTACTGTACATGTACACAGAGCCATCTATCGAGAGAGGGCTACTCACCTCAGCAGGAAAAACTATTAAAAACAAAGACAAAATTTTAGCCCTGCTTGAAGCTGTTTGGCTTCCTCAGCAAGTGGCTGTAATTCACTGCAAAGGACATCAAAGAGAGAGCACGGCTGTTGCCCGTGGTAACCAAAGAGCAGACTCTGCAGCTCCGGAGGCAGCTTGGCTTCCAGTCGTGCCTCTGACCCTGCTACCTGCAGTGTCCTTTCCACAACCTGACTTGCCAGACAACCCAAAATATTCCCCAGAAGAAGAAAAACAAGCTTCAGATCTTCAGGCCAGTAAAAACCGGGAAGGTTGGTGGATTCTTCCTGATTCCAGAATCCTCATGCCCTGAGCCCTCGGGGAAACTTTAATCAGCCATCTACATTCTACCACCCATTTAGGAGGAGTAAAACTGGCCCAGCCTCTAAGGAGCCATTTCAAGATCCCCCACCTTCAGGACTTAGCTGATGAAGCAACTCTTCACTGTACGGCTTGTGCTCAGGTAAATGCCAAGCAATGTTCCAAACCCAGCCCAGGCCACTGTCTGCAGAGACTCACCAGGAGAAAAGTAGGAATTGACTTTACAGAGATAAAACCGCACCGGGCAAAGTATAAATACCTCCCGGTGCTAGTAGACACCTTTTCCGGGTGGACTGAGGCATTTGTCACCAGAAGCGAAACTGCCACGACAGTCGTTAAGTTTGTACTAAATGAAATCATCCCAAGACACCGGCTGCCTGTTGCCATAGGGTCTGATAATGGGCCAGCCTTCACCTCATCCATAGCTCAGTCAGTCAGCAAGGTATTAAACATCAGCTGGAAACTCCATTGTGCCCCAGAGCTCTGGACAGGTAGAATGCATGAACTGCACCCTAAAAATACTCTTACAAAATTAATTCTAAAGACCGGTGAAGATTGAATGAGACTCTTCCCTTTAGCCCTTCTTAGAGTAAGATGCACCCCTTACCAAGCTGGGTTTCCACCTTTTGAAATTATGTATGGAAAGGCTCTGCCTATCTTACCTAGGTTGAGAGACACCCATTTAGCAGAAATCTCTTAAGGTAATTTGTTACAGTACTTGTAGTCTCTCCAGCAGGTACGAGACATCATCCAGACGCTTGTCCAGGGAGCACACCCCAATCCAGTTCCTGACCAGATGGGACTCTGCCACTCTTTCCAGCCAAGTGACCTGGTGTATGTTAAAAAGTTCCAGAAAGCAGGATTCATTCCTGCCTGGAAAGGACCTCATACCATCATCCTCACCATGCCGACGGCTCTAAAGGATATGTATTTGCAAACACTACTTGGAAGGCAAGAACCTCCAAAGGAGTCTCTTTTGTAGTCGATTTATGTACTTTATTCCCAGAGCCTACCCGTACCCATGAAGAGCAATGCAATCTGCCAGTCATAGGAGCAGGAATCGTTGACCTGGCTGCAGGATTCAGACACACAGGAAACCGGACTGCATGTGGGAGCTCCAAAGGTGCAGAAAAAGGACTCCAGAGTGTTGATTTTTACCTCTGTCCTGGAAATCACCCTGACTCTTGTTGTTCAGATTCCTATCAGTTTTTCTGCCCTCACTGGTCATGTGTAACCCTGGACACTTACTCTGGAGGATCAACCCAGTCCTCAACCCTCTCCATAACTCGCACTTCCTGTCCTAGACAGTGTACTATAAGAAATTGCAACCCTCTTACTATAACTATCCATAATTGTAATTCCGCTCAATGGTATTATGGCATGTCTTGGGGATTAAGGCTTTATATCTCAGATTTTTATGCTGGAACTATGTTCACCATTCAGTAAAATATCCTGGTCCCATGGAACCCTCCTAAGCCAATCAGACCTGTAACTGATTTAAGCGACCCTATGTTCCAAAAACACCAAGATAGGGTCAATTTAACTTTCCAGCTACTCCTGGTTCCTAAATCTCAATTACAATGACAACATCTCCAACCCAGCCTGATGTCCATTCTGGACAGGGCGTGTCACCTCCTTAATCTCACCCAGCCTAAACTAGCCTGAGATTGTTGGTTGTGCCTAAAAGCCAAACCCCCATATTATATTAGTTTAGGAGTGGAGACCATGTTCAAGGTTAACTCTCTTCCTTGTCATACACGACCCCATGCCCTTACACTAGGAGACGTGACAGGGAATGCCTCCTGTCTAATTAGCCATGGGTATAACTTATCTGCTTCTCCCTTTCAGGCCACTTGTAATCAACCTCTACTTACTTCCTTAAATGCCTCAGTTTCCTACCAGGCACCTAACAATACCTGGTTGGCTTGTACTTCAGGCCTCACTCACTGCATCAATTGGCTGAACCCGGACCTTTCCTGTGTGTGTTGGTTCATGTACTCCCCCAGGTCTATGTGTACAGTGGGCCAGAAAGGCAACTTCGTATTGCTCCCCCTGAATTGCATTCCAGGTTTCGCCGAGCTGCCCCACTCCTAGTACCCCCCCCCCAGCCTGCCTTAGCATAGCTAGGTCAGCAGCCATTGGCATGGCTGCCCTGGTTCAGGGAGAAACTGGACTAATGTCCATGTCTCAGCAAGTAGATGCTGATTTAAGCAATCTCCAGTCAGCCATAAATATGCTACATACCCAGGTAGAGTCTCTAGCTGAAGTAGTTCTTCAAAACCGCCGAGGCTTAGATCTACTATTTCTCTCCCAAGGAGGGTTATGTGCCACCCTAGAAGAGAGTTGCTGTTTCTATGCCAATCAGTCTGCAGTCATAAAAGATACTCTCCAAAGAGTGTGAGAAAATCTAGATAGATGCCAACAAGAATGAGAAAGTAACACCCCCGGTATCAAAGCATGTTCAACTGAAATCCAAGGCTAACTACTCTAATTACTAGATTGGCAGGACCCCTTCTCCTCCTCTTGTTAAGTTTAATCTTTGGGCCTTGTATATTAAATTGACTCCTTAGCTTTGTAAAGCAGCACATAGCTTCTGTCAAACTTATGTGTCTCAGAACCCAGTATAACACCCTTGCTATGACTGAAGAATCAACTATTTGATTCCTCAAAACATAAGTGGGGAATGTGATACCCTAGCTTGTTTTAATCTGAGTGACCCTCTCCTAGCAGAGAGAGCCGCACAGACTCCATTTTAGTTTCTTCACTTGCAGCCCCCTTTATCCCCCTTAATGGAATAACTAGCGCAAGCTGACTCCAAGCACATCCAAGAATGCACCTGCTGATAAGATATTGAGGCAGGCTGTACCAGCAGCTCCTGGGAATGTGCTCCATGCAAGGTACTTAAAAGCCCCTGCATTTATCTCTTAGTGATAATTTAAGCCTCTGCACCTGCAACTGTTTATTTTTTGTAACTGCTTCTATAACCAATTTTTTTTTTAACTTTTTGCCTGTTCTGCTTCTGTAAAACTGCTTCAGTTAAACTCCCCCTCCCCTATTTAGACCATAGTATAAAAGAAAATCTAGCCCCTTCTTCAGGGCCGAGAGAATTTTGAGCGCTAGCTGTCTCTCGGTCACCGGCTAATAAAGGACTCCTTAATTTGTCTCAAAGTGTGACGTTTCTCTATAACTCATTTGGTTACAACAAATGGAGCTCCAGAAATGTTTCTACTCTAGTAGAAAATCAGCCTGAAGGGCAAAGCCACTGGGAAGCTTTGATATACAAATACCAGTCATTAGAAACTGAGTCCGTCCAATATGGCAATTCCCACCCTCTTCTCCTTGTCGCACTGTGTGCCAAGTATCATGGCTGCCTCCAGATAACCCAACGTATGCAGGACATTATGGCACCCTATATTTGCATATTAAAAGGCTAGCAGGGCCAGTTTTTTCATGGGCTATGTGAATTGCATACCTGATCAAACCAGTCCCCTGGGCCCTATGCAAATCATACACCACTTCCTCCAGCCTCCTAGTATAGCCGACTGTTTTCCACTACACTCGGGGTTTCCTCACTTGGCTTGGAGCCCCCCTCTCTCTATCTCTGTGCGGGGGAGTTTCTACCTTCTTTCTTTCCTATTAAACACTCCACTCCTTAAAACTACTCCACATGTGTCCATGTAATTTTATCTAATCGGCATGAGGCAAAGGACCCTGGTTTTCCTCCGTTCATTGGAGCTGTATCACAAAGTATGAGTACTGATGGAATGGTGGCAAAGCTGGTGTCCAGAGTGCAAGTATGCACAGAGTGACCACAGTTCTAAGGACCAGGGCGGTTCTATCTTACAGTGGCTCTTGCTCTAGTTTCTGAAATGCAGTGGTATGTGTGCTATGGCTGTGAAAATGGGTTCTGGAGTGTGGACATGGAGTGGCCATGGCTCCAGGTCCAGGGTGGCCATGGGGTTGGAGAGGTAGTAGCCCTTGTCCTAGACCAGCACAATAAAACCTCCTTTTTAAAGGAGTGGATTCAGAAGTGTTTCCTTCTTCAGGAGTTTTGCCTCACCAATAGTTGAATACCCCAGTGACAAAAACTGCTGGTGCCCTCTACACAGCAGGCAATTGGAGACCACGGTGGCACCCACTGCATTAATGATACTGATGAGTTCCACCCTTATTCTTTGTTACTAGCTTTCTCCAGACATCTCAAGTATGCCAACCTACCCAACAATACATTCTGTGCAGTTATTCTCCATTTTTTGTTGCAGGATCTTAATTGGAATCTTGAACTCTTTCAAGGCTATTTTCATTCAAAGATAGCTGTCTAATTGTTAGTTTTTGTGGTAGGATGAAGAATAATTTCCCACTCTTCCATTTTTCTGGCATCAATCCTGCATCAGATATTTTGGAACTCTGATGTTTGATGTTTACTATTGTTATATATTTTTAGTGAATTGATGCTTTCCTTAGTATATAATTTCCTCTTTAGTCTCTTGCAACAGTATTTTACTTACAGTTAAATACTGTTGGCTGATGTTTGTATAGCCAACCCAACTATATTTTGGTTACTGTTTTCATGTAATGTCTTTTACCATGCTTTACTTTTGTAATAAATCTTGTCATCTTTTTGTTAAAACTTGAGCATTTATAAAACAGCTACCTACCTTCTCATTCTTTTCAAGCTGGTTTGGTATCAAGGCAGTTCTGTACTTTGCTGCTGGGTATTATTTGGACTTTAAGATTAACTCAAAATGAAATATTAAGGCCTCTGGCCTTTTCTGAGCATGCAACATACACATATCTGGGCTTGTTTGTGGTTTTTTCAATTTTCTTGTATACATAGCTGCTTTTTAGTGTCTTAATTTCCCAAAGAATCTCACCCCAGAATCGCCTCAGAGCCTTAGGTGGTCTGTTATGTCTCTTCACCCGTAATAACTTTCCCCAGGCATCTGTAGATTTTAGCCTCCCTGCAGCTTTCTCAGCAGCACTCTTTTCTTCTCCCTGTCTGAGATCTGAGTTGCATCACTGTTCTGTGCCTGAGATCCAAGTTAGGCAAAACAGAGACCAGTTATTCAGGCAGTCCCCAGACAGGTTAGAATATTACAGTTAAGATCTGCTGTGCTCCCTTCAGTTTCAAAGGAGGGAATTGAAAGGTAAGCTACCACTTTCTTCAGACCAAGACTGCTCCATGCCAGGGAAGGAGTAGGGCAATGGTGAGTCAAAATGTCAAACAATTGCCTACTGTTTTGAATGTCATTTAAAAAAAAATGGTCATTCAGTTGATGGTTATAGACCCTTGACACTTTTCTGGATCTTTCATACGATAATGTTAACCAGTTTGTTTTGTGTTTTTGTTTGTTTTTTCTGCCTTTTTTTTCCCCCATGAGGACTTGGAGCTTCTTAACGCACCAATTTACCCATGTCACTTATCTAATCTATATCTTTAAATTGAACTACTAATATTTACACTTAAGGTAATTATTGATATGTTAGTATTTAAATATTTTATTTAATTACTTGTTTTCTGTGTTTCTTATTCTTTTCTTCCTTTCTGCTTTCCTGTTAATTATTTAAACATTCTTGGAATTGACCTTGATTATTTTTATTGTATAATTTTTTATATTTTCTTTGTGGTTGCTCTGTGTACTATAATATATGTAAATTTGAGGCTGCATGCTTCAGTAGTCTAGCCTGCCTAATTTCTAATGGATGAAGGAAATGAACATGGAAGCACACCAGGGATTTCCCATTTATGCTACTGGGCAGAGCAACAATTGCTTGTGAGCACAAGATGCTCATGGCTAGCTGACACTGTGGCTGGGACTCCAGGGACATCCCAGAAGCTGCCAAGAACACTTTGTCTCGGGGATTCTACCTTCTTTTCCCTTATCGCAACAGCTGCCAGTAACACTTCAGTAATGCAAGCAAACATGCTGTTTGGGGTAGTTAATGGGTTTCAAGACTGAGTTAGTCACTCTGGTGTGTACAACTTGGAACACCCTTCCTATTCATTTCTGCTTTTCCTTGGAATAAGCCACTTTATGGTTGTATTCAGTTTGGGTACCTGGTAGAAAAAGGAATAGTTGTCAGAATTTTACCCAATTTGAGAACTAGTTCATTTATATTTGTCTGTTTTTGTGGATCCCAGTCTTACATATTTCAAAACATGGAAAAGTTCAAACACATGGCAGATTTTCTGGGACTCCAGCTGGTTACACAATACAGCCCATTTTTGCTCACATTTTAAACTGATGGGATAATTACAACAATAAAAATTCAGAACTCACATGGTTAACTGGCAACTGTAAAGTTAAACAGAGTCTTCTAAAGCTCTCTGTTTATCTTTTCTTTTCTGAATCTGCTGTTATTAAGATACTGGTGTTGAGATAAAACTATAATTCAAAGTTAGTTGAAGCTTTTGTTTTGCTTATATAGTTCAGCTAGTTCTAACTAAAATATAGACATTAATAGCTCATTTAGATCTGATGAAAAAGATAAAAGAAGTTTTTCAAAAATTAAACTACCATGGAAACTGTTACTCAGGATTTTGGTCAACAACCTTCATTGGGTTAGCTATCAGGGCAAACAAAATGTAGCCATGTAAATAGGCTCCAATTTTATCTGATAAATAATTTGAATTCAAGTATCTTTTATAGGACAGTGAGTTTGTGATGCTGTCTCGTGGCTAGAATTCCAAAGTGACTGGATCTTTGTGTTTGTATATATATGTTTACATGTATTTATATGTATGTGCATGTATTATATCATGTGTTGTGTTTAACATGCTACAAAATTAATTTATAAGTGAGTATTCATAAATTAAATCCAAAATGCCTATCAAGTTCACATGAATTGAATCATCTTTGGAAAATAAAAAGGATTTTAAAAGTATCAGTAAAATAAAAATATAAATGTTTTAAGAATTCTTAACATATATTTTTGTCTATGTTTACTGATTAGGTAAGTTTTATATTTGTCTCTGTTAGAAATGTTAAGACATCAGAATGTGACACAAAATGTATAGTACTATAAACAGAGGCAAAAACAGAATAATCTTTGTGTGATTTTTGATAAGTAAGACCAATTTAATATTGTTGGTTTAATAAAAAAGAGTTGAATCTTCAGAGTTATTGGCACAAGGCCCATGTATTTAAATTTAAGATTATAGCTTAGGTAAACACCTGATGTTCACAGGCTTTAAAAATGGTTAATAGGAAAAAAATCCTAGTTATCATACAATTTCATAAGTTGTGTTCTTATTGAGAAACAAGTAATTTTATGTTATTTGGAGGTTATTTAAATGTTAGAAATGAACTGGTAAGTAGAATAGAAAAGTATGAAAAAGTTATGAATATAAATATGTATTTTGGTAAAAAGGTTATTTTTAAAAAAGAAAGTGATTTTGTATGAGAAAATACCTTATACATTGAATTTTTTGTGAAATAAAACAACTGGTTATTTAAGAAAGAGGTAGTACAGGACAAGTCAGAAATTCAAAGCATATCATAGACGGTCTGTGTAAATCATGACAGGACTTGCCAGGCAAGGGTTATTTCACAAACTCCTATAATTTAAAAGTAATCTGTATTCTAAGTGCCACAAGGTTTTGTTTTAGTTTGTGTTTTTTTCTCTATCAGTCAAACTAGCACTGGCCTTGAGATCAGCTGACTGACTTCCAACTCCTGTTCCACCAGTAATAACTACAGCTTTAATTAGAGAAGAGATTAATTTTAATAACTTTCTCCCAATAAAAGACCACTGACCATGGACTAGTTCTGGCCAATTTACAGAAATTGCACATGAGAGTGCCTTTGTGTCCTGAAAAGACTGTTTGACACATACAGCCTTTTTAAATGTTAAGTTTCCACCCAAAAATGAACATGAGTCATATATTACATGCATATTTGTTTCATACACATTTGTCGGGACCACTTTCATGACTATTCATAACTCCCCCCACCTATTAAATATGTATATTTAGCTAACCTGTCATCAATTCCCACAGGAGCTCGAAGTACAATTGAGAGTGACAAACATGTGCTATAATTGAGACTAAATGCTATGTGTACATCGAAGATAACTCCAGAAACATACCCTCAGCCCTATATGACATGCACAAGAAAATTGAACTATGTCTTATCCACAATGCCCTTAAATCAATGACTCTTTTTATGATTTGGATCAGGCCCCACCTGGTGAAAAAAAAAAGTTGCTCATAATTTGAGTCATGATTATAAGGATCAGTGTATTCTACTGCTGTAGACTGTATTGTTGTTATACACTCAACATGATGCTCTAGCAGATCTCTTTTGTAAGTTCAGGGTCTTGCAAATACTTTCAACTCCATGTGGATAGGTTTCATTCCACCATCCCCTAACCATACTCCTTTTCAGCAGGAAGTAACCAAAATGAACACATTACCCCTTTTCCATAGAAATGGAATGAAACTTGACAGTGGGGTTGGGGGTTGTAACCAGGGACCTCAATTTTAAAAATCACCCACTTTCTTTTTCTTCCTTCCCTTCCCTCTCACCTCTTCATTCCTTCCCCCTCTAGACACTCTCTTCTGGCAGTGCATGCTTGTTTAAAAAATTCCATAGGTTAATCTTGAAACAAACTACACAAAGGGCCCTGTGAAATCCTCTTGCCTAGGGGGAGTTGGAAACAAAGCCAACCACCATGGGCTGAAGTTAACACAAGCCAGACCTCTGGATAAGTGATTACCCAAGAGAGCCATCTGAACAAGATACACACTGGCTGCAACCTGGACCACTCCCACATGTCTCTCATACCAAGTTTCCCTTTAAAAGCCCTATGGTAAACTTTAAATTTTGAGATGGTACTTTGGAACTCTGATTCACCAACTTCTTGTTTTGTTGGTTCTTTCATTAAATCTGCTTTTCCTCCCACCAACCCTCACCTGTTGTTTTCTGGTTTTGGAGTTGCAAGCAGTCAAACCTAAGTCCAGCTGCATTATCACAGCCTATTGATATGAAGGTTTTACGATCTTATCGAATATGGAAAACTATATCCATTTAGATCCCTTTACTATCTACTTTTTTTTCCAAATTGTACTGTAAGTTCTGGGGTACATGTGCGGAATGTGCAGGTTTGTTACATACGTATACATGTGCCATGGTGGTTTGCTGCACCCATCAACCCATCATTCACATTAGGTATTTCTCCAAATGCTATCCCTCCCCTAGCCCCACATCCCCTGACAGGCTCCAGTGTGTGATGTTCCCCTCCCTGTGTCCATGTGTTCTCATTGTTCAACTTCCACTTATGAGTGAGAACATGTCGTATTTGGTTCTCTGTTCTTCCATTAGTTTGCTGAGAATGATGGTTTCTAGTTTCATCCATGTCCCTGCAAAGGACATGAACTCAACCTTTTTTATGGCTGCATAGTATTCCATGGTGTATATGTGCCACCTTTTCTTTATCCAGTCTATCATTGATGGGCATTTGGGTTGGCTCCAAGTTTTTGCTATTGTAAACAGTGCCGCAATAAACATACATGTGCATGTGTCCTTGTAGTAGAATGATTTATAATCCTTTGGGTATATACCCAGTAATGGGATTGCTGGGTCAAATGGTATTTCTAGTTCTAGATCCTTGAGGAATCGCCACACTGTCTTCTGCAATGGTTGAACTAATTTACACTCCCACCAACAGTGTAAAAGCATTCCTATTTCTCCACATCCTCTCCAGCATCTGTTGTTTCCTGACTTTTTAATGATTGCCATTCTAGCTGGAATGAGAAGTTATCTCATTGTGGTTTTTATTTTCATTTCTGTAATGACCAGTGATGATGAGCATTTTTTCATACGTTTGTTGGCTGCATAAATGTTTTCTTTTGAGAAGTGTCTGTTCATATCCTTCGCCCTCTTTTTGATGGGGTTGTTTTTTTCTTGTAAATTTGTTTAAGTTCCTTGTAGATTCTGGATATGGGTACTTTGTCAGATGGATAGATTGCAAAAAGGTTCTCCCATTCTGTAGGTTGTCTGTCCACTTTGATGATAGTTTCTTTTGCTGTGCAGAAGCTCTTTAGTTTAATTAGATCCCATTTGTCAATTTTGGCTTTTGTTGCAATTGTTTTTGTTGTTTTATTCATGAAGTCTTTGCCCATGCCTATGTCCTGAATGGTATTGCCTAGGTTTTCTTCTAGGGTTTTTATGGTTTTAGGTCTTATATTTAAGTCTTTAATCCATCTTGAGTTAATTTTTGTGTAAAAATTAAAGGGATCCAGTTTCAGCTTTCTGCATATGATTAGCCAGTTTTCCCAACAACATTCATTAAATAGGGGATCCTTTCCCCATTGCTTGTTTTTGTCAGGTTTGTCAAAGATCGGATGGTTGTACATGTGTGGTGTTATTTCTGAGGCCTCTGTTCTCTTCCATTGTTCTATATATCTGTTTTGGCACCAGTACCATGCTGTTTTTGTCTGTTTGCTTGTTTGTTTTTGTTTTTTGAGATGGAGTCTCGCTCTGTCACCCAGGTTGGAGTGCAGTGGTGTGATCTCAGCTCACTGCAAGCTCCACCTCCAGGATTCATGCCATTCTCCTGCCTCAGCCTCCTGAGTGGTTGGGACTACAGGTACCCGCCACCACACCCAGCTAATTTTTTGTAATTTTTTAGTAGAGATGGGGTTTCACTGTGTTAGCCAGGATGGTCTCGATCTCCTGACCTCATGGTCTGCCCACCTTGGCCTCCCAAAGTGCTGGGATTACAGGCATGAGCCACCGTGCCTTGCCTCCATGCTGTTTTAATTACTGTAGTCTTGTAGTATAGTTTGAAGTCAGGTAGCGTGATGCTTCCAGCTTTGTTCTTTTTGCTTAGGATTTTCTTGGCTATGTGGGCTCTTTTTTGGTTCCATATGAAATTTAAAGTAGTTTTTCCAATTCTGTGAAGAAAGTCAATGGTGGGTGCTGGGGATATCCTTGAATCTGTAAATTACTTTGGGCAGTATGGCCATTTTCACGATATTGATTCTTCCTATCCATGAGCATGGAATGTTTTTCCATTTGTTTGTGTCCTCTTTTATTTACTTGAGCAGTGGTTTGTAGTTCTCCTTGAAAAGGTCCTTCACATCCCTTATAAGTTGTATTCCTAGGTATTTTATTCTCTTTGTAGCATTTGTGAATGGGAGTTCACTCATGATTTGGCTCTCTGTCTGTTCTTGGTGTATAGGAATGCTTGTGATTTTTGCACACTGATTTTGTATCCTGAGACTTTGCTGAAGTTACTTATCAGCTTAAGGAGATTTGGGGCTGAGACATATGATGGAGCTACTTATCAGCTTAAGGAGCTTCAATGGAGTTATGGGAGATTAACTCAGCTTCTTGAATCTGTTAATCTCTATATTTTACCAAATAGGGAGGTGTTTCAGCCATTGCTATTCTTGCTAATTTTAATGTTTTGTCATTTTCCCCACACTTCTCTCAGTCTCTGTTCATATTTTAAGATCTATTTTCTTTGTGTTTCTTATATTTTGTAAATTTTATAAATTTTACTGATTTTTCTTCATGTTTACTAATTCCATCTTCTACGACACTCTATTTTTAGCCCATCCAGAAAGCATTCGTATTCCTGCTAATGTATATTTCAGTTATTATAATTTCTATTTAGTTTTCATTTTATGGCTTGTATTTATTTGCTTAAATTCTTATTTTGCCTCAAAAATTCATGTTTTTGAGGCATTTTATGACATCTGTTTTAAAATTCTTGTTAAAATTTCAACATCTGATTTGTCTCAGTGTTAGCATCAGTTGACTAGTGTTTCTTATTCACGTTGTGGTTTTCTTTGTACCTGGTATGATGGTTGGTTTTCAGTTGTATTCTAGACATTTTGTCTATTTTGTTAGGAGACTGTTTTCTATTTAAATCTTTAACTCTAGCAAAGAGTCACTATGTTTAGGTGTGGTACTCAAGTGTTGGCCTATTTTTGTTAGCTATGGTTCTGAGGACAGCTTAATTTCCAAAGCTTTTGTGGCGCTATTATGGTTTGCTTTGTTTATCTTATGCATCTGGGGTTCCCAATGTTCCTGTTTGTTCTGCCTGAGAGTATGAAGAGTCTCCCAAATGACACATCCTTATTTCTCTACTTGGTGAAGAGATTCTCCATGCAAGCCCTCTGGAACTGAGTGCTTTAATTTGGGCAGTTTGTCGTGGGAACCCTCTTTACAGAAGAGACAGAAAACTTCTAGATCAGACATCGTTATAGCAGAATGCACTTTTTGGAGCCAACTTGCTGTCTGGTGTCTCAGTGGTTAAAAAAAAAAAAAAAAAAAAAAAAAAAAAAAAAGAATATCAGGAGCAACAGGAGTGGAGAGGGTGTTCCTGTCCCAGGTTGCTGTTTTGGTCAAATTATCCTTGCTGATAATCCTAGCTTGATAGAGTCGGCCACACCAAAAGACTGCTTAGGTGAGAATTTTCCTTAAAAAAAAAGTTTCATGAATAAATTATGTTAAATTATAACAAAGTATTTAGAATGATTAAACATTTTCAAGAGTCTGCAATTACAAATAAATCACTGTAAAGAGAGGCCAATTATTGGAAACACTAAATATTCCAGGTTAAAGATGCCCTGAGTGACTGAAGCCATGAAGCATTGTTTCTTCATGGGAAAAGAACTAGGATCCAGTCATAAAGCTATGTAAAACAGCTCTTAAGCCTATACTCAAGTTTAGAGGTAAGAGAAGTTTTATGTTATGGCCAAAATGCCTCCAGCAGATCCTCCATTCATTGAACTTATTTAAAGACCAGGGGCAAAGAAATCATGTCTCCTTCATGTTTTTCTTTTTTAGATGGATAGTAACAATACAAAAGAATTGAAAGGTTGGTATGATACAAAGCACACATTTATCAGACAAAATTTTTGCTATAGTTTTGAACTGGGAGACTAAAAAATTAATGAATAAATATTTAGTTGAAACAGTAGTAACTTTGCATTTAGATTATAAAGTAGAGTAGTTCATTTCATCATTTCCAGAAAGTGAATAAGCTAGATGATAGGGCAGACAGACTGCTCAAGTGTTAAGGACAAGTGTTTATAGGAGTAAAGTGTAAGGTTAGTATTTTAATGGAAAAGTAATATAATTTGTATTTACAGAGTATTTTACAGCTTATGGTATGTTTTATGTCTATAATCAATTTGGTATAAATTACCATATCATGTAAATGTCATGATTATTCACAGGATTGCTGGTTTCAAAGCAATTGAAATTAAAATTTAGTACATCCGTGCACTAAAATGTAAGGAATTTCACTTGTTTATAAGTCCTTTATGTTGTTACTCAGAAAATGTTTACCCCTACTTATTCACTATTCTAAGTAACATGGTGATCTTATTTACAACTGTACAGTTTATTATAAGTAGATAGTTTAATAATAAAGAATGAGAAGAGAAAAGGAGAGGGGTCCTAATGGCAAGAAGGTTAAACTCTTCACTATAAGACAGAATACAGAGTTGAACAAGGCCTAGGAGCAAGGAACCCCCTTTCCTAGAGGAAATAAGGATACCTAGCATTAATATATTGGGGTTTAAATATGATTACTACAATAAAAAGAAGTAACACTCCATGAATATGTGGGTGAAAACACAGCAGGAGTAAAGAAAGGAGATAGGCCTAGAACACTGTCTTGTTAAAAAAAAAAAAGTAAGGAATTTCTAAATAATAATAAAGTGATGTGAAAGAGACAGCAGGAACCAGCTGGAAGTGCTCTCACGGACAAAATATGGAAAAAAAAATATTAGCATTAAAAAATTACTAATAGTAAAGGAAGGAGGGAATGGATAACATAAACCTGAATCTATAAATAAATAAATAAATAAATAAATAAATAGTTCTTCCTTAGAGTTGAACATTAACTAAAACATCTACAATTGATGGAGTTAGAAAATGATCATTTGGCAGCCATTATAGTGACCATTGATTTATGCAAAAATCATCAATGTGGCCGGGCGCGGTGGCTCACGCCTGTAATCCCAGCACTTTGGGAGGCCGAGGCGGACGGATCACAAGGTCAGGAGATCTAGACCACGGTGAAACCCCGTCTCTACTAAAAATACAAAAAATTAGCCAGGCGCGGTAGTGGGCGCCTGTAGTCCCAGCTACTCAGGAGGCTGAGGCAGGAGAATGGCGTGAACCCGGGAGGCGAAGGTCGCAGTGAGCCGAGATCGCGCCACTGTACTCCAGCCTGGGGGACACAGCGAGACTCCGTCTCAAAAAAAAAAAAAAAAAAAAAAAAAAAAAAAAAAAATCAATGTAAGCCATAAGTAGTGAGTGAAAGTTTGATATAAGGCAATATCACAAAATTTCCAAGAATTTTTCCAGAAAGTATTAATTACAAAGGGAAATTGGTAACTTCGTGGCTTAGAAACATGTGGATACACACACACACCCACACACACACACCCACACCCACACACAAATACAAATGCAGATGGGACAACATATAGCAATTTAGAAATCTGGTACTTCACCCCCCACCCCGCCCCCCCCCGGCCATAGTCTCACTCCATCGCCCAGGCTGGAGTGCAGTGGTGCAATCTCGGCTCAGTGAAAACTCCGCCTCCCCGATTCAAGCGATTCTCCTGCCTCAGCCTCCCGACTAGCTGAGATTACAGGCCTGTGCAACCATGCCTGGTTGATTTTTGTTATTTTAGTAGAGATGGGGGTTTTTCCATGTTGGCCAGGTTGGTTGAACTGCTGACCTCAGGTAATCTGCCCTACTCGGTCTGCCAAAGTGCTAGGATTACAAGCCTGAGCCTCCACACTTGGCTGGTATTACTTTTTTGAACTTGTCTATAAGTTTTACACTATATCAGAATGAAAAGTTACAACAAGAAGCAAGAGAGTACAGAAAAACTAAAAAGTAGCTATAGGTATACAAAGATACAAAGAATGCAGAAGTCTGTATTATTTACTCAGTGTAAAACAGGCTTGAAGATGTCAATAACCCTTCAGGCATTTCCTGCAAGCTGTACACTAAAAGCCCAGACTTCATCAACATGCAATATATCTACATAACAGAACTGCACTTGTACTCTCTAAATCAATAAAAATAAAAACTAAAAATTGGAATTTGGCACCCCACTGCCTGGGTTCAATTCTTGGAGCCATTATTTACTAGCTAATAACCTTTGGAAAATTTAGTAACCCCTTTGTGCACTGCTATCATTTGTAAAATTGTAATGATAATTATATATTTTTATAAGGTTGTGATGACAATTAAATGAGTTGGTTATGTAAATTGCTTAGAATGAAAGAATATTTGGCACATAATAAAATTCCAGTAAACATTGTTATTATTATATTAATGTGAAGCATTATTACTGAAGCTAATAATTATGATCCTTCAAGAAAGTTTGGAACATATTGAAATAACTTTCTTTAAGAGTAGAAAAAGCTATATAAAATATATATGAATTTTCCTCCTCAAAATGTATCATGTAAAAATTTGAAATTGTTTAAAACCAATGATAAACATAAAAATTTTTAAATAGAGGAAAAAACATATGTGTACAAAGAAACAAAGATAAGGATTTTTTTAAAATTTCACAATAATGCAACCAAGAAAATAGTGAAGCAATATGTTTAACGTACTGAAAAGAAAAATATCCGACCAGGCGTGGTGACTCACACCTGTAATCCCAGTACTTTGGGAGGCTGAGGCGGGTGGTTCACTTGAGGTCAGGAGTTCAAGACCAGCCTGGCTAACACGGTGAAACCCCATCTGTACTAAAAATAAAAAAAGTAGTCAGGCATGGTGGCCGGCGCCTATAATTCCAGCTACTCAGAAGGCTAAGGCAGGAGAATTGCTTGAACCTGGGAGGCAGAGGTTGCAGTGAGCCAAGATCATTCCACTGCACTCCAGCCTGGGCGATAGAGTGAGACAAAAGAAAGGAAAAGAAAAAGAAAAATATTCAAAAACTAAAATGTTATATACAGTAACTAAGTAGATAACTATAAGGAATTCTTAAAGTCATTACTTAAATATTTGTAAAGATAATCACTTTTTAAAAGTAAACAGTAATAGTCTGGAATTGTGTGGTTAATATCCATAGAAATAAAGTATATGACAGTCACAGTACAAAAGACACAAGGGCATAAATGGAATTATAGCATTATGAGGTTATTATACTGTATGTGCATTGGTAAAATGTAACTTTCAGGTAGGTGATAAAAGTGAAAATGAATACTATATATAAATACTAAAACAATAATTAAAATAAGACAAGGAAGAGTTACAGTGAATTAAATAGCAAAAAGAGATTAAATGGGATCATAAAAAACCTTCAAACTTACATACGATCACTTTAAATGTAAATGATCTGATCACCTTGATTAAAAAGCAGAAATCATTAAATTTAATAAAGGATCAAAATCCAAGTCTATGTGGCTGACAAGAAGTGCACTTCTTATATTTATAGCACAAAACACCTGTATTAGAAGAGTAAAATCAATCTAAAATCTATTTTCTTTCTTTCTTTTTGTTTGCTTCTGTTGTTTTTACGTTTTTTAGCTTTTATTTTATGTTCAGAAGTACATGTGCAGGATGTGCAGGGTTACTACATAGATAACATGTGTCATGAGGGTTTGTTGTACAGATTATTTCATCACCCATTTATTAAGCCTGATATCCATTAGTTATTTTTTTCTGATCCTCTCCCTCCTCCCACCCTCCAATCTGTGATGGACCCGTGTGTGTTGTTTGCGTCTATCTGTCCATGTATTCTCACTCCCACTTAAAAGTGAGAGGATGCTGTGTTTGGACTTCTGTTCCTGCATTAGTTTGTTAAGGATGATGGCCTCCAACTCCATCCATGTCCCTGTAAAGGACATAATCTCTTTCCTTTTTATGGCTGCATAGTATTGCTTTGTGGATATGTACCAAAGTTTGTGGTATATATGTACCATATTTTCTTTATCCAGTCTGTCATTGATGGGCATTTAAGTTGATTCCATGTCTTTTCTATTGTGAAGCATGCTGCAATGAACATACACAAACATGTGTCTTTATGATAGAACAATTTATAGTCCTTTGAGTATATACCCAGTAATGGGATTGCTGGGTCTAATGGTATTTCTGTCCTTAGGTATCTGAGGAATCACCACACTGTCTTCCACAATGGTTGAACTAATTTACCAACAGTATATAAGCATTTCTTTTTATCCACAACCTCATCAGCATATTTTATTTTTTTGAATTTTTAATAACAGCCATTGTGACTGGTGTTAGATGGCATTTCATTGCAGGTTTGATTTGCATTTCTCTAATGATCAGTGGTGCTGAACTTTTTTTCATATGATTGCTGGCCACATGTATGTCTTCTTTTGATAAGTGTATTTTCACATCCTTTGCCTACTTGTTAATGGGGTTGTTTTTTTCTTGTAAACTTAAGCTCCTTATAGTGATGGATATTAGATCTTTGTTAGATGCATAGTTTGCAAGAATTTTAACCCATTCTGTAGGTTGTCTGTTTACTCTTTTGATGTTTCTTTTGCTGTGTGGTAGCTCTTTAGTTTAATTAGATCCCATTTGTCAATTATTGTTTTTGTTGCAATTGCTTTTAGCATCTTTGTCATGAAATCTTTGCCCATGACTATGACCTGAATGGTATTGCCTAGATTTTCTTTTACAGTTTTTATAGTTTTGTGTTTTACATTTAAGTCTTTAATCCATCTTAATTTTTGTATATGCTGTAAAGAAGAGGTCTAGTTTCAATGTTCTGCATATGGCTAGCCAGTTTTCCCAACATCATTTATTAAATAGGGAATCATTTTCCCAATTCTTGCTTTTGTCAAGTTTGTCAAAGATCAGATAGTTGTAGATGTGCAGTCTTATTTTTGTGTTCTCTATTCTGTTCCATTGCTCTATATGTCTGTTCTTGTAACAGTACAATTCTGGCCCCCAGCTTTGTTCTTTTTGCTTACAATTGCCTTGGCTATTCGGGCTCTTTTTTAGTTCTACATAAATGCTAAAATATATTCTCTAGTTCTTTGAAGAATGTTAGAGGTAGTTTAATGGGAACAGCATTGAATCTATAAATTCCTTTGGGCAGTATGGCAATTTTAACAATATTAATTCTTCCCATTCATGAGCATGGAATGTTCTTCCATTTGTTTATGGCAACTCTGATTTCTTTGAGCAGTGGTTTATAGCTCTCCTTGTAAAAGTCCTTCACTTCCCTTGTTAGCTGTATGCCTAGGTTTTTTACTCTTTTTGTGGCAATTGTTAATAGGAATTTGTTCGTGATTTGGCCTTTGGATTAAAGGTTATTAGAGTATATGAACGCAAGCGATTTTTGCACATAGATTTTGTATCTTGACACTTTGCTGAAGTTGCTTATCAGCTTCACTATGATTTTGGCTATGGGCTGGTCACATACGGCTCTAATTATTTTGAGGTATGGTCCTTCAATATCTAGTTTATTAGGAGTTTTTAACATGAACAGATGTTGAATTTTATCAAAAGCCTTTTCTGCATCTATTGAGATAATCATGTGGTTTTTTACTCTAGTTCTGTGCAGTCTTATTTTGTTTATGTGAGGAATAACATTAATTTGTATATGCTGAACCAACTTTTCATCCTGGAAATAGAGCCTACTTGATCTTGCTGGATATGCTTTTTGATGTACTGTTGGATTCAGTTTGCCAGTATTCTGTTGAGAATTTTTGCATCAATATTCATCAGGGATATTGGACTGAATTATTTTTTGTCACATATCTGCCAGGTCTTGATATCAAGAGATCGCTGGTCTCATAGAATTAAAGAGGAGTCCCTTCTTTTTGATTTTTTGGAAAAGTTTCAGTAGGAATGGTACCAGTACTTCTTTGTACATTCAGCTGTGCATCTGTCTGGTCCTGGGATTTCTTTGTTTGGTTGGTAGGCAATTTATTACTGCCTCAATTTCAGAACTTGTTATTTGTCTCTTCAGGAATTCAATTTCTTCCTGGTTCAGTCTTGGGAGGGTGTATATGTCCAGTAATTTATCCATTTTTTTCCACATTTTCCAGTACATGTGCATAGAGGTGTTTATAGTAGCCTGTGATACTTATATTTCTTTGGGGTCAGTGGTAATATCCCCTTTATCATTTCTGATTGTGTTTATTTGAATTTTCTCTGTCTTCTTTAATAGTTATGGTAGCAGTCTATATTTTATTAATTGTTTCAAAAAGCTCCTGTTTTCACTGATCTTTTGAATTATTCTTTCTGTGTGTGTGTGTGTGTGTCTTTATCTCCTTCAATTCAACCGTGATTTTAGTTATGTATTGTCTTCTTCTAGCTTTGGAATTGTTTGCTCTTGGTTCTCTAGTTCTTTCTTAGTTGTGATGTTAGGTAAGAAACTAGGAAAAACAGTAAATACAACTGAATGTTTTCAATCAATAAAATAATAAATATGAGAGGATGTAGGAATAAAATTCAAAAAAAGAGAAAAATTGATGAAGATAACATCTAGTTATTCAGGAAAATCAATAACATCAATAAACGACTAGCTAAGCTGGTCAGCAAAATAAGAGAGAAGACACAAATTATCAATATAAGATATAAGACAGATGACATTCCTATGACTTCTACATTAGCTGATTTCAAATTATACTACAAAGCTATAGTTATCAAAACATCATGGTACCAATATAAAAATATGTACACAAATCAATGGAACATTATAGAGAACCCAGAAATAAGCCCAAATACTTAAAGCCAACTGATCTTCAACAAAGCATACAAAAACATACACTGGGGAAAGGACACCCTACTCAATAAATGTTTCTGGGGAAACAGAAAAGCCACATATAGAAAAGTGAAATTGGATCCTCATCTCTCAGTTTATACATAAATCAACTTAAGATGGATCAGACACTTAAATCTAAGACCTGAAACCATGAAAATTCTGGAAGGTAACATCAAAAAACCCTTCTAGACATTGGGTTAGGCAAATAATTCATGACTAACATTCCAAAAGCAAATACAGTAAAACAAAAATAAATAAATGAGGCTTAATAAAACCAAAAAGCTTCCTCACAGCAAAAGAAATTATCAGCTGAATAAACAGACAACCCACAGAGTGGGAAAAGATATTCACAAACTGTGCCTCCAACAAAGGACTAATATCCAAAATCTACAAAAAACTCAAACAAATCATCAAGGAAAAAGCAAATAATCTCATTAAAAGTTGTGCAAGGGACATGAGTAGAAAATTTTCAAAAGAAGATATACAAACAGCCAACAAACATGAAAAAACTCAACATCACTAATTATCAGGGAAATACAAATTAAAACCACAATGAGACACCACCTTACTCCTACAAGAATGGCCAAAGTTATGAAGTCAAAAAATAAAAGATGTTGGTATGGATTTGGTAAAAAAAAAGGAACACCTTTACACTGCAAGTGGGAATGTAAATTAGTACAACTATGGAAAACAGTATGAAAATTCCTCAGGAGCTAAAAGTACAACTACCATTTGATTAATCAATTCCACTACTGGGTATCTACCCAAATGAAAAGGAGTCATTAATGAAAAAAACACATGTACACACATGTTCATAGCAGCACAGTTCACAATTGTAAAAATATGGAACCAACATAAATGCCCGTCAACCAATGAGTGGATAAAGAAAATGTGGTGTATATATACACCATGGAATACCACTCAGATATAAAATGTAACAAAATAATTGTCTTTGAGACAACTTGAATGGGGGTGGAGGCCATTATTCTAAGTGAAGTAACTCAGGAATGGAAAACCAAATATTGTATATTCTCCCATATAATTGGGAGTTAAGCTATAAGGATGCAAAGGCATAAGTATGATATAATGAACTTTGGGGATTCAGGCCGAAGGTTGAGAGGGGAAGAGGGATAAAAGACTATGTACTGGGTGCAGTGTACACTGCTCAGTTGATGAGTACACCAAAATCTCAGAAATCACCACTGAAAAACCTATTTATGTAAATGAAAACAACCTGTGCACAAAAAGCTATTGAAATAAAACTTTACAAAAATTAAAATAAAACACAGATTGGCAGACTGGATTTAAAAGTCAAAAACTAAATATCTTCTATTTTCAAAAGACTCACCTAACAGGCAAACATTCTTATAGACTCAAGGTAAAGGGGTGGAAAAAGATATTTCATGCAAATGGAATAAAAAACTAGCAGAGTAGCCATTCTTATAGCTGGTAAAACAGACTTTGAGGTAACAACAGTAAAAATAAATAAATAAATAAATAAATAAAATAAAAAAGAAAAAAAAAGGACAATGATCATTTTATAAATATAAAACTATCAGTCCAACAAAAAGATATTACAATCTTAAGTATGTGTGCACCTAACTATGGAGCTCCCAGATTTATAAACCAATTACTACTAGACCTAAGAAAAGAAATACACAGCAACACAGTAATAGTGGGGGACTTCAATGCTCCATTTATGGCATTAGATAGATTATCGAGGAAGTCAACAAAAAAACACTGGACTTAAACTGCTCTCTAGAACAAACGGATCTAACATACATTTATAGAACATTCTACTCCAAAACTGAAGAATATACATTCTTATTATCAGCACATGGAAAATTCTCCAAAATGGACCATATGACAGGCCACAAAACAAGTCTCAATCAAATTTTTTTAATTGAAATTATCTCAAATATCTTTTCAGACTACTGTGGAATAAAACTAGAAATTTACTCTAAAAGGAATCCTTAAAATGATACAAATACACGGAAATTAAACAATCTGTTCTTGAATAATTTTTGGTTTAACAATAAAACCAAGATGGTAAGTAAAAAAAAGTTCTTCAAAATGAGTAATAATTGTGACACAAGCTATCAAAAAATCTGGGATACAGCAAAAACAGTGCTAACAGGAAAGTTTATAGTGCTAAATGCCTACATCGAAAATTCTGAAAGATCACAGGTTAACAACCTAATGTCATACCTCAAGGAACTAGAGAAACAAAAACAAGCCAAACACAAAGCTAGCAGAATAAAAAAATGACAAGGTTTAGAGCAGAACTAAATAAAATTGAAATGAAGGAAATACAAGAATCAATAAAACAAAAATTTGATTCTTTGACAGATAAAGAAAATCCATGTACCGTTAGGTGGATTAACCAAGAGAAGATTTACAGAAGCTCAATTAGAAATGAAATGGAAACAATAAAACAACACCACAGAAATACAAAAGATCATTTAACACTACTATGAACAACTCTGTGCTAAAATTAGAACATATAGATAAAATGGATGAGTTCCAGGAAATGTACAATCCTCCTAGCTTGAATCCAGAAGAAACATAAATTCTGAAGAAGCCAATAATAAGCAATAAGATTTACTCTGTAATGAAAAAAAATTACCAACAAAGAAAATGAGCCCGGGAATATATGGATTCACAGACAAATTCCAAAAGACTTACCAAGAAAGATTAATACCAATTCTACTGAAACTGTTCTAAAAGATTGGAAAAGAGAACCCCTTCCATAACTCAGTCTGTGAAGCCAGTATCACTCTGATACCAAAGCAAGGAAATGACATTAAAAAAAAGAAAACTACAGACTAACATTCCTAATGAACATAAATGCAAAAATCCAACATTACATCAAAAACATTATTTATTATGCTCAAATGAGTTTCATCCCAGAAATGAAGGAATGGTTCAACATACATAAGTCAATAAGTGTGATTCACCAAATAAACAGAATTGAAAATAAAAACCATATGATCATCTCAATACACACAGAAGAATCAGTTGATAAAATCCAACATTCTTCATGATAAAATCCCTCAACAAACAAGGCATAGAGGAAGCATACCTCAATATAATAAAAGCCATATATGACAAACCCACATCCAGCATCATAATGAATAGGAAAAAGTTGAAATTATTCCTCCTGAGATCTGCAACAAGACAAGGATGTTCACTTTCACCACTTCTATTCAACATAACACTGGAAGTCCTAGTGGTAGCAATCAGGCAAAATAAGAAATAAAGGAATCCAAATTAGAAATGTGGAAATCAAACTATTTGTTTGCCAATGATATAATTATATACCTAGGAAACCGTACAGACTCTTCCAAAAGACTACTAGATTTTATAAATCAATTCAGTAAAGTCCTACGTAACAAAATCAATGCACATAAATAAGTGTCACTGCTATACACCAACAATGACCAAGCTGAGAATCAAATACAGAACTAAATTCCTTTTACAATAGCTGCAAAAATAAAATAAAATACCTAGAAATATATGTAATGAAGGAGGTGAAAGATCTCTACAATGAGGACTACAAAACACTGCTGAAATAAATCGTAGATGAAATAAACAATTGGAAACAAATTCCATGCTCATGGATTGGAATAAGCAGTATCATAAAAATGACATGGTGCCCAAATCAACTTGCAGATTTAATGCAATTCCTATCAAAACAGTAACATCATTTCTCACAGAATTAGAAAAAAAAAATTTAAAAATCTATATGGAATCAAAAATAGCCTAAATAGTCAAAGCAATACTAAGCAAAAAGGACAAATGTGAAAGCATCATATTACCCATCTTCAAGTCATACTATAAGACTATAGTAGCCGAAACAGCATAATAATGGTATAAAAGTAGATACATAGATAAATGAGGCAAAATAGAGAACTTAGAAATAAAGCCAAAATCAGCTATTTTTTTTTTTTACAAAGTATGCAAAAACATAAATTGGGGAAAGGGCACCCTTTTCAATAAATAGTGCTGGAAACATTGGATAGTCATATGTAGAATAAAATTGTATCTCTATCGCCATATACAAAAATTAACTCAAGATGGATGAAAGACTTAAATGTATGACCAGAGACTATAAAACTTCTGGAATAAAACCCAGGAGAAACTCGTATGGACATTGGCCTGGGCAAAAAAAAAAAAAAAAAAAATATGACTGAGATCCCAAAAGCAAATGAAATAAGAATAAAAATAAATAAATAGGACTTAATTAAACCAAAAGGCTTGTGCACAACAAAATCATCAAAATAAACAGATATCCCACAAAATAGAAGAAATATTTGCAAACTATGCATCTGACAAAGTAGTAGTATCCAGACCCTATAAGAAACACAAACAAATTAGCAAGAAAAAAGCAAATATTTCCATGAAAAAGTGGGCAAATGACATGAATAGACACTTCTCAAAACAAGATATGCAAATGGCCAATGAATATATTTTTAAATATTCAACATTACTAATGATCAGGAAATGCAAACTAAAACTGCAATGAGATACCACCTTACCCTAACCAGAACGCCCATTACTAAAAGTGAAAAAAACAATACATGTTTATATGGATCTTGTTAAAAGGGAAAAATTATACGCTGCTGGTGGGAATGTAAATTAGTACAATCTCTATGTAAAATGGTACAGATATTTCTCAAGGAACTAAAAATAGATCTATCATACAGTCCAGCAATTCCAATACTGGGTATCTACCTAGCAAAAAAAAAAAAAAAAAAGTCATTATATCAAAAGACACCTGCATGTACATGTTCATCACAGCAAAATTCACAATTGCAAAGATATGCAACCAACCTAAGCGCCCATCAAGAGACGAGTGGAAAAAGAAAATGTGGTATATATCCATACCATGGAATACTATTCAGACACAAAGAAGAATAAAATAATGTCTTTTACAGCAACTCAGATGGAGCCAAAGGCCATTATTTTAAGTGAAGTAACTGAGGAATGGAAAACCAATTACCATATGCTCTCACTTATAAGTGGGAGCTAGGCTATGTTTATGAAAAGGCATACATAGTGGTATAATGGACATTGGAGACTAAGAAGCGGGGAGGGTTTTAGGGGGATGAGGTATAAAAAAGTACATATTGGGTACAATGTATACTACTCGGGTGACAGGGGCCCTAAAAACTCAGACTAAACTACTGTACAATTCCTTCATATAATTCATCCACGTAACCAGAAAACCACTTGTATCCCAAAAGCTATAGAAATTATATATATGTAATTGAACTGTTCGTTATTAAATAATGATAAAGAAGCATATTATGTAATGCTGATGTTTCAACTCAACAAGATTTAACTATTCTAAAAATATATGCACCGAACTGCAGAATATCCAGATTTGTGAAACAAATACTACTAGACTTAAGAAAAAAAAAGAATATAAAAGAATTTAAAAGAAACAAAAGAATAGAACATATTGAACTAAAGCAATTAGGCAAAATGAAAAAGAAGAGCCATCCAAATTGGAAAAGGGAAGTCAAATTATCTCTGTTCTCTGATAACATGATCTTATACATAGAGGAACGTAAAATTCTTTCAAAAGATTCCTAGTTCTGATAAATGACTTTAGTAAAGGTTTATGATACAAAATTAATGTGCAAAAGTCAGTTTCATTTCTATACACTAATAACTCTCAAGCTGAGAACTAAATTAAGAATTCATTTTCATTTATAATAACCACAGAATAATAACTAGAAATACATTTAACAGAAAAACTGAAAGCCTTCTGCAAGGAGAACTACAAACAACTGATGAAATAAATTGTAGATGACCCTAACAAATGTTAAAACACTCCATGGTATGGGTAGGAAGAATCAATACTGTTAAAATAACTATACTTCCTAAAGCAATGTATAGATTCAAGCAACTCCTGTCAAATTACCAAGGCAATTATTTTCAAAATTAGAAAAAAAACTTTGTAAAATATAAAAATACATAGAGAACTTATTAAAAGCCCAAATGGTTAAAGCAATCCTAAGCAAATAAACCAGGAGGTGTCACATTATTTTATTTCAAATTATACTACAGGGCTATAGTAACCAAAACAGCATGGTACTGGTGCACAAATAGACACATAGATCAACGGAACAAAGTAGACAACTCGGAAATAGAGCCACATAGTTTCAGCCAACTGATATTTGACAAAGTTGACAAAAATAAACAATGGAGAAAGAACACCTTCTTCAACAAAATGTGCTGGAAAACCTGGCTAGTCATATGCAGAAGGATGAAACTGGAACCCTATTTTTCAACATATAAAAAATTATCTCAAGATAAAGACTTAAATGTAACACCTGAAAATATAAAAATTCTAAAAGAAAAACTAGAAAAAATCTCTTGTGAACATTGGCCTACGCAAACAGTTTATGACTGAGACCTCAAAAGTAAATGCAATGAAAATAAAAATCGGCCGGGCGCGGTGGCTCAAGCCTGTAATCCCAGCACTTTGGGAGGCCGAGACGGGCAGATCACGAGGTCAGGAGATCGAGACCATCCTGGCTAATACAGTGAAACCCCGTCTCTACTAAAAAATACAAAAAACTAGCAGGGCGAGGTGGC
The DNA here is from genome assembly GCF_007565055.1 of Rhinopithecus roxellana. Taxonomy (NCBI): domain Eukaryota; kingdom Metazoa; phylum Chordata; class Mammalia; order Primates; family Cercopithecidae; genus Rhinopithecus; species Rhinopithecus roxellana. The sequence goes on from NC_044555.1 coordinate 44,622,990, forward strand.
GGGCGCCTGTAGTCCCAGCTACTCAGGAGGCTGAGGCAGGAGAATGGCGTAAACCCGGGAGGCGGAGCTTGCAGTGAGCTGAGATCCGGCCACTGCACTCCAGCCTGGGCGACAGAGCGAGACTCCGTCTCAAAAAAAAAAAAAAAAAAGAAAATAAAAATCGACAAATGGAATTTAAAGAGATTCTTCCCAGAAAAAGAAACAATCAATAGAGTAAACAGACAGCCTACAGAATGCTGGAAAATATTTGCAAACTATTCATCTGACAAAGGACTAATATCCAGAATCTATAAGGAAGATAATCTAATCAAATGAGAAGAAGACATCAAATAACACATTAAAAAGTCGGAAAGAACATGAACAGTCATTTCTCAAAAGAAACCATACAATAAACCAAAAAACATAGGAAAAAATGCTCAACATCGCTAATCATCAGTGTATTAGGGTTCTCTAGAGGGACAGGACTAATAGAATAGATGTATATATGAAAGAGAGTTTATTAAGGAGTATTGTTGACTCACACGATCACAAGGTGAATTCTCACAATAGGCCATCTGCAAGCTGAGGAGCAAGGAAGCCAGTCTGGGTCCCAAAACCTCAAAAATAGGGAAACTGACAGTGAAGCCTTCAGTCTGTGGCTGAAGGCCCGAGATTCCCTGGCGAACCTCTGGTAAACCCCTGGTGTAGGTCCAAGAATCCAAAAGCTGAAGAATGTGGAGTCCAATGTTCAGAGGTAGGAAGCATCCAGTATGAGAAAAAGATGGAGGCCAGAAGACGTAGCTAGTCTAGTCTTTCCACGTTTCTCTGCCTGCTTTTTTCCTAGCCTCACTGGCAGCTGATCAGATGGGCCCACCCAGATTGAGGGTGGGTGTGCCTCTCCTAGTCTACTGTCTCAAATGTTAATCTCCTTTGGCAACACCCTCACAGACACACCCAGGACCAATACTTTGCATCCTTCAATCCAATCAAATTGACACCTAATATTAACTGTCACAATCAGATACATGCAACTTAAATCTACAATGAGATAAAATAAAATAAAGATGATGTTAACAGTAAAAAAAAAAAAAAAATCTGGTATATGCATACACTGGAATATTATTCGGCTATAAAAAATAAGAAAATTGTGTCTTTTGCAGCAACATAGGTGGAACTGGAGGCCATTACCTTAGGAGAAACAAGTTAGTCACAGAAATAAATATTACATGTTTTCCTTCAAAAGTGGGAGCTTAATAATGTATGAACATCAACCTAGAGAGTGGAATAACAGACAATGGAAGCTCAGAAGGGTGACAGAGTAAGAGTGGGTGGATGATAATAAATTATATATGAGAACAGTGCACATTATTCAAGTGATGGATACTTTAAAGCCCTGATTGACCACTACACAAAATATGCATGTAACAAAATTGCATGTGTACACCATACATTTATAAAAATGCAAAAGGAAAAAAATGCACAAATTACCAAAATCATAATTGAAAGATATTACTGTATGTGTTTTTAATGGGATTAATACAGAACTAATATACAATTTTATGCCTATGAATTTGACAACTGAGAAGAAATAGACTAATTCTTATATACAACAAATTGTCAAAACTCTGTAGATGAAAGATACAATTTTAAATAGTCCTCTATAAAATAAAGAATAATTGAATATAAAGTTAATGTCTTTCTGTAAAAGATAACTAAAAGAACAAATTATATCTCAAGTGAATTCTAAAAATTTAAAAATGAAACACTGCCAATTGTATACAATCTCTCTTCAAGATCATAGAATAAATGAGAACACTCTAAACTCATTATTTGAGGCCTGCATTACTCTGTTATAAAAATAATACTAAAAGATTAAAATTAAACTCACCAATATTTGTATCAATATAAACACAAAAATCCTCAACAACATATTAGCAAATTGAATTCAGCAATACATAAATATACACACATAATACACTATGCCAAAATGGGGTTTATCCCAGACATAAAAGTCTAGTGTTATATTAAGACATAAATTAATGTAATCCATCATTTTTGCAATATGATAAATAAAAAAAATTGTATGGTCACATGGAATGACGCAGAAAATAGCATTTGAGAAAACTGAACACCTATTTGAAATTTAAAAGAAAAAAAACGCAGTAAACCTGGGATAGAACAGAAGTCCCCCACCTAATAAGAGCATCTCCAAAATATTACAGAAAATTTTATGCTTAATAGTGAAAGACTAAATCTTTTTCCCTGAGCTAGTGAACAAGACACAGTTGCCCATCTTCCAACTCCTATAATGCATAGATTTAGAATTTCTAGACTTTGTAATAATGTAAGGAAAAAACATTGGAGTGAAGAAACACGTATCTGTCTCTACCTGCAGGTAACATGATGGTTCATGTATAAATTCAAAGTGATTTTTAGTACCGATAAATAAGTTTATTAAGGCTGCATAATACAAGACTAACATTCAAAAATCAATCATATTTCTATCTACTATCAATGAAGATTTGGAAACTAAAATTAAAAACATAATATCATTTATAATCACACCAAAGGAAATTAAATAGTTATATATTTTTTAAAAACAGGCATAAGACTTGTATGCTAAAAACTACAAAATTCTGATAAAAAAAATCCAAGACTTAAATAAATAGAAAGTCATATAATGTTCATGGATTAGAAATCTGAACATAGGCCTGGCACGGTGGCTTACCCCTGTAATCCCAGCACTTTGGGAGGATGAGACGTGTGGATCACTTGAGGTTAGGAGTCTGAGTTCGAGACCAGCCTGGTCAACACGTTGAAACCCTATTTCTACTAAAAATACAAAAATTTGCTGGGCTTAGTGGCTCACACCTGTAGTCCCAACTATTTGGGAGGCTGAGGCAGTAGAATTGCTTGAACATGGGAGGTGGATATTGCCGTGAGCCAAGACTGTGCTGCTGCACTCCAGCCTGGGCAACAGAGCATGACTCTGTCTAAAACAAAAAAATCTGAACATGGTAAATATCTTAATTATCGTCAAATGTACCTATGACTTTAACAACATTCCCATAAAAGCCTTAGCAAAATATTTTGTAAATGTAAACAAGCTGATCATACAATTTATATGGAAAGGCAAAGGCCACAAAATAGCTAAAAAATAATCTTGCAAAAAAAGAGTAAAGTGTAAAAATCACTCTGTAAGATTTTAAGACTTATTATTTAGTGACAGAAAACAAGACAGCCTGCCCGTGGATGAGGGATAGACACACAGACCAATGAAACAAAAGAGGGAGTTCAGAAATACACCTTCACAGGTATGAATAGACAATTTCTGACAAAAGTGCAAAAAAAATCAATGGAAATACAGTCTTTTCAACAAATTGTATGAAAGAAACAAACCTCAACCTAAACCTCACACTTTTAAAAATTAACCTAAAATGGATCATGAAATTCAAAGTAAAATGTATATACCCAAACATTTCAGAAGGAAACATGAGAAAAAATTTAAGTAACGACTTCTAAGACATTAAACCAAACTCATGATCTATAAATAATCAATAAATTGAAATTAATAAAAGTTATGATTTTTTTCTGCAAAACACTTCTCTGAAAGAATAAAAAAACTTGAAGAAAATACATTGAAATCACATGTATGACAACATACGTTTATCAAGAATACAAAATGAACTCTCTAAATATTATGAAAACAGACACTATTTAGCATTTTCAAAGTGACAGAATTATAGCGATAAAAAACAAGTCGATGGTTACCAGTATTTAGTGTTGGATAGAAACTGTAACTTTTAATGTTAACAAAAAGAAGACTTATTCAAAATGAAAGAGTTTTATATTCTTATTGTAAGGCAAAAAAAAAAAGAAAAGAAAAGAAATAAGACTCATTCAGAGTTGAAAGAGAAAAGTAACTATTGTTTCACTGATTACATGGTGGAGTACATACAAATTCATTGGAGTTAACAAAAAAGCCAATGGAGGTAATAAGTGAGTTCAGCATGGTTAAATAATACAACCTCAATATACAAAAGAATCATAATTCTAGGGGGCGGAGCAAGATGGCCGAATAGGAACAACTCCAGTCTCCAACTCCCAGCGCGAGCGACACAGAAGACCGGTGATTTCTGCATTTTCAACTGAGGTACTGGGGTCATCTCACTAGGGAGTGCCGGACAATCGGTGCTGGTCAGCTGCTGCAGCCTGACCAGCGAGAGCTGAAGCAGGGCGAGGCATCGCCTCACCTGGAAGCGCAAGGGGGAAGGGGATCCGTTTTCCTAGCCAGGGGAACTGAGACACACAACACCTGGAAAATCGGGTAACTCCCACCCCAATACTGCGCTGTAAGCATACAGGCATTCCAGGAGAATATATCCCACACCTGGCCGGGAGGGTCCCACGCCCACGAAGCCTCCCTCACTGCTAACACAGCAGTCTGCCGCGATCTATCCGCAAGGCAGCAGCGAGGCTGGGGGAGGGGCGCCCGCCATTGCTGAGGCTTAAGTAGGTAAACAAAGCCGCTGGGAAGCTCGAACTGGGTGGAGCTCACAGCAGCTCAAGGAAGCCTGCCTGTCTCTGTAGTCTCCACCTCTGGGGACAGCGCACAGCTGAAGACCAACAGGGGAAGTAGCGGGAGCCGGTGCAGACGCGAACGACTCTGTCTGACAGCTTTGGGGAGAGCCGCGGATCTCCCAACGCGGAGGTTGAGATCTGAGAACGGACAGACTGCCTGCTCAGGTGTGTCCCTGACCCCTGAGTAGCCTAGCTGGGAGAAATCCCCCACTAGGGGCAGTCTGACACCCCACACCTCACAGGGTGGAGTACACCCCTGAGAGGACACTTCCAAAGGAAGAATCAGACAGGTACACTCGCTGTTCAGCAATATTCTATCTTCGGCAACCTCTGCTGCTGATACCCAGGCAAACAGGGTCTGGAGTGGACATCAAGCAATCTCCAACAGACCAACAGAGAGTCCTTCTGACTGTCAGAAGGAAAACTATCAAACAGGAAGGACACCTATACCAAAACCCCATCAGTTCGTCACCACCATCAAAGACCAGAGACAGATAAAACCACAAAGATGGGGAAGAAGCAGGGCAGAAAAGCTGGAAATTCAAAAAATAAGAGTGCATCTCCCCCTGCAAAGGAGCGCAGCCCATCACCAGCAACGGATCAAAGCTGGTCAGAGAATGACTTGGACGAGAGGAGAGAAGAAGGCTTCAGTCCATCAAACTTCTCAGAGCTAAAGGAGGAATTACGTACCCAGCGCAAAGAAACTAAAAATCTTGAAAAAAGAGTGGAAGAATTGACAGCTAGACTCATTAATGCAGAGAAGATCATAAACGAAATGACAGAGATGAAAACCATGACACGAGAAATACGTGACAAATGCACAAGCTTCAGTAACCGACTCGATCAACTGGAAGAAAGAGTATCAGCGATTGAAGATCAAATGAATGAAATGAAGCGAGAAGAGAAACCAAAAGAAAAAAGAAGAAAAAGAAATGAGCAAAGCCTGCAAGAAGTATGGGATTACGTAAAAAGACCAAATCTACGTCTGATTGAGGTGCCTGAAAGTGAGGGGGAAAATGGAACCAAGTTGGAAAACACTCTTCAGGATATCATCCAGGAGAACTTCCCCAACCTAGTAGGGCAGGCCAACATTCAAATTCAGGAAATACAGAGAACGCCACAAAGATACTCCTCCAGAAGAGCAACTCCAAGACACATAATTGCCAGATTCACCAAAGTTGAAATGAAGGAAAAAATCTTAAGGGCAGCCAGAGAGAAAGGTCGGGTCACCCACAAAGGGAAGCCCATCAGACTAACAGCAGATCTCTCGGCAGAAACTCTACAAGCCAGAAGAGAGTGGGGGCCAATATTCAACGTTCTTAAAGAAAAGAATTTTAAACCCAGAATTTCATATCCAGCCAAACTAAGTTTCATCAGTGAAGGAGAAATAAAATCCTTTACAGATAAGCAAATGCTTAGAGATTTTGTCACCACCAGGCCTGCCTTACAAGAGACCCTGAAGGAAGCCCTAAACATGGAAAGGAACAACCGGTACCAGCCATCGCAAAAACTTGGCAAAATGTAAAGACCATCGAGGCTAGGAAGAAACTGCATCAACTAACGAGCAAAATAACCAGTTAATATCATAATGGCAGGATCAAGTTCACACATAACAATATTAACCTTAAATGTTAATGGACTAAATGCTCCAATTAAAAGACACAGACTGGCAAACTGGATAAAGAGTCAAGACCCATCAGTCTGCTGTATTCAGGAGACCCATCTCACATGCAGAGACATACATAGGCTCAAAATAAAGGGATGGAGGAAGATCTACCAAGCAAATGGAGAACAAAAAAAAGCAGGGGTTGCAATCCTAGTCTCTGATAAAACAGACTTTAAACCATCAAAGATCAAAAGAGACAAAGAAGGCCATTACATAATGGTAAAGGGATCAATTCAACAGGAAGAGCTAACTCTCCTAAATATATATGCACCCAATACAGGAGCACCCAGATTCATAAAGCAAGTCCTTAGAGACTTACAAAGAGACTTAGACTCCCATACAATAATAATGGGAGACTTCAACACTCCGCTGTCAACATTAGACAGATCAACGAGACAGAAAGTTAACAAGGATATCCAGGAATTGAACTCATCTCTGCACCAAGCGGACCTAATAGACATCTATAGAACTCTCCACCCCAAATCAACAGAATATACATTCTTCTCAGCACCACATCGCACTTATTCCAAAATTGACCACATAATTGGAAGTAAAGTACTCCTCAGCAAATGTAAAAGAACAGAAATTATAACAAACTGTCTCTCAGACCACAGTGCAATCAAACTAGAACTCAGGACTAAGAAACTCAATCAAAACCGCTCAACTACATGGAAACTGAACAACCTGCTCCTGAATGACTACTGGGTACATAACGAAATGAAAGCGGAAATAAAGATGTTCTTTGAAACCAATGAGAACAAAGATACAACATACCAGAATCTCTGGGACACATTTAAAGCAGTGTGTAGAGGGAAATTTATAGCACTAAATGCCCACAAGAGAAAGCAGGAAAGATCTAAAATTGACACTCTAACATCACAATTAAAAGAACTAGAGAGGCAAGAGCAATCACATTCAAAAGCTAGCAGAAGGCAAGAAATAACTAAGATCAGAGCAGAACTGAAGGAGATAGAGACACAAAAAACCCTCCAAAAAATCAATGAATCCAGGAGTTGGTTTTTTGAAAAGATCAACAAAATTGACAGACCGCTAGCAAGGCTAATAAAGAAAAAAAGAGAGAGGAATCAAATAGATGCAATAAAAAATGATAAAGGGGATATCACCACTGACCCCACAGAAATACAAACTACCATCAGAGAATACTATAAACGCCTCTACGCAAATCAACTAGAAAATCTAGAAGAAATGGATAATTTCCTGGACACTTACACTCTCCCAAGGCTAAACCAGGAAGAAGTTGAATCCCTGAATAGACCAATAGCAGGCTCTGAAATTGAGGCAACAATTAATAGCCTACCCACCAAAAAAAGTCCAGGACCAGATGGATTCACAGCTGAATTCTACCAGAGGTACAAGGAGGAGCTGGTACCATTCCTTCTGAAACTATTCCAATCAATAGAAAAAGAGGGAATCCTCCCTAACTCATTTTATGAGGCCAACATCATCCTGATACCAAAGCCTGGCAGAGACACAACAAAAAAAGAGAATTTTAGACCAATATCCCTGATGAACATTGATGCAAAAATCCTCAATAAAATACTGGCAAACCGGATTCAGCAGCACATCAAAAAGCTTATCCACCATGATCAAGTGGGCTTCATCCCTGGGATGCAAGGCTGGTTCAACATTCGCAAATCAATAAACGTAATCCAGCATATAAACAGAACCAAAGACAAGAACCACATGATTGTCTCAATAGATGCAGAAAAGGCTTTTGACAAAATTCAACAGCCCTTCATGCTAAAAACGCTCAATAAATTCGGTATTGATGGAACATACCTCAAAATAATAAGAGCTATTTATGACAAACCCACAGCTAATATCATACTGAATGGGCAAAAACTGGAAAAATTCCCTTTGAAAACTGGCACAAGACAGGGATGCCCTCTCTCACCACTCCTATTCAACATAGTGTTGGAAGTTCTGGCTAGGGCAATCAGGCAAGAGAAAGAAATCAAGGGTATCCAGTTAGGAAAAGAAGAAGTCAAATTGTCCCTGTTTGCAGATGACATGATTGTATATTTAGAAAACCCCATCGTCTCAGCCCAAAATCTCCTTAAGCTGATAAGCAACTTCAGCAAAGTCTCAGGATACAAAATTAATGTGCAAAAATCACAAGCATTCTTATACACCAGTAACAGACAAGCAGAGAGCCAAATCAGGAATGAACTTCCATTCACAATTGCTTCAAAGAGAATAAAATACCTAGGAATCCAGCTTACAAGGGATGTAAAGGACCTCTTCAAGGAGAACTACAAACCACTGCTCAGTGAAATCAAAGAGGACACAAACAAATGGAAGAACATACCATGCTCATGGATAGGAAGAATCAATATCGTGAAAATGGCCATACTCCCCAAGGTTATTTATAGATTCAATGCCATCCCCATCAAGCTACCAATGACTTTCTTCACAGAATTGGAAAAAACTGCTTTAAAGTTCATATGGAACCAAAAAAGAGCCCGCATTGCCAAGACAATCCTAAGTCAAAAGGACAAAGCTGGAGGCGTCACGCTACCTGACTTCAAACTATACTACAAGGCTACAGTCACCAAAACAGCATGGTACTGGTACCAAAACAGAGCTATAGACCAATGGAACAGAACAGAGTCCTCAGAAATAATACCGCACATCTACAGCCATCTGATCTTTGACAAACCTGAGAGAAACAAGAAATGGGGAAAGGATTCCCTATTTAATAAATGGTGCTGGGAAAATTGGCTAGCCATAAGTAGAAAGCTGAAACTGGATCCTTTCCTTACCCCTTATACGAAGATTAATTCAAGATGGATTAGAGACTTAAATGTTAGACCTAATACCATAAAAACCCTAGAAGAAAATCTAGGTAGTACCATTCAGGACATAGGCATGGGCAAGGACTTCATGTCTAAAACACCAAAAGCAACGGCAGCAAAAGCCAAAATTGACAAATGGGATCTAATTAAACTAAAGAGCTTTTGCACAGCAAAAGAAACTACCATCAGAGTGAACAGGCAACCTACAGAATGGGAGAAAATTTTTGCAACCTACTCATCTGACAAAGGGCTAATATCCAGAATCTACAAAGAACTCAAACAAATATACGAGAAAAAAACAAACAACCCCATCAAAAAGTGGGGAAAGGATATGAACAGACATTTCTCAAAAGAAGATATTCATACAGCCAACAGACACATGAAAAAATGCTCATCATCACTGGCCATCAGAGAAATGCAAATCAAAACCACAATGAGATACCATCTCACACCAGTTAGAATGGCAATCATTAAGAAGTCAGGAAACAACAGGTGTTGGAGAGGATGTGGAGAAATAGGAACACTTTTACACTGTTGGTGGGATTGTAAACTAGTTCAACCATTATGGAAAACAGTATGGCAATTCCTCAAGGATCTAGAACTAGATGTACCATATGACCCAGCCATCCCACTACTGGGTATATACCCAAAGGATTATAAATTAGTCTACTACAAAGACACATGTACACGTATGTTTATTGCGGCACTATTCACAATAGCAAAGACTTGGAATCAACCCAAATGTCCATCTGTGACAGACTGGATTAAGAAAATGTGGCACATATACACCATGGAATACTATGCAGCCATAAAAAAGGATGAGTTTGCGTCCTTTGTAGGGACATGGATGCAGCTGGAAACCATCATTCTTAGCAAACTATCACAAGAAGAGAAAACCAAACACCGCATGTTCTCACTCATAGGTGGGAACTGAACAATGAGATCACTTGGACTCGGGAAGGGGAACATCACACACTGGGGTCTATCATGGGGAGGGGGGAGGGGGGAGGGGGGAGGGATTGCATTGGGGAGTTATACATGATATAAATGATGAATTGATGGGTGCTGACGAGTTGATGGGTGCAGCACACCAACATGGCATAAGTATACATATGTAACAAACCTGCACGTTATGCACATGTACCCTAGAACTTAAAGTATAATAAAAAAAAAAAAGAAAGATAAAAAAAAAAAAAAGAATCATAATTCTATTAATATGTACTAGCAATGAACAGTGGTAAATTATTTTGTATTTTTTAAAAATACAATTCCCAATAGTATTATAACATATGAGACACCTAGGGATAAATCAGACAAAAGATGTGCAGAACCTGTCTACTGAAAACTAAAAAATCTTTCTGAGAGAGATTTTAAAAGACCTAAATAAATGCAGAGATATTTCATAATCATGGATTAGATTGTTAAGATGTTGATTTCCCCTCATTGATTTATATATGCAATGCAATCCCAAAAATTCCAGCAGATTTTTCCTGAAGAAATTAATGTTAATTATAACATTCATATGTAAATGCAGTCAACCTAGAATAGCCAAAATGACTTTGACAATAATAAATTTAAAGGACTTATACCATCTGTCATCAAGTTATTATAAAGTTATAACAATGAAGACCACATGGTATTGATAACAAGAAAGACAAGCAGAGAAATGCAATACACACACACCACACACACATACACACAAACACACACATGCACATACACATATATGAGTAGCTGTATTTGTACACATATATGTGAAGCAGTCTTGTTGTCTGGGGTAAATACTAAGGTTCTTGGTCTCACAGTCAAGGAGATCGAGGTCGCAGACACACACACACACACACACACACACACACACGCACAGAGTGAGTTTTGAGCAGGAGTTGAATAGATAAAAGGAAAGAACAGTTCTCTGTCACAGACAGGGGTCCAGAGCAGGGTTATAGGGGGTAGTGAATATGTAAGGGGTTTTATAAATGGGCTAGTGAGGAGGGACGTCATGAGGAAGGGATGTCTTATCTTTCTAGGGCCCAACAGTGTAGTTGGAACCAGGTGTGCTATCTGTACAGAGCAGAGTTTGTTGTTGTTGTTGTTGTTGTTTTGTTTTGTTTTTTTAATCAGTTCTAATTCCATTTCCTGACCACATAGGCAGAATCTTAGTCTCTGCTGCTTTGTCTTGCTTATCTGCGAGGGAGAGTTTCTGTGTCTCTTCCCAGACATCTTATTGCAGCTGCAGGCATCCCTCACCACGTCCACTTTTAGCTTCCCTATCTTACTGTGCCTAAAGGGAAAGGAATGTGCATACTAAGGCCCACTGTTTTTACTGGGGCCCATTGTATGAGTGTGAAGTTTGGTGATTATCCAAGAAACTTCCCCCTCTCCTTCTGTACCCAAGCTATCTTATCTCTGTTTTACAGTCTGCTCTTTCAGGCTGCTTGTTGTTAGAGAAGTGATTTCTTTGAACTTCATGAGGTTAGAAAGGGAGCTACTTTTGAGTTGCTTTTTGTTAAAAGTAAAGTTTTTTTTTTTTTGTTTTGTTTTTGTTTGTTTGTTTGTTTGTTTGTTTGTTTTTTGCCAGGGACTTGCTTTACCCTGTCTACCTAAATAATTTCTGTTTGCCTCTTGTATTTCCCCACTCTGGAATGGAGTCCCTAACTGCTGTTAGGGGGAATTGGGTGACGACTTACTCTGGCTGCTTTCTTTTGGAGAGGGGTGTTGTGTGGGGAATAGCAGCTAGGGCTCCTCCTCAGGTTAATTTAAAGGTCCCTGGTAAAAGGGCGGTTTCATTTTTGGCTCCATTTAGAGCACCATCTGAAGCTTGATGGTTTCTAGGTGAGAAGAGATAAACTTTACAAGGAGATTTAGAATATAGGGTCCAAATATGAGTATTAAGACTACTATTAATGGGGGGGCCGCTATAGGCCATAACCATGACAACAGATAGGTAGATGCCCGTGAGACATTTAGATGGGTTGTTCTGTTGTAAGTGGGTGTATGGGACTTACCTTTGTTTAACTTTCTTGGTTTTACTTTCCAAAAAAAAAAAAAAAAAAGGAAACTTTGGGATTATAGGTTACCTGGCAGGATCTTTAGGGTAATTGCCCAGAACTAGAATATTGTTTCAGACTTTTACGTTACCTTCCCTTTTTTGTTTTCTCTGAGCTGCAGCCAGAGATAGCTGGTTGGTTGACAGGAATAAGCAGGGTTAGTTTAAAATGTAGGTAAGAACTTAAAAACAATTAATGAGTCTAGAAGTCAATAACAGGTGTATAAGTTCTAAAACATAATTTCTCTCTCTCTCGAGTCCTCATTTTTGTTAAACTTATGATATGACTGAGCTGTTTGCAAAATAAACTTTAGTCTTATACTTGGCCTAATTATTTGCATAAACTGCAGTAACAATAACTATTTTTACATAGGCCTTTTAGATTGGCTTTGATGGAACTTTGTTCCACGAGGAATCTCGGATAGGATCTTTTAAATCCCAGCCCAGCCATAGGTTTTTGCCTTTAAATACCTGTCAGTTGGGTAAACTTCTTTCTTTTTGAGGTTCCAGGAGCACGGGATTTCTAGGCCTGTTAGAAAGTGACACTCTCTACTCACCACAGGTCAGGGACCCCCCCATGGAGACTGTGCAGACAAGTAATGAGGCCGGTATCCCCAGGGGCTTTTATTGGCTTTGCAAATCAAGCCTGATTCCCTAAAGGGGAACATATCCTTCCAGCTACAGCCTTGGTAAAACAACCAGGTTTTCCAATTTTTTCTTGTTGCAAAAGAAAACAGATTTTTGTTGCACTGATGCAGACAACTATATTGTAATTTAAGAATACTTATGACTAGTTTCCAAATTCTAGAAGAACTAGGCAGAGAGAAACAAACACGCTTCAAATCTCATTTACAGGAGTATACATTATTTAGTTGTTAAAGGCTGAAGCTAGCTTAAGACAAGTTTTCTTGACTCTGAAAAATAAAACAAAGATTAGCAGTGTTCCAAGCAAAAAGTTAAAAACTTTTTCTGTTTTCTATTAGATTAGTCCATTGTAGTGTTTAATTTACAGAAAAAAATATATTATATTATTTTGAATTTAGTTAATATGTTTACACACAGAGTTTCCTTTGCAAGACTAATGTTTACAATCTTTTTACAATTTGCTTAAAATTTTCACTTTATTTTATTTAATTTTAAGACAATTCTTTATTCCTAAGTAAAATGTACCTTTCCATGCCTTCTTATAATTTTTGCCAATTGTGAAGCAGGCAAGTAGACAGCTTTTAAAGGCTAAAGAAGCAGTTTACAACCTTGAAACATTTAGCAAATGTAGTATCTGACTTGCATAATTTAGACCACATCTTTAAACCTTGAAGGCATTTTTACTTTACCAATTGTTCCTAACACTCTTTTTATTTTAAAGATTAAAGTCTCATGAGCTGAAAGGTACCACAGCTTTTAATTTTCCCTTAAAAATATTTTATTTAAGTGCTTATTATTTTAGGCCAATTAACTAGAATGCTTGTTAAGTAAACATTACACACATATGTAACCACACAGACAAACAAAAAAATACAGTAGTTATGAGATTTGTATTTGCTAATTTCCCAATTGGATCATTGACCTCTGGGTGAGGCCCTTTAAGAACAGGGTTAGGAATACAATTTCCAGGGCCTAATAAACAAGCAGAGCCAGAAGAGAAAGACAGATTTTGAGAGGTACTTACTTACCATTAATTTCAGGGGCTCCACGAGGAAAACAAATATTTTTTTCCCAAAATGGAATTTGTGGCACCTTTTCTGTTTTCCTAAGGAGTCCCAGGCCACCAGAAATCATTCTAGGGTCTTTTATGCATGCACCAAGAGTAGCAAGATAGAGTGAAAAGAAAAAAGTAATTTAGTTGACTGAGGAAAAAAAAAAACAAACTCTTCCAGAAAACAACATTTATAAAGAGAAAAACAAGAAGGCCTTTTAAATGTACCCATAGCTTGGATTTCCACTTTCAATTAATCTGAGCGTTCTTTTATTTATTTATTTATTTTTTCTTTTGAGATGGAGTCTTGCTCTGTTGCCCAAGCTGGAGTGCAGTGGTGTGATCTCAGCTCACTGCAGCCTCCAACTCCTGGATTCAAGTGATTCTCCTGCCTCAGCCTCCAGAGTAGCTGGGACTACAGGCACACGTCACCAAGTCCAGCTAAATTTTGTATCTTTATTTTTTTGAGGTGGAGTCTTGCTCTGTCGCCCAGGCTGGAGTGCAGTGGTGCAATCTCAGCTCACTACAAACTCTGCCTACTGGGTTCACGCCATTCTCCTGCCTCAGCCTCCCGAGTAGCTGGGACTACGGGCGTCCGCCACTACGCCGGGCTAATTTTTTGTATTTTTAGTAGAGACGGGATTTCACCACGTTAGCCAGGATGGTCTCGATCTCCTGACCTCGTGATCCACCCACTTCGGCCTCCCAAAGTGCTGGGATTACAGGCCTGAGCCACTGCGCCCTGCAAATTTTTGTATCTTTAGTAGAGACGGGGTTTCACCATGTTGGCCAGGATGGTGAACATTCTTTAAGAAAATTCTGAGCACTCTTAAAAAAAATTCTTTTTCATTTAAGAAATTTCTTTTACAGTTTGCTCTTTCAGGCTGCTTGTTGTCACAAGAGAAGTGATTTCTTTGAACTGCATGAGGTTAGAAAGAGTTATTTTTGAGCTGCTTTTGTTAAAAGGATTTTTTTTTTTTTTTTTTTTTTTTTTGCCAGGGACTTGCTTTACCCTGTCTACCTAAATAATTCCTTTCTGCCTCCTATAACATGTGTATATGTATATAAGTGTGTATGTGCATTTGCATAGATTTAGAAGGTACAAGTGCAGTTTTGTTACATGAATATATCGAATAGTGGTGAGGTCTGTTTTTTTAATGTAGTTATCACTCATATAGTATACATTGTACCTATTAGGTAATTTCTCATTTCTTACCTCCTTCCCACCCTCCCACCATTCTATGTCTAATGTATATTGCTCCACACTCTATTTCCATGTGTACACATTATTTATCTCCCATTTATAAGTAAAAACATGTCATATTTGAATTTTATAGATAACCTAGAAATGAAGCCACGTAACTACAGCCAACTGATCTTTTCTTTTTTAAGGGACGAGGCCTTATTGTCTCACCCTAGAAGCAGGTTGTTCAGTTTCCATGTAGTTGTGTGGTTTTGAGTGAGTTTCTTAATCCTGAGTTCTAATTTGATTGCACTGTGGTCTGAGAGACTGTTTGTTACGATTTCCATTCTTTTGCATTTACTGAAGAGTGTCTTACTTTCAATTATGTGGTCAATTTTAGAATAAGTGCATTGAGGTGCTGAGAAGAATGTATAGTTTGTTGACTTGGGATGGAGAGTTCTGTAGATGTCTACTAGGTCTGCTTGGTCCAGAGCTGAGCGCAAGTCCTGAATGTCCTTGTTAGTTTTCTGTCACATTGATCTGCCTAATAGTGGCAGTGGGGTGTTAAAGTCTCCCACTATTATTGTGTGGGAGTCTAAGTCTCTTTGTAGGTCTCTAAGAACTTGCTTTATGAATCTATGTCCTCCTGTATTGGGTGCATATATATATATATTTTAGTGACATATGATGATTTAATTAAAATTGTATTGCATTATTAAGTCAAATTTTTAAGGGGATATTCATGCCAGATACAAGATAAATTGTAATATAGTTATAGAATATATCCTAGACCAGTTACGTAAATTTCATTGTCAAGATTGTTTATTGTATGTTAAGTAACAGGTTTTGAGATTAAGCAGTTGCATCAGAAAATGATTTATTGTCACATATCCCTGAGGTGGTTATGTGACTGTTAGTTACATATGCCTGATTAGTTAAATAAAAAAGGTGAAAGGACAGAATTATTTGGATTCCTTAAGCTATATACATAAACTCACTTCATCTCTCATAACCTTGAATATCCCATATATGATCAGTGGGACATGAACAGCTGTGCTGGAAATCCTGATACCTTTGCTCTCCTATTGCAAGTTTCACTATTTCCTTTTAAAGCTAAGTAAGCTTAGCGCTGCCTGATTCCTATCTTGTTTTAAGAGTCTGATCATCAACTTGAACTTAGGACACTGCTGGTAGAATTAACTAAATTGACAAAGATTACACTTTGATATTTATTATTGTTACATTACCCTTATCATCCTGAAATAAATTCTGCATGATCATGATATATTTTATTAATATATTATTACTCCATTTTAATATTTTGTTACTTTTGCAAACATTCATTTCTTCATGCAAATGTTAATTATTCTTGCAAACATTCACATTTCTGATCATGATGAACTGGCCAACAGATTTATTTGTTTGCTGGTTTATCAGTTTTCTCACTGATACTCTTTTTTTAAAATATAAATTTAAACCAAGACTCTGTAAGTTTTGTAAACTGTTTGGATAAGTCTCCATTTCCCCAAATTCAAAATGTTTTATGAAGATGAGAATGATCTCTGTCTTGAATGACTGCTAAATTTTTTTCTTTTCTTTTTTACTTTTTTTTTTTTTTAATTATACTTTAAGTTCTAGGGTACATGTGCATAACGGGCAGGTTTGTTACATATGTATACTTCTGCCACGTTGCTGCGCTGCAGCCATCAACTCGTCAATACCCATCAATTCATCATTATATCATGTATAACTCCCCAATGCAATCCCTCCCCCCTCCCCACTCCCCATGATAGGCCCCAGTGTGTGATGTTCCCCTTCCCGAGTCCAAGTGATCTCATTGTTCAGTTCCCACCTATGACTGAGAACATGCGGTGTTTGGTTTTCTCTTCTTGTGATAGTTTGCTGAGAATGGTGGTTTCCAGCTGCATCCATGTCCCTACAAAGGACGCAAACTCATCCTTTTTTATGGCTGCATAGTATTCCATGGTGTATATGTGCCACATTTTCTTAATCCAGTCTGTCACAGATGGACATTTGGGTTGATTCCAAGTCTTTGCTATTGTGAATAGTGCTGCAATAAACATACGTGTGCATGTGTCTTTGTAGTAGAATAATTTATAATCCTTTGGGTATATACCCAGTAATGGGATGGCTGGGTCATATGATACATCTAGTTCTAGATCCTTGAGGAATTGCCATACTGTTTTCCATAATGGTTGAACTAGTTTACAATCCCACCAACAGTGGAAAAGTGTTCCTATTTCTCCACATCCTCTCCAACACCTGTTGTTTCCTGATTTTTTAATGATTGCCATTCTAACTGGTGTGAGATGGTATCTCATTGTGGTTTTGATTTGCATTTCTCTGATGGCCAGTGATGATGAGCATTTTTTCATGTGTCTGTTGGCTGTATGAATGTCTTCTTTTGAGAAATGTCTGTTCATATCCTTTCCCCACTTTTTGATGGGGTTGTTTGTTTTTTTCTTTTATATTTGTTTGAGTTCTTTGTAGATTCTGGATATTAGCCCTTTGTCAGATGAGTAGATTGCAAAAATTTTCTCCCATTCTGTAGGTTGCCTGTTCACTCTGATGGTAGTTTCTTTTGCTGTGCAGAAGCTCTTTAGTTTAATTAGATCCCATTTGTCAATTTTGGCTTCTGCTGCTGTTGCTTTTGGTGTTTTAGACATGAAGTCCTTGCCCATGCCTATGTCCTGAATGGTACTACCTAGATTTTCTTCTAGGGTTTTTATGGTATTAGGTCTAACATTTAAGTCTCTAATCCATCTTGAATTAATCTTCGTATAAGGGGTAAGGAAAGGATCCAGTTTCAGCTTTCTACTTATGGCTAGCCAATTTTCCCAGCACCATTTATTAAATAGGGAATCCTTTCCCCATTTCTTGTTTCTCTCAGGTTTGTCAAAGATCAGATGGCTGTAGATGTGTGGTATTATTTCTGAGGACTCTGTTCTGTTCCATTGATCTTTAGCTCTGTTTTGGTACCAGTACCATGCTGTTTTGGTTACTGTAGCCTTGTAGTATAGTTTGAAGTCAGGTAGCATGACGCCTCCAGCTTTGTCCTTTTGACTTAGGATTGTCTTGGCAATGTGGGTTCTTCTTTGGTTCCATATGAACTTTAAAGCAGTTTTTTCCAATTCTGTGAAGAAACTCATTGGTAGCTTGATGGGGATGGCATTGAATCTATAAATGACCTTGGGCAGTATGGCCATTTTCACGATATTGATTCTTCCTATCCATGAGCATGGTATGTTCTTCCATTTGTTTGTGTCCTCTTTGATTTCACTGAGCAGTGGTTTTGTAGTTCTCCTTGAAGAGGTCCTTTACATCCCTTGTAAGTTGGATTCTTAGGTATTTTATTCTCTTTGAAGCAATTGTGAATGGAAGTTCATTCCTGATTTGGCTCTCTGCTTGTCTGTTACTGGTGTATAAGAATGGTTGTGATTTTTGTACATTAATTTTGTATCCTGAGACATTGCTAAAGTTGCTTATCAGCTTAAGGAGATTGTGGGCTGAGACAATGGGGTTTTCTAAATATACAATCATATCATCTGGAAACAGGGACAATTTGACTTCTTCTTTTCCTAACTGGATACCCTTGATTTCTTTCTCTTGCCTGATTGCCTTAGCCAGAACTTCCAACACTATGTTGAATAGGAGTGGTGAGAGAGGGCATCCCTGTCTTGTACCAGTTTTCAAAGGGAATTTTTCCAGTTTTTGCCCATTCAGTATATTAGCTGTGGGATTGTCATAAATAGCTCTTATTATTTTGAGGTACGTTCCATGAATACCGAATTTATTGAGCGTTTTTAGCATGAAGGGCTGTTGAATTTTGTCAAAAGCCTTTTCTGCATCTATTGAGAAAATCATCTGGTTCTTGACTTTGGTTCTGTTTATATGCTGGATTATGTTTATTGATTTGCGAATGTGGAACCAGCCTTGCATCCCAGGGATGAAGCCCACTTGATCATGGTGGATAAGCTTTTGGATGTGCTGCTGAATCCAGTTTGCCAATATTTCATTGAGGATTTTTGCATCGATGTTCATCAGGGATATTGGTCTAAAATTCTCTTTTTTTGTTGTGTCTCTGCCAGGCTTTGGTATCAGGATGATGTTGGCCTCATAAAATGAGTTAGGGAGGATTCCCTCTTTTTTTATTGATTGGAATAGTTTCAGAAGGAATGGTACCAGCTCCTCCTTGTACCTCTGGTAGAATTCAGCTGTGAATCCATCTGGTCCTGGACTTTTTTTGGTGGGTAGGCTATTAATTGTTGCCTCAATTTCAGAGCCTGCTATTGGTCTATTCAGGGATTCAACTTCTTCCTGGTTTAGTCTTGGAAGAGTGTAAGTGTCCAGGCAATTATCCATTTCTTCTAGATTTTCTAGTTGATTTGCGTAGAGGTGTTTATAGTATTCTCTGATGGTAGTTTGTATTTCTGTGGGGTCGGTGGTGATATCCCTTTTATCATTTTTTATTGCATCTATTTGATTCCTCTCTCTTTTCTTCTTTATTAGTCTTGCTAGCGGTCTGTCAATTTTGTTGATGTTTTCAAAAAACCAACTCCTGGATTCATTGATTTTTTGGAGGGTTTTTTGTGTCTCTATCTCCTTCAATTCTGCTCTGATCTTAGTTATTTCTTGCCTTCTGCTAGCTTTTGAATGTGTTTGCTCTTGCCTCTCTAGTTCTTTTAATTGTGATGTTAGAGTGTCATTTTAGATCTTTCCTGCTTTCTCTTGTGGGCATTTAGTGCTATAAATTTCCCTCTACACACTGCTTTAAATGTGTCCCAGAGATTCTGGTATGTTGTATCTTTGTTCTCATTGGTTTCAAAGAACATCTTTACTTCTGCCTTCATTTCATTATGTACCCAGTAGTCATTCAGGAGCAGGTTGTTCAGTTTTCATGTAGTTGAGCGGTTTTGATTGAGTTTCTTAGTCCTGAGTTCTAGTTTGATTGCGCTGTGGTCTGAGAGACAGTTTGTTATACTTTCTGTTCTTTTACATTTGCTGAGGAGTGCTTTACTTCCAATTATGTGGTCAATTTTGGAATAAGTGCGATGTGGTGCTGAGAAGAATGTATATTCTGTTGATTTGGGGTGGAGAGTTCTATAGATGTCTATTAGGTCCGCTTGGTGCAGAGATGAGTTCAATTCCTGGATATCCTTGTTAACATTCTGTCTCGTTGATCTGTCTAATGTTGACAGTGGAGTGTTGAAGTCTCCCATTATTATTGTATGGGCATCTAAGTCTCTTTGTAAGTCTCTAAGGACTTGCTTTATGAATCTGGGTGCTC
This sequence comes from Rhinopithecus roxellana, assembly GCF_007565055.1. Lineage (NCBI taxonomy): Eukaryota > Metazoa > Chordata > Mammalia > Primates > Cercopithecidae > Rhinopithecus > Rhinopithecus roxellana. The sequence goes on from NC_044555.1 coordinate 44,643,265, forward strand.
CTGTATTGGGTGCATATATATTTAGGAGAGTTAGCTCTTCCTGTTGAATTGATCCTTTTACCATTATGTAATGGGCTTCTTTGTCTCTTTTGATCTTTGATGGTTTAAAGTCTGTTTTATCAGAGACTAGGATTGCAACCCCTGCTTTTTTTTGTTCTCCGTTTGCTTGGTAGATCTTCCTCCATCCCTTTATTTTGAGCCTATGTATGTCTCTGCATGTGAGATGGGTCTCCTGAATACAGATCTCAACCTCTGTGTTGGGAGATCCACTGATCTCTTCAAACTGGCAGACAGAGTCTTTCGCGTCTGCTCTGGCCTCTGCTGCTTCCCCTGTTGTTGTTGTTTTTTTTTTTTTTAGCTGAGCCCTGCCCCCAGAGGTGGAGTCTATAGAGACAGGCAGGTTTCCTTGAGCTGCTTTGAGCTCCACCCAGTTCGAGCCTCCCAGCAGCTTTGTTTATCTACTTAAGCCTCAGCAATGGCGGGCACCCCTCCCCCAGCCTCGCTGCTGCCTTGCAGTTAGATCACCGCAGACTGCTGTGTTAACAATGAGGGAGGCTCCGTGGGCGTGGGACCCTCCCGGCCAGGTGAGGGATATATTCTTCTGGTGTGCCCGTTTGCTTAAAGCGCGGTGTTGGGGTGGGAGTTACCCGATTTTCCAGGTGTTGTGTGTCTCAGTTCCCCTGGCTAGGAAAAGGGATTCCCTTCCCCCTTGCGCGTCCCAGGTGAGGCGATGCCTCGCCCTGCTTCAGCTCTCGCTGGTCAGGCTGCAGCAGCTGACCAGCACCGATTGTTCGGCACTCCCTAGTGAGATGACCCCAGTACCTCAGTTGAAAATGCAGAAATCACTGGTCTTCTGTGTCGCTCGCGCTGGGAGTTGGAGACTGGAGCTGTTCCTATTCGGCCATCTTGCTCTGCCCTGGGTGCATATATATTTAGGATAGTTAGCTCTTGTTGTTGCATTGATCCCTTTGCCATTATGTAATTCCCTTCTGCGTCTCTTTTGATTTCTGTTGCTTTAAAGTCTGTTTTATCAGAGACTAGGATTGTAACCCCTGCTTTTTTTTTTTTATCTGCTTGGTAAATATTTCTCCATCCCTTCATTTTGAGCTTATGTGTGTCTTTGCACGTGAGATGGGTCTTCTAAATACAGCACACCAATGGGTGTTGACTCTTTATCCAGTTTGCCAATCTGTGTCTTTTACCTGGGGGCATTTAGCCCATTAACATTCAAGGTTAATATTGTTATGTGTGGATTTGATTCTGTCATCATGGTGCTAGCTGGTTATTTTGCCTGTTAGTTGATGCAGTTTCTTCATAGTGTCGATGGTCTTTACAATATAGTATTTTTTTGCAGTGGCTGGTATTGTTTGTTCTTTTCTATGTTTAGTGCTTCCTTTAGGAGCTCCTGTAAGGCAGGCCTGGTGATGACAAAATTTCTGTACATTTGCTTATCTGTAAAGGATTTTGTTTGTCCTTCACTTATAAAACTTAGTTTGACTGGATATGAAATTCTGGGTTGAAAGTTCTTTTCTTTAAGAATGTTGAGTATTGGCCCCCATTTTTCTGACTTGTAGAGTTTCTGCCAAGAGATCCTATGTTAGTCTGAGGGGTTTTCCTTTTTGGGTAACCCTACCTTTTTCTCTGGCTGCCCTTAACATTTTTTCCTTCATTTCAACCTTGGTGACTGACAATTATGTGTCTTGGGGTGGCTTTTCTCAAGGATAATCTTTGTGGTGTTCTCTGTATTTCCTGAATTTGAATGTTGGCTTGTCTTGCTAGGTTGAGGAAGTTCTCCTGGACAATATCCTGAAGAGTGTTTTCCAACTTGATTCCATTCTCCCTGTCACTTTCAGGTACACCAATCAAATGTAGGTTTGGTTTTCTCACATAGTACCATATTTCTTTGAAACTTTATTCATTGCTTTTCATTCTTTTTTCTCTAATCTTGTCTTCTCACTTTATTTCATCGAGTTGATCTTCAATCTCTGATATCCTTTTTTCTGCTTGATCGATTCGGCTATTGATACTTGTGTATGCTTCACAAAGTTCTTGTGCTGCTTTTCAGCTCCATCAGACCATTTATGTTCTTCTTTAAACTGGTTATTCTAGGTAGCCATTCTTCTAAACTTTTTTTCAAGGTTCTTAACTTCCTTGCATTGGGTTAGAACATGTTCCTTTAGCTCAGAGGAGTTTGTTATTACCTACCTTCTGAAGCCTACTTCTGTCAATTCATCAAACTCATTCTCCATCCAGTTTTGTTCCCTTGCTGGCGAGGAGTTGTCAAACATTGGAGGAGACAAGGTGCTATTGTTTTTGGAATTTTCAGCCTTTTTGCACTGGTTTTTCCCCATCATCCTGGATTTATCTACCTTTGGTCTTTGATGTTGGTGACCTTCAGCTGTGGTCTTTGAACGTCATTTTTATTGATGTTGACGCTATCCCTTTCTGTTTGTTAGTTTTCCTTCTAAGAGTCAGGCCCCTGTGCTGCAGGTCTGCTGGAGTTTGCTGGAGGTCCACTCCAGACCCTGTTTGCCTGGGTATCACCAGCAGAGGCTGCAGAACAGCAAAGATTGCTGCTTTTTCCTGAAGTTTCATCCCAGAGGGGCAGCGGCCAGATGCCAGCTGGAGCTCTCCTATATGAGGTGTCTGTCAGACCCTACTGGGAGTTGTTTCCCAGTCAGGATACAGGGGCATCAGGGCCCCACTTGAGGAGGCAGCCTGACCCTTAGCAATGCTGGAACGCTGTGCTGAGAGATCCACTGCTCTCTTCAGAGCCATCAGTCAGGGACGTTTAAGTCTGCTGAAGCTGAGTCCACAGCTACCCCTTCCCCCAGGTGCTCTGTTCCAGGGAGATGGTGGTTTTATATATAATCCCCTGACTGGGGCTGCTGCCTTTTTTTTCAGAGATGCCCTTCGCAGAGAGGAGGCATCTAGAGAGGCAGTCTGGCCACAGTGGCCTTGCTGAGCTGTGGTCGGCTCCACTCAGTTCAAAATTCCCGGCAGCTTTGTTTACATTGTGAGGGTAAAACGGCCTACTCAAACCTCAGTAATGGTGGAGGCCCCTCCTCCCACCAAGCTCGAGTGTCCCAGGTCAACCTCAGACTGCTGTGCTAGCAGCAAGTGTTTCAAGGCACTGGATCTTAGCTTGCTGGGCTCCGTGGGCATGGGATCTGCCGAGCCAGACCACTTGGCTCCCTGGCTTCAGTCCCCTTTCCAGGGCAGTGCCACTGGGGTATGGGAAAAAAAAAAAAAAAGAAAACTCCTGCAGCTAGCTTGATGTCTGCCCAAATGGCTGCCCAGTTTTGTGCTTGAAACCCAGGGCACTGGTGATATAGGCACTGGAGGGAATCTCCTGGTCTGCAGACTGCAAAGACCACGGGAAAAGTGCAGTATTTGGGACAGAGTGCATTGTTTTTCATGGCAAGGTCCCTCATGGCTTCCCTTGGTTAGGGTAGAGAGTTTCCCAACCTCTTGCACTTCCCGGGTGAGGCGACTCCCACCCTGCTTCAGCTCACCCTCCGTGGGCTGCACCCACTGTCCCAAATGAGATGAACTGGGCACCTCAGTTGAAAGTGCAGAAATCACCTGCCTTCTGCGTTGATCTCGCTGAAAGCTGCAGACTGGAGCTGTTCCTATTCAGCCATTTTGCCACCAATTCCCAAAAAAATCAGAATGATAGAATTTCAAATAAGGAAGCTCTCTATCTTGTTACTTATTACTGTTCTTTTATAAAATCCTTTGTATAAATTTTATGTTTTTTCAACTTTTATTTTATATACTGGGGGACATGTGCAAATTTTTTACATGGAAATACTGTGATGCTAGATTAGGAGTATGGATCCCATCACCAAAGTAGTGAACATAGTACCCAATAGGTAGTTTTTTAACCCACCCCCCCAACATCTAGTAGTCCACATTGTCCATTGTTAGCACGTTTATGCCCATGTATGCTCAATGTTTAATTCCCATTTGTAAGTGAGAATATGCGGTATTTGACTTTCTGTTCCTGCATTAATTTGTTTAGGAGTATTGCCTCCCTCTCCATCCATGTTGCTATAAAAGACATGATTTAAATTATTTTTACTTTAAAAAAAAAAGGAGGTCTGCAGCTCTGACTGAGAGGAGTGACTTAATAGGAAAAAAGGGATACATAACTTGATATCTAAAAGTATTGTTGAAACAACTGAAAGCTTGGTAGAGAACAATTAAGAGAAAGCTGGAACTTCAGTATACAAGTGCAATACCAGAGCTGAGGTGTAATAGGTCCAGGAAAAGAAACAGCCAAGAAGCACCCTTCTGGCCAATCTTGGAGGATGATAAGACTGCCCAGGTGCTAGACTGTACTCACTCAGGAAGAATCACAGCAGGATGTGGGGAAAGCTTGAAAACTTTTCTCAAGCCACACAGAGAATTACAAGCAGAATTAAATTTCATGGATACAAAATAATTAAACACACCTCTAACAAAAGCACTAATTTTGACAATAAGCTACTGTGACCCAGGGGCCAGAGTACAAGAAAGTCAGCCTAAAAATAAAATTGCATTCATTTCTGACAGTCTGGAAGGCCAAATCCCTTTAGCAGCAATTAGACAGAAAACCTTCAAGTAGTCTCTGGTTGAATGTAGAACCAAAAATATGAACCCCCTGAATTCTGATGGCTTCCAAGCCACACAAACATCCAATGATAAAGTCCAAATGAACAGGTAAGTTGCAGTGGCTCACAACTGCAATCTCAGCACTTTGGGAGGTGGAGGCAGGTGGATTGCTTGAGTCGAGGAGTTTGAGACCAGCCTGTTTGAATTTTGGAGGCAACACATTCTTTATCTGGGTGTGTTACTCTGGCCCATTTATCAAATGACCCAAAAAGCTACCAGTTTTGAATGGGGTCCAGAACAGGAGAACGCTCTGAAACTGGTCCAGGCTGCTATGCAAGCTGCTCTGCCACATGGGCCATATGACCCAGCAGATCCAATGGTGCTTGAGGTGTCAATGGCAGATAAATATGCTGTTTGGAGCTACTGGCAGGCCCCCACAGATGAAACACAGTAGAGTCCTCTAGGATTTTGGAGCAAGGCCCTACCATCTTCCGCAGATAACTACACTCCTTTTGAGACAGCTCTTGGCCTGTTACTGGGCTTTGGTGGAAACTGAACTTTTGACTATAAGCCATCAAGTAAGCATGCGACCTGAACTACCTATCATGAACCCGGTGCTTTCTGACCCATCTAACCATAAAGTGGGTCATGCACAGCAGCATTCCATCATCAAATTGAAGTGGTATATACGTGATCAGGCTCAAGCAGGTCCTGAAGGCACAAGTAAGTTACATCTGGAAGTAGCTCAAATGCCCATGATCTCCACCCCTGCCACCCTGTCTTCTCTTCCCCAGCCTGCACTGATGGCCTCATGAAGAGTTCCGTATGATCAGTTGACAGAAGAAGAGAAGACTAAGGCCTGGTTCACAGATGGTTCTGCACAATATGCAGGCACCACCCTAAGGTGGACAGCTGCAGCACTACAGCTCCTTTTTAGGACATCCCTGGAAGACAGTGTTGAAGGGAAATCTTCCCAGTGGGCAGAGTTTTGAGCAATACACCTGGTTATGCGCTTTTCATGGAAGAGGAAATGACCAAATGTATGATTAGATACTGAATTATGGGCTGTATCCAATGGATTGGCTGGATGGTCAAGGAGCTGGAAGAAGCATGATTTGAAAATTAGTGACAAAGAAATTTGGAGAAGAGGTATGTGGACAGGCCCCTCTGAGTGGCCAAAAACTGAAGATATTTGCATCCCATGTGAGTGCTCACCAATGAGTGACCTCAGCAGAGAATAATTCTAATAATCATGTGGATAGGATGACCCATAATGTGGACACCACTCAGCCTCTTTCCCCAGTCACCGCTGTCATCACCCAGTGTGCCCATGAACAAAGTGACCATGTTGGCAGGGATGGAGGTTGCACATGGGCCTGAGATACGTTGCTGACAACACGGACTTCCACTCACCAAGGTAGACCATGCTACTGCCACTGCTGAGTGGACAATTTGCCAGCAGCAGAGATCAACACTTGGCCCTTGATATGCCACAATTTCTTGGGGTGATCAGCCAACTACCTGGTGACAAGCTGATTATATTGGACTTTTTCCATCATGGAAAGGGCAGCAGTTTTTCCTCACTGGAATAGACACTTACTCTGGACATGGATTTACCTATCCTGCATGCAATGCTTCTGCCAAGACTACCATCTATGAACTCATGAAATGCCTTTTCCACTGTCGTGATGTTCCATCCAGCATTGCTTCTGACCACATTACAGCTAAAGAAGTGTTGGGGTGGGCTCATGCTCATGGAATTCACTGGTCTTACCATGTTCCAAATCATCCTGAAGCAGCTGGATTGAGAGAACAGTGGAATGGCCTTTTGAAATCACAAATACAATACCAACTAGATAACAATACTTTGCAGAGCTGGGGAAAAGTTCTCCAGAAGGCTGTGTATGTTCTGAATTACCATCCGATATATGGTACTGTTTCTCCCATAATCAGGATTCACGGGTCCAGGAATCAAGGGGTGGAAGTGGCAGTGGCACCACTCAACATCACCCCTAGTGATCCATTAGCAATATTTTTGCTTCCTGTTTCCACAACACTACGTTCTGCTGGCAGAGGTCTTAGTTCCAAGGAAGGAACGCTGCCACAAAGAGACACAACAACAATTCCATTAAACTGGAAGGTAAGATTGTCACCTGGACAATTTGGGCTTCTCCCACCTCTAAGTCAATAAGCTAAGAAGGAAGTTACAGTGTTAGCTGTGGATGAAATCAGTTTACTATATCACAATGGAGGTAGGGATATTCCTCCTACCTCCATTGAATAAGAGTGGTGAGAGAGAACATCTTTGTCATGTACCTGTTTTCAAAGGGAATGCTTCCAGCTTTTTCCCATTCAATATGATATTGAATGGGCAGAGTACATGGAATACAGAAGATCCCTTAATATTATCTTAATATTAGATCTCTTAGTATTATCATGCCCTGTGATTAAGGTTAATGGAAAACCACAACAGCCCAATCCAGGCAGGACTACAAATGGCCCAGACTCTTCAAAAATGAAGGTTTGGGTCACTCCACCAGGAAAACAACCATGACCTGTTGAGGTGCTTGCTGAAAGCAAAGGGAATACAGTATGGGTAGTAGAAGAAGGTAGTCATCAATAACAGCTATGACCACGTGATCAGTTGCAGAAATGAGGACTGTAATTATCATGAGTATTTCCTCTTTATTTTTTTATGGAAATAATATGTTATTTATGTTATTGCAGTCTCTCTCTTTTTTCTTTTGTTTGTTCTTTTTCTTTTTCTTTTTTTCCTTATTTCTTATAAAAACTATGGGATACATGTGCAGAACATGCAGGTTTGTTAGATAGGTATATATGTGCTGTGGTGATTTGCTGTATCTATTGACTCATCCTCTAATTTCCCTCCCCTCTCCCCTCAAACCCCTCAACAGACCCTGGTGTTTGTTGTTCCCCTTTCTGTGTCCATGTTTTCTCAATGTTCAACTCCCACTTATGAATGAGAACATGCGGTGTTTGGTGTTCCGTTCCTCTGTTAGTTTGCTGAAGATATGGCTTCCAGCTTCATTCATGTCCCTGCAAAGGACATAATCCCATTCATTTCTATGGTTGCATAGTATTCCATGATGTATATGTACCACATTTTCTTTATCCAGCCTATCATTGATGGGTTTTTGGATTGGTTCCATGTATTTGATATTGTAAATAGTGCTGCAATAAACATATGGGTGCATGTGTCTTTACAGTAGAATGATTTCTATTCCTTTGGGTATATATTCAGAAATGGGAAAGCTGGGTCAAATGGTATTTCGGGTTCTAAATCCTTGAGGAATCGCCATACTGTCATCCACAATGGTTGAACTAATTTACGTTCCCACCAATAGGGTAAAAGCGTTCCTATTTCTACACAGTGTCACCAGCATCTATTGTTTCCTGACCTTTTAGTAATTGCCATTCCGACTGGCATGGGATGGTATCTCATTGAGTTTTTGATTTGCATTTCTCTGATTATCAGTGATTTTGAGTTTTTTCATATATTTGTTGGCAGCATAAAAGTCTTCTTTTGAAAAGTGTCTGTTCATATCCTTTGCCCACTTTTTGATGGGGTTGTTTGTGTGTGTGTACGTGTGTGTGTGTGTGTGTATTTTGTAAATATGTTTAGGTTACTTGTAAATTCTGGATATTAGACATTGTCAGGTGAATAGATTGCAAAATTTTTCTCCCATTCTGTAGGTTGCCTATTCACTCTGATGGTAGTTTCTTTTGCTGTTCAGAAGCGCTTTAGTTTAATTAGATACCATTTGTCAATTTTGGCTTTTGTTGCAATGGTTTTTGGCATTTTTGTCAAGAAGTCTTTGCCCATGCCTATGTCCTGAATGGTATTGCCTAGGTTGATGAAATATATCTCAAAATAATAAGAGCTATTTATGAGAAACCCACAGCCAATATCATATTGAATGGGGAAAAGCTGGAAGCATTCCCTTTGAAAACAGGTACCTGACAAAGATGTCCTCTCTCACCACTCTTATTCAACAGGATATTGGAAGTTCTGGCCAGGGCAATCAGGCGATAGAAAGAAATAAAGCATATTCAGCTAAGAAGAGAGGAAGTCAAGTTATCTCTCTTTGCTGATGACATGATTTTATATTTAGAAAACCCCATCATCTTTGCCCAAAAATTTCTTGAACTTATAAGCAACTGCAACAAAGTCTCAGTATGCAAAATCAATGTGCAAAAATCACAAGCATTCCTTTACACCAACAAGAGGCAAGCAGACAGCCAAATCACGAATGAACTCCCACTCATAATTGCTACAAAGAGAATAAAATACCTAGGAATACAGCTAACAAGGGATGTGAAGGACATCTTCCAGGAGAACTACAACCTACTGCTCAAGGAAATCAGAGAGAACATAAACAAATGGAAAAACATTCCATGCTCATGGATAGGAAGAATCAATATCATGAAAACTACCATTGACATTCTTCACCAAATTAGAACTATTTTAAATTTCATATGGAATCAGAGAATACCTTTTATAGCCAAGACAATCCTAAGCAAAAAGAACAAAGCTGGAGGCATCAGGCTACCTGACTTCAAACTATACTACAAGGCGACAGTAACCAAGACAGCATGGTACTGGTATCAGACCAGACATATAGACTAATGGAGCATAGCAGAGACCTCAGGAATAACATCACACATCTACAACCATCTGATCTTTGACAAACCTGACATAAACAAGCAACGGGGAAAGATCTCCTATTCAGTAAATGGTGCTAGGAAAACTGGCTAGTAATATACAGAAAACAGAAACTGGACCCCTTCCTTACACCTTATACAAAAATTAACTCAAGATGGACTAAAGACTTAAATGTAAAACGCAAAACCATAAAAACCATAGAAGAAATGTCCTATTTATTTTATTAGAAACATGTTTGTGCATGTATACAGTTATACTAAGAATATATCATTTCACTTCTTTTTTTCTTTATCATGTGACAAAAGATTTATTCATTTCATACCAGCATTTAAATGTTATTAACTTTATGTAATAGCATTTGGAGATTGGTGCATTTCCAGTTTTATGAAGGATGGTTGTATTATGTTAGGTGTAATTATGACCTTATGATTGTCTTCATTTGAAGATTATGTGTGTTCTCAGGAGATGTGTATGGGTTCAAGTTGATAAGGGGTGGACTTATGATGGTTAATATTGAGTGTCAACTTGATTAGATTGAAGAATGCAAAGTATTGTTCCTGGGTGTGTCTGTAAGGGTATTGCCAAAGGAGATTAACATTTGAGTCAGTGGTGTGGGAAAGGAAGACCCACACTCAATCTGGGTGGGCACAACCTAATCAGCTGTTAGCACAGTCAGAATAAAAGCAGGCAGAGGAATGTGAAAAGTCTAGACTGGCTTAGTCTCCCAGCCTACATCTTTCTCCCATGCTGAATGCTTCCCATCCTCAAACATCGGACTCCAAATTTTTCAGCCTTGGGTCTCAAATTAGCTTCCTTGGTTCTCAACTTGTAGATGGCCTCCTGTGGGACCTCACTGTATGGTCGTGTGAGTCCATACTCCTTAATAAACTCTCCCTTATATAAACATCTATCCTATTAGTTCTGTCCTTCTAGAGAAGTGTGACTTATACAAGGAACACAAAGAGGATCAATGAGTTTGAGAATAGTAAGCAAAAGGTAGAATAGTGCAATATCAGACTAGAGAGTTGGACCCAAAGCAACCCAATCTACAATCACACTGATATGAGCCTCCTCAAAAGTAACTATCATTATGACTTATTTCACTATAAATTAGGTTTATCTGTTTCTGAACTTCATAATGATAGAATTATATAGTTTTAGCACTTTTGTATCTGAATATTTTTTGTGATATTTTTCACCTACAGCATTAATTTATTTGCATTATATGAAGACTCTATAATGTATTTATCAATTCTACTGTTTTGGCCATTTGAATTAATTTTAGTCTTTGGCTATTAAAAATAGTGCTCCTATGAATATTCCTGCACATACTTTTTGGTGCACATATACGTACATTTTTGTTGGTATATGGCTAGGACTAGAATTGCTAGAAGACAGAGTTCGATTATGTCCAGCTTTAGTATTTACATTGGAATTTTTTTTTTTTTTTTTTTTTTTTTTTTTTTTTTTTTTTTTTTTTGAGACGGAGTCTTGCTCTGCCACCCAGGCTGGAGTGCAGTGGCCGGATCTCAGCTCACTGCAAGCTCCGCCTCCCGGGTTTACGCCATTCTCCTGCCTCAGCCTCCCGAGTAGCTGGGACTACAGGCGCCCGCCACCTTGCCCGGCTAATTTTTTGTATTTTTAGTAGAGACGGGGTTTCACCGTGTTAGCCAGGATGGTCTCGATCTCCTGACCTCGTGATCCACCCGTCTCGGCCTCCCAAAGTGCTGGGATTACAGGCTTGAGCCACCGCGCCCGGCCTTACATTGGAATATTTTTAAAAAGTCATTTTACCAATTGTATTTCCAGAAAGAGTGTTTGAGATTCCAGGAATTCCACATCCTTTCCAACATTTAGCATCATTTTTTTTTTTAATGTTTTTATTTTAGCCATTCTAGTGGATATGCGGTTTCATTGTTTTAATTTACATTTCCCTAACAAGTAATGAAATGGAGCACTCCATCACATTTGGATACCCTCTTTTGCGCAAAGTCCTTTTTCATGGAAGTCTTTTGCCTATTTGTTTTTAACAGTGATTGGGGCCATATGATAGATCAGCAGGAGACAGAAAGGTTTATTATAGAGTTGGATGTGAAAGTATGTATAACAGAATGTGATGAGGATGTAATGGAAATGATGCTGTTTATGAAGGTTTTCATAACTATGGTGGCTATAGTAATTATGACTATGGAAATAATGGCTTTGATGACAGAATGATAGATAGAAGAGGTATGGGAGGACATGGCTATGGCAGAGCTAGTGCTGCAAGTTCAGGTTTTCATGGTGGTCATTTCTTTTATATATTAGAGGGTCGCCTTTTCATGCAACTGAAGATAACATTGCTAATTTCTTCTCACCACTAAATCCAATACGAATTCATATTGATATTGAAGCTAAAGGCAGAGCAACAGAAGTAGATATAAAGTTTGTGACACACCAAGATACAGTAGTTGCCGTGTCTAAACATGAAAAAAAAAATGCAACATTGATAAATTAAACTATTTTTGAATTCTGCTCTGGAATGAGAGGTTCTGGAATGGGAGGCCACAGCAGAGATGGAATGAATAACCAAAGAGTTTATGGATCTGTTGTAAAAATGAAAATGGGGAACAATTACATGGAAAATATGGTGCTTCTGATGGCTTGGGAGTTTATGGCCGTGGTGGTGAAGGCAGTGGAGGTTACTATAGGCAAGGTGGCATGAGTGGAGGTAAATGGTGTGGAATGTACTGAAAGCATAACAACCAATATACAAGCCTTGACAACAGCATCTAGTCTACTAGACTTTCTTACAGATTTAATGTCTTTTGTATTTTAATAACTTTATAACGAGCTTGGCATAGTGGCTCACACCTGTAATCCTAGCTCTTTGGGAGGCTGAGGCGGGTAGATCATTTGAGTTCAGGAGTCTAAAACCAGCCTGGGCAACATGGTAAAACCCTGTCTCTACCAAAAGTAGGAAAATTAGCCCAGCGTGGTGGCGTATGCCTGTAGTTCCAGCTGCTTGGGGGGCTGAAGCAGCAGGATAGCTTGAACCCATGAGGCCAAGGTGGCAGTGAGTCAAAGTGGCACTACTGCATTCCAACTAGGGTGACAAAGTGATACTCTGTCTCAGAAACAAAGGACTTAATGACTGAAGGAATGTGTTTTCAGAATGTTATTTGGTAAAGCAATGGATTGCGATGGGAAAAATCTGGTTTCTGTAGGTTTCGTTTGTTGCATACTTTGAATTAAAAATAATTTTTATATTTTAACCACTGATATTAAAATTTTTATATACTAGTTACTCCTAAAAACGTGTTGCTTTCATAAGATTTGGATTGATGTATTTTACTATTAGTTCTACAAGAAGTAATATGGTGTAACTTTAGAGGATAATGGTTTGCCTCTGCATAAACTGCAAGTCTTAAGCAGATATCTGGAACTGAGCTTGACAAATAATTAGTGTAACCTTTTTCTTTAATTTCTCCTGGAAAACACAGTAAGTATAAAGACTAAAGATGAAGAGGCTTCAGGAGTATAAATTCAGCTGATTATTTCTATATTAGTTATTCTTGTTCAAATGTCATTTATCAAACATAACTCTGAAATGTTGACAATCTAAGAGGTACCTTAGATACTGAATATTCATAATTGTGTTTACTGGGGATGGGAGTGTTGGAAGTTTGAATTCTAGCCTTATATTTTAGAGTAAAATCCCTTCAGCTCTTGGCCAAAATATGAAAAAATATTTCCAAAAAGTGATAGTTGTGAGTTTCAAGACGTCTTACAATAGGGTTAAGGTTCTTAGTGACACAAGAATTCAGTATAAGTACATAGGTATTTACTATGGAGTATAATTCTCACAAATGTATTTGCAGTTTTCTGCTCAAAAGAACATACGGTTATTAAATAATTATATAAATAATGACTTTTTAAAAATGTGAACAACAGATAGTGGGAGGCGGTTCCAAGATGGCCAAATAGGAACAGCTCCAGACTACAGCTCCCAGCATGAGTGACACAGAAGATGGGTGATTTCTGCATTTCCAACTGAGGTACTGGGTTCATCTCACTGGCGCATGTTGGACAGTGGGTACAGGACAGTGGGTGCAGCCCACTGAATGAGAGCCAAAGCAGGGCGATGTATCACCTCACCCAGGAAGCACAAAGGGTAAGGGAATTCCCTTTCCTAGCCAAGGGAAACCGTGACACATAGCACCTAGAAAATCAGGTCACTCCCATCTTAATACTGCACTTTTCCAATGGTCTTAGAAAACGGCAAACCAGGAGATTATATCTGGTGCCAGGGTTGGAGGGTCCCACGCCCATGGGGCCTCCGTCATTACTGGAACAGCAGTCTGAGATCTAACTACAATGCAGCAGCAAGGCTCGGAGATGGGCACCCACCATTGCTGAGGCTTGAGTAGTTAAACAAAGCGACTGGGAAGCTCAAACTGAGTGGAGCACACCGCAGCTCAAAGAGGCCTGCCTACCTCTGTAGACTCCACCTCTGGGGACAGGGCATGGCCAAACAAAAGGCAGCAGAAACCTCTGCAGATTTAAATGTCCTTGTTTGTCAGCTTTGAAGAGAGTAGTGGTTCTCCCAGCATGGAGTTTGAGATCTGAGAACGGGAAGACTGCCACCTCAAGTGGGTCCCTGATCCCTGAGTAGCCTAACCGGGAGGCATCCCCCAGTAGGGGCAGACTGACACCTCACATGGCTGGGTACACCTCTGAGATGAAGCTTCCAGAGAAATGATCAGGAAGCAACATTTGCTGCTCAGCAATATTCACTCTTCTGCAGCCTCTGGTGCTGATACCCAGGCAAAGAGGATCTGGAGTGGACCTCCAGCAAACTCCAACAGACCTGCAGCTGAGGGCCCTGACTGTTAGAAGGAAAACTAACAAAAAGAAAGCACATCCACACAAAACCCCATCTATACGTCACCATCATCAAAGACCAAAGGTAGATAAAAGCACAAAGATGGGGAAAAAACAGAGAAGAAAAGCTGAAAATTCTAAAAATCAGAGTGTCTCTCCGCCTCCAAAGGAGTGCAGCTGATCGCCAGCAACAGAACAAAGTTGGATGGAGAATGACCTTGACGAGTTGAGAGAAGAAGGCTTCAGATGATCAAACTTCTCTGAGCTAAAGGAGGAAGTTCAAATCCATTGCAAAGGAGCTAAAAACCTTGAAAAAAGATTAGACGAATGATTAACTAGAATAAACAATGTAGAGAAGTCCTTAAATGACCTGATAGAGCTGAAAACCATGGCACGAGAACTACATGACAAATGCACAAGCTTCAGTAACCGATTCAATCAACTGGAAGAAATGGTATCGGTGATTGAAGATCAAATGAATGAAATGAAGTGAGAAGAGAAGTTTAGAGAAAAAAGAGTAAAAAGAAACAAAGAAAACCTCCAATAATACAGGACTATGTGAAAAAAACAAATCTCTGTCTTATTGGTGTACCTGAAAGTGACTGGGAGAATGGAGCCAAGTTGGAAAACACTCTTCAGGATATCATCCAGGAGAACTTCCCCAACCTAGCGAGGCAGGCCAACATTCAAATTCAGGAAATACAAGAACGCCACAAAGATACTCCTCGAGAAGAGCAACTTCAAGACACAGAATTGTCAGATTCACCAAAGTTGAAATGAAGGAAAAAAATGTTAAGACAGCCAGAGAGAAAGATGGGGTTACCCACAAAGGAAGTCGATCAGACTAACAGCAGACCTCTCTGCAGAAACTCTACGAGCCAGAAGAGAGTGGGGACCAATATTCAACATTCTTAAAGAAAAGAACTTTCAACCCACAATTTCATATCCAGACAAACTAAGTTTTACAAGTGAAGGAGAAATAAAATCCTTTACAGACAAGCAAATGCTGAGAGATTTTGTCACCACCAGGCCTGCCCTACAAGAGTTTCTGAAGGAAGCATTAACCATGGAAAGGAACAACTGGTACCAATCAATGCAAAAACATGCCACTTTCAACCAACAAAGATCAAAAGAGACAAAGAAGGCCATTACATAATGATAAAGGGAACAATTCAACAAGAAGAGCTAACTATCCTAAATATATATGCACCCAATACAAGAGCACTCAGATTCATAAAGCAAGTCCTTAGAGACTTAGAAAGAGACTTAGACTCCCACACAATAATAATAATAATAGGAGACTTTAGCACCCCACTGTCAACATTAGACAGAACAACAAGACAGAAAGTTAACAAGGATATCCAGGAATTGAACTCATCTCTGCAGAAAGCAGACCTACTGGACAGCTACAGAACTTTCAACCCCAAAACAACAGAATATACATTCTCTGAGCACCACATCACACTTATTCCAAAATTGACCATATAGTTGGAAGTAAAACACTCCTCAGCAAATGTAAAAGAATGTAAATAATAACAAACTGTCTCTCAGGACGTAGTGCAATCAAACCAGAACTCAGGATTAAGAAACTCACTCAAAACCGCTCAACTACATGGAAACTGAACAACCTGCTCCTGAATGACTACTGGGTACATAACGAAATGAAGGCAGAAATAAAGATGTTCTTTAAAACCAATGAGAACAAAGACACAACAAACCAGAAACTCTGGGACACATTTAAAGCAGTGTGTAGAGGGAAATTTATAGCACTAAATGCTCACAAGAGAAAGTAAGAGACATCTAAAGTTGACACCCTAACATCACAATTAAAATAACTAGAGAAGCAAGAGCAAACACATTCAAAGCTAGCAGAAGGCAAGAAATAACTAAGACCAGAGCAGAATTGAAGGAGATAGGGACACAACCCTTCAAAACATCAATGAATCCAGGAGCTGGTTTTTTGAAAAGATCAACAAAATTGATAGACTGCTTGCAAGACTAACAAAGAAGAAAGGAGAGAAGAATCAAATAGACTTAATAAAAAATGATAAAGGGGATATTGCCACCGACCCCACAGAAATACAAACTACCATCAGAGAATACTATAAACATGTCTATGCAAATAAACTAGAAAACCTAGAAGAAATGGATAAATTCCTGGACACTTACACTCTTCCAAGACTAACCTACAAAGAAGCTGAATCCCTGAATACACCAATAGCATGCTCTGAAATTGAGGCAATAATTAATAGCCCACCCACCAGAAAAAGTCCAGGACCAGATGGATTCACAGCTGAATTCTACCAGAGGTACAAGGAGGAGCTGGTACCATTCCTTTCTGAAAATATTCCAAACAATAGAAAAAGAAAGAATCCTCCCTAACTCATTTTATGAGGACAACATCATCCTGATACCAAAGCCTGGCAGAGACACAACAAACAAAGAGGATTTTAGACCAATATCCCTGATGAACATTGATGCAAAAATCCTCAATAAAATACTGGAAAACCGAATTCAGCAGCACATCAAAAAGCTTATCCACGATGAACAAGTGGGCTTCATCCCTGGGATGCAAGGCTGGTTCAACATACGCAAATCAATAAATTTAATCAAGCATATAAAGAGAACCGAAGACAAAAACCACATGATTATCTCAATAGATGCAGAAAAGGCCTTTGACAAAATTCCAAAGCACTTCATGCTAAAAACGCTCAATAAATTCGGTATTGATGGAATGTACCTCAAAATAATAAGAGCTATTTATGACAAACCCACAGCCAATACCATACTGAATGGGCAAAAACTGGAAGCATTCCCTTTGAAAACTGGTGCAAGACAGGGATGCCCCCTCTCACCACTCCTATTCAACATAGTGTTGCAAGTTCTGGCTAGAGTAATGAGGTAAGAGAAAGAAATAAAGGGTATTCAATTAGGAAGAGAAGAAGTGAAATTGTCCCTGTTTGCAGATGACATGATTGTATATTTAGAAAACCCCATAATCTCAGCCCAAAATCTCCTTAAGCTGATAAGCAACTTCAGCAAAGTCTGAAGATACAAAATCAATGTGCAAAAATCACAGCCATTCTTATTCACCAATAACAGACAAACAAAGAGCCAAATCATGAATGAACTCCCATTCACAATTGCTTCAAAGAGAATAAAATACCTAGGAATCCAACTTACAAGGGATGTGAAGGACCTCTTCAAGGAGAACTACAAACCACTGCTCAATGAAATAAAAGAGGACATAAACAAATGGAAGATCATTCCATACTCATGTATAGGAAGAATCAATATCATGAAAATGGCCATGCTGCCCAAGGTTATTATAGATTCAATGCCATCCCCATTAAGCTACCAATGACTTTCTCCACAGAATTGGAAAAAACTACTTTAAAGTTCATATGTAACCAAAAAAGAGTCCACATTGCCAAGACAATTCTAAGCCAAAAGAACAAAGCTGGAGGCATCATGCTACCTCATTTCAAATGATGCAAGGCTACAGTAACCAAAACAGCATGGTACTGGTACCAAAACAGAGATATACACCAATGGAACAGAACAGAGTCCTCAGAAATAATACCACACATCTACAGCCATCTGATCTTTGACAAACCTGACAAAACAAGAAATGGGGAAAGGATTCCCTATTTAATAAATGGTGCTGGGAAAACTGGCTTGCCATAAGTAGAAAGCTGAAACTGGATCCTTTCTTTACTCTTTATACGAAAATTAATTCAAGATGGATTAGAGACTTAAATGTTAGACCTAAAACCATAAAAACCCTGGAAGAAAATCTTGGCAGTACCATTCAGGACACAGGCATGGGCAAGGACTTCATGTCTAAAACACCAAAAACAATGGCAACAAAAGCCAAAATTGACAAATGGGATCTAATTAAACTAAAGAGCCTCTGCACAGCAAAAGAAACTACCATCAGAGTGAACAGGCAACCTACAGAATGGGAGAAAATTTTTGCATTCTACTCATCTGACAAAAGGCTAGTATCCAGAGCTTACATAGAACTCAAACAAATTTACAAGAAAAAAGCAAACAACCCCATCACATTGTGGGCAAAGCATGTGAACAGACACTTCTCAAAAGAAGACATTTATGCAGCCAACAGACGCATGAAAAAATGCTCATCATCACTCGCCATCAATGAAATGCAAATTGAAACCACAATGAGATACCATCTCACACCAGTTAGAATGGCAATCATTAAAAAGTCAGGAAACAACAAGTGCTGGAGACGATGTGGAGAAATTGGAACATTTTACACTGTTGGTGGGACTGTAAACTAGTTCAACCATTGTGGAAGACAGTGTGGCGATTCCTTAAGGATCTAGAACTAGAAATACCATTTGACCCAGCCATCCCATTACTGGGTATATACCCAAAGGATTGTAAATCGTGCTGCTATAAAGACGTACGTTTATTGCGTATGTTTATTGCATATGCGTATATACATATTGCACACGTATGTTTATTGCGACACCATTCACAATAGCAAAAACTTGGAACCAACCCAAATGTCCATCAATGACAGACTGGATTAAGAAAATGTGGCACATATACATCATGGAACACTATGCAGCCATAAAAAAGGAAGAGTTCATGTTCTTCGTAGGGACATGGATGCAGTTGGAAGCCATCATTCTCAGCAAACTATCGCAAGAGCAGAAAATGGAACACCGCATGTTCTCAATCATAGGTGGGAAGTGAACAATGAGAGCACTTGGACACAGGAAGGGGAACATCACGCACTGGGGCCGTCATGGGATGGGGGAAGGAGGAGGAATAGCATTAAGAGATATATCTAGGCAAGAAATAACTAAGATCAGTGCCGAACTGAAGGAGATAGAGACACAAAAAACCCTCCAAAAAATCAATGAATCCAGGAGTTGGTTTTTTGAAAAGATCAACAAAATTGACAGACCGCTAGCAAGGCTAATAAAGAAGAAAAGAGAGAGGAATCAAATAGATGCAATAAAAAATGATAAAGGGGATATCACCACTGACCCCACAGAAATACAAACTACCATCAGAGAATACTATAAACGCCTCTACGCAAATCAACTAGAAAATCTAGAAGAAATGGAGAATTTCCTGGACACTTACACTCTCCCAAGGCTAAACCAGGAAGAAGTTGAATCCCTGAATAGACCAATAGCAGGCTCTGAAATTGAGGCAACAATTAATAGCCTACCCACCAAAAAAAGTCCAGGACCAGATGGATTCACAGCTGAATTCTACCAGAGGTACAAGGAGGAGCTGGTACCATTCCTTCTGAAACTATTCCAATCAATAGAAAAAGAGGGAATCCTCCCTAACTCATTTTATGAGGCCAACATCATCCTGATACCAAAGCCTGGCAGAGACACAACAAAAAAAGAGAATTTTAGACCAATATCCCTGATGAACATTGATGCAAAAATTCTCAATAAAATACTGGCAAACCGGATTCAGCAGCACATCAAAAAGCTTATCCACCATGATCAAGTGGGCTTCATCCCTGGGATGCAAGGCTGGTTCAACATTCGCAAATCAATAAACGTAATCCAGCATATAAACAGAACCAAAGACAAGAACCACATGATTGTCTCAATAGATGCAGAAAAGGCTTTTGACAAAATTCAACAGCCCTTCATGCTAAAAACGCTCAATAAATTCGGTATTGATGGAACGTATCTCAAAATAATAAGAGCCATTTATGACAAACCCACAGCTAATATCATACTGAATGGGCAAAAACTGGAAAAATTCCCTTTGAAAACTGGCACAAGACAGGGATGCCCTCTCTCACCACTCCTATTCAACATAGTGTTGGAAGTTCTGGCTAGGGCAATCAGGCAAGAGAAAGAAATCAAGGGTATCCAGTTAGGAAAAGAAGAAGTCAAATTGTCCCTGTTTGCAGATGACATGATTGTATATTTAGAAAACCCCATCGTCGCAGCCCAAATTCTCCTTAAGCTGATAAGCAACTTCAGCAAAGTCTCAGGATACAAAATTAATGTGCAAAAATCACAAGCATTCTTATACACCAGTAACAGAGAAGCAGAGAGCCAAATCAGGAATGAACTTCCATTCACAATTGCTTCAAAGAGAATAAAATACCTAGGAATCCAGCTTACAAGGGATGTAAAGGACCTCTTCAAGGAGAACTACAAACCACTGCTCAGTGAAATCAAAGAGGACACAAACAAATGGAAGAACATACCATGCTCATGGATAGGAAGAATCAATATCGTGAAAATGGCCATACTGCCCAAGGTTATTTATAGATTCAATGCCATCCCCATCAAGCTACCAATGAGTTTCTTCACAGAATTGGAAAAAACTGCTTTAAAGTTCATATGGAACCAAAAAAGAGCCCGCATTGCCAAGACAATCCTAAGTCAAAAGGACAAAGCTGGAGGCGTCACGCTACCTGACTTCAAACTATACTACAAGGCTACAGTAACCAAAACAGCATGGTACTGGTACCAAAACAGAGCTATAGACCAATGGAACAGAACAGAGTCCTCAGAAATAATACCGCACATCTACAGCCATCTGATCTTTGACAAACCTGAGAGAAACAAGAAATGGGGAAAGGATTCCCTATTTAATCAATGGTGCTGGGAAAATTGGCTAGCCATAAGTAGAAAGCTGAAACTGGATCCTTTCCTTACCCCTTATACGAAGATTAATTCAAGATGGATTAGAGACTTAAATGTTAGACCTAATACCATAAAAACCCTAGAAGAAAATCTAGGTAGTACCATTCAGGACATAGGCATGGGCAAGGACTTCATGTCTAAAACACCAAAAGCAACGGCAGCAAAAGCCAAAATTGACAAATGGGATCTAATTAAACTAAAGAGCTTTTGCACAGCAAAAGAAACTACCATCAGAGTGAACAGGCAACCTACAGAATGGGAGAAAATTTTTGCAACCTACTCATCTGACAAAGGGCTAATATCCAGAATCTACAAAGAACTCAAACAAATATACGAGAAAAAAACAAACAACCCCATCAAAAAGTGGGGAAAGGATATGAACAGACATTTCTCAAAAGAAGGTATTCATACAGCCAACAGACACATGAAAAAATGCTCATCATCACTCGCCATCAGAGAAATGCAAATCAAAACCACAATGAGATACCATCTCACACCAGTTAGAATGGCAATCATTAAGAAGTCAGGAAACAACAGGTGTTGGAGAGGATGTGGAGAAATAGGAACACTTTTCCACTGTTGGTGGGATTGTAAACTAGTTCAACCATTAGGGAAAACAGTACGGCGATTCCTCAAGGATCTAGAACTAGATGTACCATATGACCCAGCCATCCCACTACTGGGTATATACCCAAAGGATTATAAATTATTCTACTACAAAGACACATGCACACGTATGTTTATTGTGGCACTATTCACAATAGCAAAGACTTGGAATCAACCCAAATGTCCATCTGTGACAGACTGGATTAAGAAAATGTGGCACATATACACCATGGAATACTATGCAGCCATAAAAAAGGATGAGTTTGCGTCCTTTGTAGGGACATGGGTGCAGCTGGAAACCATCATTCTTAGCAAACTATCACAAGAAGAGAAAACCAAACACCACATGTTCTCACTCATAGGTGGGAACTGAACAATGAGATCACTTGGACTCGGGACGGGGGACATCACACACTGGTACCTATCATTTGGAGGGGGGAGGAGGGAGGGATTGCATTGGGGAGTTATACATGACATAAATGATGAATTGATGGGTGCTGAGGAGTTGATGGGTGCAGCACACCAACATGGCATAAGTAGACATATGTAACAAACCTGCACGTTATGCACATGTACCCTAGAACTTAAAATATAATAAAAAAAAAAAAAGAGATATATCTAATGTAAATGAAAAGTTAATGGCTGCAGCACATCAACATGTCACATTATAGATATGTAACAAACCTGCATGTTGTGCACATGTACCCTAAAACATAAAGTATAATAAAAAATAAATAAATAAATAATTAAATAAATAAATAAATAAAATGTAAATAAAAAGTCAATGTCATGGTCAATTAAAACAAACCTGCAGTTGGATTTTGCACCTGTTTCCTGCTTAGAGTTTTAGTTAAAAATATTATATGTAACAAGGAAAAGGTGCTTTTTAATTTTAATCACTTTGATCAATACTGATTTTTTCCAAATTGGATAATGAATCAAAACGAACCTTGTCAATGTAAATTCAGTGATTAATCTTCTTACTTGTTTCTGCCAGAAATGTTAATGTGATAAATGTCAATGTGGGAGATAATAAAACTAAATAAATAAATAAATAAATAAATAGATTAATGAGAGTTCTTTATCCTCTGGATACATGTCCTTTGTCCTATATGTGTGTGAGTTGTGTGTATATAAATATATATAGTATATGTATATATGTGTGATATATATAAATATAATACCTTTCACATGCATAATTACTCTTTGTGAACAGTATGAATTAGGAATTTATCTACATTGTTTTATTATAACTACTCAATAGATCAAACATTACTTATTGCAAAGACCATTCTTTCTTCATTATACTTCAGTGTTACTTTTGTCATAAAACATAAAAATTTGTGAGTCAATTTCTTAACTATTTATTTCCGCTTGATCTATTTGTCTATTAACACACCAGTGTCATACCGCTTTAACTATTATGGTGTTAAAACAGATTTTAAGATCAGGTAATATAAGCTTTCTGGCATTGTTATTCATCTTTTTATATTTTTTTTTTATACTTTAAGTTCTAGGGTACATGTGCATAACGTGCAGGTTTGTTACATATGTCTACTTATGCCATGTTGGTGTGCTGCACCCATCAACTCCTCAGCACCCATCAATTCATCATTTATGTCATGTATAACTCCCCAATGCAATCCCTCCCTCCTCCCCCCTCCAAATGATAGGTACCAGTGTGTGATGTCCCCCGTCCCGAGTCCAAGTGATCTCATTGTTCAGTTCCCACCTATGAGTGAGAACATGTGGTGTTTGGTTTTCTCTTCTTGTGATAGTTTGCTAAGAATGATGGTTTCCAGCTGCACCCATGTCCCTACAAAGGACGCAAACTCATCCTTTTTTATGGCTGCATAGTATTCCATGGTGTATATGTGCCACATTTTCTTAATCCAGTCTGTCACAGATGGACATTTGGGTTGATTCCAAGTCTTTGCTATTGTGAATAGTGCCGCAATAAACATACGTGTGCATGTGTCTTTATAGCAGCATGATTTATAATCCTTTGGGTATATACCCAGTAATGGGATGGCTGGGTCATATGGTACATCTAGTTCTAGATCCTTGAGGAATTGCCATACTGTTTTCCATAATGGTTGAACTAGTTTACAATCCCACCAACAGTGGAAAAGTGTTCCTATTTCTCCACATCCTCTCCAACACCTGTTGTTTCCTGACTTCTTAATGATTGCCATTCTAACTGGTGTGAGATGGTATCTCATTGTGGTTTTGATTTGCATTTCTCTGATGGCCAGTGATGATGAGCATTTTTTCATGTGTCTGTTGGCTATATGAATGTCTTCTTTTGAGAAATGTCTGTTCATATCCTTTCCCCACTTTTTGATGGGGTTGTTTGTTTTTTTCTTTTATATTTGTTTGAGTTCTTTGTAGATTCTGGATATTAGCCCTTTGTCAGATGAGTAGATTGCAAACATTTTCTCCAATTCTGTAGCTTGCCTGTTCACTCTGATGGTAGTTTCTTTTGCTGTGCAAAAGCTCTTTAGTTTAATTAGATCCCATTTGTCAATTTTGGCTTTTGCTGCCGTTGCTTTTGGTGTTTTAGACATGAAGTCCTTGCCCATGCCTATGTCCTGAATGCTACTACCTAGATTTTCTTCTAGGGTTTTTATGGTATTAGGTCTAACATTTAAGTCTCTAATCCATCTTGAATTAATTTTCGTATAAGGAGTAAGGAAAGGATCCAGTTTCAGCTTTCTACTTATGGCTAGCCAATTTTCCCAGAACCATTTATTAAATAGGGAATCCTTTCCCCATTTCTTGTTTCTCTCAGGTTTGTCAAAGATCAGATGGCTGTAGATGTGTGGTATTATTTCTGAGGACTCTGTTCTGTTCCATTGGTCTATATCTCTGTTTTGGTACCAGTACCATGCTGTTTTGGTTACTGTAGCCTTGTAGTATAGTTTGAAGTCAGGTAGCGTGACGCCTCCAGCTTTGTCCTTTTGACTTAGGATTGACTTGGCAATGCAGGCTCTTTTTTGGTTCCATATGAACTTTAAAGCAGTTTTTCCAATTCTGTGAAGAAACTCATTGGTAGCTTGATGGGGATGGCATTGAATCTATAAATGACCTTGGGCAGTATGGCCATTTTCATGATATTGATTCTTCCTATCCATGAGCATGGTATGTTCTTCCATTTGTTTGTGTCCTCTTTTATTTCACTGAGCAGTGGTTTGTAGTTCTCCTTGAAGAGGTCCTTTACATCCCTTGTAAGCTGGATTCCTAGGTATTTTATTCTCTTTGAAGCAATTGTGAATGGAAGTTCATTCCTGATTTGGCTCTCTGCTTGTCTGTTACCGGTGTATAAGAATGCTTGTGATTTTTGCACATTAATTTTGTAT
Source organism: Rhinopithecus roxellana (assembly GCF_007565055.1). Lineage (NCBI taxonomy): Eukaryota > Metazoa > Chordata > Mammalia > Primates > Cercopithecidae > Rhinopithecus > Rhinopithecus roxellana. Next base: position 44,668,035 of record NC_044555.1, read on the forward strand.
CCTGAGACTGCTGAAGTTGCTTATCAGCTTAAGGAGATTTTGGGCTGAGACAATGGGGTTTTCTAAATATACACTCATGTCTTCTGCAAACAGGGACAATTTGACTTCTTCTTTTCCTAACTGGATACCCTTGATTTCTTTCTCTTGCCTGATTGCCCTAGCCAGAACTTCCAACACTATGTTGAATAGGAGTGGTGAGAGAGGGCATCCCTGTCTTGTGCCAGTTTTCAAAGGGAATTTTTCCAGTTTTTGACCATTCAGAATGATATTAGCTGTGGGTTTGTCACAAATAGCTCTTATTATTTTGAGGTACGTTCCATCAATACCGAATTTATTGAGCGTTTTTAGCATGAAGGGCTGTTGAATTTTGTCAAAAGCCTTTTCTGCATCTATTGAGATAATCATGTGGTTCTTGTCTTTGGTTCTGTTTATATGCTGGATTACGTTTATTGATTTACGAATGTTGAACCACTCTTGCATCCCAGGGATGAAGCCCACTTGATCATGGTGGATAAGCTTTTTGATGTGCTGCTGAATCCGGTTTCCAGTATTTTATTGAGAATTTTTGCATCGATGTTCATCAGGGATATTGGTCTAAAATTCTCTTTTTCTGTTGTGTCTCTGCCAGGCTTTGGTATCAGGATGATGTTGGCCTCATAAAATGAGTTAGGGAAGATTCCCTCTTTTTCTATTGTTTGGAATAGTTTCAGAAGGAATGGTACCAGCTCCTCCTTGTACCTCTGGTAGAATTCAGCTGTGAATCCATCTGGTCCTGGACTTTTTTTGGTGGGTAGGCTATTAATTGTTGCCTCAATTTCAGAGCCTGCTATTGGTCTATTCAGGGATTCAACTTCTTCCTGGTTTAGTCTTGGGAGGGTGTAAGTGTCCAGGAAATTATACATTTCTTCTAGATTTTCTAGTTGATTTGCATAGAGGCGTTTATAGTATTCTCTAATGGTTGTTTGTATTTCTGTGGGGTCAGTGGTGATATCCTCTTTATCATTTTTTATTGCATCTATTTGATTCCTCTCTCTTTTCTTCTTTATTAGTCTTGCTAGCAGTCTGTCAATTTTGTTGATGTTTTCAAAAAACCAACTCCTGGATTCATTGATTTTTTGGAGGGTTTTTTGTGTCTCTATCTCCTTCAGTTCTGCTCTGATCTTAGTTATGTCTTGCCTTCTGCTAGCTTTTGAATGTGTTTGCTCTTGCCTCTCTAGTTCTTTTAATTGTGATGTTAGAGTGTCCATTTTAGATCTTTCCTGCTTTCTCTTGTGGGCATTTAGTGCTATAAATTTCCCTCTACACATTGCTTTAAATGTGTCCCAGAGATTCTGGTATGTTGTATCTTTGTTCTCATTGGTTTCAAAGAACATCTTTATTTCTGCTTTCATTTCGTTATGTACCCAGTAGTCATTCAGGAGCAGGTTGTTCAGTTTCCATGTAGTTGAGCGGTTTTGATTGAGTTTCTTAGTCCTGAGTTCTAGTTTGATTGCACTGTGGTCTGAGACACAGTTTGTGATAATTTCTGTTCTTTTACATTTGCTGAGGAGTGCTTTACTTCCAATTATGTGGTCAATTTTGGAATAAGTGCGATGTGGTGCTGAGAAGAATGTATATTCTGTTGATTTGGGGTGGAGAGTTCTATAGATGTCTATTAGGTCCGCTTGGTGCAGAGATGAGTTCAATTCCTGGATATCCTTGTTAACTTTCTGTCTCGTTGATCTGTCTAATGTTGACAGTGGAGTGTTGAAGTCTCCCATTATTATTGTATGGGAGTCTAAGTCTCTTTGTAAGTCTCTAAGGACTTGCTTTATGAATCTGGGTGCTCCTGTATTGGGTGCATATATATTTAGGAGGGTTAGCTCTTCCTGTTGAATTGATCCCTTTACCATTATGTAATGGCCTTCTTTGTCTCTTTTGATCTTTGATGGTTTAAAGTCTGTTTTATCAGAGACTAGGATTGCAACCCCTGCTTTTTTTTGTTCTCCATTTGCTTGGTAGATCTTCCTCCATCCCTTTATTTTGAGCCTATGTATGTCTCTCCATGTGAGATGGGTCTCCTGAATACAGCAGACTGATGGGTCTTGACTCTTTATCCAGTTTGCCAGTCTGTGTCTTTTCATTGGAGCATTTAGTCCATTTACATTTAAGGTTAATATGGTTATGTGTGAATTTGATCCTGCCATTATGATATTAACTGGTTATTTTGCTCGTTAGTTGATGCAGTTTCTTCCTAGCCTCGATGGTCTTTAAATTTTGGCATGTTTTTGCAATGGCTGATACCGGTTGTTCCTTTCCATGTTTAGGGCTTCCTTCAGGGTCTCTTGTAAGGCGGGCCTGGTGTGACAAAATCTCTAAGCATTTGCTTATCTGTAAAGGATTTTATTTCTCCCTCACTTAGGAAAATTAGTTTGGCTGGATATGAAATTCTGGGTTTAAAATTCTTTTCTTTAAGAACGTTGAATATTGGCCCCCACTCTCTTCTGGCTTGTAGAGTTTCTGCGGAGAGATCTGCTGTTAGTCTGATGGGCTTCCCTTTGTGGGTAACCCGACCTTTCTCTCTGGCTGCCCTTTAAATTTTTTCCTTCATTTCAACTTTGGTGAATCTGGCAATTATGTGTCTTGGAGTTGCTCTTCTGGAGGAGTATCTTTGTGGCGTTCTCTGTATTTCCTGAATTTGAATGTTGGCCTGCCCTACTAGGTTGGTGAAGTTTTCCTGGATGATATCCTGAAGAGTGTTTTCCAACTTGGTTCCATTTTCCCCCTCACTTTCAGGCACCCCAAGCAGACGTAGATTTGGTCTTTTTACATAATCCCATACTTCTTGCAGGCTTTGTTCATTTCTTTTTCTTCTTTTTTCTTTTGGTTTCTCTTCTCGCTTCATTTCATTCATTTGATCCTCAATCGCTGATACTCTTTCTTCCAGTTGATCGAGTCGGTTACTGAAGCTTGTGCATTTGTCACGCATTTCTCATGTCATGGTTTTCATCTCTGTCATTTCGTTTATGATCTTCTCTGCATCATTAGTCTAGCTGTCAGTTCTTCCACTCTTTTTTCAAGATTTTTAGTTTCTTTGCCCTGGGTACGTAATTCCTCCTTTAGCTCTGAGAAGTTTGATGGACTGAAGCCGTCTTCTCTCATCTCGTCAAAGGCATTCTCTGACCCGCTTCCATCCGTTGCTGGTGATGGGCTGCACTCCTTTGCAGGGGAGATGCACTCTTATTTTTTGAATTTCCAGCTTTTCTGCCCTGCTTTTTCCCCATCTTTGTGGTTTTATTTGTCTCTGGTCTTTTATGATGGTGACGTACTGATGGGGTTTTGGTATAGGTGTCCTTCCTGTTTGATAGTTTTCCTTCTGACAGTCAGGACCCTCAGCTATAGGTCTGTTGGAGATTGCTTGAGGTCCACTCCAGACCCTGTTTGCCTGGGTATCAGCAGCAGAGGTTGCAGAAGATAGAATATTGCTGAACAGCGAGTGTACCTGTCTGATTCTTACTTTGGAAGCTTCCTCTCAGGGGTGTACTCCACCCTGTGAGGTGTGGGGTGTCAGACTGCCCCTAGTGGGTGATGTCTCCCAGTTAGGCTACTCAGGGGTCAGGGACCCACTTGAGCAGGCAGTCTGTCCCTTCTCAGATCTCAACCTCTGTGTTGGGAGATCCACTGCTGTCTTCAAAGCTGTCAGACAGAGTCGTTCGCGTCTGCTCAGGCCTCTGCTGTTTCCCCTGTTGTTTTTTAGCTGAGCCCTGCCCCCAGAGGTGGAGTCTATAGAGACAGTCAGGTTTCCTTGAGCTGCTGTGAGCTACACCCAGTTCGAGCTTCCCAGCGACTTTGTTTACCTACTTAAGCCTCAGCAATGGCGGGCGCCCCTCCCCCAGCCTCGCTGCTGCCTTGCAGTTAGATCGCCGCAGACTGCTGTGTTAACAATGAGGGAGGCTCCGTGGGCGTGGGACCCTCCCGGCCAGGTGAGGGATATATTCTTCTGGTGTGCCCGTTGCTTAAAGCGCGGTATTGGGGTGGGAGTTACCCGATTTTCCAGGTGTTGTGTGTCTCAGTTCCCCTGGCTAGGAAAACGGATTCCCTTCCTCCTTGCACTTCCCAGGTAAGGCGATGCCTCACCCTGCTTCAGCTCTCACTGGTCAGGCTGCAGCAGCTGTCCAGCACCGATTGTCCGGCACTCCCTAGTGTGATGTCCCCAGTACCTCAGTTGAAAATGCAGAAATCACCGGTCTTCTGTGTCGCTCGTGGTGGGAGTTGGAGACTGGAGCTGTTCCTTATCGGCCATCTTGCTCTGCCCCCTCCAATCCCATACTTCTTGAAGGCTTTGTTCATTTCTTTTTCCTTTTTATTCTTTATACTATTCTCGCTTCATTTCATTCATTTGATCCTCAATCGCTGATACTCTTTCTTCCAGTTGATTGAGTCGGTTACCGAAGCTTGTGCATTTGTCATGTATTTCTCATGTCATGGTTTTTATTTCTGTCAGTTCTTTTATGGCCTTCTCTGCATTGATTATTCTAGTTATCCATTCTTCCATTCTTTTTTCATAATTTTTAGTTTCTTTGTGCTGGGTACGTAATTCCTCCTTTAACTCTGAGATGTTTGATGGACTGAAGCCTTCTTCTCTCAACTCGTCAAAGTCATTCTCTGTCCAGCTTTGATCCGTTGCTGGCGATGAGCTGCGTTCCTTTGGAGGTGGAGATGCGCTCTTATTTTTTGAATTTCCAGCTTTTCTGCCCTGCTTTTTCCCCATCTTTGTGGTTTTATCTGCCTTTGGTCTTTGATGATGATGACGTACTGATGGGGCTTTGGTGTGGGTTTCCTTCCTGTTTGTTAGCTTTCCTTCTAACAGTCAGGCCCCTCAGCTGTAGGTCTGTTGGAGAGTGCTTGAGGTCCATTCCCGACCCTCTTTGCCTGGGTATGAGCAGTGGAGGCTGCAGAAGATAGAATATTGCTGAACAGCAAGTGTACCTGTCTGATTCTTGCTTTGGAAGCTTCGTCTCAGGGGTGTACACCGCCGTGTGAGGTGTGAGGTGTCGGTCTGCCCCTAGTGGGGGATGTCTCCCAGTTAGGCTATTTAGGGGTCAGGGACCCACTTGAGCAGTCAGTCTGTCCATTCTCTGATCTCAACCTCCATGTTGGGAGATCCACTGCTCCCTTCAAAGCTGTCAGTCAGGTTCATTTGCATCTGCAGGGGTTTCTGCTGCTTTTTTTTTTTCTTGTTTAGCTGTGCCCTGTCCCCAGAGGTGGAGTCTACAGAGACAGGCAGGCCTCCTTGAGCTGCAGTGAGCTCCACCCTGTTCCAGCCTCCCAGCCGCTTTGTTTACCTACTTAACCCTAGCAATGGCAGGTGCCCCTCCCTCGTCCTCACTGCTGCCTTGCAATTAGATCGCAGACTGCTGTGCTAGCAATGAGGGACACTCTGTGGGCGTGGGACCCTCCTGGCCAGGTATGCGATATAATCTCCTGGTGGGCCGTTTACTAAGACCCTTGGTAAAGCACAGTATTGGGGTGGGAATTACCCGATTTCCCAGGTGTTGTGTGTCTCAGTTCCCCTGGCTAGGAAAAGGGATTCCCTTCCCCCTTGCACTTCCCAGGTGAGGCGATGCCTCATCCTGCTTCAGCTTTCGCTGGTCGGGCTGCAGCAGCTGACCAGCACCAATTGTCTGGCACTCCCTAGTGAGATGAACCAGGTACCTCAATTGAAAATACAGAAATCACACATCTTCTGTGTCACTGGTGCTGGGAGCTGGAGACTGGAGCTGTTCCTGTTCGGCCATCTTGACTCTTGAGCATAATTTGTTAATGCTGTTTTCAAGATATGTCATCTATGCTTGGGAGAAATATAGATCTGTAATTTTCCTTTCTGGTGATGTCATTATACAATTTTAATATTAAACTTCTGCTGGCCTCAATAAAAGTTGCAATGTGGGTCTTTCTTTTCTATTCCTTGGATGAGTATGTGGAATATTGAAGTTATTTCTTCCACATATTTGCAAGTGTTCATCAACAAAGCCATATGCCTCAGATTTCCTGTGGGGACACCTTTATAATGGAATAAACATATTTAACAAAGACAAGCAGCTCTTGCTTTGCATAATTCTTATTTGAATGAATTTCAGTTTCCACAATTTACTTAAATATCACACATCTCCTAAACATATGGTTTAGATTTCGCTTACCATAGTGTATTAACTGAGTAACTGCATAAAGTACAAATTTTACTGCTATTTTTTCCATCTACAAATAACTACACAAATGGCATGCACAGCATAATAGGTGACAAACCTCATCAATTATTTCAAAATCCATTGTAGATTGGTCAGAGCAGATGTAATTTGGTTCACACAGAGAAGGCACAGCATGCAGCTCTGTTGCTTCCTTGTCTGACATGGGTAAATTCATGAGGCATTTCATAAAAATGGATCATCAAAATAGGGAACTGACCAACATAGATGAAAGTTTATTACATAAATGAAAAGTGATAATGAATGCTGCAAGTGAAATTGGATGTGATTAAAATATTTGAAGATAGTAACAGTGAAGGAGATGAGGCCTAGGCCTGCATGAAGCTATAGTATAAACTATATGGAAAAAGCTTGATGAAAATGAACAGGATTAATAAAGAAGAAAACACAGAAGATTCAAATAAACAAAATAACAAATGACAAAGGGAATATTGCCTCTGACCCCACAGAAATACAACCATCAGAGAATATTATAAACACTTCTATGCACATAAACTAGAAAATCTAAAAGAAATTTGATAAATTTCTGGATACACACACTCTCCCAAAACTGATCCAGTAAGAAATTGAATCTCTCAACAGACCAACAATGAGCTCTGACATTGAGGCAGTAATACATTACCTAACAACCAAAAGATTCCTGGATCAGATGGATTCACAGCTGAATTCTATCAGAGGTACAAAGAAGAGCTGGTACCACTTCTACTGAAACTATTCCAAAAAATTGAAAAAGCAGGACTCCTTCCTAACTTATTATATGAGGCCAGCATTATCCTTATACCAAAACCTTCCAGAGATGCAACACAAAAATAAAACTTCAGGCCAATCTCTTTGAAGAATATCAATGAAAAAATCCTCAACAAAATACAGGCAATCCGAATATAGCATTACATCAAAAAGCTTATCCACCAAGATCAAGTAGGCTTTAGCCCTGGGATGCAAAGTGGGTTCAACATATGCAAATCAATAAATATAATTTATCACATAAACAAAACTAAAAACAAAAGCCACATAATTGTCTCAATAGGAGCAGCAAAGGCATTCAATAAAATTCAACATCCATTCATGTTAAAAACTCTCAATAAACTAGGTAGTGAAGGACAATACTTCAAAATAATAAGAGCTATATAGGATAAACCCGTAGCTGACATCATACTAAATCAGCAAAAGCTGAAATCATTGCCCTGGTAAACTGTCACCAAACAAGTATACCCTCTCTCGCCACTCCTATTAGTCATAGTATTGGAAGTCCTGGACAGGGCAATCAGGCAAGAGAAATAAAGTGCTTTCAAATAAGAAGAGAGGAAGTGAAATTATCCCTGTTTGCAGACAACATGATCCTATTTCTATAAAATCCCATTGTTTTAGCCCAAAAGCTTCTTAAGCTGATAAAGAACTTCAGCAAAATTTCAGGATAAATCGATGTGCAAAAATCACGCACGTGCCTATACGCCAACAACAGTAAAGCAAAGAGCCAAATCATGAACAAACTCTCATTTACAATTGCCACAAAAAGAATAAAATACATAGGAATACAGTTAACTAGGGAGGTGAAAGATCTCTACAAGGAGTACTATAAACCTCTGTTCGAAGAAATCAGAGATGACACAAACAAATAAAAAAAAAATTCCATGCTCATGGATAGGAAGAATCAATATAGTTAAAATGGCCATACTCCTCAAAGCAATTTGCAGAGTCAATGCTATTCCTATTAAACTATCATTAAGACGCTTCACAGAACTAGAAAAAAAAATAAATTTAGATGAAACCAGAAAAGAGCCTGAATAGCCAAGAAAATCCTGAGCAAAATGAACAAAGCTGTAAGTATCATGTTACCAGACTTCAAATTATACTACAAGGCTACAGTAACCAAAACAGCACAGTACTGGTACAAAAACAGGCACATCGAACAATGGGGAAGCCCGGAAAAATAGAGAGGCCAGAAATAAGGCCATACATCTATGATCATCTGGTCTTCAACACAGCTGACAAAAACAAGCAATGGGGAAAGGATTCCTTACTTAATAAATGGTCTTGGGATAACTGGCTAGTCATATGCAGAAGATTGAGGCTGGACCCCTTCCATACAACACACAGAAAAATCAAATCAAGGTGGATTAAATACGTAAATATAAAACCAAAAACTATAAAATAAAACCCTGAAAAACAACCTAAACAATATCATTCAGGACATAGGCACAGGCAAAAGATTTCACAACAAAGATGCCAAAGGCAATTGCATCTAAAGCAAAATTTGACAAATGGGATCTAATTAAACTAAAGAGCTACTGCACAGAAAAAAGGAAACTATCAACAGTGTAAACAAACATCCTACAGAATGTGAGAAAGTTTTGAAAACTGCAAATCCAAGAAAGGTCTAATAACCAACATCTACAAGGAACTTAAACAAATTTACAAGAAACAAAGCAACAACCCCATTAAAAAGTGGACAAAAGACATAAATAGGCACTTTTCAAAATAAGATATACATGTGGCCAACAACCATATGAAGAAAGCTCAACATCACTGATCATTAGAGAAATGCAAATCAAAACCACAATGACATACCATCTTACACGAGTCAGAATCACTATTATTAAAAATTCAAAAAATAACAGATGCTAGCAAGGTTGCAAAGAAAAGGGAATGCTGTTTGGGGAAATGCAAATTAATTCAAACATTGTGGAAGACGGTGTAGTGATTCCTCAAAGACCTAAAGACAGAAATACCATTTGACTCAACAATCCTATTGCTGGGTATACACCCAAAGAAATAGTTATTATATTTCACTATAAAATCACTCTATTATAAAGAAATATGTACATGTATAATTGCAGCACTATTCACAATAATAAAGACATGGAATCAACCTAAATGCCCATCAATTATAGACTGGGTAAGGAAAATGTGATATATATACATCACGGAATACTAAGCAGCTATAAAAAAGAAAAACATCATATCCCTTATAAGACATAGATGCAGGTGGAGGCCATTATTCTTAGCTAGCTAACTCAGGAACAGAAAACCATATACTGCATGTTCTAACTTCTAAGTTGGAGCTAAATGATGAGAACACACGTACAAAGAGAGGGGACAAACAAACAGTGGGGCCTATCAGAGTGTGGAGGGTGGGAGGAGAGAGAGAATCAGGAAAAATAACTAATGGTACTGGGTTTAATACCTAGGTGATGAAATAATCTGTACAACAAACCCACATGACACAAGTTTACCCATGAAACAAACCTGCACATGTACTGCTGAACTTAAAAGATTTTTAAAAAAGGATAAAGTTGAATCAACATTTTTTAGTTTAAATTGAACTAGGAACAGAAATCACTTATTGCTAAAATGGAGCATTTACTTCCAATTTGGATTACAAATTATAATAGTAAACAAATCCCAATCAGTTTGTTTACTGTTCAGGCCAAAGCATTGAAGTTGGTTGTCACATTGAAAAAATGGCATCAACAAGGAGAATGAAGAAACTTTTACTGCCAGTGAAGGCTGATTTCAGCATTTCAGAATTCACCATGAATTGATTAATATTTAACTCTCTGGTGAAGCTGTTAGAGCAGATAAAGATGCTGCTATAAAACCTACACCCAGATTCAGGGATTACTTAATACAAGTGGCTGTGACAAAAATTATGAAGACATTCCAGAAAAGATGCCAGAAAAACTTCATATTAACTAAACTTTTGGAAACATTTTATGACACTGAAAGTACAAAATACAAATTGTTGGAAGTTGAACTCAACTTAGAAAGCAGAATGACAATAAGTTGAGGCATGAAAAACATACTTATTCTGTATCATCTTACACTGTGAGAAGAAGATAAAACATTGTTAAAAATATTTTTTTTAAAAAAAATAGCAAATAAAAATTTATATATTTATGACGTAAAAATGATATTTTGGCGGAGCAAGATGGCCGAATAGGAAGAGCTCCAGTCTCCAACTCCCAGCGCGAGCGACACAGAAGACCGGTGATTTCTGCATTTTCAACTGAGGTACTGGGGTCATCTCACTAGGCAGTGCCGGACTATCGGTGCTGGTCAGCTGCTGCAGCCTGACCAGCGAGAGCTGAAGCAGGGCGAGGCATCGTCTCACCTGGGAAGCGCAAGGGGGAAGGGAATCCCTTTTCCTAGCCAGGGGAACTGAGACACACAACACCTGGAAAATCGGGTAACTCCCACCCCAACACCGCGCTTTAAGCAAACAGGCACACCAGAAGAATATATCCCTCACCTGGGCGGGAGGGTCTCACGCTCACGGAGCCTCCCTCATTGCTAACACAGCAGTCTGCGGTGATCTAACCGCAAGGCAGCAGTGAGGCTGCGGGAGGGGCGCCCGCCATTGCTGAGGCTTAAGTAGGTAAACAAAGCCGCTGGGAAGCTCGAACTGGGTGTAGCTCACAGCAGCTCAAGGAAACCTGCCTGGCTCTATAGACTCCATCTCTGGGGACAGGGCACAGCTAAAAAAACAACAGGGGAAACAGCAGAGGCCTGAGCAGACGCGAATGACTCTGTCTGACAGCTTTGAAGAGAGCAGTGGATCTCCCAACATGGAGGTTGAGATCTGAGAACGGACACACTGCTCAAGTGGGTCCCTGACCCCTGAGTAGCCTAACTGGGAGACATCCCCCACTAGGAGCAGTCTGACACCCCACACCTCACAGGGTGGAGTACACCCCTGAGAGGAAGCTTCCAAAGTAAGAATCAGACAGGTACACTCGCTGTTCAGCAATATTCTATCTTCTGCAACCTCTGCTGCTGATACCCAGGCAAACAGGGTCTGGAGTGGACCTCAAGCAATCTCCAACAGACCTATAGCTGAGGGTCCTGACTGTCAGAAGGAAAACTATCAAACAGGAAGGACACCTATACCAAAACCCCATCAGTACGTCACCATCATAAAAGACCAGAGACAGATAAAACCACAAAGATGGGGAAAAAGCAGGGCAGAAAAGCTGGAAATTCAAAAAATAAGAGCGCATCTCCCCCTGCAAAGGAGTGCAGCCCATCACCAGCAACGGATCGAAGCTGGTCAGAGAATGAGGTTGATGAGATGAGAGAAGAAGGCTTCGGTCCATCAAACTTCTCAGAGCTAAAGGAGGAATTACGTACCCAGGGCAAAGAAACTAAAAATCCTGAAAAAAGAGTGGAAGAATTGACAGCTAGACTAATTAATGCAGAGAAGGTCATAAACGAAATGACAGAGATGAAAACCATGACACGAGAAATACGTGACAAATGCACAAGCTTCAGTAACCGACTCGATCAACTGGAAGAAAGAGTATCAGCGATTGAGGATCAAATGAATGAAATGAAGCGAGAAGAGAAACCAAAAGAAAAAAGAAGAAAAAGAAATGAACAAAGCCTGCAAGAAGTATGGGATTATGTAAAAAGACCAAATCTACATCTGATTGGGGTGCCTGAAAGTGAGGGGGAAAATGGAAGCAAGTTGGAAAACACTCTTCAGGATATCATCCAGGAGAACTTCCCCAACCTAGTAGGGCAGGCCAACATTCAAATTCAGGAACTACAGAGAACGCCACAAAGATACTCCTCCAGAAGAGCAACTGCAAGACACATAATTGTCAGATTCACCAAAGTTGAAATGAAGGAAAAAATCTTAAGGGCAGCCAGAGAGAAAGTTCGAGTTACCAGCAAAGGGAAGCCCATCAGACTAACAGCAGATCTCCCGGCAGAAACTCTACAAGCCAGAAGAGAGTGGGGGCCAATATTCAACGTTCTTAAACAAAAGAATTTTCAACCCAGAATTTCATATCCAGCCAAACTAAGTTTCCTAAGTGAAGGAGAAATAAAATCCTTTACAGATAAGCAAATACTTAGAGATTTTGTCACCACCAGGCCTGCCTTACAAGAGACCCTGAAGGAAGCCCTAAACATGGAAAGGAACAACCGGTACCAGCCATTGCAAAAACATGCCAAAATGTAAAGACCATCGAGGCTAGGAAGAAACTGCATCAACTAACGAGCAAAATAACCAGTTAATATCATAATGGCTGGAGCAAGGTCACACATAACAATATTAACCTTAAATGTAAATGGACTAAATGCTCCAATTGAAAGACACAGACTGGCAAACTGGATAAAGAGTCAAGACCCATCAGTCTGCTGTATTCAGGAGACCCATCTCACATGGAGAGACATACATAGGCTCAAAATAAAGAGATGGAGGAAGATCTACCAAGCAAATGGAGAACAAAAAAAAGGAGGGGTTGCAATCCTAGTCTCTGATAAAACAGACTTTAAACCATCAAAGATCAAAAGAGACAAAGAAAGCCATTACATAATGGTAAAGGGATCAATTCAACAGGAAGAGCTAACTCTCCTAAATATATATGCACCCAATACAGGAGCACCCAGATTCATAAAGCAAGTCCTTAGAGACTTACAAAGAGACTTAGACTCCCATACAATAATAATGGGAGACTTCAACACTCCACTGTCAACATTAGACAGATCAACGAGACAGAAAGTTAACAAGGATATCCAGGAATTGAACTCATCTCTGCACCAAGCGGACCTAATAGACATCTATAGAACTCTCCACCCCAAATCAACAGAATATACATTCTTCTCAGCACCACATGACACTTATTCCAAAATTGACCACATAATTGGAAGTAAAGCACTCCTCAGCAAATGTAAAAGAACAGAAATTATAACAAACTGTCTCTCAGACCACAGTGCAATCAAATTAGAACTCAGGACTAACAAACTCAATCAAAACCGCTCAAATACATGGAAACTGAACAACCTGCTTCTGAATGACTACTGGGTACATAACGATATAAAAGCAGAAATAAAGATGTTCTTTGAAACCAATGAGAAAAAGGAAACAACATACCACAATCTCTGGGACACATTTAAAGCAGTGTGTAGAGGGAAACTTATAGAACTAAATGCCCACAAAGAAAGCAGGAAAGATCTAAAATGGACACTCTAACATCACAATTAAAAGAACTAGAGAGGCAAGAGCAAACACATTCAAAAGCTAGCAGAAGGCAAGAAATAACTAAGATCAGAGCAGAACTGAAGGAGATAGAGACACAGAAAACCCTCCAAAAAATCAATGAATCCAGGAGTTGGTTTTTTGAAAACATCAACAAAATTGACAGACCGCTAGCAAGACTTATAAAGAAGAAAAGAGAGAGGAATCAAATAGATGCAATAAAAAATGATAAAGGGTATATCACCACCGACCCCACAGAAATACAACCATCAGAGAATACTATAAACGCCTCTACGCAAATCAACTAGAAAATCTAGAAGAAATGATAATTTCCTGGACACTTACACTCTCCCAAGACTAAACCAGGAAGAAGTTGAATCCCTGAATAGACCAATAGCAGGCTCTGAAATTGAGGCAACAATTAATAGCCTACCCACCAAAAAAAGTCCAGGACCAGATGGATTCACAGCTGAATTCTACCAGATGTACAAGGAGGAGCTGGTACCATTCCTTCTGAAACTATTCCAATCAATAGAAAAAGAGGGAATCCTCCCTAACTCATTTTATGAGGCCAACATCATCCGGATACCAAAGCCTGGCAGAGACACAACAAAAAAAGAGAATTTTAGACCAATATCCCTGATGAACATCGATGCAAAAATTCTCAATAAAATACTGGCAAACCGGATTCAGCAGCACATCAAAAAGCTTATCCACCATGATCAAGTGGGCTTCATCCCTGGGATGCAAGGCTGGTTCAACATTCGCAAATCAATAAACGTAATCCAGCATATAAACAGAACCAAAGACAAGAACCACATGATTATCTCAATAGATGCAGAAAAGGCTTTTGACAAAATTCAACAGCCCTTCATGCTAAAAACGCTCAATAAATTCGGTACTGATGGAACGTACCCCAAAATAATAAGAGCTATTTATGACAAACCGACAGCTAATATCATTCTGAATGGGCAAAAACTGGAAAAATTCCCTTTGAAAACTGGCACAAGACAGGGATGCCCTCTCTCACCACTCCTATTCAACATAGTGTTGGAAGTTCTGGCTAGGGCAATCAGGCAAGGGAAAGAAATCAAGGGTATCCAGTTAGGAAAAGAAGAAGTCAAATTGTCCCTGTTTGCAGATGACATGATTGTATATTTAGAAAACCCCATTGTCTCAGCCCAAAATCTCCTTAAGCTGATAAGCAACTTCAGCAAAGTCTCAGGATACAAAATTAATGTGCAAAAATCACAAGCATTCTTATACACCGGTAACAGACAAGCAGAGAGCCAAATCAGGAATGAACTTCCATTCACAATTGCTTCAAAGAGAATAAAATACCTAGGAATCCGGCTTACAAGGGATGTAAAGGACCTCTTCAAGGAGAACTACAAACCACTGCTCAGTGAAATAAAAGAGGACACAAACAAATGGAAGAACATACCACGCTCATGGAGAGGAAGAATCAATATCGTGAAAATGGCCATACTGCCCAAGGTTATTTATAGATTCAATGCCATCCCCATCAAGCTACCAATGAGTTTCTTCACAGAATTGGAAAAAACTGCTTTAAAGTTCATATGGAACCAAAAAAGAGCCCGCATTGCCAAGACAATCCTAAGTCAAAAGGACAAAGCTGGAGGCGTCACGCTACCTGACTTCAAACTGTACTACAAGGCTACAGTAACCAAAACAGCCTGGTACTGGTACCAAAACAGAGATATAGACCAATGGAACAGAACAGAGTCCTCAGAAATAATACCACACATCTACAGCCATCTGATCTTTGACAAACCTGAGAGAAACAAGAAATGGGGAAAGGATTCCCTATTTAATAAATGGTGCTGGGAAAATTGGCTAGCCATAAGTAGAAAGCTGAAACTGGATCCTTTCCTTACCCCTTATACGAAGATTAATTCAAAATGGATTAGAGACTTAAGTGTTAGACCTAATACCATAAAAACCCTAGAAGAAAATCTAGGTAGTACCATTCAGGACATAGGCATGGGCAAGGACTTCATGTCTAAAACACCAAAAGCAACGGCAGCAAAAGCCAAAATTGACAAATGGGATCTAATTAAACTAAAGAGCTTTTGCACAGCAAAAGAAACTACCATCAGAGTGAACAGGCAACCTACAGAATGGGAGAAAATTTTTGCAACCTACTCATCTGACAAAGGGCTAATATCCAGAATCTACAAAGAACTCAAACAAATATACAAGAAAAAAACAAACAACCCCATCAAAAAGTGGGGAAAGGATATGAGCAGACATTTCTCAAAAGAAGACATTCATACAGCCAACAGACACATGAAAAAATGCTCATCATCACTGGCCATCAGAGAAATGCAAATCAAAACCACAATGAGATACCATCTCACACCAGTTAGAATGGCAATCATTAAGAAGTCAGGAAACAACAGGTGTTGGAGAGGATGTGGAGAAATAGGAACACTTTTCCACTGTTGGTGGGATTGTAAACTAGTTCAACCATTATGGAAAACAGTATGGCAATTCCTCAAGGATCTAGAACTAGATGTACCATATGACCCAGCCATCCCACTACTGGGTATATACCCAAAGGATTATAAATTATTCTACTACAAAGACACATGCACACATATGTTTATTGTGGCACTATTCACAATTGCAAAGACTTGGAATCAACCCAAATGTCCATCTGTGACAGACTGGATTAAGAAAATGTGGCACATATACACCATGGAATACTATGCAGCCATAAAAAAGGATGAGTTTGCATCCTTTGTAGGGACGTGGATGCAGCTGGAAACCATCATTCTTAGCAAACTATCACAAGAAGAGAAAACCAAACACCGCATGTTCTCACTCATAGGTGGGAACTGAACAATGAGATCACTTGGACTCGGGAAGGGGAACATCACGCACTGGGGCCCATCATGGGGAGGGGGGAGGGGGGAGGAGGGAGGGATTGCATTGGGGAGTTATTCACGATATAAATGATGAATTGATGGGTGCTGACGAGTTGATGGGTGCAGCACACCAACATGGCATAAGTATACATATGTAACAAACCTGCACGTTATGCACATGTACCCTAGAACTTAAAGTATAATAAAAATAAATAAATAAATAAATAAATAAATAAAAAGAAGTCAGGAAACAACAGGTGCTTGAGAGGATGTGGAGAAATAGGAACACTTTTACACTGTTGGTGGAATTGTAAACTAGTTCAACCATTATGGAAAACAGTATGGCAATTCCTCAAGGATCTAGAACTAGATGTACCATATGACCCAGCCATCCCACTACTGGGTATATACCCAAAGGATTATGAATTATTCTACTGCAAAGACACATGCACACGTATGTTTATTGCGGCACTATTCACAATAGCAAAGACTTGGAATCAACCCAAATGTCCATCTGTGACAGACTGGATTAAGAAAATGTGGCACATATACACCGTGGAATACTGTGCACCCATAAAAAAGGATGAGTTTGTGTCCTGTGTAGGGACATGGATGAAGCTGGAAGCCATCATTCTTAGCAAACTATCACAAGAACAGAAAACCAAACACCGCATGTTCTCACTTCCTAAGTGGGAACTGAACAATGAGATCACTTGGACTCAGGAAGGGGAACATCACACACCGGGGCCTATCATGGGGAGCGGGGAGGGGGAGGGATTGCATTGGGAGTTATACCTGATATAAATGATGACTTGATGGGTGCTGACGTGTTGATGGGTGCAGCACACCAACATGGCACAAGTATACATATGTAACAAACCTGCACTTTATGCACATGTACCCTAGAACTTAAAGTTTAATAAAAACTAAAAAAAAAACCTGCCACTGAATGATTTCTGGGAAAACAATAATATTAAGGCAGAAATTAAGAAATTCTTTGAAACTAATGAGAACAAAGATAAAACATACGAGAATCTCCTGCCCACAGCTAAAGCAGTATTAGGTGGAATGTTTATAGTGCTAAACATTCACATAAAGGAATTAGAAAGATTTCAAATTAACAACCTAACATCACACTTAGAAGAATGAAAAAAACAAGAGCAAACCAACCCCAAACATAGCAGAAGACAAGAAATAATCAAAATCAGAGTTTAACTGAATGAAATTGAGACACGAAAAACTTACAAAAGATCAATGAATCTAGGAGTGGTTCTTTGAAGGACAAATAAGATTAATAGACATCTAGTTAGATTAATAAAAAAAATAAAAGAGAAGAACCAAACAAATGATCGGAAATGACAAAGAAGATATTGCCATTATCCTCACAGCAGTAGAAAAACTCTCTCAGAAACAATTACAATCATCTTTATGCCCATAAACTTGAAAACCTGGAAGAAATGGATAAACACCTGAAAACAACTTCCCACAATTGACCCAAAAATAAATTGAATACCTGAACAGACCAACAAAGTGTCATAAAATTGAATCCATAATAAGAGGCCTACAAAACAGAAAAATCCCTGGACCAGACGGAGTCACATAAATATACTACCAGTCATAAAATGAATAGCTGGTACCATTACTATGGAAACCATTCAAAAAAAAAAAAAAAAAAACATTGAGGAGGATGGACTCCTCCCTAACTCATTCTGTGAGAGAAGCATCATTCTGATACTAACCCTGGCAGAGATACAGCAAATAAGAAAATTTCAGGTCAATATCTTTGGAGAAAATAGATGCCAAAATCCTTAACAAAATACTATCAGGCCAAATTCAGCAGCACATCCAAAAGCTAATCCACCATGATCAAGTAGGGTTTATCTCTGTGATGCAAGGTTGGTTGAACATACACATATCAATAAATGTGATTCATTCCATAAATAGAACTAAAATCAAAAGATCACATGATTATCTGAATAGATGCAGGAAAGGTTTTTAATAAAACTCAACATCACTTCATGTTAAAAACCTTGAGGCACTGAAGGAACATTCATCAAAATAATGAGAGCCATTTATGACAAACACACAGCCAGTATTATACAGAATGGGCCAAAGCTGGTAGCCTTCCCCTTCAGAATCAGAACATGATAGAGATAACTACTTTCACCACTCCTATTCAACATAATAATGGAAGTTCTAACGAAAGCAATCAGGCAAGAGAAAGAAATAAAAGGCATCAAAATAGTAAAAGAGGAAGTCAAAATATTTCTGTTTGCAGACAATGTGATTTTATGCCAAGAAAATCCCATAGCCTCTGCCCAAAAACTCCTAGATCTGATAAACAACTTCAGCAAATTTCAGGTACAAAATCAACATACAAAAATCAGTAGCATTTTTGGCCAGGTGTGGTGGCTCAAGCCTGTAATCCCAGCACTTTGGGAGGCCGAGACAGGTGGATCACGAGGTCAGGAGATCGAGACCATCCTGGCGAACACGGTGAAACCCCGTCTCTACTAAAAAATACAAAAAAAAAAAAATCAGTAGCATTTCTCTACTCAAAAACATTCAAGCTGAGAGCAAAATCAATAATGCAATTCCATTCACAATAGCCATACAGAAATAAAATACCTAGGAGTACAACTAACGAGGGAAGTGAAAGATCTCTACAATGAAAATTACAAAACACCGATGAAAGAAATCAAATATGACATGAACACATGAGAAAACATTTCACGCCCAAGGACAGAAAGAATCAATGTTCTTACAATGACCATACTGCCCAAAACAATTCACAGATTCAATACTATTCTCACCAAACTAAAAGTGACATTCTTCACAGAATTGAAAAAAATTAAAAATTCATATGGAACAAAAAAGAGCCAGAATAGCTAACAAAGCCTAAGCAAAAAGAACAAAGCTGAAGGCATTGCATTACCTGACTTCAAACTATACCAAAACGTTATAGCAACCTAAACAACATGACATTTGTACAAAAACAGATATATAGACCAATGAAACAGAATAGAAAGCCCAGATATAAAGCCACACAGCTACAATCAGCTGATCTTCAATAAAATCAACAAAAACAAGCAATGGGAAAAGGTCTCTCTATTGTATAAATTGTGCCAGGATAGCTGGCTAACCATATGCAGAAGATGGTAATTTCAGCCCTTTCTTACATCATCTACAAAAGGGAACTCAAGATTGACTAAAGACTTAAATGTAAAACCTAAAACTATAAAAACTCCTGCAGAAATTTTAGAAAATATCATTCTGGATGTAGGCTCTGGCAATAATTTCATGACGAAGATGCCAAAAGCAATTGCAACAAAAACAAAACTAGATTAGTGGAACCTAATTAAACTAAAGATCTTCTACACAGCAAAAGAAACTATCCAAACAGTAAACAGAAAACTCACAAAATGGGAGAAAATATTTGCAAACTATGTATCCAACAAAGGCCTAATATCCAGAATCTATAAGGAACTTAAATTAACAGGCAGAAAACAACTCCATTAAATAGTAGGCAAAAGACATAAACAGTCACTTCTCAAAAGAAGACATACATGTGGCCAAGAAGAAGCATATGTAAAAAAGAAATACTCAGCAATACTAATTGTTAGAGAAATGCAAATCAAAACCGCAATGAGATACAATCTTGCACTAGTAAGAATGGCTATTACTAAAAAGTCAAAGAATAACAGATGCTGGTGAAGTTACAGAGAAAAGATAATGCTTATAAACTGCTGTTGGGAATGTAAATTAATTCAGCCACTGTATAAAGCAGTTTGGCATTTTCTCAAAGAACTTAAAATAGAACTGCCATTCAACCTAACAATGCCATTATTGGGTACATATCCAAAGGAGTAGAAATTGTTCTACCATGAATACACATGCACGGGTATGTTCATTGTGTCAGTATTCACAATAACAAAGACATAGAATCCACCGAGATGCCTATCAACGGTAGGGTGTATAACAAAAATGCACATATACACCATGAAATAGTAAGAGGGCATTTTAAAAATGATACCATGTCATGCGGCAATAAGAATGGAGCTGGAGTCCATTACCCTAAATAACAGAAAACCAAGTACTGCACGTCCTCATTTACAAGGTGGAGCTAAACATCGAGTGCACACGGACCCAAAGAAGAGAACAATAGACGACAGGGCATAATTCAATGTAGAAGGTGGGTGGAGGGTGAGAATCAAAAAACAACCTGTTGGGTACTGTGCTTATTACCTATGTGATGAAATAACCTGTACACCAACTCTTGCAACACATGATTTTCCTATATATAAGCCTGCACGTGTACCCTTGAAACTAATATAAAAGTTTTTTAAAAAGTAATGTTATTTTTTAAATTTACTTTTTGTATAGTTCATTGCTAGTATATGAAAACAATACTGACTTTTGTACATTGCTTTTTATCCTGCAACATTACGGAATTCATTTATTATTTATTTTTTATTTTTTTATTTTTATTTTTTATTATACTTTAAGTTCTAGGGTACATGTGCATAACGTGCAGGTTTGTTACATATGTATACTTGTGCCACGTTGGTGTGCTGCACCCATCAACTCGTCAGCACCCATCAATTCATCATTTATATCAGGTATAACTCCCAATGCAATCCCTCCCCCTCCCCCCTCCCCATGATAGGCCCCAATGTGTGATGTTCCCCTTCCCGAATCCAAGTGATCTCATTGTTCAGTTCCCACCTATGAGTGAGAACATGCGGTGTTTGGTTTTCTGTTCTTGTGATAGTTTGCTAAGAATGATAGTTTCCAGCTGCATCCATGTCCCTACAAAGGACACAAACTCATCCTTTTTTATGGCTGCATAATATTCCATGGTGTATATGTGCCACATTTTCTTAATCCAGTCTGTCACAGATGGACATTTGGGTTGATTCCAAGTCTTTGCTATTGTGAATAGTGCCGCAATAAACATACGTGTGCATGTGTCTTTATAGCAGCATGATTTATAATCCTTTGGGTATATACCCAGTAGTGGGATGGCTGGGTCATATGGTACATCTAGTTCTAGATACTTGAGGAATCGCCATACTGTTTTCCATAATGGTTGAACTAGTTTACAATCCCACCAACAGTGTAAAAGTGTTCCTATTTCTCCACATCCTCTCCAGCACCTGTTGTTTCCTGACTTTTTAATGATTGCCATTCTAACTGGTGTGAGATGGTATCTCATTGTGGTTTTGATTTGCATTTCTCTGATGGCCAGTGATGATGAGCATTTTTTCATGTGTCTGTTGGCTGTATGAATGTCTTCTTTTGAGAAATGTCTGTTCATATCCTTTGCCCACTTTTTGATGGGGTTGTTTGTTTTTTTCTTGTATATTTGTTTGAGTTCTTTGTAGATTGTGGATATTAGCCCTTTGTCAGATGAGTAGGTTGCAAAAATTTTCTCCCATTCTGTAGGTTGCCTGTTCACTCTGATGGTAGTTTCTTTTGCTGTGCAGAAGCTCTTTAGTTTAATTGGATCCCATTTGTCAATTTTGGCTTTTGCTGCCGTTGCTTTTGGTGTTTTAGACATGAAGTCCTTGCCCATGCCTATGTCCTGAATGGTACTACCTAGATTTTCTTCTAGGGTTTTTATGGTATTAGGTCTAACATCCTAAGTCATAAGAACAAAGCTGGAGGCATCACGCTACCTGACTTCAAACTATACTACAAGGCTACAGTAAGCAGAACAGCATGGTACTGGTACCAAAACAGAGATATAGACCAATGGAACAGAACAGAGTCCTCAGAAATAATACCACATATCTACAGCCATCTGATCTTTGACAAACCTGGGAGAAACAAGAAATGGGGAAAGGGTTCTCTATTTAATAAATGGTGGTGGGAAAATTGGCTAGCCATAAGTAGAAAGCTGAAACTGGATCCTTTCCTTACTCCTTATACGAAAATTAATTCAAGATGGATTAGAGACTCATTTATTATTTCTAACCATTTTTTTTTCTGGATTTGTAGGGTATTTTATATATAAAGTCATGTTATCTGCAAACAGAGATGATTTTACTTCTTCCTTATTTAGGTGCATTTTGTGTTTTTTCTTTTACCTCAATGATCTGAATAGAAATCTTAGTACTATGTCAAATATAAGTGGATACCGTAGGCCTTTATTCTTGCTGGTGATCATAGAGGAAAAGCTTTTAACTTTTAGCTGTTAGTACGATTTTTTGTTGACTCATGACATATAATCTTTATTGTGATAAAGTTTGTTCCTTTTATACTTAATTTATTGACTTTTATCAAAGAAGGACATTGAATTTTGCTACTTTTTTTTTGCATCTATTGAAATGATCATATTGTTTTGTCTTTCATTCTTTTAACGTGGTGTATTGCATTTGTAGATAAGTGCGTGCGTGTGCATGCGTGTGCGTGCGCGTGCGTGCGTGTGAGTGTTGAACCGTCCTTGCATCCGTGGGATAAGATCACGGTAAATGATCTCTTTCTTTTTTTTTTTTTTTTTTTTTTGAGATGGAGTCTTACTCTGACACCTAGGCTGGAGTGCAATGGTCCATTCTTGGCTCACTTCAACCTCCGCCTCCCGGGTTCAAGCGATTCTCTGTCCTCAGCCTCTGGAGTAGCTGACGATACAGGCGCCCGCCACCATGCCTGGCTAATTTTTGTATTTTCAGTAGAGACGGTGTTTCAACATGTTGGCCAGGCTGGTCTCGAACTGCTGACCTCGTGATCCATTTGCCTCAGCCTCCCGTAGTGCTGGGATTACAGGCATGAGCCACTGCATCCGGCCAGTAAATGATCTCTTAGAAGTGCTGTTGAATTTGATTTCCTAGAATTTTGTGAAGATTTTGGCATCTATGTTTATAAAAAGCATTGGCCTGAACATTTCTTTTCTTGTAGTCTTCTTGTTTGGATTTGATATCAGGGTAATGCTGGCCTCCTAAAATCAACTTGGAAGTATCTTCTTCTATTTGATTTTTTGAAAGGGTTTGAGAAAAATTGGTATTATCTGGTTTTTAAATGTTTGGTAAAATTCAATGGTAGAGCTGTCAAGCCCTGACATACATGTTACTACCTATTCAGTCTTCTTACTCATAATCAGTCTGTTCAGACTTTCTTTTTCTTCATGACTCATTCTTGATAGGTTGTATATGCTTAGGAATTTATCCATTTCTTCTAGTAATTTTTTTCATATAATTGCTCATAATCATCTTTTATGATCGTTTGTATCTGTGGTATCAGTTGTAATGATTCCTCTTCCTGTTTTCATTTGACTCTTCCGTTTTTCTTAGACTAGCTACAATTAATTATATTTTGAAAAAAAAAACCTCAGTTTTTTTTTTTTCTAATGTATTTTAGGGTCTATTTCATTTATTTCTGCTCTGGTATTTATTATCTTTTTTCCTTCTACCAACTTTGGGTTTAGTTTGGTCTTCTTTTCCTAGTCTTTTAAAGTATAAAGTTAGGTTGGTTGTTTGAGATCTTTCTGCCTTTTTAATGTGGGCGTTTATTGCTGCTTAGGGCTGCTTTTGCTGTATCCCCTAAGTTTTTGTATCCTTTGCTTCCATTTTCCTTAATTAAAAATATTTTTTTGAATTTCCCTTTTAGCTTCTCCTGTTACCCATAAGTTGATCAGGAGTGTGTTATTTAAATTGCCCATGTCTGTGAATTTTCCAGTTTGACTTCTGTTATTGACTTATAGTTTCATACTATTGTAGTGGAAAATATATTTGATATAACTTCAATCTTATTGAATTTGTTGACTTGTTTTGTGGTCAACCTGGCGGCAACCTGGGTCTTAAGATACTTCTGCTGATTTTCAGTGGATCTATATTAATACTGCTTGAGAGTGATAAAAATGCATACTTGAAATTACCTAAATTGTGTAACAAAGCCAAGAAAGATTTATAAAGTGAAAAATAAATATCAATTATTTTCTTTAAACTGCAATTTCTACACATTAACAGAATACAGGGAGAAAACAGAAGGATTCTAAGTTTATGAGATGCGACAGTAAGTCAAAAAATAAAGATTGTACAGGAAAGTATAGTACCAAAGCACTGTCTCGCTGACTTTAAGCAGTTCCTGAAGAAAATTGAGACCATTAAAAGATCTTTTTGGAGAACTAGATAATCGTTAATAGAAAAGAAAGCTTACTCTTTCCTATGGGATTCCCCAAAGAAAAGTGAGATAGGCTTCATAGCAGGTAAATTTTATTTTAAATACCCTTAAAACTGCAAATTCTAGATTTAGTTAAATACATAGTTAAATAAAATTTTGGAGCACTTATTGGAAATGACATATTTCTTCTGCCTTTGAGCCTCCACTAGATTGTGGCTAGGCCCGTGAGGACACACACGCAAACCCCTAATTCACAAAATAAAATTTACATGCTTTCTCATGTGGTTCAGAAATGGTTCCGATAGGATAATAGAAGATTTAAAAGTATATTAAAACCAACTGCTTTTGAAACAGAAAATGTTTCCTTGTCCCCTTTGCAGGGTGTGCAATGGGGGTGTGATGCGCTTTTTCAGTGCTCCTCTGCTCAAACCTCTAGGGGGAGCTCGCAGATGGCTAAGTTGTGGGGCTCCGACGACAAGGCAGTGTCTAGGGGTGAATGTGTTACAGTATGCCCTTTCAGTTTAGCCTTCCATAGGTGGCTTGTGTTACCTCAAGTAGACCACCTGCCTTATCGCAAGAACAGAGGGCTTTCTGTATCCTGCGGTTTCTTGCCTTGGTGTACTGGAAGAATTGGATCATATGTGGGCTTAGAGAATGAGTGCAAAGTTTTATTGAGCGGAAGTAGCTCTTCAGCAGATGCGGGAGCCAGAAGGGAGATGGAGTGGGAAGGTGGTTTTTCTCCTGGAGTTGGGCCACTCAGCCGTAGGGGCTCTCCTCCAACTATCCTGGCCAAACTCCACATTGTTCCACCTGTTGACGGCCTGCTGGCATGCCGATATCTGTTGGTGAGCTCTTATGCCAGTGGGTTCCTCTCTGCTTACGTGCCTACCTGCTAAAGTATTGGGGTTTTTATAGTCACATGATGGAGGAATGGTGAGCCAGGATGGTCTTGGAAAATGCAATATTTGTGAAGGAAAACAGAAATGCCTGTCTTCACCTAGGTTCCTGGGCACAAGCATGGGGGTGGAGCCCTAGCCAGGAACCACACCCTTCCCTTGCCTGTACTTCCTGCCTCGCTTCAATATCACTTTGAAATAACACTATTAAAAATATGAACCTCAAAATTCCCGAGTAAATTGGGCTTACAAAGTTATTGAAATACTAAAATATAAGTGAAAAACTTTCATTTTTGTTGTTTTGCCTTAGTCTTAAATCATCAGCTCATACTCTATATTTTGGGGAAGGGCTTCCTAATGACTTTACAGGGGCTCACTGTTGTGTTAGGAATGAGTTAGAATAATGCCAGTATATTATTCTCCTCAATGTTTGAGAAAGCCAAGTGGGACTCAACACTGGCCAGCCCTGAGCTTCTGTCTCTGTTTATTCCAGTACTCCTCTATTGAAGAGGAGGCAAGGAGATCAATTAGATTGCAGTATAGTCCAGTAAGTTACACAAATATTTTCAGTTTTGATGGGCATCGTGTGTGAAAAATATTAGAAAGCACTTTTTAAGAAATGCCTTGTAAAAATGTTTACAAAATGTACTCTGTAGAGTCCTATGACTTGCTCTTTGATGATGGAATTCTGTGGCCAAATAATTTTGGACATGATCACCTTTTCTTCCTGTTGAAAATTAATAATGAAAATCAGCATATTAAAAGTTAAGACGTCTTACAGTAAGAGAACATTTTTAATTTTACTTAACCCAGTGTTTTCCAAATGCATTGGACCATGGGAAATTTTATTTCTTTCTTTCTCATTTTGTAGTGAAACTAATGTTTTGTAAAGAGATAATAATAATAATACCTACCTCATAGTGTTATTTTAAGAATTAAAATTATGCATAGAGAGTTCTTAGCATAGAGTCTCACATATAGTAAATACAAAATATATGTTATCCATTATCCAAATACACAATATATGTTATCCATAGTTGTTATTATAATCAGCCAAGAGTTAGGGCAATCAGTTTCAGTGACTATTAAACAAGACAAATATGAAATTAAGAGAGGTTAACAAAGACATTAGGAGTGGCAATAAAGAGAAGAGATCTAGAAATATTGAGATGAGTGAATCATTGGAATTTTGTAGCAAATTGGTTGTAGAATGTGCAGTGGAAATAATAGATAAGAGTAATCTCAATTTTTTTGCTTCAGTGATTAAGTGAATGATGGTGTAATTCCTATGAGAAAAGTAACGTGATGTGTCAATTCAGATCCCGATAAATAAGATTTAGAGAAGGAGTATGAATTATAAGATTTATTTGAGAAAATGCCTGTGAAGGATAGAAGAAAAAGATATGAGGAGTAGGCAAGAAGATCAATTAGATTGCAGGATAGCCTGACACCAATGAAAACAAAAAAAGAATTTGATTAGAATTTCCGCAGACTGCAATGCATCTTTGAAGAAAGCTTCATCTAAAATAATAAAATGTGCCAAAATAAACATTGCCTATTAAAAGTGTCCCACTTTAGGCAGAAATTACCCAGATTTAGTATTTCTCCTATGTCCAGTCATTGGCCCAGAACAGCCCAGGGAGAGCATGAACTCAGTGTAAGTACTGAGATGGAACTAAAAGATGTAGTACTTGAAAACTGCAGATTTTTTCTTGAAGAAAAATTATGGCTACCACACATAGGGTACTAGAGAAAATCTGAAGGCAAAGGTGAGAAGTAATATGATGAATTCAGTTTTCAGACATCAAAATTAAAGTGTGAACTGCCTTACAGACAGTAGAATATGCAGGTCTGGCACTGAGGAGAGAAATCAGGCCTAGAGATAAAGATTTGAGACTCTTCAGTGAAAAGATGATAGAAAAAGCAATAGGATGGTTAAGGTTTCATAAAACAAAAGTGTAGATTTATATGAGATAATGTGCTAGCTTTAAAGGTATGTTCAATATGTATTTAATCCAATCCATTTAAGAAGGGAAGACTAATTTCTGTCCCCTTGAGTGTAGGTAAGATTTAATGAGGTTCTTACTTACTAAGTACTTAAGACTTAATGACTTAATTTTTTATTACTATTAATATTGAAATAGAATTTACATACCACATAATTTATATTTTTAATGAATACAATTTAGTGATTTTTGGTATATTCATAAAACTGTGCAACCATCACCACTATATAATTGCAAAATATTTTCGTCACCCCAAAAAGGAACACATTCCTTACTAATTATTCCACCAACTTCCTTTGCTCAGCCCTTGATAACTACTAATTTACTGTGTCTCTCCATATTTGACTACAGTAGATATTTCATATAAATGGCACCATACAATATGTGTGTTGTTGTGTTTGTCTTCTTTCACTTAGCATGTTTCCAAGTTTTGTCCACACTGAAGCATGTATTAATACTTTATTCATTTTTATGGCTGAAAAATATCCCATTGTATTAGTATACATACTTTCTATAGCCAATCATCAGTTAATAAACTTTTAGGATTTTCCCACTGTTTTAATATTATTATGTAGTTACAAATATTTTTGTGTATAGAAATATACTTTTAATTATTTTTCATATATACCTAAGAATTTGGTTGATTTGTCAAAGGGCAATTTTATGTGTAATTTTTTGAGGAACTTTCAAACTGACTTTCAAAGGACCTACACAACTTAGTTCTGGTGAATGTACAACAAAAGCTCAGTATAACTCAGCAAACACAGTACAAAACTGCACAGTTCAGAAGTCAAGCTGGCCAACCAGCAATGGTACAACTGAGAGAGCATGCTAGTCAACAAACAGTAGCTCAAAGACTATTGTCACCAACAAGTAGCAGAGACAGTTCATAAGCCAAAGGAAGAGAGGTATAATTCTGGGGGACATGACCAGTGCCTCTACATCCTGCTTATAGCATTAATTTGTTATGGATATATTACAAAAACAGAAGATTACAGTTCCACACCAAAAATTTAGCTTAGCTGTTAATATTGATGATGCCACAAACATACTAATCAGCTAAGAAAAGGCTTATGACACACATATTGAGTTTCTTGGATAGCAGTGCAAACATTTTAAGTATGTCCAAAGTCACTTGAGAGAACACAGGAAGGAAAGTTGTTTGAGAGTTTTTATGGTATTAGAAAGTGAATCTGTGGTGAAGGTTCTCATGTGTGGATAAAGTTTGCATGCTTTCAACTTTATGCCAACACCAAAAAGGGAGCAACTAGGCATTCTTATTAGCTTTCCCAGATACAGGGTAGAAAAAGTAGACATGCGGCTGAAAAGCTGTCAGAAGCCAAACATCAAAGTATGCTGAGTTTATTACACTCAAATGTGTGTATGGATTGGATGTGTGGATTTTTTAGGATTTTCTATATACAATATAAAGTCAAGTGATGTCAACAAGATGGCAGAACAATAGGTCTCAGCCCTCATCTACCCATAGAAGCAATAATAAAACAAAAATGCTTGTGCCAAATTACCTTTATAAGGCCTCCAGAGTCCAATTAAGAAGCTGCAACACCTCAGATAAGCACAAAACAGAGAAAAAGCACTTGGAAACAGCTAATAAGAGCTGTTTCCCTTTAACTATGCAAACCTCTCCCCCAAGCTAGCACAGCTCAGTGCCAAGAAACATCCACTAGATCCATGATTTCTCCCTCAGGGGAAAGATTGACTGAAGCATGCATCGGACATCTTCAGCCATAAAGAGCAATGTCTGAGAGATCTGTGTCTGCTGCATCTTCCTCAGAATGCTGAGGCAACCAGCTTAGTTAAAATGCCTAAAAACAGATAAGAATGAACAACAACAACAAAAAAATGACGGCTCTCAGCAGCCTAAAAAGCTCTGAGGGATTGAATGTAGGTGCACAGTTTTCAAGACTTCACTTTTAGGAGTGCACAGTTTTCAAGACTTCACTTTTAGGAGTGCACAGTTTTCAAGACTTCACTTTTAGGAGGGTAGGAGAAAAGTGGAGTTTGTACTCAGTCTCCCAGAGTTCAAGTGCACCATACTAGGAAAAAGAAGCAAGCACCTCTCAGAACTCTGCAAGGTTCTATGGGATTGAGAAATAATACACAATCCTAATACTTCTCCTCAGAAAAAAGGGAGAAAAGTGGAACTTGGGAGAAAAGTAGAACTTGCACCTGGCTCGTGGCATACCAATGGACTCCTGTAGGGAAAAGTGGTTGGTGGCTATAAGCAACAGGCACTACTCTGCAGGATTAACAGAAGACGCATAATTCTGAGAAACTTCATATCCACAAGGGAGACAAAGAAGTGAATATGGATCTCAATCTCCCAACACTTCGATGCAATTCCCTGGAGAAAAGGAGTGGGAAGCTATCAGGAGCCAGCATGACTCTACAGGATAGAGAGAAGGTGCACAATCCCGAGACCTCACTTAAGGATGAAGGAAGAGATGTATATCTTGCATTCCCCCATGACATTTTAGTGGCCCTAGGGGAAATGAGTGGGTGTCTCTCATCACCTGGCATATCTCAGCAAGATAGAAAGAAGTGAGATAGGAGATAGAAAGAAATTATTTAGGTGGATAGGGTGAAAGAGTCCCTGGCAGGGATTTTTCTTCTAACAAGAAGCAGCTCAGAAATTACTTCCTTTCTAACCACACACAGTTTAAATAAATCACTTCTCTTCTAAGAAAGAGCAGCCTAGAAGATTGGGCTGTGAAACATAGATAAACAACTTCAGCACAGAAAGAGAGTTTCCTGGGTAATCACCAAACTTCATATATGTATGATGGGTCCCAGTAAAAACAAAAACAGTGGGCCTTAATGAGCACACTCCTGTCCCATTTTGGGGGCACACTAAAATAGGAAAGCTGGAAGCTTGCACGGCGGTCAGGGGAGTGCCTGCAGCT
Organism: Rhinopithecus roxellana; assembly: GCF_007565055.1. Classification (NCBI taxonomy): domain Eukaryota; kingdom Metazoa; phylum Chordata; class Mammalia; order Primates; family Cercopithecidae; genus Rhinopithecus; species Rhinopithecus roxellana. The sequence goes on from NC_044555.1 coordinate 44,698,097, forward strand.
GCAAGGCGGTACCTGGGACAAGGAACAGAAACTCCCCCTATCCTTTCTTAGCACATGCACAGTGGAAGGAGATAAGTAGCATGGAGCAGCCCAAGCTAAAAGCCCACCTGCATGGTAAGAGTGGGATGGGGGCTGCCAGAGACTCTGCTCTATGCATATGGCATGCCTGGTCCTAACCAGTTTTTTACACCCTATGTAGATAAGATATCCCCTCCCCACTAGCTCATGTATAAAAACCCTTACTTTTTACTCCAGCATGGGAACCCATTCAGGACCCCTCTCTATGACAGAGAGCTTTTTTTTTTTTTTTTTTTTTCATTTCAACTATTAAACTTCTGCTCTAACCTCACCCTTTGTGTGTTCACATCCTTGATTTCCGTGGACAGGAGACAAAGAATTTCAGGTGATACCCCAGACAATGCAGCTGCTTTAGAAGGCACACAGCACAGAATTCTCTTCTTCAGAAAGAAGAGAGAACTTGAGTTTGCACTTAATTTCACAGCATTTTACTGCACTGCTCTAAAGAAATAGGATCAGAAGATAAATGTCTGCTGACATTGCTCCATAATATTGAGAGAAGGTGCAAAACCCTGAAAGACAAATAAAATCAGGGAAATAATACTTGAACCATGAGAATATCAACAAAAAGACAAACCATACCAAAGAACCAAACTGAAATTGTAGAGCTCAACAACATAACAAAATTTAAACATTAAATTGAAAGTTTCAACAATAGACTTAATCATAAAGAAGACAGGCTCAGTAAACTCTGACAACTCATTTGAAATTATACAGTCAGAGAAGCCAAAATAAAAAAGGATGAAAAATAATGAAGAAAAGCTATGCAATATGTTGGACACAATCAAGAAAACCATTGTATCCATAATGGGATTGTCAGAAGAAGAAGATAAAAAGAGACAGAAAGCTTATTTTAAAAAAATAATGGTCAAAAATTCCAAAATCTAAAGAAGGAAATTATTCTTCATTTTCATGAGGCCTAAAGACCTGAAATAGAAAGAAGCAAAATAATTATATAACAAGGCACTTTATAATCAAATTGTTGTCAAAAGCCAAAGATAAAAAATTTGGAAGCAGCCAAAAAAAAAAACTGACTGAAGAAAAAAGGGGCTCCCCAAAGACTAGCAACAGATTTATCAGCAAAAATCTTGCTACCTATAAGAAAGTAGGATGATACATGCCAAAACTTGAAACAAAAACTTGGCACCTCAAAATACTGTATCTGGCAAAATTGTCCTGTAAAAATGAAGGAAAGATAAAACCTGACACCTAAAAATACCATATCTGGCAAAATTGTGATTTAAAAATGAAAGAAAGATAAAGACTTTCCCAGACAACAAAAACCTGAGAAAGTTCATCAACACTAGACCTGCTTTCTAAGAAATATTAAAGGGAAGTCTTTCAGTTGAAAGAAAAAAATGCCAAATAACAACATGAAAGCGTGTAAAAGTAGAGATCTCCCTGTTAAAGGTAAATTTATAAATAAAAGAGAATATTCTAATACTGTAATGATGATGCACAAATCGCTTTTAAGTTTAGTATAAAGTTGAAATTCAAAAATATTGGGCATAATTTTAACTACAAGAATTGTTGACATATTCACAAAAAATGCACAAATTGTGACAAAAATAACATAAAATATGGGGAGGAAAAGAAGTAAGAGTGTAAAATTTGTGTAGGAGAGTAAAGTTAATGTGTTAGCTGCTTGAGATACACTATTATAACTATAAACTGTTTTAAGTAATTCTCATGGTAATTAGAAGAAAATAAGCTACTCAATAGAAAAGAAAATAATCAAAGAGCATCACTACAAAAAAATTAATGACACAAAAAAGACATCAAGAAAAGAAAAAAGAAACGAAAGAACTATAGAACAGACAAAAAGTAATGAACACAATGGAAATAGGATGTTTTTCCTATTAGTAGTTACTTTAAACATAAATTGATTGAACTTTCTAACCCAAATACATAGAATAGCTAAATGGAAAAAATAAAATAAAACCTAATTATATTCTGTCTACAAGAGACTCACTTCACCTTTAAGGACACATGTAGATTGAAAATGAAGGTATAGAAAAGACATTCCATATATATAGCAAGCAAAAGAAAGCATGCGTGCCTATACTTACATTAGACAAAATAGGCTTTATGTAAAAAGCTGTCATAAGAGAAAAACAAGGACATTATAAAATGATAAAAATATCAATTAGGAAGGCATAAATATATAGGCACCCAATATCAAAGCACAAAAATACATAAAGCAAATAACAGAAATTAAGGACAAAATAGAGAGCCATACAATAGCAGCAAAATACTTCAATATCCTGCTTTTAATAATAGGTAAACCATCCTGACAGAAAATCAACAAGAAAAGAGTGCACTTGAAAAACACTGTAAATCCAATGGGTCTATATATCTACATGGAGAAAATTCCACTCAAGGGCAACAAAATTCACATCGCTCTCAAATACATAGAACATTTTTCCAGGACAGACCACATCTTAGGGCACAAAGCAAATATTTGCAAATTTAAGAATATTTAAATAATACCAAGTTCCTTTCCAACCACAGTGGAAGGAGACCAGAAATCAATAACAGAAGGATAATTGGAAAATGTACAAAAATGTAGAAATTAAACAGCACACATCTAAAGAACACATAGGTCAAAGGAGAAATAAAAATGGAAATCATTAAATATTTTGAGAGGAATAAAAATTAAAACACAAAATGCCAAATGTAGCTAAAGCAGTACTGAGCGAAGTTTATAGCAATAAAAATCAACATTTTAAAAGAAAAAAAATCTCAAGTAAACAACCCAATATTACATGTCAATGAACTACAAAAGGAAGAAAAACTAAGTCCAAAGTGAGAAGGAATTAGTAATGATTACAGCAGAAATAATGTTAAAAGAGAACAGAAATAAGTATAGAATATAATTTTTCAGATTTAAGTAATAAATCTGGTGACCTAACAATAAAAAGAGAAAAAAAAAATCATCAACTAAACCAATAATTATTTTTCAAAAAATTTAAGCAAAACAGAAAAAACTTTAGTGACACTAAAAAAAAAAAGAGAAGACACAAATAAAATCGTAAAGAGCAAACATTACAACCGATATCACAGAAATACAAAAGATTATAAAAGACCACTGTGAATAATTATACATCAACAAATTAGATAACTTAGCAAAAATGGATACATTTTCAGAAACATATTAATTACTGGATCATGAAGATATTGAAAATCTGAATGGACCAATAATGAGTAAACAGACTGAAACAGTAATCAAAAACCTCACAGTAAAGGAAAGCCCAGGATGAATTGTCTTCACTGTCTTCACTGTTGAATTCTAACAAGTATTTCAAGAAATAGCGTCACTAGGAGGCACGCGAGGTTTCAAGATGGTGGTGGCTGAGGTTTTGACCGAGAGGCCAAGTTGAAGGCCCTTAAGAAATGAAAGAGGCCAGAAATCGCACCTTCCCCGCTTCTCGCAGTCCTGGGAGCACAGCAGAAGTGTTTTTCTTAATTTTTTTAAAAAAAAAGAATGAGTAAACCATACAAACTGTCACCATGGAAGGGAGATCTACATTATCCACCAAGAGTGGAAACTTTTATGAACCCCACAGACCAAGCCCGAAAGGAAGCTCGGAAGGGAGAATTGAAGAACAGCAAAAAAAAAAAAAGTGCATGATGTTTCCAGCTGCAGTTTTAAGGATGAAGGATCCCAAACAGATTATCTGAGACATGGAGAAACTGGATGAAATGGAGTTTAACCCAGTGTAACAGCCACAATTAAATGAGAAAGTACTAAAAGACAAGCGTAAAAAACTGCGTGAAACATTTGATATTCTACGACTCTATGAAAAAAAGAATCCAGATATTTACAAAGAACTAGGAAAGCTAGAAGTAGAATATAAACAAAAGAGGGTTCGACTTAGCCAATATTTTGATGCCATCAAGAATGCTCTGCATGTGGGAATGGAGAGTATTCCTTTGTCAGATATGCCGTATGTTCCTTTCAACATTTTGATACAGGACATTCCACTTCCTGGTGCCCAGCCACCCTCCATCCTTAAGAAAACTCAGCCTAATGGACCTCCAACTCGGGCATTTTCTATCCTTGCTTTTCTTGGACATGGTGTTCCACGTTTGCCCCACAGCAGAAAACCTCTTTGCCCTCTCTCTGGCCCACCTCCTCCTGAAGTCGTGCAGATGTACGGCCGTGAAGTGGGTTTCGCCCTAGATCTTCCCCCTCGTAGGCGAGATGAAGACATGTTATATAGTCCTGCACTTGCCCAGAGAGGTCATGATGATGATGTTTCTAGCACCAGTGAAGATGATGGCTATCCTGAGGACAAGGATCAAGATAAGCATGATGAAAGTATTGATGACAGTGACACCGACAGATCAGATGGAAAAAGTGACGGGGATGCATTTGTGCACTGTGATGGTGGTGAGAGAGACAACAATGAAGAAAAGAAGTCAGGTTCTAGTGTACAGTTTGCAAATATGCATGGAAAATCAAGGAAGAAAAAGAAGAACATGAAGGAACTGACTCCTCTTCAAGCTATGATGCTTCGCATGGCAGGTCAAGAAATCCCAGAGGAGGGATGGGAAGCAGAGGAATTTTCAGAGGACGATGATGATGATTCTGATGACTCTGAAGCAGAAAAGCAATCACAAAAACGGAATAAAGAGGAATCTCATGCTGATGGCACATCCACTGCTTCTTCATAGCAGCAGCCTCCCCTGCAGTGTGCTCCTCCTTCTCAGGTACAAGCACCTCCCCTGCCAGGACAACCACCTCTTGGACCACTACCTGCTCTACCATTACGGCCTCCTGGTCCACCTCCAGGAGCTCCTCCATTCCTGAGACCATCTGAAATGCCAGGACTCCAAGGGCCGTTACCCCAACTTTTACCTCCAGGACCACCATGAGGCTTGACCCCCTGTCCCTGTCCCAGGTCCAACTCCAGGTATGCCTCCTGGTCCCCCTCCTTGGGGACACCCACCAAGAGTACCTCCAGGTATTCCCCCACCTTGTCCCGGCATGATGCGCCCAGCTTTGGTGCCTCCCCTTGGACCTGCCCCCCTGGGTTTTTCCCACCAGCTCCCTAGCCGAACCCTGGGGTTTTTTTAAGTGCCCCACCCAACTTGATTCAACAACCCAAAGCGGATGATGTGAGTGCAGCCACGATTGAAAAGACAGCCACAGCAACCATCAGTACCAAGTCACAGATCAATAATACCAAGGCAGAGATTACTCTATTTCTGCCCACTGCACTGAGAGTTCATTGGGAGAATAACGGGGCTACTGCTGCTCCCCAAAGAAAGTCAGAGGATGATTCTGCTGTGTCTCTTGCCAAAGCAGCACCCACATCTGGTCCTGCTGTTCCTGTCTCAGTACAAGCTAAGGATGATGTCTATAAGGTTTTCATGAAAGAGATGGAAAGGATACTGTGACAGCTTTTGATGCCAGAACAGGCTTCTGTTCACAACAGTGGCCAATGGAGAAAGAAAGAGGCTTGTATTAAACTGAGATGAGAGAGCTGCTTCCATTGTCAGGGTATTTTCTAATTTCAGTTCAAGAAATATCCTAAAATTTAGCCTTGTTCAGAATTTACTACACATGAAAGATGGCATTTCAATCAGAATATATCAGTTATTGAAGCAGTGCTGCTAACATCCATTCCACTTCACACCACCATTCTGATCCTATTTCTTGCCCTGCTCCAATTATTTGGAAATTTGTGATCAGGGAGATCTTAATTGCTTATTTGTTTTGACTCTCTTCTGTGTGCTGTGGGCACTAGAGTAGAGATTTCTGAAAAACCAGTTTATTTCATCTTGCCTTTTATTTTTGAGTTATTTTTAATATTTTCCTATAAATATCTTGTAATATTTTACTTGTAATGAAATGGATCACAATGTCATTTCCTAATACAAGGAGGATATGTGGGAAGAAAATGTACAATTCTTTGATTAAAATTATTCCCCATTGACCTAAATTTTGAGTAATTCATGGGAAAAATAAATAAATGTTCTACACCAAGATAAAAAAAAAAAAAAAAAAGAAATTGCATCACTACTTCCCAAACTGTTTCAAAAATTCAAAGAAGAGAAAACACCTCCAAACTCGTTTTATGAGGCGAGCATTACCCTAACATCAAAGCCAGACAAAGACACTATGAGAAAAGAAAATTACAGATCAACATTCCTTATAAATATAGATGCAACAATTCTCAAAAAAATACTGGAAAACTAAATTCTATATGACATTAAAAAGATCCTACACCATGATCAAAGAGACTTATCCCTGAGATGCAAGGATGATTCAACATATATAAATCAATTGATGTGATATATCACATCAACATAATGAAGAACAAATATCATATGATCACCTCAATAGAAATGAAAATAGCATTTAACAAAATTTAACATTATTTAATAATAAAAGTACCCAACAAAACAGGTGTACAAGGAATGAACCTTAATATAATACAAGGTGTTTATGAAAAGATAATAGTTAACATCACATCACATTTGACCTCTGTTATTGAAAAGCAAGTGAGGATGCCCACTCTCACTACTTCTCTCCAACATAGCACTGAAAGCACTAGCCAGAGTAATTAGATAAGAAAAAATAAATAAAAGAAATGTAAATAACAAAGGAAGAAGTAAAATTATGTCTGTTTGTAGATGAAATGATCCTAATTTGTAGAAACCCCAAAAATTCCAAAAGTATTATTAGAACAAATAAAAGAATTAAATAAAATTGCAGGATACAAAGTCAACATAAAAATAAGCTACATTTATGTACAATAACAATGAACTATCCTAAAAGGAAATTAAGAAATCAAATCAATTTACAATAGCATAAAAATGTAAAAATAATACTTATGAGTAAAGTCAACCAAGTTGCTAAAAGACTGATACACTGAAAACTACCGAACTTTGATGAAAGGAATTAAGGAGCACAAATAAATCAAAAGACATTTAATGTTAATGAATTAGAAGAATTAATATTGCTAAACTGCACATACTACCAAAAGTGATGTACAGATTCAATGCTATCCCTATCAAAATTCCAGTGGCAGTTTTATGCAGTACTAGAAACACCCTAAAATTCATGTGAAACCACAAAATATTCAGAATATACAAAGCGATATTGAAAAAAAAATAAAGATGGAAACATCAGACTTTCTGATTTCAAAGTATATTATAAAGTTACAATAATTAAAATAGTATGTTATTAACATAAAGACCAACATAGCTATCAATGGAAAAGAATAGAGAGCACAGAAATATATCCCCAAAAATGCAGTCAACTGGTCTTCAACAAGAGTACCGAATACATACAATGGGGAATGATGGTCTCCTTAAAAAAAAAAAAAAAAGTGGTGCTGGGATAACTGGATATCCACATGCAGAAGAATGAAATTAGATTATTTTCTTTTATAACTTTTATTTTAGGATCAGGAATCCACGTGCAGGTTTGCTTTATAAGTAAACTGCACAACATGGTGATTTTCTGTACAGGCTATATTGTCACCCAGGTAGTAAGCATACCAAACAACAGGTATTATGTTGATCCTCTCCCTCCTCCCAAACTTCACCCTCAAGTAGGCCCCAGTGTCTGTTGTTCCCCTCTTTGTGTCCACATGTTCTCATTGTTTAGCATTCTCTTATAAGTGAGAACAACATTATTTGGTTTTCTGTTCCTGTGTTACTTTACACAGGATAATCACCTCCAGCATCATCTATGTTGCTGAAAAAAAAAAAAAAAAGGCCACAGACACACATAATTTTGTTTTTTCATATGGATGTGTAATATTACATGGTATATATGTGCCACATTTTCTTTATCCTGTCTACCATTGCTGGGCATTTAGGTGGATTCTATGTCTTTGCTATTGTGAATAGTGCTGCAATGAAAATACACATGTGTATGTCTTTATGATACAATGATTTATATTATTTTGATATATACACAATAATTAGATTGTTGAGTAGAATGACCATTCTATTTCAGATTCTTTGAGAAATCACCACACTGCTTTTAAAAATGACTGAATTAATTTATCTTCTTGCCAATAGTGTATAAGCATATCCTTTTCTCCACAACCTCGCCAGCATCTGTTGTTCTTTGACATTTTAATAATAAGCATTGTGACTGGTGTGAGCTGGTACCTCATTGTAGTTTGGATTTGGATTTCTCTAATGATTAGCGATATTGAGTTTTTTTTCATATGCTTCTTGGTTGCGTGTATGTCTTTTGAGAAATGTCTGTGGATGTACTTTGCCCGTTTTTTAATGAGATTGTTTTTGCTTGTAAATTTGTTTAAGTTTCTTATAGACGCTAGATATTAGACCTTCGTCAGATGCGTAGTTTGCAAAGATTTTCTCCCATTATTTCAGTTGTTTGTTCATTCTGTTAATAGTTTGTTTTGTTGTGCAGAAACTCTTTAGTTTAATTAGATCCCATTTGTCTATTTTTTGTTTCTGTTGCAATTGCTTTTGGTGTCTTTGCAATGAAATCTTTGTCAGGTCCTATGTCCAGAATGGCATTGCACAAGTTGTCTTCCAGATTGTTCACAGTTTTAGGTTTTAAATTTGTCTTTAATCCATCTTGAGTTGACATTTTTATTTGGTGTGAGAAAGGAGTATAGTTTCAATCTTCTGCATATGGCTAGTCAGTTATCCCAGCACCATTTATTGAATAGGGAGTCTTTTCACCCATTGTTTGTTTTTTGGCAGCTTTGTCAAAGATCACATGGTTGTAGGTATGTAACCTTGTTTCCAGGATCTCTATTCTGTTCCATTGTTCTGGGTGTCTGTTTTTGTACCAGTACCATTCTGGAGGTTTTGTTGTTGTTATTGTTGTGGGTTTGGGTTTTTTTTTTTTTGTTTTTTTTTTTTTTGTTTTTTTTTCCTTTCTTTGTTTTTACTATAGCCTTGTAATGTGATTAAAACTCAGGTAACGTGGGGCATTTGGCTTCGTTCTTTTTGCTTAGAATTGACTTGGCTATTCAAGCTCTTTTTTTGTTTGTTTGTTTCGTATGATTTTAAAACAGTTTTTTTTTTTTTTTTTAAATTCTGTGTCATTGGTAGTTTGATAGGAATAGCATTGAATATATAAATTGCTTTGGGCACTATGGCCATTTTAATGACATTGATTCTTCCTATCAATGAGCATGGAACGTTTTTCTTTTTGTTTGTTTCATCTCTGGATTCCATGAGCAGTGTTTTGCAATTCTCGTTGTACAGATCTTTCACCTCTTTGGTTAGCTGTATTTGTAGGTATTTTACTCCTTTTGTGGCAATTGTAAATGGGAGTTTGTTTCTGATTTGGCTCTTGGCTTGACTGTTATTTTTGTACAGGAATGCTACTAATTTTTGTACATTGATTTTTGTATTCTGAAACCTTGCTGACATTGGTTACTATATCAGGGAGCTTGAGGGCTGAGACTTCAAAGTTTTCTAGATATAGAATCATGACTTCTACAAACAGGGTTGTTTGACTTCCTCTGTTCATGTTAGGATGCCTTTTATTTCTTTGCCATACTTGATTTTTCTGGTCAGGATTTTCAGTACTATATCAAATAGGAATCGTTATAGAGGGCATCTTTATAATGATCCAGCATTCAACAGGAATGATTACAGGTTTTGCCCATTCAGTATGATATTGGTTGTGAGTTTGTCATAGATGGCTCTTATTATTTTGAGGAATGTTCCTTCAATGCCTAGTTTGTTGAGAGTTTATGACATAAAGGGATGTTGAATTTTGTCAAAAGACTTATCTGAATATATTGAGATAATAATATAATTTTCATTTTTAAGTCTGTTTATGTGATAAATCACATTGCTTGATTTACATATGTTGAACCAAACTTGCAGCCCAAGGAAAAAACCTACTTGATCATGGTGAGTTTCCTTTTCGATGTGCTGATATATAGAGTTTGTTAGTATTTTGTTGAGGACTTTTGCATCTACATACTTTAAGGATATTGGCCTGAGTTTTTGCTGTTGTTATTGTGTCTCTGCCAGGTTCTGGTATCATGGTGATGCTGGTCACATAGAGTGTTTTGGGTAGGAGACACCCCTCCTCAATTTTTTGGAATAGTTTCAATGGGAGTGGTATCAGCTCTTTTTTATATATCTGGTGGAATTAGGCTGTGAATTCATCTGGTCCTGGGATTTTTTTTTTTTTTATTGGTACATATTTCATTACTGATTTAATTTTGGAATTCATGATTGATACATTCAGTGATTCAATTTCTTTCTGCCTCAGCCTTAGGAGGATGTATGAGTCCAGGAATTTATACATTTCTTCTAGATTTTCTAGCTTCTGTGCATAGAGGTGTTTCTAGTAGCCTCTGAGTTTTTTTTTTTTCTTTTTTTTTTTAATGCGGGGTAGGTGGTAATAATGTCCCCTTTGTCATTTCTAATTGTGTTTATTTGGATATTCTCTCTTTTGTTTTATTTTTTTAAGTTGTATTTATTTATTTGTTTTATTATTATTATACTTAAAGTTCTAGGGTACATATGCATAACGTGCAGGTTTGTTACATATGTATACTTGTGCCATGTTGGTGTGCTGCACCCATCAACTCGTCAGCACCCATCAATTCGTCATTTACATCAGGTATACCTCCCAATGCAATCCCTCCCCCCTACCCCCTCCCCATGATAGGCCCCGGTGTGGGATGTTCCCCTTCCCGAGTCCAAGTGATCTCATTGCTCAGTTCCCACCTATGAGTGAGAACATGCGGTGTTTGGATTTCTGTTCTTGTGACAGTTTGCTAAGAATGATGGTTTCCAGCTGCATCCATGTCCCTACAAAGGACGCAAACTCATCCTTTTTTATGGCTGCATGGTATTCAATGGTGTATATGTGCCACATTTTCTTAATCCAGTCTGTCACAGATGGACATTTGGGTTGATTCCAAGTCTTTGCTATTTTGAATAGTGCCGCAATAAACATACGTGTGCATGTGTCTTTATAGCAGCATGATTTATAATCCTTTGGGTATATACCCAGTAATGGGATGGCTGGGTCATATGGTACATCCAGTTCTAGATTCTTGAGGAATCGCCATACTGTTTTCCATAATGGTTGAAATAGTTTACAATCCCACCAACAGTGGAAAAGTGTTCCTATTTCTCCACATCCTCTCCAACACCTGTTGTTTCCTGACTTTTGAATGATTGCCATTCTAACTGGTGTGAGATGGTATCTCATTGTGGTTTTGATTTGCATTTCTCTGATGGCCAGTGATGATGAGCATTTTTTCATGTGTCTGTTGGCTGTATGAATGTCTTCTTTTGAGAAATGTCTGTTCATATCCTTTGCCCACTTTTTGATGGGGTTGTTTGTTTTTTTCTTGTGAATTTGTTTGAGTTCTTTGTAGATTCTGGATATCAGCCCTTTGTCAGATGAGTAGATTGCAAAAATTTTCTCCCATTCTGTAGGTTGCCTGTTCACTCTGATGGTAGTTTCTTTTGCTGTGCAGAAGCTCTTTAGTTTAATTAGATCCCATTTGTCAATTTTGGCTTTTGTTGCCATTGCTTTTGGTGTTTTAGACATGAAGTCCTTGCCCATGCATATGCCCTGAATGGTACTACCTAGATTTTCTTCTAGGGTTTTTATGGTATTAGGTCTAACACTTAAGTCTCTAATCCATGTTGAATTAATTTTCGTATAAGGGGTAAGGAAAGGATCCAGTTTCAGCTTTCTACTTATGGCTAGCCAATTTTCCCAGTAACATTTATTAAATAGGGAATCCTTTCCCATTTCTTGTTTCTCTCGGGTTTGTCAAAGACCAGATGGCTGTAGATCTGTGGTATTATTTCTGAGGACTCTGTTCTGTTCCATTGGTCTATATCTCTGTTTTGGTACCAGTACCATGCTGTTTTGGTTACTGTAGCCTTGTAGTATAGTTTGAAGTCAGGTAGTGTGATGCCTCCAGCTTTGTCCTTTTGACTTAGGATTGTCTTGGCAATGCGGGCTCTTTTTTGGTTCCATATGAACTTTAAAGCAGTTTTTCCAATTCTGTGAAGAAACTCATTGGTAGCTTGATGGGGATGGCATTGAATCTATAAATAACCTTGGGCAGTATGGCCATTTTCACGATATTGATTCTTCCTATCCATGAGCATGGTATGTTCTTCCATTTGTTTGTGTCCTCTTTGATTTCACTGAGCAGTGGTTTGTAGTTCTCCTTGAAGAGGTCCTTTACACCCCTTGTAAGTTGGATTCCTAGGTATTTTATTCTCTTTGAAGCAATTGTGAATGGAATTTCATTCCTCATTTGGCTCTCTGTTTGTTACTGGTGTATAAGAATGCTTGTGATTTTTGCACATTGATTTTGTATCCTGAGACTTTGCTGAAGTTGCTTATCAGCTTAAGGAGATTTTGGGCTGAGACAATGGGGTTTTCTAAATATACAATCATGTCATCTGCAAACAGGGACAATTTGACTTCTTCTTTTCCTAACTGGATACCCTTGATTTCTTTCTCTTGCCTGATTGCCCTAGCCAGAACTTCCAACACTATGTTGAATGGGAATGGTGAGAGAGGGCATCCCTGTCTTGTGCCAGTTTTCAAAGGGAATTTTTCCAGTTTTTGCTCATTCAGTATGATATTAGCTATGGGTTTGTCATAAATAGCTCTTATTATTTTGAGGTACGTTCCATGAATACCGAATTTATTGAGAGTTTTTAGCATGAAGGGCTGTTGAATTTTTTCAAAGGCCTTTTCTGCATCTGCTGAGATAATCATGTGGTTCTTGTCTTTGGTTCTGGTTATATGCTGGATTACATTTATTGATTTGTGAATGTTGAACCAGCCTTGCATACCATGGATGAAGCCCACTTGATCGTGGTGGATAAGCTTTTTGATGTGCTGCTGAATCTAGTTTGCCAGTATTTTATTGAGGATTTTTGCACCGATGTTCATCAGGGATATTGGTCTGAAATTCTCTTTTTTTGTTGTGTCTCTGCCAGGCTTTGGTATCAGGATGATGTTGGCCTCATAAAATGAGTTAGGGAGGATTCCCTCTTTTTCTATTGATTGGAATAGTTTCAGAAGGAATGGTACCAGCTCCTCCTTGTACCTCTGGTAGAATTCAGCTGTGAATCCATCTGGTCCTGGACTTTTTTTGGTTGGTAGGCTATTAATTATTGCCTCAATTTCAGAGCCTGCTATTGGTCTATTCAGGGATTCAATTTCTTCCTGGTTTAGTCTTGGAAGAGTAAGTGTCCAGGAAATTATCCATTTCATCTGGATTTTCTAGTTGATTTGCATAGAGGTGTTTATAGTATTCTCTGATGGTAGTTTGTATTTCTGTGGGGTTGGTGGTGATATCCCCTTTATCATTTTTTATTGCATCTATTTGATTCCTCTCTCTTTTCTTCTTTATTAGTCTTGCTAGCGGCCTGTCAATTTTGTTGATCTTTTCAAAAAACCAACTCCTGGATTCATTGATTTTTTGGAGGGCTTTTTGTGTCTCTATCTCCTTCAGTTCTGCTCTGATCTTAGTTATTTCTTGCCTTCTGCTAGCTTTTGAATGTGTTTGCTCTTGCCTCTCTAGTTCTTTTAATTGTGATGTTAGAGTGTCAATTTTAGATCTTTCCAGCTTTCTCTTCTGGGCATTTAGTGCTATAAATTTCCCTCTACACACTGCTTTAAATGTGTCCCAGAGATTGTGGTATGTTGTATCTTTGTTCTCACTGGTTTCAAAAAACATCTTTATTTCTGCTTTCATTTTGTTATGTACCCAGTAGTCATTCAGGAGCAGGTTGTTCAGTTTCCATGTAGTTGAGCGGTTTTGATTTTCTTAGTCCTGAGTTCTAGTTTGATTGCACTGTGGTCTGAGAGGCAGTTTGTTATAATTTCTGTTCTTTTACATTTGCTGAGGAGTGCTTTACTTCCAATTATGTGGTCAATTTTGGAATAAGTGTGATGTGGTGCTGAGAAGAATGTATATTCTGTTGATTTGGGGTGGAGAGTTCTGTATATGTCTATTAGGTCCACTTGGTGGAGAGATGAATTCAATTCCTGGATATCCTTGTTAACTTTCCGTCTCATTGATCTGTCTGATGTTGACAGTGTGGTGTTGAAGTCTCCCATTATTATTGTGTGGGAGTCTAAGTCTCTTTGTAAGTCTCTAAGGACTTGCTTTATGAATCTGGGTGCTCCTGTATTGGGTGCATATATATTTAGGATAGTTAGCTCTTCCTGTTGAATTGATCCCTTTACCATTATATAATGGCCTTCTTTGTCTCTTTTGATCTTTGATGGTTTAAAGTCTGTTTTATCAGAGACTAGGATTGCAACCCCTGCTTTTTTTTTGTTCTCCATTTGCTTGGTAGATCTTCCTCCATCCCTTTATTTTGAGCCTATGTATGTCTCTGCATGTGAGATGGGTCTCCTGAATACAGCAGACTGATGGGTCTTGACTCTTTATCCAGTTTGCCAGTCTATGTCTTTCAATTGGACCATTTAGTCTGTTTACATTTAAGGTTAAAATTGTTATGTGTGACCTTGCTCCAGCCATTATGATATTAACTGGTTATTTTGCTCGTTAGTTGATGCAGTTTCTTCCTAACCTCGATGGTCTTTACATTTTGGCATGTTTTTGCAATGGTTGGTACCAGTTGTTCCTTTCCATGTTTAGTGCTTCCTTTAAGGTCTCTTGTAAGGCAGGCCTGGTGGTGACAAAATCTCTAAGCATTTGCTTATATGTAAAGGATTTTATTTCTCCTTCACTGGTGAAACTTAGTTTGGCTGGATATGAAATTCTGGGTTTAAAATTCTTTTCTTTAAGAATGTTGAATATTGGCCCCCACTCTCTTCTGGCTTGTAGAGTTTCTGCTGAGAGATCTGCTGTTAGTCTGATGGGCTTCCCTTTGTGGGTAACCCGACCTTTCTCTCTGGCTGCCCTTTAAATTTTTTCCTTCATTTCAACTTTGGTGAATCTGGCAATTATGTGTCTTGGAGTTGCTCTTCTCGAGGAGTATCTTTGTGGCTTTCTCTGTATTTCCTGAATTTGAATGTTGGCTTGCCATACTAGGTTGGGGAAGTTCTCCTGGATGATATCCTGAAGAGTGTTTTCCAACTTGGTTCCATTTCCCCCTCACTTTCAGGCACCCCAATCAGACGTAGATTTGGTCTTTTTACATAATCCCATACTTCTTGCAGGCTTTGTTCATTTCTTTTTCTTCTTTTTTCTTTTGGTTTCTCTTCTTGCTTCATTTCATTCATTTGATCCTCAATCGCTGATACTCTTTCTTCCAGTTGATCGAGTCGGTTACTGAAGCTTGTGCATTTGTCACTTATTTCTCGTGTCGTGGTTTTCATCTCTGTCATTTCATTTATGACCTTCTCTGCATTAATTAGTCTAGCTGTTAATTCTTCCACTCTTTTTTCAAGATTTTTAGTTTCTTTGCGCTGGGTACGTAATTCCTCCTTTAGCTCTGAGAAGTTTGATGGACTGAAGCCTTCTTCTCTCCTCTCGTCCAAGTCATTCTCTGACCAGCTTTGATCCGTTGCTGGCGATGAGGTGCACTCCTTTGCAGGGGGAGATGCGCTCTTATTTTTTGAATTTCCAGCTTTTCTGCCCTGCTTTTTCCCCATCTTTGTGGTTTTATCTGCCTCTTGTCTTTGATGATGGTGACGTACTGATGGGGTTTTGGTATAGGTATCCTTCCTGTTTGATAGTTTTCCTTCTAACAGTCAGGACCCTCAGCTGTAAGTCTGTTGCAGATTGCTTGAGGTCCACTCCAGACCCTATTTGCCTGGATATCAGCAGCAGAGGCTGCAGAAGATAAAATGTTGCTGAACAGCGAGTGTACTTGTCTGATTCTTACTTTGGAAGCTTCCTCTCAGGGGTGTACTCCACCGTGTGAGGTTTGGGGTGTCAGTCTGCCCCTAGTTGGGGATGTCTCTCAGTTAGGCTTCTCAGGGGTCAGGGACCCACTTGAGCAGGCAGTCTGTCCGTTCTCAGATCTCAACCACCATTTTGGCAGGTCCACTGCTCTCTTCAAAGCTGTCAGACAGAGTCGTTTGCGTCTGCAGAGGTTTCTGCTGCTTTTTTTTTGTTGTTGTTGTTGTTGTTGTTGTTTATCTGTGCCCTGTCCCCAGAGGTGGATTCTACAGAGACAGGCAGGCTTCCTTGAGCTGCTGTGAGCTCCACCCAGTTCGAGCTTCCCAGCTGCTTTGTTTACCTACTTAAGCCTCAGCAATGGTGGGTGCCCCTCCGCCAGCCTCGCTGCTGCCTTGCAGTTAGATCGCAGACTGCTGTACTAGCAATGAGGGAGGCTCTGTGGCCGTGGGACACTCCTGGCCAGGTGTGGGATATAATCTCCTGGGGTGCCCATTTGCTTAAAGCGCAGTATTGGGGTGGGAGTTACCCAATTTTCCAGGTGTTGTGTGTCTCAGTTCCCCTGGCTAGGAAAAGGGATTCCCTTCCCCATTGCACTTCTCAGGTGAGGCGATGCCTCGCCCTGCTTCAGCTCTCGCTGGTCGGGCTGCAGCAGCTGACCAGCACTGATTGTCCGGCAATCCCTAGTGAGATGAACCCAGTACCTCAGTTGAAAATGCAGAAATCACCGGTGTTCTGTGTCACTCGCGCTGGGAGTTGGAGACTGGAGCTGTTCCTATTCGGCCATCTTGCTCCGCCCGCCCCTTTTGTTTTCTTTATTAGTCTAACTAGTGATCTATGTATTATATTAGTTTTTTAAAAGACCGTTTCCTGGATTTGTTGATTTTATGTATGACTTTTCATGTCTCAATTTCCTTCAGCTCAAGTCTGATTTTGGTAATTTCTTTATTTCTGCTTTCTTTGAAGTTGGTTTGTTCTTGCTTTTCTAGTTCCTGTAGTTGTGATAATATGTTGATAATTTGAAATGTTTCTAACTTTCTGGTGTGAGAATTTGGTGGTATGAACTTCCCTGTTTATGTGGCCTTTGCTATGTCCCAGAAATTCTGATATATTGTATATTTGATCTCATTAGTTTCAAAGAACTTCTGAATTTCTGCCTTAATTTCATTATTTACCCCAATGTCCTTCAGGAGCAGGTAGTTTAATTTCCATGTAAATACATGGTTTTCAGCAATTTTCTTACTGTTGATTTCTATTTTTATTGCACTATGGTCTGAGAGTGTGGTTATTATGATTTAAGCTTTTTTTCTTAATTTTCTGAGTGTTGTTTGAGGTCAGATTGAGTCATTGATTTTAGAGTATGTACCATGCGGTGATGACAAAAAAAATGTATTTTCTGTTGTTTGGGCGTGGAGTGTTCTGTAAATGTCTATTTATTTCATTTGGTCAAGTGTTGAGGACGGGCCCTGAATATATTTGATTATTTTTTTCCTCCATGAGGTTTCTCACTATTATTGTGTGGGAATCTAAGTCTCTTTACAGGTCTCCAAGAACTTGCCTTATGAAACTCGTTGCTCCTGTGTTGGGTGCTTACGTATTTAGAATAGTTATGTCTTCTTGGTGAACTGAAGCCTTTACCATTATATAATGCTCCTCTTTGTCTTGTTTGGTCTTTGTGGGTTTAAAGTCTGTTTTGTCTGAAATTAGGAAAGCAATGTATGCTTCCTTCTGTTTTCCATTTGCATGGTAGATTATTCTCGATTTTTTAATTTGAGCCTATGTGTGTCATTGCATGTGAAATGGTTCTCTTTAACACAGAATGCGTTTGGGTCTAACTTCTTTAGCTTGACATTATGTGCCTTTTAATTGGGGCACTTAAAATCTGTTTACATTTAAGGTTAGTATTGACATGTGTGGATTGTCTCATGACATCATGTTTTTAGCTGGTTATTATGCAAACTTGTTTGTGTGGTTGCTTTATACTGTCACTGGCCTATATACTTGTATGTTTTTTGTGGTCCTGGTAGCAGTCTTTTCTTTCCATATTTAGCACTCCTTTCAGGACCTCTTGTAAGGCAGGTCTGGTGTTAATTATTACCTCAGCACTTGTTTATCTGAAAGTGATCTTATTTGTTCTTTATATATGAAGGTAAGTTTGGCTGGATATGAAATTCTTGATTGGAAATTCTTTTCCTTAATAATGCTGATTATTGGCCCCCAATTTTTTCTGGCTTATAGAGTTTCTGCTGAAAGTTCTGCTGTTAGCCTGATTGGGTTCCCTTTGTAGGTGACCTGCTTCTTTTCTCTATCTGCCTTTAACATTTTTTTCTTTCATTTTGACTTTGGAGAATCTAATAATTTTATGTCTTTGAGATGGTCTTCTTATGTAGTATCTTACAAGGGTTTTCTGCCTTTCCTTTATTTGAATGTTGGCCCTTTAGTGAGGTTGGAAAAGTTTTCATGGACAATATTCTGAGAGATGTTTTCCAAGATGCTTACTTTCTCCTCATCTCTTCCAGGGACACAAGTGGGTTATAGATTTGATTTCTTTATATAATCTCATATTTCTCAAAGATTTTATTCATCTTTTTTATTCTTTTTTTTTTTTTTTTTGTCTCACTGAATTATTTTAGATAGCTAGTCTTTGAGCCCTAATATTCTTTCTTCAGCTTGGTTTATCCTACTGCAAATACTTGGGATTATATTATGAAATTCTTGGAGTGTGTTTTTCAATTCTATCAGATTTATTTGGTTCTTTTTTATAATGGCCTCTTTGTCTATCAGCTTATTTTTTATTTTATATTATTATAATTCTTAGATTCCTTGAATTGGGTGTTCACTCCTGAATTTTTATTATCTTCATTTACTATCTATATTCTGAATTCTAGTTCTGTCACTTTAGCCATTTCGGCCAGGTAAGAAGTCTTTCTTGGGAAATGGTGCAGTCATTTGGAGGAAAGAAGTCACTCTGGCTTTTTTAATTGTCAGAGTTATTGTGCTGGTTCTTTCTCATCTGTGTGTGCTATTGTCCTTTTAACTGTGCTGTAATTTGAGTACAGGCAGTAGACTTCTTTTTAGGATGTATTCAGAGAGCTGAAGCTTTGTGCAGGGTCTTTATTTGTAGGTGAATTCTTGTCCTTGGTTTCATAGAGTATATTAGCAAAGTATTTTGGTGTAGAAGTTTTGGTCTTCAATCTAGTAGACTGCGCTTAAGCAAAATGGACAGTATGTAGCCTCTTGCTCAATCACATGGCTTATCTGTGTTTTTTCACAATTGCAACCATGGTCCTTCTTTGTGCTCTGAAAGTTTGTACTCCTTTCCCACTTGAGTACTGGCTACAGATCTTGGCTTGACACTCCCAGGCTGCACACTGCAGCTCTGGGGTGAGCTCAGGCTTTATGTTCCCTCCCCACCTTGGAGGCAGCAAGGGAAGGGACCATAGCAGTGGGTGTTACAGAGGGCCTTTCACTTGTTTCATGGAGCTCTACCCCACAGAGATGCAGAGCCGCTATCAGTTAGTGTGATTGGAGTGGCTACACTGTGGGCTCAAACCAGGGGGAGGGGGTGCTGCTTGGTAACAACTGGGGGTGAGTGGATCACAAGGGAAGCAGATTGGCCTCTTCTCCCTCTGCAGCTTTCTGGAGGTGTGGTTAAAGCACTCAGAGTATTTTCTCCTTTCCCAATCCAAGAGGAGCAAGGGCAGTATCATTGCAATGGCAGTGGGAGAGGAGTTTTCAGATGGCTCTAGGAGCTTCACCTAAGAGAAATGTGGAGATGCTGTTACTGAGTATGTTCACTCAGGGGGCAGGGTGACTACACTGCTGTCCTGAGCTTGGAGCTCTGCTTTTTGAGGAGCAGAGGTCAATAACTCACAGGCAGAAGAGACTGAGCTCCTCTCTCTATGTGGTTGTGGCATGCTGGGAGCATGTGTGAAGTCCTTAGGCTCTTTGTTTCTTTCCTTACACTGAGGACAGCAGGGACAGAACCACTGCTGTGACAGTGGCAGAAGGGTTGTTGGTTGCCTCTAGAAGACCTTCCCCAGGGAAACTCAGTGCCACTACCAGTGGGTGTGATCAGCTGTGGGTGAGGCAGCTAATCTTAAGTCCTTAGCTAGGGCCCTGCCTGGTGAAAAGTGAAGTTGGGGGCTCACAAGGAAAAGGGACTAGATACCTCTCCATATCATGACTTCAGTGTGCTGGACATTCAAACATAGTGACTAGACCCTTTATTCCTTTCCCTGCCTGAGGGTAGTTAGGACAGTATCACTGCAGCTGCAATGGCAGAGGGGTTGCGAGTTTTCTCTTAAATTTCCTCCTCAGAGAAATGCAGAGCTGCCTCCAACTGCAGTGTTCGTGTCGGGGCAGCGTAGTTGTGCTGAAGTCTCAGGCCAGGAAACCATGCCTAGTACAAAGAAGTGAAATCAGGGACCCTGGAAAACAGCCTGGTCACCTTTTCCAAGAGGCAGCTGTGTTGTACTATGTATCCACATCAGTTCCTAGTCAACATCATTAGTCATTAGGTAAATACAAATTATAACCACAATAAAATAGCACTTTACACCCACTAAGATATTTATAATCCAAAAGAAAGAAGATGAAATGGGTTGATAAAAATGTGGAAAAAAATAGAAGCTTCATATTTTGCTGTTCAGAATGTAAAATGATGCATCCACATTGGAATACAGTTTGGCAGTTCTTCAAAAGGTTAAACTTAGAGCTGCCATATATCCAGGGTATTCCACTTCTAGGAGGAATGAAGACATATGTCCGCATAAACCATTGTACACAAATGTTTATAACAGGGTCATTCTTAATAGCCAAAAAATAGAAATAACCCAAATGCCCATCAACTGATAAATGGATAAACAAATGAACTGCAGACATATAAGGCAGTATTATCCAGTAATGCAAAGGAGTAAAGTATTACTGCATGCTACAACACATATGAACCTTAAAAACATGCTAAATGAAAGAAATAAATTACAAAACACTACATATTGCATAATTTCACGTATGTGAAATTTCGAAGAGATATATCTAGATGTAGAAAGTAGACCGGCCATTGCCTAGGGGTAGAGAGTTTGAGGGGAAATAGAGACTAAAGTCTAATGGGCACAAAGTTTCTTTTAGGTGATAAAGTAGCTATAAAATTAAATTGTGGTAGTGGTTACACAACTCTGTGGATGTGTTCGTTTTTCTTTCTTGTTTGCTTGCTTTTTCTTTTTCTTTTTTTTTTTTTTTTTTTTTTTTTTTTTTTGAGACAGTCTTGCTCTGTCACCCAGGCTAGAGCGCAGTAGCACGATCTTGGCTCACTGCAAACTCCGCCTCCCAGGTTCAAGAGATTCTTCTGCCTCAGCCTCCCGAGTAGCTGGGATTACAGGTACCCACCACCACGCCTGGCTAATTTTTGTATTTTTTAGTAGAGACCAGGTTACACCATCTTGGCCAGGCTGGTCTCGAACTCCTGACATCATGATCCACCCGCCTTGGCCTCCCAAAGTGCTGGGATTACAGGCATGAGCCACCATGCCCAGCTCTCTGTAGATGTATTCTAAAACACTTTAAACAGGTGAATTTTATTCTATGTAAATTATTTCTCAATAATCCTGATTTTAGACATCTTGCTTGCTCAGCATTCTATCTACATGCTCCCCAAATCCTACCACAAGCATTCCAATTAGTGATCTTTTAATTTTGCAGTAAAATGTGTCTAACCTCAGAAATGAATTCCAAGTTATCTGGCTTAAGCAAGGGGCAGGGAAGGAGAGTCAGTATTCATCTGCCTATTATACCTCTAGTAAAGAAATCAGAGTCCTATTCACAAAACTCACATTAGAGAATTAATCAGATGTAGGAAGGCCAAGTTTAATGTAACAATGAAGGAAAAAATCTTCCCCTTCTGTCTCTGCAACTAGAGAAACTACTGACAAATGACTGACATGATGATGTAAACTTTAATGTTTTCCTTCACATCACAAAGCTTCTGACTTCCTAAATTTTTGTGACGTAGTGTTCTCGGGACATCATATGTCCTGATACGAAACAGAGAATTAATGAAGACAGTATTGAAGCAATCAACTTGCCTGATTCCTGTACTGACACCTTGTGGTAAAAATCATAATAACAGTCAAAACAAATGAAAACAGGCTTTCTAATATTCTCTTTATGAGGCTTTAATAATCAAGACTAACCCTTTAGCTTTTACTAATTAAGCCTTTCTGGTGATTTCATTGCTGTTATAGAACGGAATAAAATATTTTCCTATAGTCATGATGAGGGCTCAGGGTATTTTATTATTTCAAATATTAAAGGAATATTACCTCCTTTTGTAGCCCTAGCCGATGAAACAATATGTGAGAAATACATACTCATTTTAAAATAGACTGTAAAGCTTGTCAAAATGGATCTCTGTTGGCAAAGAAACAAGGTATCAATTTTCATCATATGGCAAAAAAATTTATGCCAGATTTCTCTTTTCTCTTTTTCAATTATGGTATTTATATGAGCAACTACATATAGTATGATTAAGGAAAGATGTTGTGTGACAGGATGAGGAATAATGCTGAATATCAGAGACTTGGCTTTGAGTAACTGCCCTGAGTTGAACATTATGTGCATGCATATAACAGAAAATGTCTGGCTCTAGAAACATAAAAATGATTCCCTTTGTAGCAAATCATTGCTATCATTGAATAAAGCACAATTTCTTTATTTTTGATTTTCTAAGTTTTATGGGAACATATTAAGTGCACACATATATATTTATGAAGTATATGGGATATTTTGATATAGACACACGATGTGTAACAATTACATTAGGGTAAATGAGGTATCCATCACCTCAAGCATGTATTCTTTGTGTCACAAATAATCTAATTATACTCTTTTAGTTATTTTTAAATGCACAATTAAATGATTATTGACTATAGTAACTCTGTTGTGCTATAAAATACTAGATCTTTTAAACTATAACTATGTACCCATTAACCATGCCCACTTCCCCTCCTGCCCAAGACTACCCCTCCCAGCCTCTGGTAACCATCATTCTACTTTCTATCTCCATAAGTTAAGTTGTTTTAATTTGTAGCTCCCCAAAATTAGTGAGAACATGTGAAGTTTGTCTTTCTGTCCCTGGCTTATTTTACTTAACATAATGATGTCCAGTTCCACCCATGTTGTGGTAAATGATAAGATCTAATTATTTCTCATTGCTGTTCATCAGAGATATTGGCCTGGTTTTGGTATTAGGGTAATGCTGTCCTAGTAGAAGGAGTTTGGAAGTATGCCCTTCACCTCTATTTTTCCGAATGTTTTGAGTAGTGTTGGTATTTGTTCTTTAAACTTTTCGCAAAATTCAGCAGTGAAGCTATCAAGTCCTGGTATTACCTTTGCTGAGAGATCTTTTATTATGGCTTCAATCTCAATGCTCGTTATTGATCTGTTCAGGTTTTCAATTTCTTCATGGTTGGATTTTGGTAGGTTTTAAGTGTCTAGGAACTTATCCATTTCTTCTTGGTTTTCCAATTTAATGGCGTATAGTTGCTCATAGTATTCTCGAATGAGTTTATTAATTTCTGTGGTATTGGTTGAAATGTCTCCTTTTTCTTCTCTGACATTATTTATCTGAATGTTCTCTTTTTTTTATTTAGCCTTAGTAAAGGATTGTCAGTTTTATGTTTTCTAAAAACTTTTTGTTTCATTGATTTTTGTATTGTTTTCTCTGTTTCAATTGTATTTATTTCTGCTCTTTATTATTATTATTTTTTTCTTCTACTAACTTTGAGTTTGGTTTGCTGTTGCTTTTCTAGTTCTTTAAGATGCATCCTTAGTTTGTTTATTTGAAGTTTTTATTCTTTTTTAATGTAGGCACTTATAGCTATAAAATTCCTTCTAAGTACTGCTTTTGCTATATCCCATAGGTTCTGGTACGCTGTGTTCCATTATCATTTGTTTCAAGACATTTTTCAATTTCCTTCTCAATCTCTTCATTGAACCACTGGTCATTCAAGACCATATTGTTTAATTTTCATGTGTTCATATAGATTTCAAAATTTATATTGTTATTGATTTCTAATTTAATTCTATTTTGGTCAGAGAAGATATTGATATTGTTTCAATTTTTTGAATGTTTTTTATAAATGTTTTGTGGCCTAATGTATAGTCTACCCTTGAGAATGATCCATGTGCTAGTGAGAAGAATGTGTATTCTCCTACCATTACATGAAGTGTTCTGTAAACATCTATTAGACCCAGTTGGTGTGTGGTGCTGAATAGCTCCAATATTTCTTTATTGATTTTCTTCCTGGCTAATCTGTCCAGTGCTTAATGTCAGTGTTGATGTCTCCAGTTATTATTGTATTGCAGTCTATCACTTTCTTTAGCTCCAATAACACTTGCTTTATATGTGTGGATGTTCCAGTGTTGGGTGCATATGTATTTATAATTGTTATATCCTCTTGCTGAATTCACTCATTTATCACTACAAAATGACTTTCTTTGTCTCGTTTGATAGATTTAGTCTTGAAGTCTATTTTGTCTGATATAAGCATAGCTATACCTGCTGTTTTTTATTTCCATTTGCATGGCATACACTTTTCCATCTCTTGTTTTCAGCATATGTGTGTCTTTGTAGGTAAGGTGTGTTTCTTGTAGAAAACAGACAATTGGGACTTGCTTTTTATCCATTGATCCATGCTAAGTCTTATGATTGGAAAGTGTTGTCTATTTACATTTAACGTTACTATTAAGTAATGACTTATTCCCATCACTTTGTTATTTGTTTTCTCGTTGTTTTTTGGTCTCTCGTTTTTTTTCTTCCTTCCTCTCTCCCTTTCAGTGTAGGTGATTTTCTCTGGTGGTATGAAAAAAATAATATATATATATATATATATATATATATATATATATATACACACACACATATATACATATATACATATGTGTGTATATACATATATACATATATACATATATACATATGTATATATGTATATATATACATATATACATATATACATATGTATATATGTATATATGTATATATATATATATATATATATATATATAAACTTTCTTTTGAAACAACAACTGGAAAGAAATACAGAAATAATTGTGACTATATTGAGTATTAGAATTTCAAGGGATTGTTTGTGTTTATGTGCATTTTTAAATGTTTCATAAATTTAATGAAAACAATAAGAACACATTTATAAAAAGACACCCTAGAGAAATAGTTGATCCCTAAGAGCTGTTCCTGTTGAAATGGAAACTCTCATAATATTACATGCTACCAAGGAAAGAAAAAATATAAGAATATCTTTTTTAAAAATTTTTTATTTTACTTTAAGTTCTGGGATACATGTGCTGCACGTGTATGTTTGCTACATAGGTATACATGTGCCATGGTGCTTTGCTGCACCTATTAACCGCTCATCTAGGTTTCAAGCCCCACATGAACTAGGTGTTTGTCCTAGTGTTCTCCCTCCCCTTTCCCCCCACACCCTGACAGGCCCCAGTGTCTGATATTTCTCTCCCTGTGTCCATGTGTTCTCATTGTTCAACTCCCGCTTATGTCCCATGAGAACATGCGATGTTTGGTTTTCTGTTCCTGTGTTAGTTTGCTGAGGATGATGGCTTCCAGGTTCATACATGTTCCTGCAAAGGACATGAAATTCTTTTTTATGGCTTCATAGTATTACATGCTGTATATGTGCCACATTTTCTTCATCCAGTCTATCATTGATGGGCATTTGGGTTGGTTCCAAGTCTTTGCTGTTGTAAATATCACTGCAGTAAACATATATCTACATGTGTCTTTATAGTAGGGAATATGATTGTGTCCCCTACTATATAATACTTTGAATATATGCCCAGTAATGGGATTGCTGGGTCAAATGATATTTCTGCTTCTAGATCCTTGAGGAATCACCACACTGTCTTCCACAATGGTTGAACTAATTTACACTCCCACCAACAGTGAAAAGCATTCCTATTTCTCCATATCCTCTTCAGTATCTGTTGTTTCCTGACTTTTTAATGATTGCCACTCTAACTGGCATGAGATGGCATCTCATTGTGGTTTTGACTTGCATTTGTCTAATGACCAGTGATGATGAGCTTTTTTTTATATGTTTGCTGGCTGCATATATGTGTTCTTTTGAGAAGTGTCTGTTCATATCCTTCGCCCACTTTTTGATGGGTTTGTTTGTTTTTTCTTGTACATTTGTTAAAGTTCCTTGTAGATTCTAGATGTTAGAACTTTGTCAGATGGATAGATTGCAAAAGTTTTCTCCCATTCTGTAGGTTGCCTATTCACTGTGATGATCATTTCTTTTGCTGAGTAGAAGCTCTTTTATTAGATCCCATTTGTCAATTTAGGCCTTTGTTGTGATTGCTTTTGGTGTCTTAGTCATGAAGTTTCTGCCTATACCTATGTCCTGAATGGTATTGCCTAGGTTTTCTTCTAGGGTTTTTATGGTTTTAGGTTTTACATTTATGACTTTAATCCATTTTGAGTTAATTTTTGTATAAGGTGTAAGGAAGGGGTCCAGTTTCTGTTTTCTGCATATGGCTAGCCAGTTTTTCCAGCACCATTTATTAAATAGGGAATCCACTTCTCATTACTTGTTTTTGTCATGTTTGCCAAAGATCAGATCATTGTACATGTGAGGTATTATTTCTGAGGCCTCTGTTTTGTTCCACTGTTCTATATACCCGTTTTGGTACCAGTACCATGTTGTTTTGGTTACTGTAGGCATGTAGTATCATTTGAAGTTGGGTAGCGTGATGCCTCCAGCTTTTTCCTTTTTGCTTAGAATTGTCTTGGCTATTCGGGCTGTTTTTTTGGTTCCATATGAAATTTAAAGTAGTGTTTTCTAATTTTGTGGAGAAAGTCAATGGTAGTTTTAAGGGAACAGCATTGAATCTATAAATTACTTTCATCAGTATAGCCATTTTCTTTTTTTTTTTTTTCATTTTTTTATTATACTTTAAGTTCTAGGGTACATGTGCATAACGTGCAGGATTGTTACATATGTATATTTGTGCCATGTTGGTGTGCTGCACCCATCAACTCCTCAGCACCCATTAATTCATCATTTATGTCATGTATAACTCCCCAATGCAAGCCCTCTCCCTTCCCCCCTCCCCATGATAGGCCCCAGTGTGTGATGTTCCCCTTCCCGAGTCCTAGTGATCTCATTGTTCAGTTCCCACCTATGACTGAGAACATGCGGTGTTTGGTTTTCTCTTCTTGTGATAGTTTGCTAAGAATGATGGTTTCCAGCTGCATCCATGTCCCTACAAAGGATGCAAACTCATCCTTTTTTATGGCTGCATAGTATTCCATGGTGTATATGTGCCACATTTTCTTAATCCAGTCCGTCACAGATGGACATTTGGGTTGATTCCAAGTCTTTGCTATTGTGAATAGTGCCGCAATAAACATACGTGTGCATGTGTCTTTGTAGTAGAATAATTTATAATCCTTTGGGTATATACCCAGTAGTGGGATGGCTGGGTCATATGGTACATCTAGTTCTAGATCCTTGAGGAATTGCCATACTGTGTTCCATAATGTTTGAACTAGTTTACAATCCCACCAACAGTGTAAAAGTGTTCCTATTTCTCCACATCCTCTCCAACAACTGTTGTTTCCTGATTTTTTAATGATTGCCATTCTAACTGGTGTGAGATGGTATCTCATTGTGGTTTTGATTTGCATTTCTCTGATGGCCAGTGATGATGAGCATTTTTTCATGTGTCTGTTGGCTGTATGAATGTCTTCTTTTGAGAAATGTCTGTTCATATCCTTTGCCCACTTTTTGATGGGGTTGTTTGTTTTTTTCTCGTATATTTGTTTGAG
This sequence comes from Rhinopithecus roxellana, assembly GCF_007565055.1. NCBI lineage: Eukaryota > Metazoa > Chordata > Mammalia > Primates > Cercopithecidae > Rhinopithecus > Rhinopithecus roxellana. The sequence goes on from NC_044555.1 coordinate 44,725,865, forward strand.
TTCTTTGTAGATTCTGGATATTAGCCCTTTGTCAGATGAGTAGATTGCAAAAATTTTCTCCCATTCTATAGGTTGCCTGTTCACTCTGATGGTAGTTTCTTTTGCTGTGTAGAAGCTCTTTAGTTTAATTAGATCCCATTTATCAATTTTGGCTTTTGCTGCTGTTGCTTTTGGTGTTTTAGACATGAAGTCCTTGCCCATGCCTATGTCCTGAATGGTACTACCTAGATTTTCTTCTAGGGTTTTTATGGTATTAGGTCTAACATTTAAGTCTCTAATCCATCTTGAATTAATCTTCGTATAAGGAGTAAGAAAAGGATCCAGTTTCAGCTTTCTACTTATGGCTAGCTAATTTTCCCAGTACCATTTATTAAATAGGGAATCCTTTCCCCATTTCTTGTTTCTCTCAGGTTTGTCAAAGATCAGATGGCTGTAGATGTGTGGTATTATTTCTGAGGACTCTGTTCTGTTCCATTGGTCTATATCTCTGTTTCGGTACCAGTACCATGCTGTTGTGGTTACTGTAGCCTTGTAGTATAGTTTGAAGTCAGATAGCGTGACGTCTCCAGCTTTGTCCTTTTGGCTTAGGATTGTCTTGGCAATGTGGGCTTGTTTTTGGTTCCATATGAACTTTAAAGCAGTTTTTCCAGTTCTGTGAAGAAACTCATTGGTAGCTTGATGGGGATGGCATTGAATCTATAAATAACCTTGGGCAGTATGGCCATTTTCTAATATTGTTATGTGTGAACTTGATCCTGCCATTATGATATTAACTGGTTATTTTGCTCGTTAGTTGGTGCAGTTTCTTCCTAGCCTCGATGGTCTTTACATTTTGGCATGTTTTTGCAATGGCTGGTACCGGTTGTTCCTTTCCATGTTTAGGGCTTCCTTCAGGGTCTCTTGTAAGGCAGGCCTGGTGGTGACAAAATCTCTAAGCATTTGCTTAACTGTAAATGATTTTATTTCTCCCTCACTTAGGAAACTTAGTTTGGCTGGATATGAAATTCTGGGTTTAAAATTCTTTTCTTTAAGAACGTTGAATATTGGCCCCCACTCACTTCTGTCTTGTAGAGTTTCTGTCGAGAGATCTGCTGTTAGTCTGATGGGCTTCCCTTTGTGGGTAACCCGACCTTTCTCTCTGGCTGCCCTTAAGATTTTTTCCTTCATTTCAACTTTGGTGAATCTGGCAATTATGTGTCTTGGAGTTGCTCTTCTGGAGGAGTATCTTTGTGGTGTTCTCTGTATTTCCTGAATTTGAATGTTGGCCTGCCCTACTAGGTTGGGGAAGTTCTCCTGGATGATATCCTGAAGAGTGTTTTCCAACTTGGTTCCATTTTCCCCCTCACTTTCAGGCAACCCAATCAGACATAGATTTGGTCTTTTTACATAATCCCATACTTCTTGCAGGCTTTGTTCATTTCTTTTTCTTCTTTTTTCTTTTGGTTTCTCTTCTTGCTTCATTTCATTCATTTGATCCTCAATCGCTGATACTCTTTATTCCAGTTGATCGAGTCGGTTACTGAAGCTTGCGCATTTGTCACGTATTTCTCGTGTCGTGGTTTTCATCTCTGTCATTTCGTTTATGACCTTCTCTGCATTAATTAGTCTAGCTGTCAATTCTTCCACTCTTTTTTCAAGATTTTTAGTTTCTTTGCACTGGGTACGTAATTCCTCCTTTAGCTCTGAGAAGTTTGATGGACTGAAGCCTTCTTCTCTCATCTCGTCAAAGGCATTCTCTGACCAGCTTCGATCCGTTGCTGGTGATGGGCTCCGTTCCTTTGCAGGGGGAGATGCACTCTTGTTTTTTGATTTTCCAGCTTTTCTGCCCTGCTTTTTCCCCATCTTTGTGGTTTTATCTGTCTCTGGTCTTTGATGATGGTGACGTACTGATGGGGATTTGGTATAGGTGTCCTTCCTGTTTGATAGTTTTCCTTCTGACAGTCAGGACCCTCAGCTCTAGGTCTGTTGGAGATTGCTTGAGGTCCACTCCAGACCCTGTTTGCCTGGGTATCAGCAGCAGAGGTTGCAGAAGATAGAATATTGCTGAACAGCGAGTGTACCTGTCTGATTCTTACTTTGGAAGCTTCCTCTCAGGGGTGTACTCCACCCTGTGAGGTGTGGGGTGTCAGACTGCCCCTAGTGGGGGATGTCTCCCAGTTAGGCTACTCAGGGGTCAGGGACCCACTTGAGCAGTGTGTCCGTTCTCAGATCTCAACCTCCGTGTTGGGAGATCCACTGCTCTCTTCAAAGCTGTCAGACAGAGTTGTTCGCGTCTGCTCAGGCCTCTGCTGTTTCCCCTGTTGTTTTTTAGCTGAGCCCTGCTCCCAGAGGTGGAGTCTATAGAGACAGGCATGTTTCCTTGAGCTGCTGTGACCTCCACCCAGTTCGAGCTTCCCAGCAGCTTTGTTTACCTACTTAAGCCTCAGCAATGGCGGGAGCCCCTCCCCCAGCCTCGCTGCTGCCTCGCGGTTAGATCGCCGCAGACTGCTGTGTTAACAATGAGGGAGGCTCCGTGGGCGTGGGACCCTCCCGGCCAGGTGAGGGATATATTCTTCTGGTGTGCCCGTTGCTTAAAACTCGGTATTGGGGTGGGAGTTACCCGATTTTCTAGGTGTTGTGTGTCTCACTTCCCCTGGCTAGGAAAAGGGATTCCCTTCCCCCTTGCACTTCCCAGGTGAGGCGATGCCTCGCCCTGCTTCAGCTCTCGCTGGTCAGGCTGCAGCAGCTGACCAGCACCGATTGTCCGGCACTCCCTAGTGAGATGTCCCTAGTACCTCAGTTGAAAATGCAGAAATCACCGGTGTTCTGTGTCGCTCGCGCTGGGAGTTGGAGACTGGAGCTGTTCCTATTCGGCCATCTTGCTCCGCCCCCCAGCCATTTTCATAATATTGATTCTTCCTATTCATGAGCATGGAGTGTTTTTCTATTTGTTTGTGTTCTCTCTGATTTCCTTGAGCAGTGGTTTGTAGTTTTCCTTGGAGAGGTCCTTCACTTCCCTTGTAGGTTGTATTCCTAGGTATTTTATTTTCTTTGTAGCAATTGTGAATGAGAGTTCACTCATGATTTGGCCCTCTGTTTGTCTGTTATTGGTGTATGAGAATGCTTGTGATTTTTTCACATTGATTTTGCATCCTGAGATGTAGCTGAAGTTGCTTATCAGCTTAAGGAGTTTTGGGGCTGACATAATGAGGTTTTCTAAATATCCAGTCATGTCATCTGAAAACAGACACAATTTGACTTTCTCTCTTCCATTGTGAATACGCTTTATTTCTTGCTCTTGCTTGATTGCTCTAGGCAGAACTTCCAATGCTATGTCAAATTGGAGTGGAGAGAGAGGGCATCCTTGTCTTGTGCCAGTTTTCAAAGGGAATGCTTCCAGCTTTTGCCCATTCAGTATGATTTTGGCTACGGGTTTGTCATTAATAACTCTTACTATTTTGAGATATGTTCCATCGATACCTAGTTTATTGAGAGTTTTTAGCGTGAAGGGTATTGAATTTTATTGAAGGCCTTTTCGGCATCTACTGAGATAATCGTATGTTTTTTGTCATTGGTTCTGTTCATGTGATGGATTATATTTATTGATTTGTGTATGTTGAACCAGCCTTGCATCCAAGGAATGAAGCCAACTTGATTGTGGTGAATAAGCTTTTTGATGTGCTGCTGGATTCAGTTTGCCAATATTTTATTGAGGATTTTTGAATTGATGTTCATCAGGAATATTGGCTTGACATTTTCTTTTTTTGTTCTGTCTCTACTAGGTTTTGGTATCTGGATGGTGCTGGCCTCATAAAATGAGTTGGGGAGGAGTCCCTCTTTTTCAATTGTTTGGAATAGTTTCAGAAGGAATGGTACAAACTTCTCTTTGTACCTCTGGTGGAATTCGGCTGTGAATTCTTGTGGTCCCAGGCTTTGTTTTTATTTGTTTGTTTGTTTGTTTTGTTTTTGGTTGGTAGGCTATTAATTACTGCCTCAATTACAGAACTCGTTATTCATCTATTCAGGGCTTTGACTTCCTCCTGGTTTAGTCTTTGGAGGGTGTGTGTGTCCAGGAGTTTGTCCATTTATTTTTGATTTTCTAGTTTATTGGCATAGAGGTGTTAATAGTTCTCTCTGATATTAGTTTTTAGTTCTGTGTGATCAGTGGTGATATCCCCTTTATCACTTTTTATTGTGTCTATTTGATTCTTCTCTCTTTTCTTCGTTATTAGTTTGGCTAGCAGTCTATCTATTTTGTTAATATTTTTTAAAAAACAGCTCCTGGATTCACTGATTTTTGATGAGTTTTTTGGGTCTATCTCCATCAGTTCTGCTCTGATTTTAGTTATTTCTTCTCTTCTGCTAGCTTTTGAATTTGTTTGCTCTTGCTTCTCTAGTTGTTTTAATTGTGATGTTAGAGTGCTGATTTTAGATCTTTCTCACTTTCTGATGTGGGCATTTAGTGCTATAAATTTCCCTCTAAACACTGCTTTAGCTGTGTCCCAGAGATTCTGGTACATTGCCTCTTTGTTCTCATTGGTTTCAAAGAACTTATTTATTTCTCTCTTTATTTCGTTATTTACCCAGTAGTCATTCAGGAGAAGGTTGTTCAGTTTCTATGTAGTTTTATGATTTTAAGTGAGTTTGTTAATCCTGAGTTCGAATTTGATTGCACTGCAGTCTGAGAGACTGTTTGTTATGATTTCCATTTTTTGCATTTGCTGAGGAGTGTTTCACTTCTAATTATGTGGTCTATTTTAGAGTAAGTGATATGTGGTGCTGAGAAGAATGTATATTCTGTTGATTTGGGGTGGAGAGTTCTGTAGGTGTTCAGTAGGTCCTCTTGGTCCAGAGCTGAGTTCAAGTCCTGAATATCCTGGTTAATTTTCTGTCTTGTTGATCTATCTAATATTGACAGTAGGGTGTTAAAGTCACCCACTGTTATTGTGTCAGAGTTTAAATCTCTTTGTAGGCCTCTACAAACTTGTTTGATGAATCTGGGTGCTCCTCTATTGGGTGCATATATATTTAGGATAGTTAGCTCTTCTAGTTGCATTGATTCCTTTACCATTATGTAATGTTCTTGTCTTTTTTTATCTTTGCTGGCTTAAAGTCTGTGTTATCAGAGACTAGGATTGGAAACCCTGCTTTGTTTTGCTTTGTTTTGCTTTCCATTTGCTTGGTAAATATTCCTCCATCCTTTTAATTTGAGCTTATGTGTGTCTTTCCACATGAGTTGGGTCTCCTGAATACAGCACACCAATGGGTCTTGACACTTTATCAAGTTTTCCAGTCTATGTCTTTTAATTGGGGGATTTAGCCCATTTACATTTAAGGTTAATATTGTTATGTGTGAATTTGATCCTGTCTTCATGATGCTAGCTAGTTATTTTGCACATTAGTTGATGCAGTTTCTTCATAGTGGCATTGGTCTTTATATTTTGCTGTGTTTTTCCAGTGGCTGGTACCAGTTTTTCCTTTTCATATTTAATGCTTTCTGCAGGAACTCTTGTAATGCAGGCCTGGTGGTGACACAATCCCTCAGCATTTGCTTGTTTGGAAAAGATTTTATTTCTCCTTCACTTACGAAGCTTAGTTTAGCTGGATATGGAATTCTGGGTTAAAAATTCTTTATGAATGTTGAATATTGGCCCCTACTCTCTTCTGGCTTGTAGGGTTTCTGCAGAGAGATCTGCTGTTAGTCTGATGGGCTTCCCTTTGTAGGTAACCTGACTTTTACTTCTGGCTGCCCTTAACATTTTCTTCTTAATTTCAACCTTGGAGAATCTGGCAACTACGTGTCTGCGTTGCTCTTCTCGATGAGTATCTTAGTGGTGTTCTCTGTATTTCCTGAATTTGAACGTTGGCCATATTGCTAGATTGGGGAAGTTCTCCTGGATAATATCCTGAAGTGTGTTTTCCAGTTTGGTTCCATTCTCCTCACCACTTTCAGGTACACCAATGAAATGCAGGTTTGGTTTTTTCACATAGTCCCATGTTTCCTTGAGGCTTTGTTTGTTCCTTTTCATTCTTTTTTCTCTAATATTCTCTTCATGATTTTTTTTTCATTAAGTTGATTTTCAATTTCTAATATCCCTTCTTCTGCTTGATTGATTTGGCTATTGATACTTGAGTATGCTTCAAAGTTTTCATGTACTGTGTTTCTCAGCTCAATCAGTTCATTTATGTTCTTATCTAAACTGGTTATTGTAGTTAGCAGTTCCTGTAACCTTTTATCAAGGTTCTTAGCTTCCTTGAATTGGGTTAGAACATGCTCCTTTAGCTCAGAGGAGTTTATTACCCACTTTCTGAAGCTTACTTCTGTCAATGCATCAGACTCATTCTCCATTCAGTCTTGTGCCCTTGCTGGAGAGGAGATGTGGTCATTTGGAGGAGAAGAGGCATTCTGGTTTTTGGAATTTTCAGCCATTTTGTGCTGGTTTTTCCTCATCTTCATGGATTTATCTACCTTTGATCTTTGATGCTGATTACTTTTGGATGCATTTTTTTGTGGGGGGCATCCTTTTTGTTGATGTTAATGTTATTGCTTTCTGTTTGTTGGTTTTCCTTCTAACAGTCAGGTTCTCTTCTGCAAGTCTGCTGGAGTTTGCTGGAGGTCCACTCCAGGCCATGTTTGCCTGGGTATCACCAGTGGAGGCTGCAGAACAGCAAAGATTGCTGCCTGCTTCTTCCTCTGGAAGCTTCATCCCAGAGAGGCACCTGAATGATGCCACCCAGAGTTCTCCTGTATGAGGTGTCTGTTGACTTTTGCTGGAACATGTTTCCCAATCAGAAGGCATGGGGGTCAGGGACCCACTTGAGGAGGAAGTCCATCCCTTAGCAGAGCTTGAGTGCTGTACTGGGAGATCCGCTGCCCTCTTCAGAACTGGCAGGCAGGAATGTTTAAGTGTACTGCAGCTGCATCCACAGCTGCCCCTTCCCCTAGGTGCTCTGTCCCAGGGAGATGGGAGTTTTATATATAAACCCCTGACTGGGGCTGCTGCCTTTCTTTCAGAGATGCCCTGACCTGTGAGGAGGGATCTAGAGAGGCAGTCTGGCCACAGCCATTTGGCTGTGCTGCAGTGAATCCCACACAGTGCGACCTTTCTTGTGTCTCCCTTAACACTGTGACAGGAAAACCACCTTCTCAAGCCTAAATAATGGTGAATGCCCCTCCCCCCACCAAACTTGATTGTCATAAGTCAACTTCAGACTGCTGTGCTGGCAGCAATAATTTCAAGCCCGTGGTTCTTAGCTTGCTGGGCTCCATGGGAGTGGGACCCGCTGAATGAGACTGTTTGGCTCCCTGACTTCAGCCCCCTTTCCAGGGGAGTGAATGGTTCTGTCTTGCTGGGTTTCCAGGCCCAACTGAGGTGTGGGAAAAAAACAAAAACAAACAAACAAACAAACAAAAAAACAAAACAAAACAAAAAAAAAACTCCTGCAGTTAGCTCAGTGTCTCTCCAAACAACCATCCAGTTTTGTGCTTGAAACCCAGCACCCTGGTGGTCTAGATGCATGAGGGAATCTCCTGGTCTGCGGGTTGCAAAAACCATAGGAAAAGCATACTATCTGGGTCAGATAGCACTGTCCCTCACGGCACCATCTCTCACTACTTCCCTTGGTTAAGGGAGGGAGTTCTCCAGCCCCTTGCACTTCTTGGATGAGGTAACAACCCACCCTGCTTCTGCTTGCACCCACTGTCCATGGGCTGCACCCACTGTCTAACCATTCATTCCCAGTGAGATGAACCATGTACCTCAATTTGAAATGCAGAAATCACTCATCTTCTGTGTTGGTCTCACTGGGAGCTGCAGGCCAGAGCTTTTCCTATTTGGCCATCTTGCCCAAGAATCCATCAAAGCCAATTTAAAAGCCTATGTAAAAAAATATTCTTGCTGCACTGTATAAAAATATTTAAGCCAAGTATAATAAGCAAACCAGTCCTACCATGATTTGTCTTTAGTAAAATGGGAAACTGGAGAGAATAAATTATGTTTAAAAACAATTGTACACCTGTTGTTAGATTCTAGTCTTGCCTAATAGGGTTTCTTTTTTTTTTTTTTTTTTTTTTTTTTCATTTTTTATTATTTTCTAGAGTTTGGACCAAATTCTGATTTTTCTTGGCTTCAAATCTTCAAAATAATGTTTCCAATTTTTTCTTATCTTTTTCATTTTTCCTAATTTGGTGTCACTGAAAACTAAGCTATGCTTTTTTTAAAAAAAAACCCTGTGAACTGAAGCCAGGCAACTTAAACTTCAGGAGAAAATAACAATAATCTATTTACATACATTAGCCACTTTTATACCTGCCTACTAATGTATGGTTTTCAGAGTAATGTGGCCTATATTGATTTGTCCAAGACTATTCTTTTGTTGTTGTTTTATATCCTTTTCTTCCTCCTATTTTCTCTGCATAAGACATGAGACTTCACCAACTACTAAAAATGAACTTTCTGGACCTGTTCATCTAAAAATAAATGATCTTATGCATGACAGATCAGATGAAACATGAGACAGAGACTCATTTTCTTATGAAATGCTTTCTCCAAAAGATTGCTAAAAAAAAAAAAAAAAGGAGGAATTGTGAAAGAAAAATATCTTGGGCCACTTCAAGCTGGGAACCACTCAGGTCAAGTCTGACTCCTATTCAAGATATCCCTTTGCTCACAGAGATTCTGACTGCCTCCTTTGGAAAGACTTATCATAAACTAAAAGAATGCAACCATCTGTCTTTCATCTACATATGACCAGAAAGTACCCAGTTGTTATGAGGCTTGTTTCTAGATGAAACTAATGTGTTTCTTACATATTGATGGATGTCTCACGTCTCCCTAAAATGTATAAAACCAACCTATGCCCTGACCACCTGGGGCACATGTCATCAGGACTTCCTGAGGCTGTGTTATGGGCACATTCTCAACCTTTGCAAAATAAACTTTTAAAATTATTTGACACCTGTCTCAAAGTTTGGAGGTTTACAAGTTCAACAAAGCAAACAAAAACAAAAAGTGGGGAAAGGATATCCTCTTAAACAAATGCTTCTTAGATAATTGGCAAACCACATGTAAAAAAATAAAACTGAATCCTCATCCGTCATCTTGTATAAAAATCAACTCAAGATTAACCAAAGACTTACATCTAAGACCTGAAACTATAAAACTTTTAGAAGATAGCATTGGAAAAACTTTTCTAGACATTGACTTCAGTCAAGAGTTTATGACCAGGAACCCAAGAGCAAATGCAATGGGAGCAAAAATAAATAGATGGAAACTAATTAAAAAAGAAATAATCAGCAGAGTAAACAGACAGACCATAAAATGGGAGAAAATATTTACAAACTATGCATTTGACAAAAGACTAATAGCCAGAATCTACAAGGAATGCAAACAAACCAGCAAGAAAAAAAAACAATTAATTCTATCATAAAGTGGGCAAAGGACATGAATAGACAATTCTCAAAAAAATATATACAAATGATTAACATCACTAATTATCAGGTAAATGCACATTAAGACCACAGTGAAATATCATCTTACTTCTCTAAGAATGACCATAAATAAAAAATCAAAACATAATACATGTTGGTGTGAATGTGGTGAAAAGGGAACACTTGTACACTGCTGGTGGGAATGTAAACTAGTACAATCACTATGAAAAAGAATATGAAAATTTCTAAAATACTAAAAGTAGAACTACCATTTGATCTAACAATCCCACTTCTGGGTATCTACCCAGAGGAAAAGAAGTCATTATATGAAAAATGCACTTGCACACATGTTTATAGCAGCACAATTTGCAATTGCAAAAAATATAGAACCATCCTAAATGTCAATCAATCCATGAGTGGATACAGAAAATCTGGTATATATACACCATGGGATACTATTTAGCCATAAAAGGAAATGAAATAGTGGCATTTATAGCAACTTGGATAAAGTTGGAGACCATTATTCTAAGTGAAGTAACTCAGGAATGAAAAACCAAATATTACGTGTCCTCACAAATAAGTGGCAGCTAAGCTATGAAGATGTAAAAGCATAAGAATGATATAATGGACTTTCAGTACTTGAGGACAAAAGTGAAAAGGAGATAAGGATAAAAGATTATACATTGGGTACAGGGTACACTGCTTGGGTGATGGGTGCACCAAAATATCAGAAATTACCACTAAAGAACATATCCATGTAACCAAAAATGACCTGTTCCCCAAAAATAGTTGAAATTAAAATAAAATAAAATAAATGATGCCCACTTTAAAAAATTAAGAAAAGTTCTCAAATCTGTACAATTGTATGGAAATTAAACAACATACTCCTGAATGGTCTTTGGGTAAATAATGAAATTAAAGCAGAAATTAAGACGTTCTTTGAAACTAATAAGAACAAAGATAACATCCCAGAATTTTTAGAACACAGCTAAGGGAGTGTTAAAAGAAAACTTCATAGCACTAAATGCCCACATAAAAAAGTTAGAAAGATCTCAAATTAACTACCTAATGTCACAACTGAAAGAATTTGAGAAGCAAGAAGAAATCAACCCCAAAGATAGCAGAGGACAAGAGATAACCTAATTCAGCGCTGAACTAAAGAAAATCAAGACATGAAAAAAAACCATTCAAATATTGCACTAATTCAGGAGTTTGTTTTATTTTTTTGAAAAAAAAAAAAGGCAAATAGCCCACTAGCCCACTAGCTAGGCTAATAAAGAATAAAAGAGAGAAGATCCAAATAAACACAATTAGAAACGACAAAGGGAGCGTTGCCACTGACACCACAGAAACAAAAATAACTATCAGAAACTACTATGAAATCTCTATGCACAAAAACTAGAAACCCTAGAAGAGAAGGATAAATTCCTGAAAGCATACACTTTGTCAAGACTGAACCAGGAATAAATTAATTCCATGAACAGACCAATAATAAACTCCAAAATTGAATCAGTAATAAATAACCTGCCAGCAAAAACAAAAAAAGCCCAGGAACCAATAGATTCAGGACGAATTCTACCAGATGTACAAAGAGGTGATACCATTCTTACTGAAACTATTCCAAAAGAATTGAAGAGGTGGGACTCCTCCCCAACTCATTTTGTGAGGCCAGTGTCATCCTGATACCAAAACCTAGAAAAGACATGAGAAAATGAAACTTCAGGCCAATATCCTTTATTAACACAGATGCAAAAATCTTCAACAAAATACTTGCAAATCGAATACAGCAACACATCAAAATGCTAATCCATCACCACAAGTAGGCTTCATCTCTGGGATGCAATGTTGGTTCAACAGACACAAATCAATAAATGTGACATAAGCACAACTAAATAAAAAAACCACATGATTGTCTCAACGGAGACAGAATAGGCTTTCAATAAAATTCAACACCTCTTCATGTTAAAAACTCTCAATAAACTAAGTATTGAAGAAACATACTTCAATATAATGAACTGTGGCAAACCCACAATCAATTATTTCAAATCCACAGTAAGCATAATACTGAATGGCCAAAAGCTGAAAGCATTCCCTTTTTTTTTTTTCTTTTTTTTTTTTTTTATTATTATACTTTAAGTTCTATGGTACATGTGCATAACGTGCAGGTTTGTTACATATGTATACTTATGCCATGTTGGTGTGCTGCACCCATCAACTCGTCAGCACCCATCAATTCATCATTTATATCATGTATAACTCCCCAATGCAATCCCTCCCTCCTCCCCCCTCCCCCCTCCCCATGATAGGCCCCAGTGCGTGATGTTCCCCTTCCCGAGTCCAAGTGATCTCATTGTTCAGTTCCCACCTATGAGTGAGAACATGCGGTGTTTGGTTTTCTGTTCTTGTGATAGTTTTTGAAATCCAGCACAAGACAATGATGCTTTCTCTATATTTAGCATAATAGTGGAAGTCCTAGCCAGAGCAATCAGGCAAGAGAAAGAAATAAATGTTATCCAAATAGAAAGAGGCATAGTCAAACTATTCCAATTTGTATATGATATGATTCTATATCTTAAAAAAAAATTGACCCAGAAGGTTCTTCAACTCATAAACAACTTCAGCAAAGTTTCAGGATACAAAATCAATGTATGAAAATCACTAGCAATTTTGTACATCAACAACAACCAAAATGAGAACCAAGTCAGAAAGGTAATCCTAGGAACACCTAGGAATAAAATACCCAGGAATACAGTTAACCAGGGTGATAAAAGATGTCTACAATGAGAATTACAAAACGCTGCTCAAAGAAATCAGAAAAGACAAAAACAGAGGGAAAAACATCCCATGAACACAGAAAGGAAGAGTCAATATTATTAAAATGGCTATATTGCCCAACGCAATTTACAGATTTAATGCTATTCTTATCAAACGGCCAATGAAATTCTTCACAGAACTAGAAAAAAAAAAAAAAAACTATTTTAAAATTCAAATGGAACCAAAAAAGAGCTCAATTAACCAAGGCAATCTTAAGCAAAAAAAACAAAGCTGGAGGAATCACATTACCTGGCTTCAAAGTATACTACAGGGCTACAGTAACCAAAAAAGCATGGTACCAGCACAAGATAGAGGCCCATAGACCAACTGGACAAAATAAAGAGTCCAGAAACAAGGCCACAGACCTACAACCATTTAATCTTTCACAAAGCTGACAAAAACAAGCTATGAGAAAAAGACTCCTGGTTCAATGAATGGTGCTGAGAAGACTGGCTAGCCACATGCAGAAGATTGAAGCTGGACCCATTTCTTTTCTTTTTCTTTTTTTATTTATTTATTTTTATTTGAGATGAAGTTTTGATCCAGTTGCCCAGGCTGGAGTGTTATATCGCCGTCTCCACTCACTGCAACCTCCGCCTCCCAGGTACAAGCGGTTCTCCTGCCTCAGCCTCCTGAGTAGCTGGGATTACAGGCGCCTGCCACCATGCCTGGCTAATTTTTTTGTTTTTTAGTAGAAACTGGATTTCACCATGTTGACCAGGCTGGTCTCGAACTCCTGATCTCAGATGATCCGCCTGCCTTGGCCTCCCAAAGTGCTGGGATTACAGGCGTGAGCCACCGCACCTAGCCCCATTTCTTAAACCATATACAAAAATCAATTCAAGATGGATTAAAAATTTAAATGTAAAACCAAAACTATAAAAATCCTGGAAGACAACCTAAGCAATACCATCCTGGACATAGGAATGGGCAAAGACAAAGACACCAAAAAAATTATCAAAAAAAGAAATTGACAAATGGGATTTAATTAGACTTAAGAGCTTTTATGGTCAGGCACGATGGTTCATTCCTGTAATTCCAGCAGTTTGGGAAGCTGAGGTGGGTGGATCACTTGAGGACAGGAGTTTGAGACCAGCTTGGCCAACATGGTAAAATCACATTTCTACCGAAATTACAAAAGTTAGCCGGGTTTGGTGGTGGGTGTCTGTAATCCCAGCTACTCAGGAGACTGAGGCAGAAGAATTGCTTGAACCCAGATGGTGGGGGTTGGAGTGACCCCAGATCACACCACTTCACTCCAGCCTGGGGAAAGAGGGAGATCCCAGTTCAAATAATAAAAAATAAAAAAGAGCTTCTGCACAGCAAAAGAAACTATCAACAGAGTAAACCAACAACCTACAAAATGGGAGAAAATTTTTGCAAATTATGCATCTAACAAAGGTCTAACATCTAGGATGTATAAGGAACTTAAATTTACAAGAGTAAAACAAACAACTTTATTAAAAAGTGGGCAAATTACATGAGCAGACACTTTTCAAAAGAAGATATATATGTGGCAAAATGCACATAAAAAAAAGCTCAACATCGTGGATCGTTAGAGAAATGCAAATCAAAACAACGAGATAGCATCTCACACAAGTCAGAATGTCTATTACAAAAAAAAAAAAATGTTTTGACCCAGAAGCTATTACAAAAAGTCAAAAAATAACAGATGTTGATGAGGTTGTGGGGGGAAAAAATGAATGCTTATACACTGTTGATGGGAGTGTAAATTAGTTCAATTATTGTGGAAAGCAGTGTGGTGATTCCTCAAAGAGCTGAAAGCAGAACTACCATTCGACCCAGCAATCTCATTACTGGGTATGTACCCAAAGGAATGCAATTTTTTTATTTTCTTATTTTCATAAGTTTTTGGAAAACAGGTGGTATTTTGTTACATGAGTAAGTTCTTTAGCTGTGATTTGTGAGATTTGGTGCACCCATCACCTGAGCAGTATACACTGAACCCAATTTGTAATTTTTTATCCCTCACCCACTTCCCACCCTTTCCCCCTGATTCCCCAAAGTCCATTGTGTCATTCTTATGCCTTTGAATCCTCATAGCTTAGCTCCCACTTATGAGTGAGAACATAAAATGTTTGGTTTTTCATTCCTGAGTTACTTCACTTAGGATAATAGCCTACAATCCCATCCAGGTTGCTGTGAATGCCATTATTTCATACCTTTTTATGGCTGAGTAGTATTCCATCATATATATATATATCACAATTTCTTTATCCACTCACTGATTGATGGGCATTTGGATTGGTTCCACATTTTTGCAATTGCGACTTTTCCTGTTACAAACATGTGTGTGAGTATCTTTTTCATATAGTGACTTATTTTCCTCTGGGTAGACACCCAGTGGTGGGATTGCTGGATCAAATGATAATACTACTTTTATTTATTTAAGGAATCTCCACACAGTTTTCCATAGTGGTTGTACTAGTTTACGCTCCCATCAGCAGTGTAAAAGTGTTCACTTTTTACCTCCTCCATGCCAACATTTACTATTTTTTGATTTCTTGATTACGGCCATTATTGCAGAAGTAAGGTGGTATCTCATTGTGCTTTTGATTTGCATTTCCCTGATCATTAATGATGTTGAGCAGTTCTTCATATGTTTGTTGGCCATGTGTTTATCTTCTTTTGAGAATTTTCTATTCACATCCTTAGCCCACTTTTTGATGGAATTGTTTTGTTTGTTTGTTTGTTTGTTTGTTTTGTTTTGTTTCTTGCTAATTTGAGTTCATTGTAGATTCTGGATATTAGTCCTTTGTCAGATTTGTAGATTGTGAACATTTTCTCCCACTCTGTGGGTTGTGTGTTAACTCTGCTGACTGTTCTTTTTGCCATACAAAAGCTCTTTAGTTTAATGAAATCCCACCTATTTATCTTTCTTTGTATTGCATTTGCTTTTAGGTTCTCAGTCATAAAATCCTTGCCTAAACCAATGTCTAGAAGGGTTTTTTTTTTATGTTATCTTCTAGATTTTGTATAGCTTCAGGTCTTAGATGTGAGTCCTTAATCAATCTTAAGTTGATTTTTGTATATGTTGAGAGACGATGATCCAGTTTCATTCTCCTACATGTGGCTGGCCAGTTATCTCAAGTCCATTTGTTAAATAGGGTGTCCTTTTCCCACTTAATGTGTTTGTTTGCTTTGCCAAAGATCAGTTGGCTGTATGTATTTGGGTTTATTTATGGGTTCTCTATTCTATTCCATTGGTCTATGTCTCTATTTTTATAACAGTACTATACTGTTTTGGTGACTATAGCCTTGTAGTATACTTTGAAATTGGGTACGTATGTTTATTGCGGCACTATTCACAATAGCAAAGACTTGGAATCAACCCAAATGTCCATCTGTGACAGACTGGATTAAGAAAATGTGGCACATATACACCATGGAATACTATGCAGCCATAAAAAAGGATGAGTTTGCGTCCTTTGTAGGGACATGGATGCAGCTGGAAACCATCATTCTTAGCAAACTATCACAAGAAGAGAAAACCAAACACCGCATGTTCTCACTCATAGGTGGGAACTGAACAATGAGATCACTTGGACTCAGGAAGGGGAACATCACGCACTGGGGTCTATCATGGGGAGGGGGGAGGGGGGAGGAGGGAGGGATTGCATTGGGGAGTTATACATGATATAAATGATGAATTGATGGGTGCTGACGAGTTGATGGGTGCAGCACACCAACATGGCATAAGTATACATATGTAACAAACCTGCACGTTATGCACATGTACCCTAGAACTTAAAGTATAATAAAAAAAAAAAAAAAAAAAAAAAAAAAAAAAAAGAAATTGGGTAATGTGCTGTCTCCAGATTTGTTATTTTTGCTTAATCTTGCTTTGGCTATGCACTTTTTTGTTGTTGTTGTTTCACATGAATGTTAGGATTTTTTTTTCTAGTCCTGTGAAGAATGATGGTGGTATTTTGAAGGGAATTGCATTAATTTTGTAGACTACTTTTGGCAGTATGGTCATTTTTACAATATTGATTCTAACCATCCATAAGCATTATGTGTGTTTCCATTTCTTTGTGTCATCCATGATTCCTTTCACCAGTGTTTTGTACTTTTCCTTGTAGAGGTGTTACATCACCTTGGTTAGGTATATTCCTATGTATTTTACTTTTTTGCAGCTACTCTAAAAGGGGTTGAGTTCTTGATGTGATTCTCATTTTGGTTGCTGTTAGTTTATAGCAGAGCTACTAATTTGTATACATTAATTTTTTATCCTGAAACTTTGGTGAATTTATTTATCAGTTCTAGGAGTTTTTTGAATGAGTCTTTAGGGTTTTCTAGGTATACAATCTTAACATCAGCAAACAGCAACAGTTTGACTTCCTCTTTACTGACTTGGATGCCCTTTATTTCTTTCTCTTGTATGATTGCTTTGGCTAGGACTTCCAGCACTATGTTGAATAGAAGTGGTGAGAATGAGTATCCTTGTCTTGTTCCAGTTATCAGAGGAAATGCTTTCAACATTTCCCCATTCAGTATTATGCTGGCTATGGTTTTGTCATAGATGGCTTCTGTTACCTTGAGGTATGTCCCTTGTGTGCCGATTTTGCTGAGGGTTTTGATCATAAGGGGATGCTGGATTTTGTCAAGTGCTTCTTCTGTGCCTATTGAGATCATGTGATTTTTGTTTTTAATTCTGTTTATGTGGTGTATCACATTTATTGACTTGCATGTATTAAACCATCCGTGTATCTTTGGTATAAAACTCACTTGATCATGGTGGATTATCTTTTTGATATGTTGAAGGATTTGGTTAGCTAGTATTTTGTTAAGAATTTTTGCATCTATGCTTATCAGGGATGTTGGTCTGTAATATTCTTTTTTGTTATTTCCTTTCCTGGTTTTGGTACTAGAGTGATACTGGCTTCATAGAATGATATAGGGAGAATGCCCTCTTTCTCTATCTTGTGGAATAGTGTCAATAGGATTGGTACAAATTCATTTTTGAATGTCTGGTAGAATTCAGCTGTCAATCTGTCTGATCCTGACTTTTTTTTGTTGGTAATTTTTTATTGCCACGTCAATCTCACAGTTGTTATTGGTCTATTCATGATATCTAATTCTTTCTGATTTAAGCTAGGAGTGTTGCATCTTTCTAGGAATCTACCCATCTCTTCTAGGTTTTCTAGATTATGAATGTAAAGATGTTCATAGTATCCTTGAATGATCTTTGTATTTCTGTAGTGTCAATTGTCGTATTTCCTGTTTCATTTCTATTTGAGCTTATTTGTATTTTCTCTCTTTTATTCTTGGTTAATCTTGCTAATGGTCTATCAATTTTATTTTTATTTTCAAATAACCAGCTTTTACTTTCAATTATCATTTGTATTTTTTTTGTTGTTGTTTCAATTTCATTTAGTTCTGCTCTGATCTTGGCTAATTCCCTTCTTCTGCTGAGTTTGGTTAGTTCTTGTTTCTCCAGTTCTTTGAGGTGTGACCTTAAATTGTTTATTTGTGCTCTTTTAGACTTTTTGATGTAGGTATTTAGGGCTATGAACTTTCCTCTTGGTGTCACCTTTGCTTTATACCAGAGGTTTTGATAGGCTGTGTCATTATTATTGTTCAGTTTAAATAATATTTTAATTTCCATCTTGATTTCATTGTTGACCCAATGATTATTCAGTTTCAGGTTATTTAATTTCTGTGTATTTGCTTGGTTTTGAAGGTTCCTTTTGGAGTTGATTTTTAGTTTTATTCCACTGTGGTCTGAGAGAGTACTTGATATAATTTTAATTCTTTTAAATAGATTGAAACTTGTTTTGTGGCCTATCATATGGTGTGTTTTGGAGAAAGTTCCATGCGCTGATGAATAGAATGTATTTTGAGCAGTTGTAGGGTAGAATGTTATGTATCTGTTAAGTCCATTTGTCCCAGGGTATAGTTTAAATCCATTGTTTCTTTGATGACTTTCTGTCTTGACAACCTGTCTAGTCCTGTTAGTGGAATATTGAAGTCCTTCACTATTATTGTGTTGCTGTCTATCTCATTTTTTAGGTCTAGTAGGAATATTTTTATGAATTTGGGAGCTCCAGTGTTAGGTGCATATATATTTATCATTGTGATATTTTCCTGTTGGACTAGTCCCGTTATAATTATATAATGTCCTCTCCATCTTTTTTAACTGCTGTTGCTTTAAAGTGTGTTTAGTCTGATATAAGAATAGCTACTCCTGCTTGTTTTTGGTGTCCATTTGCATGGAATGTCTTTTTCCACTCCTTTACCATAAGTTTATGTGAGTCCTTATGTGTTAGGTTAGTCTCTTAAAGGCAGCAGATAGTTGGTTGGTGATTTCTTATCCATTCTGCAATTCTGTATTTTTCAAGTAGAGCATTTAGGCCATTTTTGTTTAATGCTAGTATTGAGATGTGAGGTACTATTTCATTCATCATGCTGTTTTTTACCTGTATACCTTATTTTTTTTCTTAATTGTACTTTATTTTATAGGTCCTGTGAGATTTATGCTTTAAAGGCATTCTGTTTTGATGTGCTTCTAGGATTTGTTTCAAGATTTAGAGCTCCTTTTAATAGTTCTTGTAGGGCTAGCTTGGTAGTTGTGAGTTCTCTCTGCAGTTGTTTGTCTGAAAAATACTGTATCTTTCCTTCATTTATGAATCTCAGTTTTGCTGAACACAAAATACTTGGCTGATAATTGTTTTGTTTAAGGAGGCTGAAGAAAGGGTTCCAATTCCCTCTAGCTTGTGGGGTTTCTGCTGAGAAATCTGCTGTTAATTTCATAGGATTTTCTTTATAAGTTACCTGGTGCTTTTGCCTCACAGCTCTTAAGATTCCTTTCTTCATCTTGACTTTAGATAACCTGACAATAATGGGCCTAGGTAATACTCTTTTTGGGGATGAATTTCCCAGGTGTTCTTTGAGCTTCTTGTATTTGAATGTCTAGGTCTCCAGCAAGGCTGGAAAAGTTTTTCTCAATTATTTCCCCAAATATGCTTTCCAGACTTTTAGATTTTTCTTCTTCCTCAGAAATGCCAGTTATTCTTAGGTTTCATCACTTAAAACAGTTTGAAACTTATTGGAGGTGTTATTCATTTTTCTTCTTTTTTTTCTTTGTCTTTGTTGAATTGGTTAATTCAATAACCTTGTTTTGAGTTTTGAAGGTTTTTTTCTGCTTGTTTGATTCTATTGCTGAGACTCCCAGAACATTTCGCATTTCTCTAAGTTTGTTCTTTACTTCCTGAAGTTGTGACTGTTTTATTATTTATGCTATCTATTTCACTGAAGATTTCTCCCCTCATTTCTTGTATGATATATTTGATTTCTTTAAATTGAACTTCACCTTTCTCTGTTGCCTCCGTGATTAATTTAATAACTGACCTTCTGAATTCTCTTTCAGGTAAATCAGGGATTTCTTCTTGGTTTTGATCTATTGCTGGTGAGCTAGTGTGATTTTCTGAGGGGTGTTATAGAACCTTCTTTTGTCGTATTTCCAGAATTGCTTTTCTGGTTCCTTCTCATTTGGGTAGCATATGTCAGAGGGAAGAACTAGGGCTCATGGCTGCTTTTTATATTATTTTGTACCACGGTGTGCTCCCTTGATTTAGTTCTCTCCCCTTTTTCCTAGGGATATGGCTTCCTGAGAGTCAAGTTGTAGCAATTGTTATCTCTCTTCTGGATCCAGCCATGCAGCAGATCTACCAGCCTCCAGGCTGTATTGGGGGTTGTCTGCACAGAGTCTTGTGGTGTGAATTTTCTGCAGATCTGTCAGCCATGAATACCAGGACCATATTTGGGCTGCCTCCCAGGTCCTGCGAGAACAATCTGCTTCCTTCAGAGAGTCTGTGTGGGTTCTCTTGGCTTTCCTGATTTATTCCTGCAGTAGTTCTGAAGCAAAAGTTTACGATGCGCGTCTCCACAAACTGCTCTGTCTGTCTGAGTGGGAGCTGCAATCTATTCCTGCCTACTATTTGCCATTTTTTTCAAGTCCTATCTAAAAGGAATATAAATTATTCTATCATAAAGACACATGCACATGTATATACATTGCACCACTATTCAAAATTGCAAAGACATGGAATCAACCTAAATACCCATCAGTGGTAGACTGAATAAATTAAATATGGTGTATATACACCATGAAATATTACATAGCCATACAAAAGAATGATACCATGTACTTTGCAGGAACATGGGTGAAGCTGGAGGCCATTATTCTTAGCAAACTTATGCAGAAACAGTGAAACAAATACAGCATTTTCTCACTTATAAGTGAGAGTGGAATCTAAATGAGAACACATGGATACATAGAGAGGAACAACACACACTGGGTCCTATCAGAGGGAGGAGTGTGGGAGGAGGGAGAGGATCAGGAAAAATAACTAATGGGTGCTAGGATTAATACATGGGCAATGAAATAATCTGTACAATGAACTCCCATAGCAAGAGCTTACCTATATAACCAACCTGTATATGTACACCTGAAATTAAAATATAAGTTTTAAAAGTTTTATAGCACAGTTATATTTTAATTTATTGCATATCAATAACTATTATAAATAACAGACCTTCAAGCATATAAATATATTAAATTAGTTTAAAGTTATGTGGGGAAAATAGAACAAACATACAATTCAAAGAGAAAAATAAAAAATAAAAGCTTTCTGACTGTTAAGGAAGAGCTCATTTATTTATTTTCTAAGTTGATAACGGTGTGTATCAAATTACTGTGGTAGTTAGATGTCACTTGTTGCATTTATGATGTAAAACTTTTATTAAAAATCTCAATATTTGCAATACACTAGAAATTGCATCCCCTACAACTATTTAAACTTATAATAAATGTTTGATATCAAACTAAAAATATGTAATGGAGAAAAAATTTTGTCAAAATTATTTTATAAGATTCTCAGAAAACCAAAAACTGCATGTTCTCACTCATAAGTGGGAGTTGAACAATGAGAACACGTGGACACAGGGAGGGAAACATCACACACTAGGACGTGTCAGAGGGTGTGAGGCAAGGGGAGGAAGAGCATTAGGACAAATACCTAATGCATGCAGGGCTTAAAACCTAGATGACTGGTTGATAGGTACAGCAAACCACCATGGTACACATATACCTATGTAACAAACCTGCACGTTCTCCACATGTATCCCAGAACTTAAAGCAAAATAAAATAAAATAAAAAGAGTCTCATGCAAAACTGCTTAAAAACCACTGTCCTAAGGCTTTAAATAATTTTACTATTTTATTATAGAGAGCACCTAATGAAGATACATGTCCTGGGACTGCAGAGGCACTTGTCCTGGAGTCACCCTGATGAATAGGAATCATACATTTCCACTCAAACTCCCTTTCTTTCTCTAGCCATTATTTCTACATATAGATATATTTTCAAGGATAAGTGGAATACAAGCCTCCTCTGTGGAGGAATTTGAGGCTTTAAGGAACAGAATACCCAGCTCCCAAACCTCCCTCTTCACCATTACTACCATCAGAGTCCTTCTATTTCATTCTTTGGTTCTCAGATTTATCTTTTGCCAAATCTATCAAAATGAAAGTGTGACTCAGAGCAGAAGAAATTCCTTGTCATTCTATTTGTAGCAAGAATTACCAAAAATTGAAGTTAAAAAGTGGATGCTTAAGGATTAGAAAAAAAGAAGAGTAAATTTAGAAGAGGAAGAAAAATTCATACATTCATCAGTACATATACTAGTACATTTCAGTAAGCATTATTGAGTCCACTTTAATTGAGCTCTGAAAGGGAAGATGTGAGATCCAAAAACAAAATTCACAACCTGCACATTTTCCCAGGGGTTATTCTTATTCTCTTGTATAAAAGTCGAAAATGCCGCAGACAGTTGAAGGAGATTATTTTATTCAGGCTATTGCCATACATACAAAGTTTATCAACAAAGAATCAACTTATTAATTAAGAAAAAGAAAGGGGCCTGAAGTTTTATAAAGATGGTTAGACAGAGGAGTCTTGAGGAAGACTTATCTTGAGGAAGATAAGTCTTATTTAAAGGGTGGAGGTGGTTGTTACTGGATGCCACCATGCAGCTCTAGGATCTTGGTGTCCCAAACAAAGAATGGAATGAGACACACACAGATAGCAAAGCAAGCAGCAAAAGTTTATTAAACACAGTATTACACTCTCAGAGAAAGAGAACGAACTGACCTCTGCAAGATATGATCAGCATTACTTTGGTGTACTTTGTGTCTTCTATGTGTTTTTTCCCTTCTCTTCCCAAGGCTGCTTAATCTCTAGCCAGTGTCTGCCTTTTTGACTGATAGGTGTGTTGCTTAGTTACTTTGACCGATATGCACTTTCACATGCCTCTATCCCATAATTTTAACTACATGAAAGATATACCGTCCATGCGCATGAGCTTTAATGAGCTGATTATTGTACAGATTCATTTTAAGGATATTTCTTCTCTTTAATGCGCATGCCTATTCCTGAAGAGTTGCCCCTTACTAGTTTGGTCTGGATCCTGCCAGCTTTGGGGTCCTTGCTTGCTTCTTCATCTTATTTTTTGTTTTGGCCACTTAATTTCTACCTCCTATCTTGCTTCTTGATTACCCGCCCCTTCACCTGGCTTCTGCTCAATGCTTTTACTCATTCCACCCTTTATCCAACTTTTAATTCCATTGCTATTCTCCTGCCTCATTCTCCGCATTCTTCTGCCTCAGTCAGTTCTCGAAATATACAAGCAAAGGAAAAAAAAAAAAAAAGCTTGAGAAAAGTTTTGAGTTGATTTCCCAGAACACAGGGCTCAGATAAAGTTTAACATTGTCAATTCCCCCTTTGTTGGAGACAAATTAAGTTTGTCACTGAAAAACTCAGAAGTAATTTAAAGCCTGCCTTACCAGGGTTCATGAAATAGTCTCTCAATGACTTCTGTTGGCATTCTTCCTGGAAAACTGGTTGAATCATCTATTGAAAGGATGTGGCAAAGATCAGTTGTTTTAGGGTCCTAAAGCCTAGGCATCTTTAAAAAAGGGATACCTAAAATCTAGTCCAATTTATTGTTAGGTACCAAAACTATATTTGGGCTGGGGGTGGCTAAAACAGAGATTTTAAGCAATTCAATTATATCTTTACCAGGTAAGTCAGAGTTTGCATACCCATTAGTAACCCTGAATTATAAAAATGTGCAAATAACTCAAAGATAAAATAACAATGGTAGAATCAATAATTCTAAATGTTGTGCTATAGATTATGCTTAGTTTTCTATTGAAACACAAAATTTATCTCTGTAGTTGCCCCATTTTTGATCAATGTGAATCTCAAAGAAAAATTATTTTTGACCATGAAATAAGGCTGGTATCATTAAATTTGACTATTTAGATAGATGCAAAAAGAATGGTAATTTACCATATAAGCCTTTTAAAAGTTTGCTTTGCTGGAAATATTTACAAATAATCTTATATTAAACTTTTAATTTGTTTATTGTGGTAAAATATACATAACATGAAATCTACCATTTTAATAATATTAAGCCTACAGTTAAATGACATTCACAACATTGTGCAACCATTACCACTATCCGTTTTCATCATCCCAAACAGAATCTCTGTACCTATTAAACAAGAACTCCCCATTCTATCACCCTCAGCCCCGGTAACCTCTATTCTTCTTTTTCATCTCTAAGAATTAGCTTATCTTAGGTATGTTATACAAGTGGAATTATATAATATTCATCCTTTTGTGTAAGACTTCACTTAGCATAATGTTTTCAAGGCTTACCCCTGTTGTAGCATATATCAGAATTTCATTCCTCCTTAATTCTGAATAATAGTCCATTGCATATATGCCACATTTTGTTTATCCATTTATCTGCCATGAGAAAAGGTGCACAGTGAGTCTTATCTAAAGGACAGAGGCAGTTAATTCTCAGAATACACCATGGCAAAGTGATCCTTTGTGGTTAGCTGCTCAGAACACAAAAGGGTATTTGTTTGTGAGGGATTCTCGACTGTCCCTGCTTTCCAGGAGCACAAGGCTCAAATAAAATTCTAAATTGTCACATGACACACCATCTTTCTCCTTTTCAGGTTGGTGGGGGTGGGGGGAAGGAAAGCTCAATCTAACGGTGCATTAAAAAAGAGAGATGCAAAGACAAACCTCTTAGACACCCAGCAGTGTCAGAGAAAGAAATAGAGCCAGCCCAATTGTTCAAATGTGTTATTAATATTTCTTTATCCACAAACTTCCAGAATTACCTAATAACTTGGAGTAGATGTAAACAAAATCAAAAATGAAACTTGACAGTTACTCACTCACTAGTGCTTCCTCATTTTCTAGGGAATCTACTAGTAATTCTATGTCCTCTAAGAAAGCACATGAAATCTATCATTATATTTCTCTCAATTAAAACTATTAAACTATGTTCTGTGAAATAGCCAATACCTCATAACTGTCAGGCCTCTGAGCCCAAGCTATGCCATCATATCCCCTGTGACCTGCATGTATACATCCAGATGGCCTGAAGCAACTGAAGATCACAAAAGAAGTGAAAATAGCCTTAACTGATGACATTCCACCACTGTGATTTGTGTCTGCCCCACCCTAACTGATACAATATATTCTCCCCTGCCCTTAAGAAGGTACTTTGTGATATTCTCCCCCATCCTTAAGAATATACTTTGTACGCCTATCCCAAACCTATAAGAACTAATGATAATCCCACCACCCTTTGCTGACTCCTTTTTCGGACTCAGCCCGCCTGCACCCAGGTTAAATAGCCTTGTTGCTCACACAAAGCCTGTTTGGTGGACTCTCTTCACATGGACGTGCATGACAAAAATGTGATTCACCCCCAAGAAAAGTGAAGACATTTTCACTTGGTAAATTGTCGGTCATACCTCCAGGCTCTGTGCACATTTTCATAAGTAAAAGAGTGCTTATAAATTAGGCAAATAAGTTTAGGCAATTTTCAACTTCATGTGACTTAAGTATAACTTTACTAAACAAGTTAGTTTTAAAATTATTGGTAAAATAAAAATAGAAATGCCTTCAGAATTGTCAGCATATATTTGTCTGGATTTTATGTTTGTCTTTACTAGATACTTTGTGATGTCAGTGTTTGACATAGAAATGATGAACCCAGACAAAACAAAATAATCTTGGTTTGTCTGCCTTTTCTCTTAGCAAATGAGAATAATTTAATGTTAGCTTAATTTTCTGAGTTATTGGCAAAAATACCTACGTATTTAAATTTGAGGCTCGCTCTTAGGTTTAGTTGAACACCTGATGTTCAGTGGCTGTTAAAAACATGGTTAGCAAGGAAATAACTAACTTTAAATGATAGCGTCTAATATCTGTTTACAGAAGTAGTCTAAGTAAACTCTTAAAAGTGAAAGAATTGGTCTATCATGGTGACTCACACCTGTAATCCCAGCACTGTGGGAGGCTGAGGTGGGAAGATTACTTGAGGTCAGGAGTTGTTGACCAGCCTGGCCAACATGGTAAATCCTCGTTTCTACTAAATAGACAAAAATTAGCCAGGTGTGGTGGTGTGTGCCTGTAATCCCAGCTACTCAGGAGGCTGAGGAAAGAGAATTGCTCAAACCCAGGAGGTATAGGCTGCAGTGAACTGAGATCACACCGCTGCACTTCAGCTTGAGTGACAAAGTGAGACTTCATCTCATAAAAACAAACAAAAAAAAAGTGAAAGAATTGAGTACAGTGAATGGGATAAATGTTTTAAGTAAACTTTTTGTGTAAATTAAAATATTAAAATTATTTTTGATGCTCATTGAATATCTGGGTCATTTCCAATTTAAAAAGTTTGTGATATGGGGAAATGTGTTTCTAAAAATTGTAGAAAATTACTTATCTATAAATGCCCACATCTGATGGTTCAGGATTTCTTGCTTTTTAGGATTTCGCTAAAGTTTTAGGTTACTAAGGATAAGAGTTCTAGTTAACACATAATTCTGTATACAAAATGTGCCTGAAAGGGTTGTGTTATTAGTGAGAAAAACAATAATCTCATCTAATTTTGAAGTTATCTAAAAGTTAGTTCAAATTACATGTTTGAAAATGTTATTTATGAAACAATGTAGTAAGGACCAGTAAGTAGGGGAGAAAGAAGTGAAAAAAGTTTCCATAATAAAATACTCTTTATAACCTGATAGAGAATTGGAGACATTTGGCTAATCATTTTCATAGTTAAAGCTCTTCATCTTGATTAAAGTTGAATGAAAAATATTGTAAAGAAATGCATCGGCAGTTTGGCAATTATTATTTTTTAATATAGTTAGGCATGAAACCAGATTTAGTGTGGAGCTAAATTTCACATACATACTTGCATCGCTTGACACTATGCTTACTGTTTTGCATGGGTAGTGCTGGCCCTAGAGTATTTATTGGTCATGTGCCTAGAGTAAATTTCTTGATCGTATAAAATGCATAGTGATATTGGTGGACCTAAGGATATTTAAGTGTCTATTAGGAATAAATTATTAATTATGTGGGTTTTGGGAGGCTCTGGGTAACACTGTAGCCTCCAGGGTAGATTGAATAGGAAAATTTAAGGTTGGTTTTCTGTTTGTTTGTTTTTGCTTCTAATTTTTATTCATTTGCTGTGTATCCTACTCTAGGCCTTATTTGTGTATGCATATAAATAAAGCGGTGGGTTTTTTTTTTAGATTTTAGGGGAAGGCTTTTATTTGGTTATGTGAATAGTTAGTTTGTTTCCTATGCATTTTTAGCAAGTAATTGTTCCATTAATCAGGAATTCCTAGGCTACCTTTGTCAGACCTGCAGGAATTAATAGAGCACAGTAGCTTTTTAAACTTTAACTTTCTGGATTTTAGGCTTCCTGATACTTTAAGTGTGTTGAGTATAATTTCATAAACAGAATTTGAGTCATATTTCTCTATCTGCCTAATGTTTCAAAAAATTGTGAACTATTTGTAAATATTGTAAATTCATGGGAATGTATTTTCATACAGTTGAACAGGATTGCTAGGGTCACTCAGGGAAATACAAACAAGAAACCTGGAATATCAGGAAAAGGGTAACAACTTCTTACCAGTCAGACTTCGACTTCTCTTTCTCTTTGCAAACTGGTTAAATGAGTGGTAAAAGTCACTGTTTATCTCCTCTGTAAAGTTTTGATTAATACAAAAAAAGAATTCTGAGGCTGGTCTTATGCTGTAGTGAATCTAGTATGCTTTGTGTGTCTATCTGTATTGTTTGGTCATAAAGAGGGGTACATTAGGATAAAATGCATGCCTAGGACCCCCATATGTTCTCTATTTAAGATGGCCCAGCAAACTGGTCAGTCATATCCTTGAGAGCTTGACTTTGTAACCATATGCCTGTGCTTTCTCTTTTCACAATGGCAGCCCAGGTTTAGGGTTCAATTCCTGGCTTGAGGAATGAATCCTTTATCTTCTGTTTGTGTATTTATATGTATTGTATGTGTAATATTTTTAAAAGCTTACTTAATTGGTTTAATAATAAGAGCTTATTTTAATAATAATAACAGTTTATTAAATATTTTGTCAGAAAAGTAAAAATTATAATGTCTTTTATTTAGTTCATGTGACTTAAAATAAAAATATCTTCAAAATGTAAACATTTGGTTTAAATTATGCAGGTCAGATATTAGATCTGCTAAATGCTTTAGGTCATAAACTGCTTCTTTGGCTTCTAAAAATTGTTCAATTTATTTTAGAGCATTAGATTCTAAATAAGGCCTGGGGACCTGCAAAATTAGCCATGCCCTCTAGCTATGCAAAGAAGGTTATAAAGAAGAGATATTTTATATAAGAAAGGATCTTGTATGGTAAATTTTTGTCCTACAGTAAAACAACTGTTTGTTTAAAAGAGGGATGTCTTGGAAAAGTCAGAATATCCAAATATGTCATGTATGGTCTGTGTAAGTCATGAAATGATTTGTGAAAGAATGTATGCAAGAAATGTTGTACAATTTAAAGATAATTAGGACTCCTAAATGCTTCATAAAATGCCACTATGACTCTTAACTGTACAGCTTGCCTGATTTACATGTAGGTAAGGCCTGGGCCACATGGAGTTAGATGCTGGAGAGAGTCAAACCATATCTACACTTTTGTCTGGGTCCTAGGCTCCACACCTAGTACATAATTAAAATTCTGAACTTACCAAGGTTTTCACCAAAATTAAAAGTTGCTAAGAATTAACATTGTAACATGTAATTGAGACTGCTAAAGAAAGACTTTTACATGCAATGTATGTTAAAAAAAATGAAATGTGTTTTTTGTGAAAGATCATTAGAAGGCATGGGAATGTGATTTTTTTTTTTTTTTTTTTTTTTTTTTTGCCTAAAGGGTTAAAGGATTGTTTTAAGTTAGGATGAAACTAAAGGTTCGAGTAAGTTGTAGAAGGTTTATAAAATATTAATCTTTATTTTTGAGTTGGAGTTTCACTCTTGTTGCCCAGGCTGGAGTGCAATGGTCAATCTCCACTCACTGCAACCTTCACCTCCTGGGTTCAAGTGATTCTCCTGCTTCAGCCTCCCAAGTAGCTGAGATTACAGGTGCCCACCACCACGTCAAGTTAATTTTTTTTATTTTTAGTAGAGATGGGGTTTCACCATGTTGACCAGGCTTACCTTGAACTCCTGACCTCAGGTAATCCACCAGCCTTGGCCTGCCAAAATGCTGGGATAACAGGCATGAGCCACTGCACCCAGCCAAAAATTAATCTTGTAATAAATTCTGTGTGTGAAATATTAATATATGTTCAAAATTATATGGGATTTCTAAAATCCTAACATGTCTGAAAACATGCTATCAATCATAATTATGGTTACTATGTTAAGTTATTGTAAATCAAAGAAATAACCAAATATCCTTGTATAAAGGAACCCAAGTAGAACAAAAAAAATTAACTGAATACCAAGACAATACTTTGTCAAATTTTCATGTTAAACAAGCTGATACTGAAATTATTTAGATGGACATTTGAATGAACTCCATGGTCTAAGTCAAATTACTTAGGATAACTCATCAGTTATCAGTGCTATGCCTCTAGTTTGGAGAAACAACTGGGTATTCAAGAGGATATAAATCTAATGTTAATTAAGTATGAACTCATGGAGAACCAGGATGTTCACCTTGTCTTTCCTGAGTTTTCTTAAAGTTTTCATTGTTGAAACTCCTGCATTCCATGTCTCATCATGGAAAAGATAAAATGATCCAAATTTAATATATTGGTGTGGTGACCTATAAACTGCAAAAACAGTTTATAACCAATGTTTGGTCCCATATTTCTTGGGAAACAATCAAAACTTCAGCTATATCTGTCACTCAATGGGCCATTTAAACATTTTATGAAGGGATTTCATCAAATTGTTATTTTCAATGCATGTTTTCTGGTTGTATAAAAGCTTTTCCATGCAAGAGGACTGATGTTATAACAGTCGATTATTATGGTAAGGTGTATTTTCACAGGGTAAAAAAACTTTTTATGGTTTTGATCTTCTGAGAACATCAGAAAAAAGCTGTCCTTGCCCTCCACACTGCAGCAAAACTTCGGGACCTTGAACTTTGGGTTCATAATCCTCAACTGAGAAGGGCCCCTCCATGCTCTTGGAACTGTTCACCTATTAGAACCCTTAAAGGAAAGCTAACCAGGGAATTTCCTTCCCAGAAGAAGATGACATCCTTGATGTGAATAGCTTTTCCCAAGATCACAGATAAAGACTTCTACTATCATGAGACTCCTATCTTTGAATATTTTTTATTGGTTAGCCCTCTATGAACAATAGAAGTGAAAAGGGGGTCTGTTATGTGCACTTATGGGGTATACTTTTATTTGTAAAGGAGTTTGCAGCCAGTCTTATACATAGATAATCTTATACTTTGATAGAGAAAAGATTAAGGTGCAATGCAGGTGAAAAACTCTAGTGATACATATGTTGCCCCATTATCAGTCAGAGACAGAACATTAGTTCACTTCTCTTAAACCACATCATGGGTTAAAGAGAACATTGCCAGGAGGCTTTTACTTTTCTAGAAGGGCATCATTTGTTAGGTCCTTATTCCATGGTTCGGAGTAAAAGAAGCAATGATTAGAAATGTATCTCTCCTGATAGGTTCTATAGCAAATTCTACTGTAAAGGCTACAGTTACACAACAGACTTTAACTTCTCTTCTGAAGGTCATAATAGAATTGGCTGAACAGTCCAGGTGTGGTGGCTCATGCCTGCAATCCCAGCACTTTGGGAGGCCGAGGCAGGTGGATCACTTGAGGTCACGAGTTTGAGACCAGCCTGGTCAACATGGTGAAATTCTGTTTCTACTGAAAATATAAAATTAGCCGGGCATAGTGGCACTTGCCTGTAATTCTAGTTACTCGGGAGGCTGAGGGAGGAGAACTGCTTGAACCCAGGAGGTGGAGATTGCAGTGAGCCTAGATTATGCTACTGCACTCCTGCCTGGGTGACAGAGCAAGAATGTCAGAAAAAAAAAAAAAAAGTATTGGCTGAACAGAGAAGTATCTGTGCAGCTGATGGCACTCGCGGCCTATGGAAAAAACAGCAAGTATTATATTCAGTCGTGGTGGATAAACAAAGAGACTGCTTAGTTAAATTAGTAGACTCTTTAGCTCATTATTTGATTTTAGAAAGTTTAGTTTATGAGGATCCTGGGTAAAGAATATACTCCAAACTGTTGGTATTATCCTCCTGACAGTCATAGTACTAGTCTTCTTGGTGCACTGTATTGTCTCGAAGGTTTTAAATGTTTGCATGCAGCCATCTGTAGAATGGCAAATGGTCTCTCTTCAACTGGAATGACAAGAGTTGAAAGAAATGTGCAACCATGAGGGCACTGTAACCTATGAATGATGTGCTGACACCAGAAACCCAAAGTGATGGTAACTGAGAGTGGCACTAAGGCCCTAAATTTTGGTAAACTTTCACCTAAGTGAGAACCTGACCAAAAATGGGGAATGTTTTTAAACAAATTATGGGAGGCCATTGTTTTGGACTGAACTCATGTGCTAGGCCCCAACAGACCAAATCAAAGCAAAATGGAGTCACTCATGCTAAGAAGAAGCACGTAGATCCTAGAACACATTAAAGAAACACATAGGTCCTAGAACAGACCACAAACCAGATTTTGTTTTTCTCCTAAAAATCCCATAAGAAACATTCCTGACAGCATAGGTATCCATCCACCCCATAAAGTTCCCATTAAATATTTTAACCAAATTTATTTCCTCTCGCCTAGAGACCATCAAGCTTCAGATGATTATGCAATGAAGGTTGCAGCAATTTACAGGTAAAGACACCACCCCCGGCTATCAAGGAGCTACCCTGCCTCCACTAGACAGAGGAGGGTGAGAGTTCTGTGATCCCCAATAGGTAAGAACTATGCCCCAAGCCAGTATGAAGTAGTTACAGAAGACAGGCCATCATTCCCTCCACCTCCCATAAAGATTTATGGGGATCACATCTCTCAGGGGGGAAATGAGGCAGAAGAATAAGATCTGGAGGCAGGGAATCTAAGGACTTCCTAAAACTAAACCAAATGGAGACACTTTAGCTATGACAGAAAATATCCTACTTGAAACTAAACTTTTTGGAAAGTACAATGGGTTTATAAATTCAATATTGCAGTATTCTAAAATTTAAAATCAAGCACACAGAAAATTAAACTATTTTAGTCACATTTGCAGTTCTGAAATTATTCATCATTTTCTCTCAATCTGTTTTTCTCAATCGGAGGCATGCCCTCAGGACAAGATATAAGAGAAATGGGCAGTGACAGGTAGGTAAAAAAACGTTATCCAGGTGATTCTGATGCACAAGTACTCTCCTAATTAATGTTGTAAATATTTGCCTTCTGCTATAAATTTGCACGGCCTCTCAGAGTGTACACAGCCATGGCCCCCAAAAGCAGTTTCCGAGTGAACAACCTTATCTATTGCAAACCTCAGGGCAGATAGGTAAGTACAACCTCTCCTTTCCACTTGCTTACCAAGGCTATTACTAGTTACTACTTGGGGCCCCACTTAACTCATAAACAAGTCTGACTCACTGTTGCTATTCCTCAGCATATTGATCTCCTCTTAAAAGTCATGCATGTATATATTTGTTTGATGACCCTAAACTCTAGATACCAATGCAGACAAAATTACAAGAGGTTATTATTCTGGGTAGAGGGGAAAGGGATTGAGACTACAGTAAAAATTGGAAAATTCAGTTGATTAAAAGAACCTTAGAAAATCAAGCACTCTTTGAACATTAAGTACCCAACTTGTGGAATGAAGCTGTCCAAATGGTTTTGAGAGAGGAAAAATTAGTTTGGACTATAAAAGCCTTCAGTTGCTATTCACCTGACTAAAGACAAAGATAATGCCATTTAATGTTAACAGGAAACAATGTATTTCCCAAAGACACATTGCAGCTGTAAAATGTCATAACAATCTCTTTTGTTGTTGTTGTTGTTGTTGTTGTTGTTGTTGTTGTTTATTTTTTTTGTTATACTTTAAGTTCTAGGGTACATGTGCACAACGTGCAGGTTTGTTACATATGTATGTGTGTGCCATGTTGGTGTGCTGCACCCATTAACTCATCATTTACATTAGGTATATCTCCTAATGCTATCCCTCCCCCCACCCCCTCCCCACAATAGGACCCACTGTGTGATGTTTCCCTTCCTGTGTCCAAGTGACCTCATTGTTCAATTCCCACCTATGAGTGAGAACACGCAGTATTTGGTTTTCTGTTCTTGCAATAGTTTGCTGAGAATGATGGTTTCCAGCTGCATCCATGTCCCTACAAAGGACAGAAACTCATCCTTTTTTATGGCTGCATAGTATTCCATGGTGTATATGTGCCACATTTTCTTAATCCAGTCTGTCACTGATGGACATTTGGGTTGATTCCAAGTCTTTGCTATTGTGAATAGTGCCGCAATAAACATACGTGTGCATGTGTCTTTATAGCAACATGATTTATATGCCTTTGGGTATATACCCAGTAATGGGATGGCTGGGTCAAATGGTATTTCTAGTTCTAGATCCTTGAGGAATCGCCACACTGTCTTCCACAATGGTTGAACTAGTTTACAGTCCCACCAACAGTGCAAGTGTTCCTATTTCTCCACATCCTCTCCAGCACCTGTTGTTTCCTGACTTTTTAATGATTGCCATTCTAACTGGTGTAAGATGGTATCTCATTGTGGTTTTGATTTGCATTTCTCTGATGGCCAGAGATGACGAGCATTTTTTCATGTGTCTGTTGGCTGTATGAATGTCTTCTTTTGAGAAATGTCTGTTCATATCCTTTGCCCACTTTTTGATAGGGTTGTTTGTTTTTTTCTTGTAAATTTGATTGAGTTCTTTGTAGGTTCTCGATATTAGCCCTTTGTCAGATGAGTAGATTGCAAAAATTTTCTCCCATTCTGTAGGTTGCCTATTCACTCTGATGGTAGTTTCTTTTGCTGTGCAGAAGCTCTTTAGTTTAATTAGATCCCATTTGTCAATTTTGGCTTTTGTTGCCGTTGCTTTTGGTGTTTTAGACATGAAGTCCTTGCCCATGCCTATGTCCTGAATGGTATTACCTAGGTTTTCTTCTAGGGTTTTTATGGCTTTAGGTCCAACATTTAAGTCTCTAATCCATCTTGAATTAATTTTCATACAAGGAGTAAGGAAAAGATCCAGTTTCAGCTTTCTACTTATGGCTAGCCAATTTTCCCAGCACCGTTTATTAAATAGGGAATCCTTTCCCCATTTCTTGTTTCTCTCAGGTTTGGCAAAGATCAGATGGCTGTAGATGTGTGGTATTATTTCTGAGGGCTCTGTTCTGTTCCATTAGTCTATATCTCTGTTTTGGTACCAGTATCATGCTGTTTTGGTTACTGTAGCCTTGTAGTATAGTTTGAAGTCAGGTAGCATGATGCCTCCAGCTTTGTTCTTTTGACTTAGGATTGTCTTGGCAATGCGGGCTCTTTTTTGGTTCCATATGAACTTTAAAGCAGTTTTTTCCAATTCTGTGAAGAAAGTCATTGGTAGCTTAATGAGGATGGCATTGAATCTATAAATTGGGCAGTATGGCCATTTTCATGATATTGATTCTTCCTATCCATGAGCATGGTATGTTCTTCCATTGTTTGTGTCCTCTTTTATTTCACTGAGCAGTGGTTTGTAGTTCTCCTTGAAGAGGTCCTTCACATCCCTTGTAATATGGATTCCTAGGTATTTTATTCTCTTTGAAGCAATTGTGAATGGGAGTTCATTCATGATTTGGCTCTCTGTTTGTCTGTTATTGGTGTATAAGAATGCTTGTGATTTTGCACATTAATTTTGTATCCTGAGACTTTGCTGAAGTTGCTTATCAGCTTAAGGAGATTTTGGGCTAAGACAATGGGGTTTTCTAAATATGCAATCATGTCATCTGCAAACAGGGACAATCCCTTTTTTTGAGTGACTACTGCTTTTTCTAAAATCATACACTACCAAAAACATCATTGTTTGAAACTCTATCAGAAAGAATAAAATATCCTATCCCTAGTCTGCCCGGAGAATTAAATCACTTTGACCCAGAGAAGCAGCCTTGAGTTCCAACTAAGGTACAAGAGATTCAGACAAGGCTTTTCTGGATATAATATTCCACATCTACATTACAATTACTTTTTCAAAAAAAAAAAAATAACCCAGGATTATGAGTCCACTTTGAAGTTCAGATCAGATGTTGATCCCTTTACAAACAGCCCTGTTTTGTCTATGACAACACTGCTTCATTTAAATTTCACATAAACTCCACCCTTCTCTCAAATCCTATAGTAATTTTATTTTTTCCCTTGGTTTTGTGAAATACCCCATGACTCTTCTGGTGTAAGGATCTCCCTCATTGCAATGGGTCTCCCTCATTGCAATGTGTCAATAAACCTGATTTTGTCAGACTACAAGGTTGTCCCCAGTAGTCTTAGGCTGATTGAACAACAGTACCCACTATTCAACTACTTTCTCCCCTGCAAGTTAGAGAATATCCTTCCCCAACTTCTAAGGATGCCAAATGAATCAATTCCTAGCTACAAAGTGGCACCAGTTTTTCCAGTATATTCTAAATTACTGAAAATTAAATTCAGCTCAGTTCCATTCTGTACCTGTTGTTCACAGTGAGCAAACTTGTAATGCTGATAAAATGTCAAATATCAACTACAATGTAAACAATTTAACTGGATTTTAATGGGTGTGTGTTGACAGAAAAAGCCAACACTTTAGAAACAAGGGTTTGGAAATATAAAGACAGAAGAAGAGCAGTGAGAAACAATTGCTTGTCATCTGTAGAATTTTAACGTAACACCAAATTTTTATGAAGATTTTCTGATCCTAGAAACTTCCATTCTTCAACTTTCACTCACAGCCACCAACCCCACTAATACTGAAACTTCTCTCAAATTCCCTCTGACTTTCATTCCCTCATCTTCCGTGCTCCCTAGGTCAAAATAATGTATTTAGAATACTCTAAAGAGTTTAAGTCACAAATGTTATCCATTTATTTTATTTTATTTTAAAACCATCTTTAGAGCATAAACTTTATTCCATATCTGAAAGTATTGGGTAGGAAGTAGATATGAATACTATAATAGTTTACATTTTTAAGCATTTACTATGTGCCAGGCAAATAATTCAAAAATTAATTTATACATGTTATTTTATTTAATTTTATCATCACACTTTTGAGGTACGTTTATTATATTATTTATTCTATTGATGAAGAAATCAAAACACAAAGAGTCACTTGCCAAAGAGTGCACAGCTAAAAAGTAAAAAATCTAGGATTTAAATCTTGGTACTCTGGGTCTAAAGCATGTACAAGCTGAAGAGCCCTAATCCAAAAATACAAAATTTAAAACGTTCCAAAACATGAAACCTTTTGAGTATGAATATAAGGCCACAAGTGGAAAATTCCACACCTGACCTCATGTGAGAGGCCATAGTCATATTATTTTATTGTTAGGTACTTATGTGTGAATAACTATAAGAAAATGACTACATATTGGCAGCATATATATTCAGAGTCAGGAATAATGGTAATGCCAACAACCACAGATTGTGCATATGGCTGGCTGTGCATCTTAGTTTCCTGATGGTTCAGTGTACACAAACTTTTTTTATGCACAAAATTATTTAAAATATGGTATAAAATTACCTCAGCATGGTGTATAAGGCACATATGAAACATAAATGAGTTTCATGTTTAGAGTTGGGTCCCATTCCTAAAATATTATATTATGTATATGCAAGTATTCTGAAATCCAAAACACTACTGGTCCCAAACATTGCAGATGATGAATACTCAAGTTGTATCTTTAACCACGGCACAATACTGTCTCAGTACATTATGTCATCATATACCATATAGCCTGGGTAGAAGTTTTACTTTTTAAAACTGATTGGCCATATCTTAGTTATTTTACTATCTGTTCAAAATATTAATGAACAACTCTGTGCCCAGATCTGTGCATGAGGCAACAGGAGGCATTTAAAAAGCCAAGTGTTTGATATTTCTGTTTAGATTATCAGAGGTTACAATCTAGCTGCAGAAATCAGGAGAACACACCGAGATCAAAAAATACACAGGATAATTCTGTATATGATTATGCACAAAACTACATGAAGTAACTGTAGTCTTTGGATTCTTTGTGTAATGTGTCCAGATAATGGAGAGATTGATATGGCCTGAGGGAGGTGACTATGCTAAGAAAGAATGTTGAGAGTTTATGAGAGGAAACTGAATCTAAGACTTCTCTGCTTTACATTTTTAAAGCTGAAGATTTCTTAAGAAGCATTTATTCACGTGGAAACTAAGGTTGTAATTAAATTTACCTATAGCTGCAATTGGCCATGTTATTCTTATTAACAATTCTGTTAATTTGTAGAGCCATTTGTATTGTGAGCATATTTTCCCAAACTTCATGTCATGTAATTTAATACATTATGAGACATGTGATGAGATTGTTATTATGATCATTATCATTCCCATTTCACAAATTGGGTCACTCAGCTCAAATAGGGCAAATTATTTTGGGGGCTATGTGGTTAGAAAGTAGGAGAACTAGAATTTGAAGCTGAATGTTGCCTGTAAAGCTAATGTTCTTTGCTCAATGGTCTAGTGGTTTTCCTTTTTCCCCCTTTTTCAGTCCACCAATCCAAGTTCCACTGTGATATTTCAAAATCGACTTTTGTACTAAGAAGGGAATTTTATTTATCCATTTATTCTACTACGAAATATTATCGAAAACTTGAAAACAAGGAAAATGTATGCAGCATGTCTTTTAATGTCATACAGGGTCAAGGACCATCCAAGGATTATTTAGAATAATTAACCTAGTTTAACTCCTTGTTATTGATTAAAAGCCACAGAGTTACCGAAGGTACATGCTAATTTATAGATTATTTGTGTAGAGGCAATACAACTAATTTCTGCCTATTAGAACAGTTAATCCCAAAGTTTACAGTTTATGTCTTGTAATACTTAACCAGCTTTCTATCTAATCTAGCAATTCTAAAAGCTTTTTATAAAGTGGCCTATACATAATTAGCTTCTCCAACATGTTTTTACCATATTTCTGGTTCCCTCATTAATTGGTGAGTTGAATAAAATCTTTCCCATGTGTTCATATTATATTTTTATAAAAATGATTTTATCTTTTTGAAAATTATACTTTCATAGCTTATTCAGTGAATAAACATTTAGTCATTCCAACATCTTTTTAAAAGATTTTCAAATGACTCATAATTTTTTATTTATTTAATTTTATTTTTAAATGACAAACTCTCTATATTTTTGGTGTTCAACATCATGTTTTAATGAATGTATACATTGTTGAATTATTAAATCAAGTTAATTAACATATTCATTACCTGACAAATATATCATTCATTAACATATTTACCATTTTTGGCTTTCTTTATTTCTTTGCGTAGATCCAAATTTCCACCTGAAATACTTTTTCTTCTCTCTGAATAACTTGTTTTATATTTTTCACAACACAAGTCTGCTCATAATTAATTCTTTTAGCCTTTGTCAAAGGTATCTTTATTTCACTTTCATTTTTAAAATACATTTGCTGTTTCATTCTCTGATTGAAAACTAACAAAAAAAGATTTTCTACTGGATATAATACTCTAGATTGATTTTTATTTTCAGTGCTTTAAACGTGTAACTCCACTATCTTCTGGCTTGCATAGTTTCTGATGAAAGACAGTTGCCATTCTTGTTTTGTTCCCTTAATATTTCTTTTATTCTGGCTGCTTTTAAGATTTTTGTCTTGGTTGGGAGGTGCCAAGATGGCTGACTAGAAGCAACTAGTGTGCACTGCTCTCATAGAGAGGAGACAGAATGGTAAATAAGCACTAGATTCTCAACTGAATCATCCCAGAGGCCATGTTGAAATTCAACAAGGAAGCAATTTTGACCCATAGAGAGCAGAGTGGAGGGAGGAAGGACAGTCACCCACTCGGGATTGGCATGGAGCTAAGAGAGGCTCCCCACCACAGGGAAACGGTGAGTGAGCAAGAGCTTCTAGGGACCCACACTTCTGCCATGGACCTTTGCAATCCGGGGGACAGGAGATACTCCTTGATGCCTCCACTCTGAGATCACCAGACTGAAACAGAAAGCTGTCTGAAGTGTGGACAGAGCTGCTGCTTGGATCCATGTGAAGCCCCAAGTGCCTTGGATCCCTGAGCCCCATGGTGTCAGCTGCTGTAGCTCTGTCAACAAAAGAAACCAGGTTCTCTTACACACTGCCAGAATAGGGGATACATTCATGATGCTAAGGAGTGGATGGACTGCAGGTCTCACCTCCACTGCACCTCACCAGGCAAAGAGCACTGGCCAAGGACTCCAGTGCAACCACCCTACCTCTGTTTGAGCACTTGGGCCAGTCACAGTTCTGCATTTCTCTGGGATAGAGCCCCCAGAGGTACTAGATAGGCCACAGCCTCTGCCACTGCTGCAGCCTCCACTCCTACTCCGCTTGTTGGAGAGAGAGCAAAGAGCCCAAGAACTGTCATGGGGCTCCAGCACACTGAAGCTTCCATACAGAAAAACAACTAGGCTGTTTTCCATGTGGGTCCCTGCCCCTTCTACTTCTCACTGGGCAAGGTCTCCTGGCCTGAACTCCCACGGGAACCACACTACCCACACCTGAACACTTCAATCAGTGGCAGCTTTGTATTTATGTGGGGTGAAATTCTAAGAGACAGCCAACAGGCTCTCTGTTAAGTGGTACTTGAAGTAGTACTTGCCCTTGCTGCCTTTGAGCTGGGGAATAAGCAAAGACCCTGATTACTTTACTCACAACTCCAGCACACTACAGTCACCATGCAAAGAGACAAGTCTCTCTTCCCTGTGAGCCTCTGACCCCCTGCTTTTCACCAGGCAAGGCTGCCAGCTTGGGCCTGCAGTACAGACACCCCACCTCCAGCTAAACATTCCCATTGGCAGCAGCTTTGTGTTTCTCTGACATGAAGTTCCTAGAAACAACTGACAGCCTCATCAGGGGTATTGGCCTGAAGGTTTCTTTTTTGGTTGTGTCTCTGCCCGGTTTTGGTATCAGGATGATGCTGGCCTCATAAAATGAGTTAGGGAGAAGTTCCTCCTTTTCATGTGTTTGGAATAGTTTCAAAAGGAAAGGTACCAGCTCCTCTTTGTACCTCTGGTATAATTTGGCTGTGAATTAGTCTTGTCCTGAGCTTTTTTGGTTGGTAGGTTACTAATTGGTGCCTCAATTTCAGAACTTTTTATTGATCTATTCAAGGATTTGACTTTTTCCTGATTTCTTGCTGGGAGGGTGTATGTGTTCAGGAATTTATCCATTTCTTCTAGATTTTCGAGTTTATTCACATAGAGGTGTTTATAGTATTCTCTGATGGTAGTTTGTATTTCTGTTGGGTCAGTGGTGATAACAGCCATTATCACTTTTTATTGTGTCTATTTGATTCTTCTCTCATTTCTTCTTTATTCATCTAGCTAGCAGTCTATTTTTTTTTTTTTTTTTTTTTTTTTTTTTTTTTTTTTTTTTTTTTTTTGAGATGTACTCTCCCTCTGTTGTCCAGACTGGAGTGCAGTGGCACAATCTCAGCTCACTGTGACCTCCGCCTCCCAGGTTCAAGCAATTCTCCAGCCTCCTGAGTAGCTGCGATTACAGCCACGCATCCCCAGACCTGGCTAACTTTTATATTTTTAGTAGAGATGTGGTTTCACCAGCCAGGCTGGTCACAAACTCCTAACCTCAAGTGATTCACCCTCCCTGGCTAGTCTGTTTCTTTTATTATTTTTTTCAAAAAGCCAGCTCCTGCAGTCATTGATTGTTTTAATGATTTTCTTGTGTCTCTATCTCTTTCAGTTCCACTCCAATCTTAGATATTTCTTGTCTTCTGCTACCTTTTTGGTTTGTTTGTTCTTGCTTCTCTAGTTCTTTTAGTTGTGATGTTAAGGTGTTGATTTGAGATATTTTTAGCTTTCTGATGTGGGTATTTAAGGCTATAAATCTCCCTCTTAACACTGCTTTATCTGTGTCCCAGAGATTCTGGTATGTTGTCTCTTTGTTCTCATTGGTTTCAAATAACTTTTTGATTTCTTCCTTAATTTCATTATTTACCCAGGAGTCATTCAGGAGCAGGTTGTTCAATTTCCATGTAGTTGTGTGGTTTTGAGTGAGTTTCTTAATCTTGAGTTCTAATTTAATTGCACTGTGGTCTGAAAGACTGTTTGTTATTATTTCAATTTTTTGCATTTGCTGAGGAGTGTTTTACTTCCAATTATTTGATTGATTCTAGAGTAAGTGCCCTGTAGCACTGAGAAGAATATATATCCTGTTGCTTTGGAGTGCAGAGTTCTGTAGATAGGTATCAGATCCACTTGATCCAGAGCTCAGTTAAAGTCCTGAATATCCTTGTTAATTTTCTGTTTTGATGATCTGTCTAATATTGACAGTGGGGTGTTACAGTCTCCCACTATTATTGTTTGGGAGTCTAAGTCTCTTTGTAGGTCTCTAAGAACTTGTTTTATGAATCTTCATGCCCCTGTATTGGGTGCATATCCTACATGTAGGATAGTCAA
Organism: Rhinopithecus roxellana; assembly: GCF_007565055.1. Classification (NCBI taxonomy): domain Eukaryota; kingdom Metazoa; phylum Chordata; class Mammalia; order Primates; family Cercopithecidae; genus Rhinopithecus; species Rhinopithecus roxellana. The sequence goes on from NC_044555.1 coordinate 44,767,167, forward strand.
CTCTTCTTGTTGAATTTTGGGCATTATGTAATGCCCTTCTTTGTCTTTTTTTATTCTTTTTGGTTTAAAGTCTATTTTGCCAGAAACTAGAATCGCAACCCTTGCTTTTTTTTCTGCTTTCAATTTGCTTGGTAAATTTTCTTCCATCCCTTTATTTTGTGGATTTGTGTGTCTTTGCACATGATATAGGTCTCTTGAATACAGCACACTGGTGGGTCTTGACTCTAACACATTTTGTCTTTTAATTGGGGCATTTAGCCCATTTACATTTAAGGTTAATATTGTCATGTTTGAATTTGATCCTGTCATCATGATGCTAACTGGTTATTTTGCACACCACTTGATGCAAGTTCTTCACTGTGTCATTGGTCTTTGCATTTCAGTGCATTTTTGCAAAGGCTGGTACTGGTTTTTTGTTTCCACATTTAGTGCTTTGTTCAGGAGCTCTTGCAAGGCAGGCCTGGTGGTGACAAATTCCCTCAGTATTTGCTTGTCTAAAAAAAGATTTTATTTCTGCTTTGTTTATGAAGCTTATTTTGGCCAGATATGAAATTCTGGGTTGAAAATTTCTGTTTTAAAAAATTTTGAATATTGAACCCTATTCTCTTCTGGCTGTAGGGTTTCTGCCAAGATGTCTGCTATTAGTCTGATGGGCTTCCCTTTGTAGGTGACCTGGCCTTTCTTGCTGGCTGTCTTCAACATTTTTTCCTTCATTTCAACCTTGGAGGATCTGATGATTGTGTGTCTTGTATTTGATCTTCTCATGGGGTATCTTACTGGGGTTCTCTGTATTTCCTGAATTTGAATGTTGGCCTGTCTTGCTAGGTTGGGGAAGTTCTCCTGGATGATATTCTGAAGTGTGTTTTCCAACTTGGTTCCATTCTCTCTGTCTCTTTCAGGTACTACAAACAGTCATAGTTTTTGTCTTTTTATATAGTCCCATAGTTGTCGGACGTTTTGTTCATTCCTTTTTATTTTTTTATTCTCTGATTTTGTCTGCCTGCGTTATTTCAGTGAGATAGTATTCAGCCTCTGATATTCTTTCTTCTGTTTGATTGATTTGGCTGTTGATACTTGTCTATGCATCACGAAGTTCTCGTGCTTTTCAGCTCTATCAGGTCATTTATGTTCCTCTCTAAACTGGTTATTCTAGTTAGCAGCTCCTGTAACCTTTTATCATGGTTCTTAGCTTCTTTACATTGGGTAAGAACATGCTTCTTTACTTCAGTGAAGTTTGTTATTACCCACCTTCTAAAGCCTACTTCTTTCAATTTGTCCATCTCATCCTCCTTCCAGTTCTGTGCCCTTGCTGGAGATGTGTTGTGATCATTTGGAGGAGAAAACACACTCTGGCCTTTTGAGTTTTCAGAGGTTTTTTATTGATTCTTCATCATCTTCATGAGTTCATCTAGTTTTGATCTTTGAGGCTGCTGACCCTCAGATGAGGCTTTTGTGGGGACTTTTTTGTTGATTCTGTTGTTGTTGCTGTTTATTTGTTTTTCTTTCAATAATCAAGTCCCTGTTCTACAGGGCAGCTGCAGTTTACTGGGGGTTCACTTCAGGCCCTATTCATCTGAGGTGCTCCTGTACCTAGAGATGTCACCTGAGGAGACTGGAGAACACCAATTTGTGCCTGCTACCTCCTCTGGGATCGCTGACCTTGAGGGGCAGTGACGTAATGCCAATAAGAATGCTCCTGTATAAGGTTTCTGGTGGTCCCTGTTGTGCGGGGGGTCTCACCTAGTTGGGGAGCAGGGGAACCAGAACCCATTTAGCAAAGCACTTTGACTGTTTTTTTGTGGAGGGTTTGTGCTGTGCTGAGGGGAAATCCACTTGTCTCAGCTGCCTGGATTCCTCAGAGCTAGCAGGGGGAAAGACTAAACCTGCTGGTCTGTGGAGACTATGGCCAACCCTCTCCCTAGGATCTCAGGCCCAGGGAGGTCAGAGTTTGGTCCCTGGGATGCTGGCTGGAGTTGCTGGAGTTCCTGCATGGAGGCCCAACCAAGTGAGAAGGGATGGGTCAGAGTCTGGCCTAAAGAGGCAGTCTGGTCACCCTCTGCCACAGCCAGTTTTCTGCACTGTGGGGAATACCTCTTGGAACCAAGCCATCCAGTCTCCCCAGCTCCAGCAAGGGAAGAATTCAGCCTGGAGCTACAGTGCTGGCTGCCTCTCTTCCCCCACAAGGAGTTCATCATTTTAGGTAGCAGCCACAGTGATGACTGTCACCCCTCCCTCAGGGAGCTCAGACATCTTAAACAGCAGGCAGCAGCTGCTTCTCCCCCTTGATCTTGGTGATCTTAGGCAGATTTCAGCTGAGTGGCTGTTGAGAATTTGCATGGCCCTGTGGTTGGAGCCCAAGGTCCTGGTGGCATGGGCTCACAAGTAGGATCTTCAGATCTTTGGGTTGCACAGTTCCATAGGTAAAGCATGGTTCCCCAGGCTGAGTAGCATGCTCACTCACCACCTGTTTTGGCTAGGGAGTGGGGGCTCCCCTGACTCATGTGGCTTTCGGGAGGGTCAACACACCACCCTGTTTTCCTTGATCTTTGATGATCATACCAACCATCTAGTCAGTTCTGATGATAGAACCTGCATACTTCAGTTGCCGGTGCAGGATTTACATGCTGTTTTGGTTCTTCTCAGTGGGAGCCTCCAACTGCCGCTGCTTCTAGTTGGCCATCTTGGCCCCACCTTCCTTTCAAATATTTTATTGTTTGGTTCTTTAATCTTAATTTGTAATATAGATTCCAGTTTTCTACTAATTTGTTTGTTTTGTTTTCATATTTTGAATATATTAATCATAATTATTTTATTAGTCTTTCTTTTTTATTAAAATGTAACATTCATACATTAAATATACAAAGTATACTAATTCCAACTGCTTATGGATATATAGTTTGTTTGTACTTTTAGTTATGAATAAAGCTGCAATGAACATTGTTATTTATGTATTTTGTTATATATACACTGATTTCTTTTGAGTATATACATAGGATCATGGTACAGGCATAATCAAAGTTATTTTAAAGTGTCTGGAAATTCCAATATATAAACCACTTGGTGTGCTTCTATTGTCTATTTTTATCTCTTGGTTTTATCTCATTTGGTCCCACATTGTTCAAAGAGGACTAATTTTAGATTGCATGCTGGATAGTGTATATAAAAACTTATTGATAATCTGGATGCTATCTTATTCTAGGTAGAATTTTGCCCTCCTGTAGTTATAAGAAGGACAAAACACCTTGATTCAATCAGGAACTGAGATGGTTTTAGGCTTGTCATCTGGCATTTTGACAGCTGGTCTATTTCTTGTTTGCCCTTTAATGATCTCAACTAAAATCCTGAGGATTTTCCTGGGCTCCTCTTCCTCGGCAAGCCCTAAATTTTAATTGTTATTTATTTTGTTTTGTGACAGTACTATTAATTCTGCTTACTTCTCTGTAGTTCACTTTTATTCTTAATATATTAAGTCTGGTTTTTGTCTCTCTTAATATCTTAAGATATGAAGCCTGGTTTTTGTTAAGACTGCTGAACACTATATATTATGAATTTATTTTTAACTTACATGTCCCACATAAGTATGAGCAAATGCCCCCAAATAACGAAAGCATCAGGTATGGTTTGGCTTACCTCAGTGTTTCCCCTCTCTCTGGGATTTCAGTCTCCCAGGTCCTAGATGCCTGATTGCTCTCTGATGCCTTCCCATGAGTAAGAATTTTGGTTTGGTTTGGACTGGTTGGTTTTTATCCAGTGTTTACAAGTGTTTTCAGTGGGAAAATAAGTATGATACAAATTGCATCATTATAGCCAGAGGTGGAGGTCCTTGGCTTCTACTGATTTTTTTCTTCTGCTATTTTAATTCAACTTTTCTTCTATATATGTTACATTTAACTATCCAGATGATAACAAAGTCCAAGAAGTGACCATGATAGTGGCTAAATCAAAATGTCTACATCTGGACATATAACATTAGTAAACAACCGTTGCACCTTGCTATCTTGCGTTTCATATTTATGTCTCTATGCAAGAGTACAAGTAAGATTACTTGCCTATTATTTGAGCCAAATAGTAACTTGGTCAGTGTTTTTAAAAATTGGTTTGCCAAAAATATTCATCTTTTTTTTCAAGTGTCACTAGCATAACTTTAAAAGTAGGTACTAAAAGAGGCTCTTAGTAGTATGAGTAGGAAGTTAGTTTCTCACATTATATTGCAGTCATTAAGAACTTGAGCTCTGGAGTCAGATTGCTTACGTTAGATTCTAAACTTTTCAGCATCCTGGTTGTGTTATCTTGGCAAATTTACCTAACAGTCCTGGGTCTCCGTTTGCTTATTCCTCACCTATATAGTGGGGATAATAATAATACCTACCTCTGTGAGGATTATGTGAGCTAACATATTTAAATTACTTAGAACTGTACCCAGAACATTTTTAAAAAGTCAATTAATGATAGCTATCATTATTTTATATTCTGCAGTCCCACTAGAATGAAATAACTTACACTCTGCTCATTTCTTCCTTTTTTATTCTTCACATTGTCTTTCCTTCTTTTTTATAATGTTTTTTAATGTTTATGTTTATTATTTTACTGAAATATATTATTTCTGAAACAACTTTTGACTATTTTTATTATTATGTATTCTTTCACAATATTAATAATACATACATATGTTCACGTTGTTGCTAATTTGTGTTCACAACTCTTGCAAAAAAAGAACAACTTCTGACACCTGATTAAAGTAAAACAAAACATAACCAGGTTATAGACACAGATACTCCAAAAAACTCCTCAGATTAATAGCTCTTGTTATCGTTAAAATTTGTGTTTCAACCAAGTTATGAACATTTTTTCTTATCTATGGATCCGGAAAATTCCTTCAAACTCCACCTTCCCCCTACCCTTGTAATATAATTGAATCAAAACAATATATAAATAAGACTGACTCTAACCTAGGAATTCCGAAGAACTCCTCTTCTTATTTTATCAAACTAAGCTATTAATCTTTCACTTAAGGTGTGAGTTGAATCATTCAGATCTTTCAGAAATAAGACAAATAAACTAGCGTAGCGGAAGCCCTAGGTTGCATTTGTTCATGAACCGATAACAGAGGCATCCAAAAGTGGCAATGGCACAAAAACAATTTTGCAGTTCTCTTCATGGCGGTGGGCAAAAAATAAAGAGTATGTCATATTCACAATCAGCCCTTGCTTAACTTCCAAGCTGACACTAGCCATGACTCAACTCAAAAGCTCTTTCAGTAAATTAGAGGTGTGGTATTCCACACTTCATAAACAGTGCATGACAACAATCACTTAGATTGTTTGGGAATAGATTTGTCCTTTATTCTTTCTTTTGGTTTCAAACTTTAGCAAAGATGTTTTAGTTGAGGTTTTCGTTATGAAGTCCATCTCAGAAGGACTTGAGCCTTCCAGTCATTCTTCAGCCTGTTGTTACCTAACTTTGAGCAGCTGCCTGATAAGCCTCTATCAAAACCTGGCAGGTCAGTAAGAGTAAGCAAAACAGTAGGAAAAATGCTATTATTATTATTATTATTATTATTATTATTATTATACTTTAAGTTCTAGGGTACATGTACACAACGTGCAGGTTTGTTACATATGTATACATGTGCCCTGTTGGTGTGCTGCACCCATTAACTCGTCATTTACATTATGCATATCTCCTAATGCTATTCCTCCCCACTCCCCCCTCCCCACAATAGGCCCCGATGTGTGATGTTCCCCTTCCTGTGTCCAAATGATCTCATTGTTCAATTCCCAACTATGAGTGAGAACATGCGGTGTTTGGTTTTCTGTTCTTGTGATAGTTTGCCGAGAATGATGGTTTCCAGCTGCAGCCATGTCCCTAAAAAGGACATGAACTCATCCTTTTTTATGGCTGCATAGCATTCCATGGTATATATGTGCCACATTTTCTTAATCCAGTCTGTCACTGATGGACATTTGGGTTGATTCCAAGTCTTTGCTATTGTGAATAGTGCTGCAATAAACATATGTGTGCATGTGTCTTTACAGCAGCTGGATTTATAAGCCTTTGGGTATATACCCAGTAATGGGATGGCTGGGTCAAATGGTATTTCTAGTTCTAGATCCTTGAGGAATCGCCACACTGTCTTCCACAATGGTTGAACTAGTTTACAGTCCCACCAACAGTGTAAAAGTGTTCCTATTTCTCCACATTCTCTCCAGCACCTGTTTTTTCCTGACTTTTTAATGACTGCCATTTTAACTGCTGTGAGATGGTATCTCATTGTGGTTTTGATTTGCATTTCTCCGATGGTGAGTGATGATGAGTATTTTTTCATGTTTCTGTTGGCTATATAAACGTCTTCTTTTTTTTTTTTTATTTTATTTTTTTATTATACTTTAAGTTCTAGGGTACATGTGCATAACGTGCAGGTTTGTTACATATGTAAACTTATGCCATGTTGGTGTGCTGCACCCATCAACTCGTCAGCACCCATCAATTCATCATTTATATCTTGCATAACTCCCCAATGCAAGCCCTCCCTCCCCCCCCTCCCCCCTCCCCATGATAGGCCCCAGTGCGTGATGTTCCCCTTCCCGAGTCCAAGTGATCTCATTGTTCAGTTCCCACCTATGAGTGAGAACATGCGGTGTTTGGTTTTCTGTTCTTGTGATAGTTTGCTAAGAATGATGGTTTCCAGCTGCATCCATGTCCCTACAAAGGACGCAAACTCTTCCTTTTTTATGGCTGCATAGTATTCCATGGTGTATATGTGCCACATTTTCTTAATCCAGTCTGTCACAGATGGACATTTGGGTTGATTCCAAGTCTTTGCTATTGTGAATAGTGCCGCAATAAACATACGTGTACATGTGTCTTTGTAGTAGAATAATTTATAATCCTTTGGGTATATACCCAGTAGTGGAATGGCTGGGTCATATGGTACATCTAGTTCTAGATCCTTGAGGAATTGCCATACTGTTTTCCATAATGGTTGAACTAGTTTACAATCCCACCAACAGTGGAAAAGTGTTCCTATTTCTCCACATCCTCTCCAACACCTGTTGTTTCCTGACTTCTTAATGATTGCCATTCTAACTGGTGTGAGATGGTATCTCATTGTGGTTTTGATTTGCATTTCTCTGATGGCGAGTGATGATGAGCATTTTTTCATGTGTCTGTTGGCTGTATGAATATCTTCTTTTGAGAAATGTCTGTTCATATCCTTTCCCCACTTTTTGATGGGGTTGTTTGTTTTTTTCTCGTATATTTGTTTGAGTTCTTTGTAGATTCTGGATATTAGCCCTTTGTCAGATGAGTAGGTTGCAAAAATTTTCTCCCATTCTGTAGGTTGCCTGTTCACTCTGATGGTAGTTTCTTTTGCTGTGCAAAAGCTCTTTAGTTTAATTAGATCCCATTTGTCAATTTTTGCTTTTGCTGCCGTTGCTTTTGGTGTTTTAGACATGAAGTCCTTACCCATGCCTATGTCCTGAATGGTACTACCTAGATTTTCTTCTAGGGTTTTTATGGTATTAGGTCTAACATTTAAGTCTCTAATCCATCTTGAATTAATCTTCGTATAAGGGGTAAGGAAAGGATCCAGTTTCAGCTTTCTACTTATGGCTAGCCAATTTTCCCAGCACCATTTATTAAATAGGGAATCCTTTCCCCATTTCTTGTTTCTCTCAGGTTTGTCAAAGATCAGATGGCTGTAGATGTGTGGTATTATTTCTGAGGACTCTGTTCTGTTCCATTGATCTATATCTCTGTTTTGGTACCAGTACCATGCTGTTTTGGTGACTGTAGCCTTGTAGTAAAGGCTTTTGACAAAATTCAACAGCCCTTCATGCTAAAAACGCTCAATAAATTCGGTATTGATGGAACGTACCTCAAAATAATAAGAGCTATTTATGACAAACCCACAGCTAATATCATACTGAATGGGCAAAAACTGGAAAAATTCCCTTTGAAAACTGGCACAAGACAGGGATGCCCTCTCTCACCACTCCTATTCAACATAGTGTTGGAAGTTCTGGCTAGGGCAATCAGGCAAGAGAAAGAAATCAAGGGTATCCAGTTAGGAAAAGAAGAAGTCAAATTGTCCCTGTTTGCAGATGACATGATTGTATATTTAGAAAACCCCATCGTCTCAGCCCAAATTCTCCTTAAGCTGATAAGCAACTTCAGCAAAGTCTCAGGATACAAAATTAATGTGCAAAAATCACAAGCATTCTTATCCACCAGTAACAGACAAGCAGAGAGCCAAATCAGGAATGAACTTCCATTCACAATTGCTTCAAAGAGAATAAAATACCTAGGAATCCAGCTTACAAGGGATGTAAAGGACCTCTTCAAGGAGAACTACAAACCACTGCTCAGTGAAATCAAAGAGGACACAAACAAATGGAAGAACATACCATGCTCATGGATAGGAAGAATCAATATCGTGAAAATGGCCATACTCCCCAAGGTTATTTATAGATTCAATGCCATCCCCATCAAGCTACCAATGAGTTTCTTCACAGAATTGGAAAAAACTGCTTTAAAGTTCATATGGAACCAAAAAAGAGCCCGCATTGCCAAGACAATCCTAAGTCAAAAGGACAAAGCTGGAGGCGTCACGCTACCTGACTTCAAACTATACTACAAGGCTATAAACGTCTTCTTTTGAGAAGTGTCTGTTCATATCCTTTGCCCACTTTTTGATGGGGTTGTTTGTTTTTTTCTTGTAAATTTGATTGAGTTCTTTGTAGGTTCTGGATATTAGCCCTTTGTCAGATGAGTAGATTGCAAAAATTTTCTCCCATTCTGTAGGTTCACTCTGATGGTAGATTCTTTTGCTGTGCAGAAGCTCTTTAGTTTAATTAGATCCCATTTGTCAATTTTGGCTTTTGTTGCCATTGCTTTTGGTGTTTTAGACATGAAGTCCTTGCCCATATTTATGTCCTGAATGGTATTACCTAGGTTTTCTTCTAGGGTTTTTATGGTTTTAGGTCTAACATGTAAGTCTCTAATCCATCTTGAATTAATTTTTGTATAAGGAGTAAGGAAAAGATCCAGTTTCAGCTTTCTACTTATGGCTAGCCAATTTTCCCAGCACCATCTATTAAATAGGGAATCCTTTCCCCATTTCTTGTTTTTGTCAGGTTTGTCAAAGATCAGATGGCTGTAGATGTGTGGTATTATTTCTGAGGGCTCTGTTCTGTTCCATTGGTCTATATCTCTGTTTTGGTACCAGTACCATGCTGTTTTGGTTACTGTAGCCTTGTAGTATAGTTTGAAGTCAGGTAGCATGATGCCTCCAGCTTTGTTCTTTTGGATTAGGATTATCTTGGCAATGTGGGCTGTTTTTTGATTCCACATGAACTTTAAAGCAGTTTTTTCCAATTCTGTGAAGAAAGTCATTGGTAGCTTAATGGGATGGCATTGAATCTATAAATTACCTTGGGCAGTATGGCCATTTTCATGATATTGATTCTTCCTGTCCATGAGCATGGTATGTTCTTCCATTGTTTGTGTCCTCTTTTATTTCACTGAGCAGTGGTGTGTAGTTCTCCTTAAAGAGGTCCTTCGCATCCCTTGTAAGTTGGATTCCTAGATATTTTATTCTCTTTGAAGCTATTGTGAATGGGAGTTCATTCATGATTTGGCTCTCTGTTTGTTATTACTGTATAAGAATGCTTGTGATTTTTGCACATTGATTTTGTATTCTGAGACTTTGCTGAAGTTGCTTATCAGCTTAAGGAGATTTTGGGCTGAGATGCTGGGGTTTTCTAAATATACAATCATGTCATCTGCAAACAGGGACAATCTGACTTCTTCTTTTCCTAATTGAATACCCTTGATTTCTTTCTCTTGCCTGATTGCCCTAGCCAGAACTTCCAACACTATGTTGAATAGGAGTGGTGAGAGAGGGCATCCCTGTCTTGTGCCAGTTTTCAAAGGGAATGCTTCCAGTTTTTGCCCATTCAGTATGATATTGGCTGTGAGATACCTTTTAATCTTAACCACTCTGAAACAAAGGTTCAGTTGGAGAAAAATTGTGAATCAACTGTGGTTTGCAAGTACAGTCGTCCCCCTTCATCCGTGGTTACACTTTTCATGGTTTCAGTTGCCCAAGACCAACCGCAGTCTGAAAATATTAAATGGAATATTTCAGAAATAAGCAATTCATAAGTTTTTAAGTTACAATTTTATTTTTTATTTAATGTTTTTAATTGACACATAATAATTTTTCATGTTTATGAGGTACAATGTGATGTTTCAATATGTGTATACATTGTGCAATTATTAAATTCAAGTAATTAGTGTATCCATCACCTCAAACATTTATCATTTCTTTGTGGTGGAACATAAAAATCCCTCTCATCTAGCTATTTGGAGGTATACAATATCATATTATTGACCATGGCCATCCCACTATGCAATAAGACACCAGAAATTCTATTTCCTTTCTAATTGTAACTTTGTACCAAGAGGACTTTCTCTCCTCATCTCCCTTCTCTCCAGTTTCTAGTAGCTACTATTCTATTTACTACTTCTGTGAAATCAACTTTTAAACATATTCCTATGATTGAAAATATGTGATATTTGTATTTCTGTGTCTGGCTTATTTTATTTAATGTAATGTCTTCCAAGCTCATCTATGTTGCCACAGATGACAGAATTTTATTCTTCTTTATGGCTAAATAGTATTCCATTGTTTATATATACCACATTTTCTTATTCATTCATTCATTGTTGAGCACTTAGCTTGATTCCATATTGTGGCTATTGTGAATAGTGCTGCAGTAAATATGGCAGGGCAGATATCTCTTCAACATACTGATTGCATTTCCTTCGGATATATACCCAGTAGTGAGATTATTGGATCATACGATAGTTCTGTTTTTAGTTTTTTGAGGAGCTTCCATTGTGTTCCTCAAATGGCTGTACTAATTTACATTTCCACAAAAGTGTGTAATAGTTTCCATTTCTTCATATTCTTGCCAACACTTGTTATCTGTTGTCTTTTTTATATTAACAGTTCTGATTGGAATGAGGTGATATGTCATTGTGGTGTTAATTTGTAATTCTCTGATGATTAGTGATGTTGAGAATTTTTTATATACTTTACTGTGGTTTAAGCTTGTCCCCACCAAAACTCATATTAAAATTTGATCCCCAGTGTGGCAGTGTTTGGAGGCAGTGCCTAATAAGAATTGTTTGGGTCGGGGGGCGGAGCAAGATGGCCGAATAGGAACAACTCCAGTCTCCAACTCCCAGCGCGAGCGACACAGAAGACCGGTGATTTCTGCATTTTCAACTGAGGTACTGGGGTCATCTCACTAGGGAGTGCCGGACAATCGGTGCTGGTCAGCTGCTGCAGCCTGACCAGCGAGAGCTGAAGCAGGGCGAGGCATCGCCTCACCTGGAAGCGCAAGGGGGAAGGGGATCCGTTTTCCTAGCCAGGGGAACTGAGACACACAACACCTGGAAAATCGGGTAACTCCCACCCCAATACTGCGCTGTAAGCATACAGGCATTCCAGGAGAATATATCCCACACCTGGCCGGGAGGGTCCCACGCCCACGAAGCCTCCCTCACTGCTAACACAGCAGTCTGCCGCGATCTATCCGCAAGGCAGCAGCGAGGCTGGGGGAGGGGCGCCCGCCATTGCTGAGGCTTAAGTAGGTAAACAAAGCCGCTGGGAAGCTCGAACTGGGTGGAGCTCACAGCAGCTCAAGGAAGCCTGCCTGTCTCTGTAGTCTCCACCTCTGGGGACAGCGCACAGCTGAAGACCAACAGGGGAAGTAGCGGGAGCCGGTGCAGACGCGAACGACTCTGTCTGACAGCTTTGGGGAGAGCCGCGGATCTCCCAACGCGGAGGTTGAGATCTGAGAACGGACAGACTGCCTGCTCAGGTGTGTCCCTGACCCCTGAGTAGCCTAGCTGGGAGAAATCCCCCACTAGGGGCAGTCTGACACCCCACACCTCACAGGGTGGAGTACACCCCTGAGAGGACACTTCCAAAGGAAGAATCAGACAGGTACACTCGCTGTTCAGCAATATTCTATCTTCGGCAACCTCTGCTACTGATACCCAGGCAAACAGGGTCTGGAGTGGACCTCAAGCAATCTCCAGCAGACCAACAGAGAGTCCTTCTGACTGTCAGAAGGAAAACTATCAAACAGGAAGGACACCTATACCAAAACCCCATCAGTTCGTCACCACCATCAAAGACCAGAGACAGATAAAACCACAAAGATGGGGAAGAAGCAGGGCAGAAAAGCTGGAAATTCAAAAAATAAGAGCGCATCTCCCCCTGCAAAGGAGCGCAGCCCATCACCAGCAACGGATCAAAGCTGGTCAGAGAATGACTTGGACGAGAGGAGAGAAGAAGGCTTCAGTCCATCAAACTTATCAGAGCTAAAGGAGGAATTACGTACCCAGCGCAAAGAAACTAAAAATCTTGAAAAAAGAGTGGAAGAATTGACAGCTAGACTCATTAATGCAGAGAAGATCATAAACGAAATGACAGAGATGAAAACCATGACACGAGAAATACGTGACAAATGCACAAGCTTCAGTAACCGACTCGATCAACTGGAAGAAAGAGTATCAGCGATTGAAGATCAAATGAATGAAATGAAGCGAGAAGAGAAACCAAAAGAAAAAAGAAGAAAAAGAAATGAGCAAAGCCTGCAAGAAGTATGGGATTACGTAAAAAGACCAAATCTACGTCTGATTGGGGTGCCTGAAAGTGAGGGGGAAAATGGAACCAAGTTGGAAAACACTCTTCAGGATATCATCCAGGAGAACTTCCCCAACCTAGTAGGGCAGGCCAACATTCAAATTCAGGAAATACAGAGAACGCCACAAAGATACTCCTCCAGAAGAGCAACTCCAAGACACATCATTGCCAGATTCACCAAAGTTGAAATGAAGGAAAAAATCTTAAGGGCAGCCAGAGAGAAAGGTCGGGTCACCCACAAAGGGAAGCCCATCAGACTAACAGCAGATCTCTCGGCAGAAACTCTACAAGCCAGAAGAGAGTGGGGGCCAATATTCAACGTTCTTAAAGAAAAGAATTTTCAACCCAGAATTTCATATCCAGCCAAACTAAGTTTCATAAGTGAAGGAGAAATAAAATCCTTTACAGATAAGCAAATGCTTAGAGATTTTGTCACCACCAGGCCTGCCTTACAAGAGACCCTGAAGGAAGCCCTAAACATGGAAAGGAACAACCGGTACCAGCCATCGCAAAAACTTGGCAAAATGTAAAGACCATCGAGGCTAGGAAGAAACTGCATCAACTAACGAGCAAAATAACCAGTTAATATCATAATGGCAGGATCAAGTTCACACATAACAATATTAACCTTAAATGTTAATGGACTAAATGCTCCAATTAAAAGACACAGACTGGCAAACTGGATAAAGAGTCAAGACCCATCAGTCTGCTGTATTCAGGAGACCCATCTCACATGCAGAGACATACATAGGCTCAAAATAAAGGGATGGAGGAAGATCTACCAAGCAAATGGAGAACAAAAAAAAGCAGGGGTTGCAATCCTAGTCTCTGATAAAACAGACTTTAAACCATCAAAGATCAAAAGAGACAAAGAAGGCCATTACATAATGGTAAAGGGATCAATTCAACAGGAAGAGCTAACTCTCCTAAATATATATGCACCCAATACAGGAGCACCCAGATTCATAAAGCAAGTCCTTAGAGACTTACAAAGAGACTTAGACTCCCATACAATAATAATGGGAGACTTCAACACTCCGCTGTCAACATTAGACAGATCAACGAGACAGAAAGTTAACAAGGATATCCAGGAATTGAACTCATCTCTGCACCAAGCGGACCTAATAGACATCTATAGAACTCTCCACCCCAAATCAACAGAATATACATTCTTCTCAGCACCACATCGCACTTATTCCAAAATTGACCACATAATTGGAAGTAAAGTACTCCTCAGCAAATGTAAAAGAACAGAAATTATAACAAACTGTCTCTCAGACCACAGTGCAATCAAACTAGAACTCAGGACTAAGAAACTCAATCAAAACCGCTCAACTACATGGAAACTGAACAACCTGCTCCTGAATGACTACTGGGTACATAACGAAATGAAAGCGGAAATAAAGATGTTCTTTGAAACCAATGAGAACAAAGATACAACATACCAGAATCTCTGGGACACATTTAAAGCAGTGTGTAGAGGGAAATTTATAGCACTAAATGCCCACAAGAGAAAGCAGGAAAGATCTAAAATTGACACTCTAACATCACAATTAAAAGAACTAGAGAGGCAAGAGCAATCACATTCAAAAGCTAGCAGAAGGCAAGAAATAACTAAGATCAGAGCAGAACTGAAGGAGATAGAGACACAAAAAACCCTCCAAAAAATCAATGAATCCAGGAGTTGGTTTTTTGAAAAGATCAACAAAATTGACAGACCGCTAGCAAGGCTAGTAAAGAAAAAAAGAGAGAGGAATCAAATAGATGCAATAAAAAATGATAAAGGGGATATCACCACTGACCCCACAGAAATACAAACTACCATCAGAGAATACTATAAACGCCTCTACGCAAATCAACTAGAAAATCTAGAAGAAATGGATAATTTCCTGGACACTTACACTCTCCCAAGGCTAAACCAGGAAGAAGTTGAATCCCTGAATAGACCAATAGCAGGCTCTGAAATTGAGGCAACAATTAATAGCCTACCCACCAAAAAAAGTCCAGGACCAGATGGATTCACAGCTGAATTCTACCAGAGGTACAAGGAGGAGCTGGTACCATTCCTTCTGAAACTATTCCAATCAATAGAAAAAGAGGGAATCCTCCCTAACTCATTTTATGAGGCCAACATCATCCTGATACCAAAGCCTGGCAGAGACACAACAAAAAAAGAGAATTTTAGACCAATATCCCTGATGAACATTGATGCAAAAATCCTCAATAAAATACTGGCAAACCGGATTCAGCAGCACATCAAAAAGCTTATCCACCATGATCAAGTGGGCTTCATCCCTGGGATGCAAGGCTGGTTCAACATTCGCAAATCAATAAACGTAATCCAGCATATAAACAGAACCAAAGACAAGAACCACATGATTGTCTCAATAGATGCAGAAAAGGCTTTTGACAAAATTCAACAGCCCTTCATGCTAAAAACGCTCAATAAATTCGGTATTGATGGAACATACCTCAAAATAATAAGAGCTATTTATGACAAACCCACAGCTAATATCATACTGAATGGGCAAAAACTGGAAAAATTCCCTTTGAAAACTGGCACAAGACAGGGATGCCCTCTCTCACCACTCCTATTCAACATAGTGTTGGAAGTTCTGGCTAGAGCAGTCAGGCAAGAGAAAGAAATCAAGGGTATCCAGTTAGGAAAAGAAGAAGTCAAATTGTCCCTGTTTGCAGATGACATGATTGTATATTTAGAAAACCCCATCGTCTCAGCCCAAAATCTCCTTAAGCTGATAAGCAACTTCAGCAAAGTCTCAGGATACAAAATCAATGTGCAAAAATCACAAGCATTCTTATACACCAGTAACAGACAAGCAGAGAGCCAAATCAGGAATGAACTTCCATTCACAATTGCTTCAAAGAGAATAAAATACCTAGGAATCCAGCTTACAAGGGATGTAAAGGACCTCTTCAAGGAGAACTACAAACCACTGCTCAGTGAAATCAAAGAGGACACAAACAAATGGAAGAACATACCATGCTCATGGATAGGAAGAATCAATATCGTGAAAATGGCCATACTCCCCAAGGTTATTTATAGATTCAATGCCATCCCCATCAAGCTACCAATGACTTTCTTCACAGAATTGGAAAAAACTGCTTTAAAGTTCATATGGAACCAAAAAAGAGCCCGCATTGCCAAGACAATCCTAAGTCAAAAGGACAAAGCTGGAGGCGTCACGCTACCTGACTTCAAACTATACTACAAGGCTACAGTAACCAAAACAGCATGGTACTGGTACCAAAACAGAGATATAGACCAATGGAACAGAACAGAGTCCTCAGAAATAATACCGCACATCTACAGCCATCTGATCTTTGACAAACCTGAGAGAAACAAGAAATGGGGAAAGGATTCCCTATTTAATAAATGGTGCTGGGAAAATTGGCTAGCCATAAGTAGAAAGCTGAAACTGGATCCTTTCCTTACCCCTTATACGAAGATTAATTCAAGATGGATTAGAGACTTAAATGTTAGACCTAATACCATAAAAACCCTAGAAGAAAATCTAGGTAGTACCATTCAGGACATAGGCATGGGCAAGGACTTCATGTCTAAAACACCAAAAGCAACGGCAGCAAAAGCCAAAATTGACAAATGGGATCTAATTAAACTAAAGAGCTTTTGCACAGCAAAAGAAACTACCATCAGAGTGAACAGGCAACCTACAGAATGGGAGAAAATTTTTGCAACCTACTCATCTGACAAAGGGCTAATATCCAGAATCTACAAAGAACTCAAACAAATATACGAGAAAAAAACAAACAACCCCATCAAAAAGTGGGGAAAGGATATGAACAGACATTTCTCAAAAGAAGATATTCATACAGCCAACAGACACATGAAAAAATGCTCATCATCACTGGCCATCAGAGAAATGCAAATCAAAACCACAATGAGATACCATCTCACACCAGTTAGAATGGCAATCATTAAGAAGTCAGGAAACAACAGGTGTTGGAGAGGATGTGGAGAAATAGGAACACTTTTACACTGTTGGTGGGATTGTAAACTAGTTCAACCATTATGGAAAACAGTATGGCAATTCCTCAAGGATCTAGAACTAGATGTACCATATGACCCAGCCATCCCACTACTGGGTATATACCCAAAGGATTATAAATTAGTCTACTACAAAGACACATGTACACGTATGTTTATTGCGGCACTATTCACAATAGCAAAGACTTGGAATCAACCCAAATGTCCATCTGTGACAGACTGGATTAAGAAAATGTGGCACATATACACCATGGAATACTATGCAGCCATAAAAAAGGATGAGTTTGCGTCCTTTGTAGGGACATGGATGCAGCTGGAAACCATCATTCTTAGCAAACTATCACAAGAAGAGAAAACCAAATACCGCATGTTCTCACTCATAGGTGGGAACTGAACAATGAGATCACTTGGACTCGGGAAGGGGAACATCACACACTGGGGTCTATCATGGGGAGGGGGGAGGGGGGAGGAGGGAGGGATTGCATTGGGGAGTTATACATGATATAAATGATGAATTGATGGGTGCTGACGAGTTGATGGGTGCAGCACACCAACATGGCATAAGTATACATATGTAACAAACCTGCACGTTATGCACATGTACCCTAGAACTTAAAGTATAATAAAAAAAAAAAAAAAAAAAAAAAAAAAAAAAAAAAAAAAAGTATAGTACTCATACACAATGGAACACTATTTAGCCATAAAGAAGAATGGAATCCTGTTGTTTACAACAACATGGATGGAAATGGAGGACATTATGCAAAATGAGATAAACCAGGCACAGAAAGACAAACTTCACATGTTGTCACTCATTCGCAGGAGCTAAAAATTAAAACAATGGAATTCATGGAGATAGAGTAGAATAGTGGTTACCAGACGCTGGGAAGGGTGGGTGGATGGAGAGTGGGAAATGGGGATGGTTACTATATACAAAAATGTACTTAGATAGATGAATAAGATCTAGTATTTGATAGCACAAGAGTGACTACAGTCAACAATAATCTATTATATATTTCTAGATAACTGAGGGAGTACAATTGAAATGTTTCTAACACAAAGAAATGATGAATACTCAAATTGATGGATACCCTGTTTACCCTGATGTGATTATTACACATTGTTTGGCTATATCAAAATCTCATGTATCCTACAAGTATTGTATATTAGTGTCCTACTATGTACCCACAAAAATAAAAAAATTAAAACACAAAAAAAAAAAAAAAAAAAAAAAAAGAATTGTTTGGGTCATGAGAGTAGATTTCTCATGAATGTCTTGCTGCTGTTTTCATAGTAATGAGTTCTTGCTCTCTTGAGACTGGATTAGTTTTTACAGGAATGTTCCCACAAGAGTGAGTTGCTTTAAAGCCAGGACACTCCTTGAATTTTTATTCTTTGCATGTGTTCATTTTCCCTTAGACCTTCTTTGCCATGTTATGACACAACATGAAGGCTCTCACCAAAAATCTGGGCCATGACCTTGAACTTCCCAGCATGTGGAACTATGAGCTGAATAAACCTCTTTTCCTTATATATATTTACCCAGTCTCAGGCATTCTGTTACAGCAACACAAAATGGACTAAGACATACCTCTTGGCCATTTTTATATCTTAATTTGAAAAATGTTTATTAAGCCCTTTTGCCTATTTTTAAATCCAATTATTTGGGGATTTTTTGTTTGCTTGCTATTGAGTTGTTTGAGTTCCTTATATATTCTGGATATTAACCTTTTTTTCAGATGTATAGTTTGCAAATATTTTCCCCCATGTGGTAGGTTGTCTTCACTTTGCTGATTGTTTCCTCTGTGGTGTAGAAGCTTTTAAGTTTTATATAATCCCATTTGTCTATTTTTGCTTCTATTACCTGTGCTTTTGAGGTCTTATCCAAAATATCATTGTCCAGTCCAATGTCATGAAGTATTTTCCCTATGTTTCCTTCTAGTAACTTCACAGTTTTGTATCTTACATTTAAGCCTATAATCCACTTTGAGTTTATTTTTGTCTGTAGTCATAGGTAGGGATCCAGTTAGCATGATAAAAATCCACACTGTATATCCTACCCACCTATTAGTTACTTAGTGGCCATGTCAGTTATTGGATTAACTGTCTAAATATCACTGTGCTTATGTTCAAGTAACCCAGGTTTTACTAAATAGTGGCCACAAGTTGCAAGAGTAGTAATGCTGGCTATTTGAATATGACAAAGAGAAGCCTCAAAGTGTTTCCTTTAAGTGAAAAAATGAAAGTTCTCTACTTAATAAGAAAAAAATCATATTTTGAGGGGTTTTGGTATAAATTTTGTACTCAGTTATCTCCTATACATCTCTTGACAAAATGCCTGAAATTTCTCCTTTAAAAGATTCACTCCTTTGAGTTTAAATTTTCTGTTATTGACCAAAGCCTCTCACTTACCTGGAGGTAGTTACCTTTTCTGCTTGCATATAATTTAAGCTATGACTATGACCTTCTTCACTTGAAAATATAGAAATGTAGTTATTTAACAGAATGGAATGAATGAGAGAGGAAAGATGAAAAAAGTGAAATATAATGAATGGTTGTTGATAGGCCCCATACTAGCAAAGATGTTCTAGCTACTGTTCCTAACTCAGTTATCTCTCGTGCATCTCTTGACAAAATGCCTAAAATTTCTCTCTTACAGATTCACTCCGTTGAGTTTAAATTTTCTGTTATTGATTTCCCCTGTTAAACTACAGCTTCCTCTTCTCTCTTCAAAGTAACTGCTAAGCCATTTCCAGCCACTAATACCTTGTTGTGACACGGTACTTCAGATTAGTCAGTTATGGACCTGGCGCGGTGGCTCATGCCTGTAATCCCAGCACTTTGGGAGGCTGAGGCAGACAGATCACTTGAGGCCAGGAGTTAGAGACCAGTCTGGCCATCCTGACAGAACCCTGTCTCTACTAAAAACACAAAAATAGGCTGGCATGGTGGCGCCTGCCTGTAATCCCAGTTACTCTGGTGGCTGAGGCACGAGAATCGAGAATCGCTTGTTGCAGTAAGCCAAGATCGAGATGGCACCACTGTACTCCAGCCTGGGCCGCAGAGCAAGACTCTGTCAAAAAAAAAGAAAAAAAAAAGTCAGTTATTTGCTAGAATTGAGGGAGTAGAATCACAGATAGGTAGGCTTTGATGGGACAGTGACAGGTTCAGATAGAAGCAGCTAAGGAAGAAAGGCAGTCCCAGGTAGATAATGGAGCTTTGACTCCTCAAGAAGGAGATGGAAAGGGGAGATAGACAATTTCACGATCTTTTCAAAGGTTAAGTCTGACGATAACAACTCCTTCCTGCTCCATCACCAGATTCTGATTTAATTGATCTGGAGAAGGGCCCAGTCACGTGTAGTTTTCAACATTTTTCAGGTGATTAAAGTACGGTCAGATTTGAGAATCGTTGCTTCAAATGGGACCACAGAGGAAGCTAGGTGAATCTCAGAGAATGCTTAGAATGTAAGCATATCCCTCTCCAGTTAGGGGATTTAGTGCATTGATGCGAAGGTGGTCTGCAGAACTCTGCAATCTTATTCCACTTGCAGCTTAACTCTGTGTAGGAGGACACAGTGGTCCAAACATTCTATTTACTCAGCTTTTTGTAGGGAAGCAGAATCAAGCCATAAATGACTACCCAGATGTTCCAAAGTAGTCACTACATTCTAAAAATTGCAGTTATTGGTGAATTAGATAAAGAAAATATAGTAAAAAAATATTTTAACCTCCTACTTGAATAAGAAATAAACTTTAAAATATGTTTACTCTAATTGTATGCTTTCTAAATTATTGATGTTCTATCATTTTAAAATGCCATAAATTAGACATTATTTTTAATTTTGCAAACTGCATATCTATATTTATCTAATTATTTACCAAATTTCTTGATCATCATTTCTTCTTGCATCACTGACTTTCCTTCAGGGATTACTTTCATTCTGAAGGATATACTGGATTATATTCCTTAGAAGTTCCTTTAGTAAAGGTCTATTAGGGGTAAATTATTCAGAGGTGTTTATTTCACACTTGTTTTTCCCATTTTTTAATTTTTATTTTTGTAGGTATATAGTATGTGTATATATTTATGGGGTACATGAGATATTTTCATAGTCATATAATGTGTAATAATCATATCAGGGTAAATGGGGTGTCAGTCACCTCAAGAACTTTTCTTTATGTTACAGACAATGCAATTATACTCTTTTCATTATTTTTAATATACAATACATTATCATTGACTGTAGTAATTCTGTTGTACTATTAACTACTATACCTCATTTATTCTATCTAACTATATAATATTTTGTACCAATTAACCATCCTCACTCCCTCCCACCCCACTACACTTCCCAGCCTCTGGTAACCATCATTCTATTCTCTGTCTCTACGAGTTCAATGGTTTGAATTTTTAGTTTCTACAAATAAGGGAGAACATGTGAAGTTCATCTTTCTCTGTCTGGCATATTTCACTTAGCAGACCATGTTGTTACAAATGACAAGATCTCATTCTTTTTATGGCTGAATAGTACTCCATTGTGTATATTACCAAATTTTCTTTCTCAATACTTTTGTTGATGAACATTTAGGTTGCTTCCAAATCTTGGCTATTGAGAATAGTGCTGCAGCAAACAAGTGAGTGCAGATATCTCTTCAATATACTAATTTCCTTCCTTTTGGGCATATACGTAGCAGTGGGATTTCTGGATCATGTGGTAGTCTTATTTTTAGTTTTTTACAGAACCTCCAAACTGTTCTCCATAGTGGTTGTACTAATTTATATTCCCACCTTTTTCCTATATCCTTGCCAGCATTTGTTTTTGCCTGTCTTATCAAAAAAAAGTCATTTTTATCAGGGGGAGATAATACTTTATTGTAGTTTTTATTTGAATTTCGGATGATCAGTGATACTGAGCACCTTTTCATATGCCTGCTTAACATTTTTGTATCTTCTGTTGAGAAATGCCTATTCAAATATTTTGTCCATCTCTTGATCTGATTAAATATTTTTTTTTCCCATAGAGTTGTCAGATTGATAGTTTGCAAATATTTTCTCCCATTCTGTGGGTTGTATGTTCACTTTATTTGTTGTTTTTTCTATTTTGCAGAAGCTTTTTAACTTTATGTGATCCAATTTGTCCATTTTTGCTTTGGTTGGCTGTGCTTGTAGAGTATTACTCAAAAAACCAAGTCTAATGTCCTGGAAAGTTTCCCCAATGTTTTCTTTAAGTGGTTTCATAGTTAGGGGTCTTAGACTTAAGTATTTAATTCTCTTTTATTTGATTCCAGTATATGGAAAAATATAGAGGTCTAGTTTCACTTTTCTACATATAAATAACCAGTATTCCCAGCACTCTTTATTGAAAAGACTGTCCTTTCCCCAATGTATTCTTGGCACTTTTGTCAAAAATGAGTTCACTGTATATATATAAATTTGTTTTTGGGTTCTCTATTCTAGTTCATTCACTATGTGCCTGTTTTTATGCGAGTACCATGCTGTTTTGGTTACTATAGCTTTGTAGTATAATATGAAGTCAGGTAATGTGATTTCTCTAGTTTTGTTCTTTTTGCTCAGGATAGCTTTGTCTGTTGTGGGTCTTTTGTGGTTCCATATACTTTTTGGATTATTTTTTCTATTTCTGTAAATAATTTAATTGACATTTTGATAGGGTTTGCATTGAATCTGTACATTGCTTTGGGTATTATGGACATTCTAACAGTGTTGATTCTTCCAATACATGAACATGAAATATATTTTCATTTTGTTGAACCCTCTTCAATTCCTTGCATCAATATTTTATAGTTTTTATTGTAGAGATCTTTCACATCTTTGGTTAATTCTTAGATATTTTATTTGTAGCTATTGTAAATGGGATTAATATCTTGATTTTCTTTTAGGTTGTTCGCTGTCGGCATACAGAAATGCTACTGATTTTGTATGTTAATATTGTACCCTGCAAATTTACTAAACTTGTTTATCTGTTCTAAATATTTTTTTGTTTGAGTCTTTAGGTTTTTCCAAATAAAAGATTATATCTGCAAACAAGGATGATTTGGCTGCTTCTTTTTGAATTTGGATGCCCTTTATTTCTTTCTCTCATTTGATTGTTCTGTTTATAACTTTCAGTACTATATTGAATAACTGGTGAAAGTGGGCATACTTTTTGTGTTGCATACCTTAGAGGAAAGGCTTTCAGTTTTCCTCATTCATTATAATACTATCTGTGGTTTGTCATACTTTTATTACATTGATGCTGTTCCTTCTATACCAAGTTTTTTGAGGTATTTTATTGTGAAAGGATGCTGAATTTTATCACATGCTTTTTCAGCATTAATTGAAATGGTAATATGGTTTTTGTCCTTCATTCTGTTGATATGATGTATCACACTGCTTGACTTGCATATCTTGAACCATCCATTTATCTCTGGGATAAATCCCACTTGGTCATATGTAATCATATTTTTAATATATTGTGGAATTCAGTTGGCTAGTATTTTGTTGAGGATTTTTGCATAGATTTTCGTCAAAGGTGTTGGTCTGTAGTTTTTCTCTTTTTTTGAGGTGTTTTTGTCTTGTTTTGATATCAGGGTAATGCTGGCCTCATAGAATGAGTTTGGAAGTATTCCCTCTTCCTCTGCTTTTTTACAATAATTTGAGTAGGATTGGCATCTTTTTTTTTTTTATCTTAAAATGTTTGAAAAATTTCAGCACTGGAGCCATCAGATCCCCATATTTTGTTTTCTTCAAGACTTTGTATTATGTCTTTGAAATCATTTGTTTTTATCAGTCTACTCAGCTTTTGGATTTCTTTATGGTTAAATCTTGGTAGCTTGTATGTGTCTAAGGATCTATCAGTTTTTCTAGGGTTTTCAGTTTATTGGCATATAGTTGCTCACCGTGGCATTTAAATATCCTTTGACTTTCTGTAATGTCAGTTTTAATGTCTCCTTTTTCATCTCTGATTTTCTTCATGTGGGTCTTCTCTTTTTGTCTTAGTATGGATAAACGTTCATCAATTTTGTTTATCTTTTGAAAAAGCCAACTTTTCATTTTGTTGATATTTAATACTGTATTCTTCATTTCAATTTCATTCATTTCTGCTCTGATGTGTATTATTTCTTTTCTTCTAATACTGGGCTGGTTTTGCTCTTACTTTTCTAGTTCTTTAAGATGCATCATTATATTTATTTTACATTTTCCTATATTTTATGTAGGCTCTTATAGCTATACACTTTCCTCTTTGTACTGCTTTTGGTGTATTCCATAGCCTTTGGTATGTTGTGTTTCTATTATCATTTGTTTTAAGTAATGTTTTAGTTTCATTCTTAATTACTTCATTGACTCACTAGTCATTCAGAGTATATTGTTTAATTTGTATGTATTTGTATAGTTGCCAATGTTCCTCTTATTATTGATTTTTAGTTGTATTTCATTGTGGTCAGAAAAGCTGATTGATATAATTTCAATTCTCTTGACTATTTTAAGACTTGTTTTCTGGCCTAAAAGGTGGTCTATCCTTAAGAATAATCCATGTGCTGAGGAGAATAATGTATACTTTGCAGCGATTGGATGAAATATTATTTAAATATCTATTAAGTCTCTTTGGTCTATAATGCAAATTAAGTCTGATAACTCTTTATTGACTTTCTGTCTGGTTGATCTGTCTAATGCTGAAAGTGGGGTGTTGAAGTCTCCAGATATTATTGTATCAGAATCTGTCTCTATAGATCAAATAATATTTGTTTTATGTATTTGGGTGCTCCAATATGGGGTGCATATGTATTTACAATTATGATATCTTCTTGCTGGATTGACCACCTTATTATTATATAATGACCTCCTTTGTCTCTTTTTATAGTTTTAGTTTTAAAATCTATTTTGTCTGAGATAAGTATCTCAACACCTGCTCTTTTTGGTTTCCATTTGCATAGAATGTCTTTTTCCATCCCTTATTTTTCAGCATGTGTTTCTTTATAGGTGACATATGTTTCTTGTAGGCAAAAGATCATTAGGTCTTTTTTAAAAAATTTATTGAGCCATGCTGTATCTTTTGATTGGGTAACTTAGCCCATTTACACTCAATGATATTATTGATAAGTAAGTACTTACTCCTGCCATTTTGTTATTTGTTTTAGTGGTTGTTTTGTGGTCTTCTTTTTCTTCTTTTCCTTCTTGACTTACTTTTAGTGCAGGTAGTTTTCTCTGATGCTATGCTTTAATTTCTTACTTTTTATTTTTTGTGTATCTGTTGTATGTTTTTTGATTAAAGGTTACCACGAGTCTTGCAAATATAACTGATTATTTTAAACTGATGAAAACTTAACACAGACTGCATAAACAAACAAGCAAAGAGAAAACTTATAAAAACTCTACACTTTATCTGAGTACTTGCACTTTTAACTTTTTGTTGTTTCTGCTTATATCTTATTGTACTATGACTTTAAATGATATTGTAGTTTTTGTATTTAGTAAGTTAATTTTTTAGTCTTTCTACTCAACATACGAATAGTTTATATAACACCATTACAGTGTTATAATACTCTGTGTTTTTCTGTGTATTTACTATTAACAGTGAGTTTTGTAATTTCAGCTGATTTCTTTTTGCTCGTTAATATTATTTTCTTTCAGATTGAAGAACTTTCTTTAGCATTGCTTGTGGCACAGGTCTGGTGTTGATGAAATTCCTCAACTTTTGTCTGGGAAAATATTTCTCCTTTATGTTTGAAGAATCATTTTGTTGGATTTACTATTCTAGACTAAAAATTTTTTTCTTTCAGCACTTACATAATGTCATACCCCTCTTTCCTGGCCTATAAAGTTTGCATTGAGAAGTCTGATGCCAGACTTATTGTAGTTTTTTTGGATGCTGTTTCTTTTCTCTTACTGCTTTTAGGATTCTTTCTTTATCTTTGACCCTTGGACTTTTGAATATTAAATGCCTTGAGGTAGTCTTCTTTTTGTTAAGTCCGCTTGGTGTTTTATAGCCTTCTTATACTTGGATATTGGTATCTTTCTCTAGATTTGAGAAGTTCTCTGTTACTATCCCTTTGAATAAACTTGCTACACCTACCTCTTTCTCTACCGCCTCTTAAATGCCAATAATTCTTAGATTTGCCTTTCTGAGGCTATTTTTTATACCCAATAGGCGTGCTTCATTGCTTTTTATTCTTTTTCTCTTGTCTCCTCTGTGTATTTTCAAATAGCCTATCTTTAAGCTCACTAATTCTTTCTTCTGCTTGATCAGGCCTGCTATTAAAAGACTCTGATGCATTCTTCAGTATGCCAATTGCATTTTCAGCTCTGTAATTTATTCTTGATTCTTTTTAATTATTATAATCTTTTTGTTAAATGTATCAGATAGAATTCTGAATTCCTCCTCTATGTTATCTTGAATTTATTTGAATTACCTCAATACAGCTATTTTGAATTATCTATCTGAAAGGTCACACATCTTTGTCTCCACAGGATTTGTCCCTGGTGCCATACAGGGACATACATATTCTGATTATGCAATACAGCATAGTGGTGTACAGCACCACTGGAATACAGCAAAGTGGTGCTAAGAAGAAAGTTCATTACATTAAATGTCTATATCAAAAAGTCTGAAAGAGCACAAATAGACAATTTAAGGTCACACCTCACGTAACTGAAAAAAGCAAGAACAATCCAAACCCACACGCAGCAGAAAAAAAATAAGTAACAAAGATCAGAGAAGAACTAAAAGAAATGGAAACCCACAAACAAAAACAATACAAAAGACAAACAAATCAAAAAGCTGGTTCTTTGAAAAAATAAATAAAATTGATAGATGATTAGCAAGATTAACCAAGAAAAGAAGTTTTAAATGAGCTCAATTAGAAATGAAACGAGAGATATTACAACTAATGCCACAGAAATACGAAATGTTTTTCAAGGCTACTATAAACACCTTTATGCACATAAACTAGAAAACCTAGAGGAGATAGATAAATTCCTGGAAAAAATATAACCCTTTTAGATTAAACCAGGAAGATATAGAATCTCTGAACAGACCAATAACAAGCAGTGAGGCTGAAATAGTAATTTAAAAATTGACAACAAAAAAGCGTTCAAGACCAGACAGAGTCACAGCTCAATTCTATCAGATATCCAATGAAGAATTGGTACCAATCCTGTTGACACTATTCCAAAAGATAGAGGAAAAGGGAGTCCTTCTGAAATCATTCTATGAAGCCAGTATCACGCTAATATCAAAACCGGGGAATGACATAGCAACAACAAAAACTACAGACCAATATCCCTGATTAACATAGATGCAAAAATCTTCAACAAAATTTAAAGCAAAAATCATGTGATCATCTCAATAGACTCAGAAAAAGCATTTTGCAAAATCCAACATCTCTTTATGATTAAAACCTTCAGCAAATTTGGCATAGAAGGGACATACCTTAAGGTAGTAAAAGCCATCTATTACAAACACACAGCCAACATTCTAATAAACGGGGAAAAGTTGGACGCATTCCCACTGAGAACTGGAGCAAGACAAAGATGTTCACTTTTATCACTTCTATTCAACATTGTACTGGAAGTCCTAGACAGAGCAATCAGACAAGAGAAAGTAATAAAGGGCATTCTAATAGAGAAAGAGGAAGTCAAGCTGTCACGTTCACTGATGATATGATTGTATACCTACAAAACCCCGAGACTCATTCAAAAAGCTCCTAGAACTGGTAGATAAATTCAGCAAATTTAGGATACAAAATTAATGTACACAGATCAGTAGCTCTGCTATCCACCAACAGCAATCAAGCTGAGAATCAAATCAAGAACTCAATTTCTTTCACAGTAGCTGCAAAAAAACATAAAATATTTAGGAATATACCTAACCAAGGATATGAAAGACCTCTACAAGGAAAATGACACAACAATGCTGAAAGAAATAGTAGATAACACAAACAAATGGAAAAAAACCCAATACTCATGGATGGATAGAATCAATATTGTGAAAATGACTAGAAGAATACTTCTAGTCATTGGCTTAGGCTAAGACTTCATTACCAGGGACCCAAAAGCAAAAGGAATTTATAAATTCAATGCAATTCACATCAAAATACCACCATCATTCTTCACAGAACTAGAAAAAATCCTAAAATTTATATGGAACCAAAAAAGAGCTTGCATAGCCAAAGCAAGTCTAAGCAATAAAAATAAATCTGGTGGTACTGCATTACCCGACTTCAAATTATACTATAAGGCCATAGTTACGAAAACAGCGTGGTACTGGTATAAAAACAGGCATGTAGACCAATGGAACAGAATAGAGAATCCAGAAATAAAGCCAAATACTTACAGCCAATGATCTTTGACAATGCAAATAAAAACATAAAGTGGGGAAAGGACACCCTATTCAACAAATGGTGCTGAAATAACTGGCAAGCCACATGTAGAAGAATGAAACTGGATCTTCATCTCTCACCTTATACAAAAGTCATCTCAAGATGAATCAGACTTAAACCTAAGACCTGAAACCATAAAGATTCTAGAAGATAACATTGGGAAAATACTTCTAGTCATTGGCTGAGGCTAAAACTTCATTAACAGGGACCCGAAAGCAAATGCAAATGTAAAAAAAAAAAAAAAAATAAGTAAATGAGACTTAATTAAACTAAAAAAGCTTCTGCACAGCAAAAGAAACAATCGGCAGAATTAACAGAAAACCCACAGAGTGGGAGAAAAATCTTCATAATCTATATATCCAACAAAGTCCTAATATCCAGAATCTACAAAGAACCCAAAAAAATCAGCAAGAAAAGAACAAACAATCCCATCAAAAAGTGGGCTAAGGACGTAAATAGACAATTCTTGAAATAAGATATACAAATGGCCAACAAGCTCATGCAAAAATGCCAAATATCACTAAATATCAGGGAAATGAAAATCAAAACCAAAATGCAATACCACCTTACTCCTGCAAGTATAGCCATAATCAGAAAATCAAAACCTAATCGATGTTGGCAGGGATGCAGTGAAAAGGGAACACTTATACTGTTGGTGGGAATGTAAACTAATACAACCACTGTGGAAAACAGTGTGGAAATTCCTTAAAGAACTAAAAGTAGATACACCACTTAATCCAGCAATCCCATTACCAGATATCTACCCACAGGAAAAGAATTCATTATATGAAAAACATACTTGCACACACGTGTTTATAGCAACACAATTTGCAATTGCAAAAATACGGAACCAGCTCAAATGCCCATTAGTCAACAAGTGGATAAAGAAAATGCTATATATATATATAACATTTATATATATATAACATGTTCTGAATAGATAAAGAAATGTTTTATATATATAACATTTTCTTTTTTTTGTTTTTCTCTTTTCTTTTTTTTTTTTTTTATTATACTTTAAGTTCTAGGGTACATGTGCATAACGTGCAGGTTTGTTACATATGTATACTTATGCCATGTTGGTGTGCTGCACCCATCAACTCGTCAGCACCCATCAATTCATCATTTATATCATGTATAACTCCCCAATGCAATCCCTCCCTCCTCCCCCCCCCCATGATAGGCCCCAGTGCGTGATGTTCCCCTTCCCGAGTCCAAGTGATCTCATTGTTCAGTTCCCACCTATGAGTGAGAACATGCGGTGTTTGGTTTTCTGTTCTTGTGATAGTTTGCTAAGAATGATGGTTTCCAGCTGCATCCATGTCCCTACAAAGGACGCAAACTCATCCTTTTTTATGGCTGCATAGTATTCCATGGTGTATATGTGCCACATTTTCTTAATCCAGTCTGTCACAGATGGACATTTGGGTTGATTCCAAGTCTTTGCTATTGTGAATAGTGCCGCAATAAACATACGTGTACATGTGTCTTTGTAGTAGAATAATTTATAATCCTTTGGGTATATACCCAGTAGTGGGATGGCTGGGTCATATGGTACATCTAGTTCTAGATCCTTGAGGAATTGCCATACTGTTTTCCATAATGGTTGAACTAGTTTACAATCCCACCAACAGTGTAAAAGTGTTCCTATTTCTCCACATCCTCTCCAACACCTGTTGTTTCCTGACTTCAGGAGACCCATCTCATATGCAGAGACATACATAGGCTCAAAATAAAGGGATGGAGGAAGATCTACCAAGCAAATGGAGAACAAAAAAAAGCAGGGGTTGCAATCCTTGTCTCTGATAAAACAGACTTTAAACCATCAAAGATCAAAAGAGACAAAGAAGGCCATTACATAATGGTAAAGGGATCAATTCAACAGGAAGAGCTAACTCTCCTAAATATATATGCACCCAATACAGGAGCACCCAGATTCATAAAGCAAGTCCATAGAGACTTACAAAGAGACTTAGACTCCCATACAATAATAATGGGAGACTTCAACACTCCGCTGTCAACATTAGACAGATCAACGAGACAGAAAGTTAACAAGGATATCCAGGAATTGAACTCATCTCTGCACCAAGCGGACCTAATAGACATCTATAGAACTCTCCACCCCAAATCAACAGAATATACATTCTTCTCAGCACCACATCGCACTTATTCCAAAATTTACCACATAATTGGAAGTAAAGCACTCCTCAGCAAATGTAAAAGAACAGAAATTATAACAAACTGTCTCTCAGACCACAGTGCAATCAAACTAGAACTCAGGACTAAGAAACTCAATCAAAACTGCTCAACTACATGGAAACTGAACAACCTGCTCCTGAATGACTACTGGGTACATAATGAAATGAAAGTGGAAATAAAGATGTTCTTTGAAACCAATGAGAACAAAGATACAACATACCAGAATCTCTGGGACACATTTAAAGCAGTGTGTAGAGGGAAATTTATAGCACTAAATGCCCACAAGAGAAAGCAGGAAAGATCTAAAATTGACACTCTAAGATCACAATTAAAAGAACTAGAGAGGCAAGAGCAAACACATTCAAAAGCTAGCAGAAGGCAAGAAATAACTAAGATCAGAGCCGAACTGAAGGAGATAGAGACACAAAAAACCCTCCAAAAAAATCAATGAATCCAGGAGTTGGTTTTTTGAAAAGATCAACAAAATTGACAGACCGCTAGCAAGGCTAATAAAGAAGAAAAGAGAGAGGAATCAAATAGATGCAATAAAAAATGATAAAGGGGATATCACCACTGACCCCACAGAAATACAAACTACCATCAGAGAATACTATAAACGCCTCTACGCAAATCAACTAGAAAATCTAGAAGAAATGGATAATTTCCTGGACACTTACACTCTCCCAAGGCTAAACCAGGAAGAAGTTGAATCCCTGAATAGACCAATAGCAGGCTCTGAAATTGAGGCAACAATTAATAGCCTACCCACCAAAAAAAGTCCAGGACCAGATGGATTCACAGCTGAATTCTACCAGAGGTACAAGGAGGAGCTGGTACCATTCCTTCTGAAACTATTCCAATCAATAGAAAAAGAGGGAATCCTCCATAACTCATTTTATGAGGCCAACATCATCCTGATACCAAAGCCTGGCAGAGACACAACAAAAAAAGAGAATTTTAGACCAATATCCCTGATGAACATTGATGCAAAAATTCTCAATAAAATACTGGCAAACCGGATTCAGCAGCACATCAAAAAGCTTATCCACCATGATCAAGTGGGCTTCATCCCCGGGATGCAAGGCTGGTTCAACATTCGCAAATCAATAAACATAATCCAGCATATAAACAGAACCAAAGACAAGAACCACATGATTATCTCAATAGATGCAGAAAAGGCTTTTGACAAAATTCAACAGCCCTTCATGCTAAAAACGCTCAATAAATTCGGTATTGATGGAACGTACCTCAAAATAATAAGAGCTATTTATGACAAACCCACAGCTAATATCATACTGAATGGGCAAAAACTGGAAAAATTCCCTTTGAAAGCTGGCACAAGACAGGGATGCCCTCTCTCACCACTCCTATTCAACATAGTGTTGGAAGTTCTGGCTAGGGCAATCAGGCAAGAGAAAGAAATCAAGGGTATCCAGTTAGGAAAAGAAGAAGTCAAATTGTCCCTGTTTGGAGATGACATGATTGTATATTTAGAAAACCCCATTGTCTCAGCCCAAAATCTCCTTAAGCTGATAAGCAACTTCAGCAAAGTCTCAGGATACAAAATTAATGTGCAAAAATCACAAGCATTCTTATACACCAGTAACAGACAAGCAGAGAGCCAAATCAGGAATGAACTTCCATTCACAATTGCTTCAAAGAGAATAAAATACCTAGGAATCCAGCTTACAAGGGATGTAAAGGACCTCTTCAAGGAGAACTACAAACCACTGCTCAGTGAAATCAAAGAGGATACAAACAAATGGAAGAACATACCATGCTCATGGATAGGAAGAATCAATATCGTGAAAATGGCCATACTCCCCAAGGTTATTTATAGATTCAATGCCATCCCCATCAAGCTACCAATGACTTTCTTCACAGAATTGGAAAAAACTGCTTTAAAGTTCATATGGAACCAAAAAAGAGCCCGCATTGCCAAGACAATCCTAAGTCAAAAGGACAAAGCTGGAGGCGTCACGCTACCTGACTTCAAACTATACTACAAGGCTACAGTAACCAAAACAGCATGGTACTGGTACCAAAACAGAGATATAGACCAATGGAACAGAACAGAGTCCTCAGAAATAATACCGCACATCTACAGCCATCTGATCTTTGACAAACCTGAGAGAAACAAGAAATGGGGAAAGGATTCCCTATTTAATAAATGGTGCTGGGAAAATTGGCTAGCCATAAGTAGAAAGCTGAAACTGGATCCTTTCCTTACCCCTTATACGAAGATTAATTCAAGATGGATTAGAGACTTAAATGTTAGACCTAATACCATAAAAACCCCAGAAGAAAATCTAGGTAGTACCATTCAGGACACAGGCATGGGCAAGGACTTCATGTCTAAAACACCAAAAGCAACGGCAGCAAAAACATTTTCTTTATATATTTACATATATATATAATGGAATACTACTCAGTCATAAAAAGGAATGAAATAATGGCATTCGCAGTAACCTGGATGGAATTAGAGACAATTATTCTAAGTGAAGTAACTCACGAATGGAAAAACCAAAGATCGTATGTTCTCATTCATATGTGGGACCTAAGCTATGAGGAGGGAAAGGCGTAAGAATGATACATTGGACTATGGGTAATTAGGGGAAATGGAGGGTGGTGGTGAGGGATAAAAGACTACACTTTGGGTACAGTGTACACTGCTTGGATGATGGGTGTACCAACATCTCAGAAATCACCTCTAAAGAACTTATTCATGTAACCAAACACCACCTGTTCCCCAAAAATCTATTGAAATTTTTAAAAAAATTAAAAATTAAAAACAAGAACAGAAAAACAAAGTCTTCTTTAATCTTTCCTCTCCTCTTCTCAAGTAGAAAGAAAGAATCTCTCCTGGGTGTTGCTGCCTGGGGTTGGGGAAGGGGTGGCACAAGCCCTGCTTTCGATGACCCAGCTGATGTCTCACTGAGTCATGTTATCCCAAGTCCACCGCCTCTGAGCCCAGCACGGCACCAGGACTTTCCCAAGAGTTGCAGTCCTTGTGGCTTTGACAGTCTTTCAAGTTTATTTAGTACCCCAGAGCCCTTTAGTCCATAGTGGCAAGGCTTGTTGGAACTCAGGTTCTGACCACTGGGATGGGGGTGATTCCCCTCTGGCTAGGGTTGATCTAGATGCTCCCTCCATGGACAGCATCTGAGTTCTGTCCAGTGTTGCTTTCTGACAGGGCGGCACTGCGTTCCAATGCAAAGTCTCACATTCGCTGAGCTCTCCTTCCCCCAAGTGCATAGATTCTCTCTCTATGCCATGCAGCCCCTGCTGGGGGTATGGGGGTGGGGTGGGGTCAACAATTAAAGACATTCTTTCTTACTCTCTTCAGGCCCTCTTTAGGTAATATGAAGTTAATATGAAGTTAAAACCAGGTACTGTAAACACTCATCTGGTTTTTGGCTCTTACGAAGATACATTTTTTGTGTGGATAGTTGTTCAAGTTGGTGTTCCTGTGGGATGGGACATTATCTGGAAGCTTCCATTCTGCTATCTCGCTCCTCCTCCTCCCTTTCACACTTGTTCTTAAAAGATAATTTGTTGACTACATAATTCTATGTTGAAATTTATGTTCTTTCAGCACTTTGAATATATAATTTATCTTCTGTCTTTCATTTTTGCTTTAAGATGTTGGCTGTTAGTTTAATTGCTTTCCATTGTATATCATCTATTTTTTCCTCTAGCTTCTTTTAAAAGTTTCTCTTTGTTTGGGGTATGTCACCAAACGTCTGGACAAGAATTTCTTTTTATGTATCCTGCTTTGTATATTTTTTGCTTCCAATATCTGTGGATACATGTCTTTTATGAGGTTTGGAAAATTCTTAGTCATTATCTTTTCAAATGTTACATTTTTTCCATTCTCCTCATTGTTTTATGTGACATATATTAAAATTTCTCATCCTCTGTCTCATAAACTCCTCCTTCATATTTATCATTTTTCTTCTCTGTTGCATTATGCATAGTTTCCTCAGATGTATCTTCTAGTTTGCTAATATATTCTTAACACTGTCTAATATGATGTTTAGCACATATGTTGATTTTTTAATGATTGTTTTCAGTGTTTCAAGTTTCATTTGGAGATATATATATATATGTATATAATTTTGTTGCCTACTTATTTTTAGATGTTGGCATGCATTTCATAAAATAGTTTGTCTTAATCTGTTTTGTGCTGCTATAAATGAATAAGTGAAACTTGGTAATTTGTAAAGAAAATAGGATTATTTCCAGTCCTATAGGCTGGAAAATGAAGAACATGGCTCTGGCTTCTGGCAATGATATCCATGCCATGTCACAACATGGTGGAGATCAAAGGAAAACCAGAACCATCCAATAAGGGAAAAACCTGAGAGGCATCCAGAGTTTATAACAACCGACTCTTGGCAAGAACTAATTCATTCCCATGAGAACCAATAGAGTCTTGCAAGAGTTAAAACACACTCACTACTCAAGAACAGCATGAAGCCATTCATGAGGGATATGCTCCCATGACCCAAACACTTCTCTCTAGGTTCTAACTCTCAGCACTGTACCTTTGGGAATCAAATTTCAACATGAGTTTTCATGCGGACAAACAAACCATAACCAAACCATAGTGCAGTTCATGCACAGTTGTTTTATAATCTGTATGTGATTATTCAAATAACTAAAGGAAGTCTGTTGGAATCTAAGCCTATTGTATGCTTTTTATGTGTTTGAATCCACTCATAATGGTTTTGTCCTTGTGTGTTTGGTAATATTTTATAGTGAGATCACAGTTAATTAATATTTATCTGTGAGACTGCAAGGGATTTAGATTCAAGATGTTTTCCTCCAGAGAAGATTTGCTTTTGCCTCTGCACGTGCCAGGGTACATTACAAACCACAGACCACTGTAGCTCTTTTGCAGGGTTGGATCTTGGCCTAATGCCCACAGGCTGAAATTCAGCTCCCTTGATTTCTGCCGGTTCAATATTAGTGTCCTTATCCATGTCAGCACTAATAATAATATTTACCCTGATATCTAAGCCATCTTTCTGCTTACTTGTTGCTAGCTGCATTTTTTCAGCTTACCCACTTTTTGGCTAGCAGAGAAGATGCCTAGAAACTTTCTCTTACTTTCTGAGCCCAGCAATACATTAAACATCTGTTTTATTCAGTATATACTTGATGCATTGTGAGAAAGTTCCTCAACATATCTAGTCCACTAGACAACTAGACATTCTCTTCCCACTCTTGCTTCAATTAACTGGCATCTGGATTTCTCTCACCTTTTATCAGAAACTGCCATTACAAAGATTACCTAAGAGCTTCACAGTACTAAAACTAATAGAAGTTTCTGTCCTTGTCAGCACTTGACCTTCAGTCTACCCTTGTCTATCTCAGTTTCCTTTGTAAATTGTAATATCATCCATCCCTTAAATGTTTATGTTCTTTGGAATTTTAATCGTAACCCTTTCCTTTTAAACCTACACACTTTCTATGATCAGTCTGACTTATTCTTCTGGTTCTGGCTACCATCTATATATTGATAACTCCCAACACTGTCTTCATCCCAAACAAACCTATCTATTCAACTGCCTGCAGTACTTGAATGTTCCATAGTTCCTTTATATTCAACATGTTGAAAACTAAATTTATCATCTTACTGTCATACTCCCAACTCCTTCCTTCTGTGTTCTCTATTCGTACTGCGCAAGCCAGAAACCAGGCCATCATTCATAATGTTTTCTTCTCTTCAAGTTTTCACATTGAATAAACCACCAAGTCTGACTATTCTACATCTCTGGAGCCATCTACTTTTCTCCAGCTTCAATGCCATTCCCCTAGTAAAGATAAGTCACTTTCATCTCTTGCTTGGGAGTATAGTGACAGCCTCTTAACTGGTTTCTCTGCCTGTCCTCTTGAACCGTCTCCTTCCCACCACTCAATACTGCCTCCATACTATAGTGAATAATTTTTCTAAAATATAATCGTGTTACTATTTTACTTAAAAGAACAACTAGTGATTGATTACAGGATAAAATTCAAACTCTTTTCCCAAGATCCTTTGCGATCTGGCCTCTGTCTGTCATCCAGCCTCATGCCTCTGTCATACTACATTCCCCTTCCATTGCTGTCACAATACTTGAAGGAATATTGAGTTACTTCCAGTTTGCCAAATATGCTTTCTCAAACAGAAGTGCCTCTGTACTTACTCTTCTCTCTCTCTCTCTAATCCTGTTACTTGTTATCTTTCATAGTTGGGTGAGGTATTCTCTTAATATCCCGAATTTACCTTTAGTTTGTGTTTGTCTTATTGCACTGTAAATACCTTCTGTCTTCTTCATTAGACTGTGTCTTAAGGATGGTCTATGCCTCATTTATCACAGCACCTAAACATACGAGGCATTCAACAAATGTTTGTACCGAGAAAATGGAAGAAAGCTAGCCTGCTACTTTAGCTTTATTTGTAGCATACTGTGGCAAACCGTACTGAGAAAGAGCAAAATGAATGTGCAAGTGCTTTAAGCCCTCTGGCCAACTATTTATTCCACATCTAACCTTAATGCCTGTATGAGTGTAGTATATGCTAATCTCAGCCCATTTCTGCTCTTCAATTAGTTACAAAGAGTTCAATTAACTTCATACTCTAGTGCCAAGAATACTAAAGTTATGGTGTATGGACCATACCTTTATCAAGCCTTATCAGCACTGATACGGTCCATATCAGATATGGACCATACCTTATTAAGCCTTTATCAGCAACGGAAGTAGGAGAATCTTGGTAACTATTTACTTAAGGAGTTCTGGACCTGTTTTTAACTTTCTACTTTTATTTGTTTCTTCTGATTACACAATGAAGATGGGCTCTTAGATTAGTGTTAAATATTAACATTTTTAGATCTAAAAGTTAACCTAATGAATTTTCGATAACGAGTTTTTTTGTTTGTTTGTTTTTTAATGAAAACAAGATGAGAATTTGTATCTTAAAGAAGGAGAGGAAGGGTGGGCCGAAGCATCCAACACTATTGTTTCTACTTTTTAACCTGTTTCTGCTGCTGCCATCTAGTGTTCTGTCTGTGCTGTCTGCATTTGCTTTTTAGCATCAACTGGTATCTCTCTGTATTCCTAAATACCACTGCAGGAAGGGATCTGGATATTCTGATTTTTCTGTTCAATGTTCTATTTCATGACACTTAGGATCAAATATGCCATAGTAATGACAACTGTAACTCCCAGCTGTGAAGGTCTTTGCAGTTTACAAAGTGTTTTTCCACTCTTACCATCTCAGAAGATTGTTCCTAACAGTGGCTTTTCCATGGTCCAACAACTACAAATTTTCTAAGGAAAATAATCATAGCATGTCAGAGGTGGAAAAGCTATTAGAGCACAGCTAGCCAAGTGGTTTTTATCTTTTTTTATTTAGTGTGTGTGTGTGTATATAGCTAATATCTATTAATGTTGTTGGGTAAAGTAATCCCATATGATAAACATGAATTAAAACCTTAAGTCAATAAAAACATTTCCCATCAATAAATACTCTGATTTGTCAATAAGTTTTTGTTCAATCTTCATCTCAAATATACATGTTAACAATTTTGAAAATATTTAAGTAAATGTATCAGTATTTCAGAAATGTTCATTGCCCTTCCTAACAAGTAGACTTAGATGGGAATTCATCTTTAAACCATGCTACTTTCTATCCTGGAGGATTCCACAGAGGTGACTTGTGGGGAGGGATAATGCTAATGATATTTCCTCATCAGCACCCCCTGTCCCCACCTCACAATAGACACACACCTTCTACATCTAAGAGCATTGTTTTACTACTTTTATATGTTCTATCTTTTGGGGTTCTATATAATTTTTTTTCTGCATATAGTTTTGTCCAGAGCCAAGATTTCACTCCT
Organism: Rhinopithecus roxellana; assembly: GCF_007565055.1. NCBI lineage: Eukaryota > Metazoa > Chordata > Mammalia > Primates > Cercopithecidae > Rhinopithecus > Rhinopithecus roxellana. The sequence goes on from NC_044555.1 coordinate 44,805,375, forward strand.
TAAAAATTGGAAATCCATTTTACAGCTGAGAAAATTGAAGTTCAGAAAGGTTATGTCATGAGTAAAAAGTCACACAGTTATCAAGTAGCAGAGTAAAGACTGGAACCCAGGTCTGCCTGATACCAAGGCTCAAGCTGGCGTCTCAGACAATGGAGTTGGTTATAATAAAAGAAATTAAATCCAGATAGCTAAAACAAATAAATAGGCAAGAAAACGAAGTCTTTTTAAAAATTGTGGTAAAATATATATAACATAATTTTATCATTTTAACCATTTAAAGTATACAACTTAGTGTCATTAAGTACATTTACAATGTTGTGTAACCATCACCACTATCTATTTCCAGAACTTTTTCATTATCTTAAACAGAAACTACATACCCATTAAACAATAATTCTTTTTGGCCATAATACAAGTCAAAAAACAATAGATGTTGGTGAGAATGTGGTTAAAAGGAAACACTTCTACACTGCTAGAGGGAATGTAAATTAGTACAACCACTATGGAAAACAATATGGAGATTCCTTAAAGAACTAAAAGTAAATTTACCCTTCGATTCAGCAACTACACTCAGAGGAAAAGAAGTCATTATATGAAAAAGACACATGCACACACATGTTTATAGCAGCACAATTTGCAATTGCAAAGATATGAAACAAACCTAAGTGCCAACGAGTGGATAAACAAAATGTGGTATGTATATACCAGGGAATACTGCCCAGCCATAAAAAGGAACAAAATAATGTCTTTTGCAGCAACTTGGATGGAGTTGGAGGCCATTATTCCAACTGAAGTAACTCAGGAACGGAAAACCAAATATTATATGTTCTCACTTATAAGTGGGAGCTAAAGTATGAGGACACAAAGAAGTATACAGTGATATAATGGACTTTGGGAACTCATGTAGGGGAAAGGTTGGGAAGTAAGTGAGGGATAAAAGACTATGTATTGGGTACAATGCACACTGCTTAGGTGATGGGCACACTAAAATCTCAGAATTCACCACTTAATAACTCATCCATGTAACCAAAAACAACCTGTACCCCCCAAAACTATTGAAAAATAATAATTAAAAAAATAATAATTCCCTATTCTCCCCTCTACTATGCCCTGACAAAACCAAATACTCTCTATGAATTTGAATTCTCTAGTTACCTCATGTAAGGGGAATCATAAAGTATTTGGCCTTTTGTGACTGGTTTATTTCACTAAAATAATGTCTTTGAGGTTCATTCATGTTGTAACATGGGTCAGAATTTCCTTCCCTTTTAAGGCTGAATAAAATTCCATTGTATGGAACATATACCGTGTATTGTTTATCCATTCACGGACATTTAGGTTGTTATAACTTTTGCTTATCATGAATAATTCTGCTACGAAAGTTGGTGTACAAATATTCATTTGAGTCCCTGCTTTCAATTCTTTTATACCTCAGAATGGAATGGCTGGATCATATGATATTTTTATATTTAACTTTTTGAGAAACTATCAAACTGCTGTCTATAATGAGGAAGTCTTTTTAAAATGATCGTATTATAAATTTATTCAATGTATTTGCATATAATGCATTTACCACTACCAAAAATATTTTCCATCTACATTGTGTTTTCACAGAACTTTGTTGTCTTTAATCAAGAACACCTTATGATGTTTTACTCCTGCTTATACTGAAGATTATTTTGCTCTCTATATAAATTTACGCCGGGTGCGGTGGCTCAAGCCTGTAATCCCAGCACTTTGGGAGGCCGAGACGGGCGGATCACGAGGTCAGGAGATCGAGACCATCCTGGCTAACACGGTGAAACCCCGTCTCTACTGAAAAAAAAAAAATACAAAAAATTAGCCGGGCGAGGTGGCAGACGCCTGTAGTCCCAGCTACTCCGGAGGCTGAGGCAGGAGAATAGCGTGAACCCGGGAGGCGGAGCTTTCAGTGAGCTGAGATCCGGCCACTGCACTCCAGCCTGGGCGACAGAGCAAGACTCAGTCTCAAAATAAATAAATAAATAAATAAATAAATAAATAAATAAATAAATAAATAAATTTACAAGGCGTTGAAGTTTTTGGCGACAGTTGACGCTGAGATCTAGAAGTCCCATTTTGACTATGAAGGCACACTTCTTGGGAATCTTTTCCTTTTTGTCTACCTTCTGCAACTTATTTTGACAAGAGTTTAATTTAATAGCACTCCTGGCATTTATTTAAGCAGATTTGCCTCCAAAAGGTGAAATAATAAAATTTGTTTATCGCACTATTTTCTTGGAGTTACTTTTGAAAAATTAAACACCCCACCTCAGTGTTGAGTTCTCAAGTTCCCTGAAGCATGATTTTCAACATCTAAAATTTTTCACTTGATTTATTAATAAATTAAACCAAATTACCAACTTACACTATCATATCATATTGTGTCTTTTACCTGATGTGCCTCTGTGGTACAGATTAAATGTTGCCTTTATTGTCACCTCAAGCAAGAATATGAAAAGGATCCATCAAGCAGACGCATAATATGATATCAAGACATTTCTACAATTCTTCTATTATTGCTGATATCAGTGAGTATGACAAAAATAAATTTGCTTGAAGAAAGTATCCTTGGATATACTGGTTTCTAAAAGACAATGCTACCAACATACTAACAATTTCAAGAAATTAATTAACCAAAAAAAAATTTTTTTTTGCAAACCTACTTTGTGCCAACTAATCTTTTAGATTAACAAGAGAAACAAGGTCTTCATCCTCATGGAGCTGCAAGTCTAATGCATTGAGACAGACAAGCAAAGATAATTTCAAATAATGATGAGAACAAGGTGGGGAGGACTGTTTTATTAGATAGGATTGCCAGAGAAGACCTTTCTAAAGATATGATATTTGAGCTGAAACCTAAATAAGAAGTAGGAAGCAGCCATGCAAAATATAATTCAGACAGAAGGACAGCAAGTCCAAAGGCAATGAAGCAAAACAACAAAGGCATGGAGATCCCAAATCATCTAGGGTCTTGTGATTCATGGTAAAAAGTTTAGATTATTGGCTGGGCACAGTGGCTCACACCTGTAATCTCAGCACTTTGGAAGGCCGAGGCGGGCGGATCACCTGAGGTCAGGAGATCGAGACCAGCCTGACCAACATGGAGAAACTCTATCTCTACTAAAAATACAAAAATTAGCCGGACGTAGTGGCACATGCCTGTAATACCAGCTACTCGAGAGGCTGAGGCAGGAGAATCTCTTGAACCCAGGAGGCGGAGGTTGCAGTGAGCCGAGATGGCGCCATTGCACTCCAGCCTAGGCAACAAGAGCGAAACTCTGTCTCAAAACAAAAAAAAAAAAAAAAAGTTTACATGATCATCCTTAGTTAAATTTATAGCAATACAGTTAAACTATGAATGATTCTACATTTCATTTCAGAAGTTTACGGAATTAAGTGACAATTTCCTCACTCCTGTGATGAAGAACAAGCTACTGGAAGTAAATCTTATTACAGTCAATTCAGTGATCATATCTCTGCATCTTTTTTTTTTGTACAAACATGTGGTTGGAATAATAAGCTCAGATACTATTGATGAAACGGAGAGAAACTGGTTTCTAATCCTTCCAAATGAAGTGTATTACAATAGGAGAAAATGGAATTTGATTTAAAAATAATTAAAACCACATAGTTTTATGGATTTAGTGGTAAAGCCTTAGAAACTTTGAGTCAGGCAGAGGTAATAAACCATTTGTGAATTGCAATACAAAGCTTACAGGCTTTAACATATTCCAGTTGATTCAAAATTCTTTGAAACATAAAATTTGGAGTCAATGAAAGGAATTTATATAGCTATTGGGGTCTCACCATTTGTATGGCCACTTCCTCACTCCTCTACCCGAGTCTCCTTTCTGTTCCGCTTTAGGAGGAAGGAACAATGAGTGTTGTGAGGGCGGAACGTGACCTTAGAAAAGGGCTAGTTTCCGGGCGGAGCAAGATGGCCGAATAGGAAGAGCTCCAGTCTCCAATTCCCAGTGCGAGTGACACAGAAGACTGGTGATTTCTGCATCTTCAACTGAGGTACTGGGTTCATCTCACTAGGGAGTGCCGGACAATCGGTGCTGGTCAGCTGCTGCAGCCTGACCAGCGAGAGCTGAAGCAGGGCGAGGCATCGCCTCACGTGGGAAGCGCAAGGGGGAAGGGTATCCCTTTTCCTAGCCGGGGGAAGTGAGACACACAACACCTGGAAAATCGGGTAACTCCCACCCCAAAACCGCGCTTTAAGCAAACGGGCACACCAGAAGAATATATCCCTCACCTGGCTGGGTGGGTCCCACGCCCACGGAGCCTCCCTCATTGTTAACACAGCAGTCTGCGGCGATCTAACCACAAGGCAGCAGCGAGGCTGGGGGAGGGGCGCCTGCCATTGCTGAGGCTTAAGTAGGTAAACAAAGCCACTGGAAAGCTCCAACTGGGTGGAGCTCACAGCAGCTCAAGGAAACATGCCGGTCTCTATGGACTCCACCTCTGGGGGCAGGGCTCAGCTAAAAAAACAACAGGGGAAGGAGCAGAGGCCTGAGCAGACGCGAACAACTCTGTCTGACAGCTTTGAAGAGAGCAGTGGATCTCCCAACACGGAGGTTGAGATCTGAGAACGGACACACTGCCTGCTCAAGTGGGTCACTGACCCCTGAGTAGCCTCACTGGGAGACATCCCCCACTAGGGGCAGTCTGACACCCCACACCTCACAGGGTGGAGTACACCCCTGAGAGGAAGCTTCCAAAGTAAGAATCAGACAGGTACACTCGCTGTTCAGCAATATTCTATCTTCTGCAACCTCTGCTGCTGATACCCAGGCAAACAGGGTCTGGAGTGGACCTCAAGCAATCTCCAACAGACCTAGAGCTGAGGTTCCTGACTGTCAGAAGGAAAATTATCAAACAGGAAGGACACCTATACCAAAACCCCATCAGTACGTCACCATCATCAAAGACCAGAGACAGATAAAACCACAAAGATGGGGAAAAAGCAGGGCAGAAAAGCTGGAAATTCAAAAAATAAGAGTGCACCTCCCCCTGCAAAGGGGCGCAGCCCATCGCCAGCAACAGATCGAAGCTGGTCACAGAATGACTTTGACGAGATGAGAGAAGAAGGCTTTAGTCCATCAAACTTCTCAGAGCTAAAGGAGGAATTACATACCCAGCACAAAGAAACTAAAAATCTTGAAAAAAGAGTGGAAGAATTGACAGCTAGAATAATTAATGCAGAGAAGCTCATAAACGAAATGACAGAGATGAAAACCATGACACGAGAAATCCGTGACAAATGCACAAGCTTCAGTAACCATCTCGATCAACTGGAAGAAAGAGTATCAGCGATTGAAGATCAAATGAATGAAATGAAGCGAGAAGAGAAACCAAAAGAAAAAAGAAGAAAAAGAAATGAACAAAGCCCACAAGAAGTATGGGATTATGTAAAAAGACCAAATCTACGTCTGATTGGGGTGCCTGAAAGTGAGGGGGAAAATGGAACCAAGTTGGAAAACACTCTTCAGGATATCATCCAGGAGAACTTCCCCAACCTAGTAGGGCAGGCCAACATTCAAATTCAGGAAATACAGAGAACGCCACAAAGATACTCCTCCAGAAGAGCAACTCCAAGACACATAATTGCCAGATTCACCAAAGTTGAAATGAAGGAAAAAATCTTAAGGGCAGCCAGAGAGAAAGGTAGGGTTACCCACAAAGGGAAGCCCATCAGACTACCAGCAGATCTGTCGGCAGAAACTCTACAAGCCAGAAGAGAGTGGGGGCCAATATTCAATGTTCTTAAAGAAAAGAATTTTCAACCCAGAATTTCATATACAGCCAAACTAAGTTTCATCAGTGAAGGAGAAATAAAATCCTTTACAGATAAGCAAATGCTTAGAGATTTTGTCACCACCAGGCCTGCCTTACAAGAGACCCTGAAGGAAGCCCTAAACATGGAAAGGAACAACCGGTACCAGCCATTGCAAAAACATGCCAAAATGTAAAGACCATCGAGGCTAGGAAGAAACTGCATCAACTAACGAGCAAAATAACCAGTTAATATCATAATGGCGGGATCAAGTTCACACATACCATATTAACCTTAAATGTCAATGGACTAAATGCTCCAATTAAAAGACACAGACTGGCAAACTGGATAAAGAGTCAAGACCCATCAGTCTGCTGTATTCAGGAGACCCATCTCACATGCAGAGACATACATAGGCTCAAAATAAAGGGATGGAGGAAGATCTACCAAGCAAATGGAGAACAAAAAAAAGCAGGGGTTGCAATCCTAGTCTCTGATAAGACAGACTTTAAACCATCAAAGATCAAAAGAGACAAAGAAGGCCATTATATAATGGTAAAGGGATCAATTCAACAGGAAGAGCTAACTATCCTAAATATATATGCACCCAATACAGGAGCACCCAGATTCATAAAGCAAGTCCTTAGAGACATACAAAGAGACTTAGACTCCCATACAATAATAATGGGAGACTTCAACACTCCACTGTCAACATTAGACAGATCAACGAGACAGAACGTTAACAAGGATATCCAGGAATTGAACTCATCTCTGCACCAAGCGGACCTAATAGACATCTATAGAACTCTTCACCCCAAATCAACAGAATATACATTCTTCTCAGCACCACATCGCACTTATTCCAAAATTGACCACATAATTGGAAATAAAACACTCCTCAGCAAATGTAAAAGAACAGAAATTATAACAAACTGTCTCTCAGACCACAGTGCAATCAAACTAGAACTCAGGACTAAGAAACTCAATCAAAACCGCTCAACTACATGGAAACTGAACAACCTGCTCCTGAATGACTACTGGGTACATAATGAAATGAAGGCAGAAATAAAGATGTTCTTTGAAACCAATGAGAACAAAGATACAACATACCAGAATCTCTGGGACACATTTAAAGCAGTGTGTAGAGGGAAATTTATAGCACTAAATGCCCACAAGAGAAAGCAGGAAAGATCTAAAATTGACACCCTAACATTACAATTCAAAGAACTAGAGAGGCAAGAGCAAACACATTCAAAAGCTAGCAGAAGGCAAGAAATAACTAAGATCAGAGCAGAACTGAAGGAGATAGAGACACAAAAAACCCTCCAAAAAATCAATGAATCCAGGAGTTGGTTTTTTGAAAAGATCAACAAAATTGACAGACCGCTAGCAAGACTAATAAAGAAGAAAAGAGAGAGGAATCAAATAGATGCAATAAAAAATGATAAAGGGGATATCACCACCGACCCCACAGAAATACAAACTACCATCAGAGAATACTATAAACACCTCTATGCAAATCAACTAGAAAATCTAAAAGAAATGGATAATTTCCTGGACACTTACACTCTCCCAAGACTAAACCAGGAAGAAGTTGAATCCCTGAATAGACCAATAGCAGGCTCTGAAATTGAGGCAACAATTAATAGCCTACCCACCAAAAAAAGTCCAGGACCAGATGGATTCACAGCTGAATTCCACCAGAGGTACAAGGAGGAGCTGGTTCCATTCCTTCTGAAACTATTCCAATCAATAGTAAAAGAGGGAATCCTCCCTAACTCATTTTATGAGGCCAACATCATCCTGATACCAAAGCCTGGCAGAGACACAACAAAAAAGAGAATTTTAGACCAGTATCCCTGATTAACATCGACGCAAAAATCCTCAATAAAATACTGGCAAACCGGATTCAGCAGCACATCAAAAAGCTTATCCACCATGATCAAGTGGGCTTCATCCCTGGGATGCAAGGCTGGTTCAACATTCGCAAATCAATAAACATAATCCAGCATATAAACAGAACCAAAGACAAGAACCACATGATTATCTCAATAGATGCAGAAAAGGCTTTTGACAAAATTCAACAGCCCTTCATGCTAAAAACGCTCAATAAATTCGGTATTGATGAAACGTACCTCAAAATAATAAGAGCTATTTATGACAAACCCACAGCTAATATCATTCTGAATGGGCAAAAACTGGAAAAATTCCCTTTGAAAACTGGCACAAGACAGGGATGCCCTCTCTCACCACTCCTATTCAACATAGTGTTGGAAGTCCTGGCTAGGGCAATCAGGCAAGAGAAAGAAATCAAGGGTATTCAGTTAGGAAAAGAAGAAGTCAAATTGTCCCTGTTTGCAGATGACATGATTGTATATTTAGAAAACCCCATTGTCTCAGCCCAAAATCTCCTTAAGCTGATAAGCAACTTCAGCAAAGTCTCAGGATACAAAATTAATGTGCAAAAATCACAAGTATTCTTATACACCAGTAACAGACAAGCAGAGAGCCAAGTCAGGAATGAACTTCCATTCACAATTGCTTCAAAGAAAATAAAATACCTAGGAATCCAACTTACAAGGGATGTAAAGGACCTCTTCAAGGAGAACTACAAACCACTGCTCAGTGAAATAAAAGAGGACACAAACAAATGGAAGAACATACCATGCTCATGGATAGGAAGAATCAATATCGTGAAAATGGCCATACTGCCCAAGGTTATTTATAGATTCAATGCCATCCCCATCAAGCTACCAATGAGTTTCTTCACAGAATTGGAAAAAACTGCTTTAAAGTTCATATGAAACCAAAAAAGAGCCCGCATTGCCAAGACAATCCTAAGTCAAAAGGACAAAGCTGGAGGAGTCACGCTACCTGACTTCAAACTATACTACAAGGCTACAGTAACCAAAATAGCATGGTACTGGTACCAAAACAGAGATATAGACCAATGGAACAGAACAGAGTCCTCAGAAATAATACCACACATCTACAGCCCTCTGATCTTTGACAAACCTGAGAGAAACAAGAAATGGGGAAAGGATTCCCTATTTAATAAATGGTGCTGGGAAAATTGGCTAGCCATAAGTAGAAAGCTGAAACTGGATCCTTTCCTTACTCCTTATACGAAGATTAATTCAAGATGGATTAGAGACTTAAATGTTAGACCTAATACCATAAAAACCCTAGAAGAAAATCTAGGTAGTACCATTCAGGACATAGGCATGGGCAAGGACTTCATGTCTAAAACACCAAAAGCAACGGCAGCAAAAGCCAAAATTGACAAATGGGATCTAATTAAACTAAAGAGCTTCTGCACAGCAAAAGAAACTACCATCAGAGTGAACAGGCAACCTACAGAATGGGAGAAAATTTTTGCAATCTACTCATCTGACAAAGGGCCAATTTCCAGAATCTACAAAGAACTCAAACAAATATACAAGAAAAAAACAAACAACCCCATCAAAAAGTGGGCAAAGGATATGAACAGACATTTCTCAAAAGAAGACATTCATACAGCCAACAGACACATGAAAAAATGCTCATCATCACTCGCCATCAGAGAAATGCAAATCAAAACCACAATGAGATACCATCTCACACCAGTTAGAATGGCAATCATTAAAAAGTCAGGAAACAACAGGTGCTGGAGAGGATGTGGAGAAATAGGAACACTTTTACACTGTTGGTGGGATTGTAAACTAGTTCAACCATTATGGAAAACAGTATGGCGATTCCTCAAGTATCTAGAACTAGATGTACCATATGACCCAGCCATCCCACTACTGGGTATATACCCAAAGGATTATAAATCATGCTGCTATAAAGACACATGCACACGTATGTTTATTGCGGCACTATTCACAATAGCAAAGACTTGGAATCAACCCAAATGTCCATCTGTGACAGACTGGATTAAGAAAATGTGGCACATATACACCATGGAATACTATGCAGCCATAAAAAAGGATGAGTTTGCATCCTTTGTAGGGACATGGATGCAGCTGGAAACCATCATTCTTAGCAAACTATCACAAGAAGAGAAAACCAAACACCGCATGTTCTCACTCATAGGTGGGAACTGAACAATGAGATCACTTGGACTCGGGAAGGGGAACATCACACACTGGGGCCTATCATGGAGAGGGGGGAGGGGGGAGGGATTGCATTGGGGAGTTATGCATGATATAAATGATGAATTGATGGGTGCTGACGAGTTGATGGGTGCAGCACACGAACATGGCACAAATATACATATGTAACAAACCTGCATGTTATGCACATGTACCCTAGAACTTAAAGTATAATAAAAAATAAAAAATAAAAAAAATAAAAATAAAAGAAAAGGGCTAGTTTCTAATAGCTAACAGAGGAATAATGGAGGCGTACAGACCTGGAAAAACTGCCATTTCATCTCTTCGATAAGGCTCATTAACAATCTCACATCGCCATATTACATAATGAATCAGGAACACCCTTTTTCCCCAATATTTTTGAAGTTTGGGCTGTGGGAGTAACTCATCTAAAAGGGCCTTGGTGTTAATGCTGGTGACTACCTTGCTGTACTCCCCAGGCAGCTAGAGATGAAAATCGCTCAGTTCTTGCCACAGCTCTGGGTAGCCTTCCAGTCATGGGACTAGACCTCTGTTATCTATGGTTTTATTGTCAGCTCCAAAGCTCAATTTGAAACTGAATCCTCGATATGGCAGTATTCAGAGGTAGGGCCTTTAAGAGGTGACTGGGTCATGAGGGTTCCATTCATGGATCAATGGGTTAATGGATTAATGGGTTATCGTGGGAGGCGAACCAATGGCTTTTTAAGAAAAGGAAGAGAAACTTTAGGTAGCACATTAGCAGCCCCCTCACCAAGTGATGTTCTATGCCATCTTCGGACTCTTCAGAGTCCCTATCAGCAAGAAGGCTCTCATCAGATGTAACTCCTCGACCTTAGATTTCTCAGCGTCTGAGTGAAAAATGAATTTCTTTTCTTTATAAATTACTTAGCTTCAGGTATTCTGTTATGAGCAACAGAAAACAGACTACGATAGCCTCCATCTTGCAACTAAATAATTGGAATATGCAGCGGTAAGTATCTTTCACTAAATTATTTTTAGTAGCCAAATACCTATTACTTTTGTCCACACACCTATTTCAGAATACCATTCATATTTCTTTCATACTATGTTGGTGGTGGACTCACATCAGGTGGAAGTTGTAGAAGAGGGGTAATGGTGACAAATTATCAGCAGAAAAGCGCATTCCTCTAAGCTGTCACTTTTGAGTATTTCAATTACATGTGGGAGAGGAAAAATATTTTAAAAGATGCTAGAATCATGATTTAAACTTAATCAAAACTCTTTTTATTTAATTTTAAAGAAAATCTGATTAGTCTGTCATTATTGGGGGCTCTTTACATTTTTAACATCATTATTGAGATATAACTTATATAGCATAAAGTTAACTGCTTTAATATGTACAGTTCAGTGGTTTTCATTATATTTACAGTTGTACAACCATTACTGTAATCTAATTATAGAACATTTTAATGACCCCCAAAAGAAACACAAGGCCTATTAGCACATCCCTACTCCCTCCACCCTAGCTCTTGGCAACCACTAATCTACTTTCTGTCGCTATAGATTTGTCTATTCTGTACATTTAATATACAGTTGACCCTTGAGCAACATGGGTTTGAACTGCTCCGGTCCACTTATATGCAGATTTTTTTTCAATCAAACATGGATCAAGAATGCAGTATTCACAGGATGCAAAACCCACATATATGGAGGGTCAACTTTTCATATATGCAGCTTCCCAAGGGCCAACTCTGGGACTTGATTATGTGCAGATTTGGCTATACTCAGGCAATCCTGGAACCAATCCCCCATGTATACCAAGGGACGACTGTAAGTGAAATCAGACAATATGTGACCTTTTGTGACTGGCTTATTTCACTTAGCATAATATTTTCAAGGTTCATCCATGTTGTAGCATATATCAGTACTTCAATCTTTTTTAGGATAAATAATATTCCTGTGTATGAGTATACCACATTTTGTTCATTCACCAGTTGATGGACATTGAGTTGTTTGTATTTTTTGGTTTTTATGAATAATATCGCTGTGAACTTTTGTGTACAGCTGTGTGTGCATGTGTGTGCATGTGTGTGTTTATGTGTGTGTGTCAGGGTCCTGCTCTGTTGCTTGGGCTGGAGTGTAGTAGCGCGATTATGGCTCACTGCAGTCTCTATCTCCCGGGCTTAAGCAATCCTTCCACCTCAGCCTCCCAAGTAACTGGGACTACAGGCATGTGCCACAATGCCCATCTTGTGTACAACTTTTTGTGCGGACTTATGTTTATAGTTCTCTTGGGTATATGGTAACTCAGTTTAACTTTTTCAGGAGCTGCAAAAATGTTTTCCAAAGTGGCTGCACAATTTTACCTTCTCATCAGCAAGGTATGAGGGTTCCAACTACTCCACATCCTCATCAATATTTGTCATTGCCTTTTTTATTATAGCCATCCTACTGGATGAAAAGTGGTATCTCATTGTGGTTTTGATTTGCATTTTCCTAATGATTAATAATGCTAAGCAACTTTTCATGTAACTATTGGTCATTTGTTTATGTTCTTTGGAAAAATGTTTATTCAAATCATTTGCCCATTTGTAAATTGGGTTATCTTTTTGTGGTCGAGATTTAAGTTCTTCACATATATTCTGGAAACTAGACCCTTATTGATACATGATTTGCAAAACATTTTCTCCCATTTTTGGGTTTTCACTTTCCTGATAGTGTTCTTTGATGCACAAAAGTGGTTAATTTCGATGGAGTCCAATTTATATTTTTTTCCTTTGGTTGCTTGTGCCTCAGGTGTCATACCTAAGAAACCATTGCCTAATCTAACAAGTATTTATACCAGGGTTTTCTTCAAAGCGTTTTATAGTTTTAACTCCTACCTATAGGTCTTTGATCTATTTTGAGTTTTTATATGTAGTGTGATGTAGTGGTCCAACTTTTTTTTTTTTTTTTTTTTTTTTTTTTTTGCATCTGGTTATCCAGTTGTCACAACAACATTTGTTGAAAGGACTATTCATTTCCCCCATTGAATTGTCAGCGCCACTGTCAAAAATCAATCATAGATGTATGGGCTATTTTCTGTATTCTTAGTTTTGTTCCATTGATCTGTATGCCCATCTTCATTTCAGTACCCCATAGTGTTCCTTATAGTAACTTTTAGTAAGGATTGAACTTGGGGAGTGTGAGTCTTCCAACTTTTTCTTTTCAGGATTGTTTTGGCTATTCTGAGTTCCTTGCATTTCCATATCAATTTCTGAAGGTTTTGCAATAACAGCCAGCTAGAATTTGGCTAGAGATTGTGTTGAATCTGTAGGTCAATGTGGGGCATATTACCATCTTAACAATATCATGTCTTCCAAATCGTAAACATGGAATTACTTTCCATTTATTTAGGTATTCTTTTCAACAATGTTTTGTAATTCTCAGTCTACAGGTCTTGCACTTATTTCGCTAAACTTATTTCTAAGTATTGTACCCTTTTTGATGCTATTGTAAAGGGAACAGCTTTCTTGATTTCATTTTTGTATTCTTCACTGCTAAAGTAAATAAATAACTGATTTTTCTATCTTGCTCATGTATCATGCAAGCTTGGCATACTTGTTCATTTGTTCTAAAACTTTTTTCATGCATTCTTTAAGATTTTTCACTATATAAGATCATATCACCTGCGAATAGTTTCACTTCCTTTCCATTCCGCCTATTTTTTTTTCATTGCTGATGTTAGAACCTCAGACACTATTGAATAGAAGTAGTGAGAAATGAAATCCTGTCTTAAAGAGATCCCCTGATCTTAAAAGGAAAGTATTCAGTATTTTACTATTAAGTGTGTTACTTGCTATGAATTTTTCATAGGTGCACTTTATCTTTTGAGGAAGTCTCCTTCTATTCCTAGTTTGCTGCAAGGTTTTATCATTAACACTGTTGAACTTTATCAAATGCTTTTTTTTTCATAATGATATGATTATGTGATTTTGATTTTATTATTTTAGTATGGCATATTACATTGATTGACTTTCATATTTTAAACCAACCTTTCTAGGATAATCCCATTTGGTTATGGTACACGTACTTTTTATATGTTACTGGATTTTGTTTGCTAGTATTTTTGATGACTTTGTGCCTATATTCAAAGACTACTGGCCTGTAATTTTCTTGTAATGTCTTTGTCAGATTTGGTATCAGCATAATATTGGCATCATGTAATTAGTTGGAAAATATTCCTTTCTCTTATATTTTCTGCAATAGTTGTGAAGAATTGGTATTAAAAAACAAAAACAAAAACACTTGCTAGAATTCGCCAGTAAAGCCATCTAGGACTGGTTTCTTTTTTTTTTCTTTTTTTTTGGGGGGGGGGGGGGGGGGCAGTTTTAAAATCATTAATTCAGTCTCTTTACTTGTTATAGGTCTATTCAGACTTTCTATCTTATTTTTAGTCATTTTTAATAGTTTGTGTCTTTCTAGGCATTTATCTGTTTTTTTCCATTATCGAATTTGTTGGCATGCTGTTATAGACTGAACTGTGTTCTACCTAAATTCACATGTTGAAGTCCTAACCACCAATGTGACTGTTTGAAGACAAAACCTTTTATGAGGTACTTAAGGTTAAATGAGGTCATAAGGCTCTATTCCAATGACTAGTGTCTTTATTATAAGAAGAGGAAGAGACACCAGACTTGTGTGTGTGTGTGCACATGCACAGAGAAAATGCTATGGAAGAATATAGTAAGAAAGTGGCTATCTGCATGTCATGGGGAGAGGCCTCAGGAGAAACCAACCCTGTCAGCACTTTGATCTTGGACTTCAAGCCTCCAGAATGTGACAAAATAAATGACTGCTGTTTAAGCCACACAGTCTATAGTATCTTGTTATGTCAGCCCTACCAGATGAATATACCATTGTTCTCAGTATTCTCTAATAAGCCTTTTAATTTCTGTGAGGTAAGTAGTGATGTTCTGTCTTACATTCCAGATTTTAATAATCTGAGTCTCTTTGTATAACATTCCTTACTGCTTTCTGTTATTTCATTCTTTTATTTCTGCTCTTCTTATTTCCTTCTTTCTGCTTGCTTTGGGTTTAGTTTTCTCCATTTTTTTTCTAATTTTCTAAGCTGGAAAGGTAGGTTATTGATTTGAGAACTTTCTTCCTTTTATATATAGGTACTTGCTACCATAAATTTCCCTCTCAGCCCTGTTTTTGCTGATCCCATAAGTCTTGGTATATGTATTTTTGTTTCTCTCAATGTACAGTAATCCTCTCTTAATCACAGGAGATGCATACCAGAACTCCAAGTGGATGCCTGAAACCAGATAGTACCAAACCATATATATATATATATATATGTAATATATATACAGATATACAAATATACATATATTTACATATATACATATATTTACATATATATACGTAAAATCTGATATATGTAAAAACTAAGTGACTGTGGGTAGGTAGCATATACAACATGGATATGCTGAACAAAGAGATGATTTGCATCCTGAGCAGGACAGAGTGGGATGTGTAAGATTTCATCACACTACTCAGAAGGGCATGTGATGTAAAACTTATGAATTATTTATTTCTGGAATTTTCCATTTAATATTTTCAGACCACAGTTGACTATGGGGTAACTGAGGAAAAGCAAAATCACAGATAAGGGTGGACTGTGGTATTTTCTGATTTGTTATGGTTTTTCTTCGATCTGTTGGTTATTTAGGAGTGTGTTAACTTCCACATATTTGTAAATTTCCCAAGTTCCTCCTGTTATTAGTTTCTAATTTTATTGCACTGTGGTGGAAGAATATACTTCGTATAATTCTGATCCTTTTAAACCTATGAAAGTTTGTTTTATGGTCTTGCCTACAGTATATTCCAGAGAATATACCACATGCACTTGAGAATGTGTATTCTGTTCTTGGGTGGAGTGTTCTATGCCTGTTAGGTCTAGTTGGATTATAGTGTTGTTAAAGCCTTTTATATCCTTGTTAATTTTCTTCCTATTCCATACATTATTAAAAGTGATTAAAAGTAGTGAGTCCCCAAATATTTACTGCTGAACTATTTCTCCTTCAATTCTGTCTACTTTTTGGGAGCTCTGCTGTTAGGTGCATATATTCATAATTGTTTTTTTCTCCCTGAGGGACTGAACCTTTTATTATAAATGGAACTCTTTATCTCTAAGTTTTTGTTTTAAAGTCCACTGCTTGTATTTACCATATTCTGTCTACCTTTCTTGTGATTGCTGCTTGCATTGTATGTGTCTTTGCCATTCATTTACTTTTCATTTATTTGTATATTTAAATCTATAATGTCTCCTGTAAATGAGTTTTTTAAAAAAAATTATTAAAATCTACCTTTTCATTAGATCATTTAATCCATTCACATTTCATTATTTATATAGCTGGATTTACTTCTGCCATTTTCCCTTTTCATTTTCTACTTCTTACGACTATTTTGTTGGAAACTGGATTTTTAGATAATGTATTTTAGTAACTCTTGGTACTGACACCCCTAACCTTCCATGCTTGGTATTCTTATTTGCTTATGTATTGAGTAAAAGGCTGGATTATTTTATTGAAGTCTCTTTATCCTCCCAGGTGTTAAGTTTTATGTTGCTCCTCAGGGAGGCTCATCTTCTGGTATGCCCACCTGGGATGACAGTGGCTTGGGTAGGGGTTTCTTCCTCTCTTTCCATGCCCACACGCAGCTGTTAGAATCCACTAGTCACAAACTGATTACTTGTTTTCAGTAATGCCCTGTGGCATAAATTGCTCTAAACAAATCCAATTAAATGCTTGTTCTTTTGAAGGAATAGTTTTTGGTTAGTGTTTGATATTGTTCTCACCCTAGGAGGACTCCTCCCAACTGTCTTACTCCTTGGTTCTTTCCGGCAAGCTAGCTTGCCTACAGGTTAGTCTGTATGTTGAATCCCTTCACTTGCCTTTCTCCACAATCTCCATTGCTCTTAAAGAGCACTCTTAAGGCCTGTTGTAATTAAAGTCAATTCCCTCGGAAAGAGATTATAAGCTGTATGTTTTATAGTCTGCTTCTCCCCCCAGGGAAAATGTCTGAGCCAGGGTTCTGGAGCTGGTTATAAGGACAATGGCAAGCTTCCGGGGACAGAGTGTGCCTTGTGTTCTTGGCTGAAGCAGAGTGAAGTCTGGGATGCGATGAAAATAAAGAGAGTAGTCTTGGTTCAAATACCACAGATTCTCATCTTTCTTATTAAATTTTCACAGATTCTCTTGTTGCTTGTCCTGTGGACTATCTCCAGAGGCTTGTGTTTTTTAAAACATAGTTTCCACAAGTGTCACTGAGGAGTGAGTTACTGGAGTTCTTCAAGGTCATGATGTTAGTCAATCTTTCCAATGACTTTTACACTTCCTAAATTGAATTTGATAAGGCTTTCTTATGAAAACAGAAACCAAAAGCAGTTCATACAGGATATTTGCCTTCAAATAAATAACTTTAACAAGTAGGATACAGAGCTTATAAAGATTATAAGAAAATCGAACCTCCAATGGAAGTATGTTAGACTAGGAAGGTGCATAAAGAAAGGATAAGCTTTTTTTAAATAGAAACATAAAGACCTTGGAAATCATTTAGTGATCAACTTCAGCCTTATACAACTAAAGATAACTGAAACCAAGGAGAACAAGGAACTTGGCTAAAGCCACTCAGCAAATCTCCAACAGCTAGTATTAAAACTAGCTCGATGAGAAGTAGCATGCATAATAGTTAAGCAAACAGGTTTGGAAACATATCTGAGGAAAAATCCTGCCATTTAACAGCAATGTGATATCTGGTCAATTCTTTTGCCTTTCTAAACCTCAGTTTCCTCATCTGTAAAAGAGTGTTAACAATAATACCTAATAAGTTTGAGACCTCAAGAAACACAACTACTATAATGCAATAATTATAACATTAAAATGTCCCTATCCCCACCAAGAATCCTTCTGCAAGTTCTCCCTTCATGCACCTGCACCTCTACCAAAAAGCAAAACAAAACAAAAAACAACACAATAAAAAACCCCAAAACTTACGTGGGGCCTTCCTCAAACCTGTTTCCAGTGATCTGAGGCTGCTGTGCTTACTGAAGGCATTGACATCCAAACCCTGAACACTATGGAATTTCATTCCTCATTAAACCTTCAAACCCCATTCTCTTCTCTCCTCTAGTTAACATGGTTCTTAGAAAGATCTCAAAGGCTTCCCTTATCCCCTTAACTCTCATAATAACCACAGTACCTGACTCCAGGTCAGAATACTTCCATTGAAATACACATTGTGAGGAATATAAGCAAGGCTGCATGACAGTATCTAACCACAGAACAAAGCTCTGACCTAGATTTCTAGCTTATGTTCTCCTAATACAAGCAAAGATTAGTGTAGGTATAATCAGCTAGTCAAACCTGCTGTACTTTATCTAGCTAGAAAAATAAACCCAATTAATATACTTTATTTTCTATTCCCTGTTTGATTTTTACAGAGATCTTCGTTGACATAATTCAATAGTCTTATCTGCTGAAAGCCAACACTTTTCCTTGGATGACGATCAGACCAAGTGGAAGTTGTTTAGGAGAGGAGAAAAGATGGCATTGTGAAATATGAATGAGACTAACATAAATGCTATGAACCAAATGCAACTTGAGCAGGCCTAATGTCTTCTCAAGGACCACTGCAAAACCCTGTTTCTTGAGAACAAAGACAGCAAATGCACGAGTCTTTGAGTTAAATTACTTGAAACATTTCCCCCTAATAGCCCCTAATAACAACATATACTGTGACAGAATAGTTATAAAAAAATTTAAATCAGCAGTGGTTCAAGTTCACTTTACTATATTTATAGGGCCACTCGACCTTTGTCAACCAACACTCCTGCCCCAAAGTCTTAATTAGAAAAAAAACAAAACCCACAAATAATTAAAACGATTCCAAAGGACTGGTATATGGATTGGTGTAAAAAAAAAGAGTGACACTGGCCAGTTGCGGTGGCTCAGGCCTGTAATTTCAGCACTTGGGGAGGCCGAGGAGGGTGGATCACCTGAGGTCAGGAGTTTGACACCAGCCTGGGCAACGTGGTGAAACCCCGTCTCTACTAAAAATACAAAAATTAGCCGGGTGTGGTGGTGCACATCCCAGCTACTTGGGAGGCTGAAGGCAGGAGAATCGCTTGAATACGGGAGGTGGAGGTTGCAGTGAGCCGAGACTGCATCATTGGGTGACTCCAGCCTGGGTGAAAGCCATCTCAAAAAGGGCAGGGCAGAGCAGGGGAGTGATACATTAAATAATGAGTAAAACTGAGAGATAGTTCAAAGGATGTAAAGTAAAAACACCCCAAAACAAAAACCCTAAATTAAACTCAGGGATTAAGTCAGGAACCCTGTTGCATTCTCTGAGAACTGTACCTGAAACCCGTTTGAACTCAAACGGGTTTTGCACCGGCAAGGAACTCAAACGGGTTTTGCACTGGCAAGGAAGCACAGAGTAGGGAAGACCGCAATAACAGATCATTTCTTAAAGTCACACATTGCAAAGCACATTTGTGTATATTAGCACAATTAATCTTCAAAATAAGATAGGAGTAAATCCTCTACACTTTTCTTGGGCATTTACTTTTTTGTAAGAGTGTGTAAGATATACAATTCAATCATTTGAGCTTCAATCATTTTTCTACTTCCAAACCTGGTAGTATTAAAAATTCCAAAGCACTAAGAGGTTTGAAGGTCCATATCTCAAGGTCCTCTTTATTAAAAGATTTGAGCCAGAAGCAAAAACAAAGGTTATTTTCAAGATACACATGCATGACTTAGAAGTCTCCATTTCATAGAGATTGGGAAGAAAGAAAGTAGAACAAAACATCTTATTAATAAGATATAAAAGTTAAGACTAGAAACCTGGAAGCAGATATGCTGGATGAATCAAGGCTTTTCTAGTAAGTAGCCATGTAGGCTTAGGCAAATTACTTGATTTCACTAAAACTCATCTTTCTGATCTGAAAAATCAAATTAACTGATAATGTCATTCTGATGATTGAGATTATGGACTCTGTGAACTGTAAAGCTCTTTATAAAATTCTAGTGCTTGGCACATAGAAGACACTCAGTAAATGCTGAATGAATGAATAAAAAAGTGAACAAATCTAGGTAGCAACAGTCTAGTCTTTTTTTTTTTTTTTTAGCTGTTTCTTATCACTAATATGAAGAGAACAGGCTACAACTTCCCGCTGGTAAATATCTTTTTTGAAGGAGATGCCAACACGTATTTACAGAAAGAATGTGGCTCATTACCTCAGATAATTCTCCGAGAATTTCTGCTTGAATACTTATAAGCAAAGTTATAAAAGGTATCTTTAGTGTTAAAAACTTGTCGTTGTATTCAGCAGTCTTAAATTTTTGGAAAACTGGAAAGCAAAAATGTATGTACCACAACCTTCAACTACTGCTTTAATAACTTCTTTTTCTTATGAAAACGACAAACCACATTTCGAATAAAAATGAACACAAATCTACAAAAGTAAAAGGATGACTTGGTAATTTCATGACTATGAGGATATCATGGGCGTATTTTTTGCTCTATAGGGTCAGACTAGACAAAAACACTTGTTTTATAAACAATACTGAATCTAATTTATAAATTAAAATTTAACATATGGAAATAATTCAGAACTACCAGCACTTCATTATTAATATTTTAGATGAATAATACTCAAGGGTAACAAAATAGTACTTTTCAAATGATTACACAATTTGGTATGCAAATTTCACTTAAACATACTGTAAGCTTTTTTTAAAAGCCAAGGGAGGATGGAACACGTTAGCAGTTTCCTCGACTTAAATTACTTAACAGACTATACAAAATTGCCAATACAAATTAACATGTTGTTATACAAATTCTAACTGTAATTGCAACATGACAAAAATCAACCACAAAAATCCTTAAAAATGAATAAGCTCCATCAATTAATACTAGTCACCTAAATTAAAGAATTTAAAATGTTTTTATTTCTTCATATATTTACTTACAAAACTTATAAAATTGAAGAGAACTGCAAAGATGCTGACCAGGCAAGGTGGCAATTCAAAATTAATACTAGAATCAGAAAGACTTTTAAGTCTCCAACATCAAATTAAATATTTGCTAATTAATAACTGTTAAAATTAGATGTCTAGAATTATAATAATTAAAATTATAAGATTTTATAATTATAATTAGATGTTTATAATCTGTAGATAAGAACTTCAGTAAGGCAATTGTCACAGCTGGCAAAGAAAAATCTATTAAAGTTACATAGAAAGGAAAGAAAAATGTGTCCCTAAAACTTTGCGGAAAAAATTGATGCCATAAAAATTTTACTTCATTTAATATTATTGTTTGATCTACCTATGTTTTGTAGCATTAAAAAGCCCTTAAGTATTTATATAAATGACCTGAGAAAGCCACTGTAAGCATATAGGCTTAACTATCTCACCAAAAATCCCATTTAAAAGATCAACTCACAGGCTCAATATATTGGTTTTATTTTGCACATTTTTGTAAAGTAGCTTTAAATTGTCAAGAACATATAATTGAGAGAGAATGGAGAGCACCTTTTCCTTGACCTTCTCAACTTGGAAAAAAAATGGATCCTCAGGCTGGAGTGCAGTGGCATGATCACAGCTCACTGCGGCCTTGACCCCCCAGATCCAAGTGATCCTCCCACCTGTCTCCCAAGTACCTGGGACTTACAGGCACACGCAACCATGCCCAGCTAATTAAAAACAAAAAATTGTTTTGTAGATATGGTGTCTCACTATGTTGCCCAGGCTGGTCTTGAACTCATGGGCTCAAACAATCCTTCCAACATGGCCTCCCCAAATGCTGAGATTGTAAGTGTGAGTCACTGTGCCTGGCCTTAACCAAAAATTTTTAATGTAAGATTTTTATATCCTTAAAGAGGACTATCTCTAACCAATTAAGCAACTAAACAAAATACCAAACAACTTATCTCCACTTCAATCTCTGAATATTGTAAAAAATCAGGCTACTTTTGTCCTAAATGCATTTTTTTTTATTCTAAATACACAAAATAGACAGTATATACATCAAAGATACAGTCCAGTCTTTGGTCAGCTTATTTATCTTGTATCTAGTGGAATGTCTGCCATTGGGAGACAAATTCTGGTAACTATATAGGTTATGAATGTTCCTGTTAGAGCATTCAGATCATCTCACCTCACTTCTCTCCCTCCTATACTTATACTGAATTAAAGCACCATTTACAGTATAGGTAATCTGACCATATATTTTAAAATGCCAGGGATATATAGCTCAGCTGTTAAAAGTCATAAGTCATAATTATATTAGAGATCTATTCATTTTGAAAAGCTCTGCAAAACAAAATGTTGACAAATGCTTTGCAGGCTGTTATTGAATGCACCAAGCAGCCCACATTTAAAGTGTAAACATCATATTTATTATCCTAAAAGTGACCCGAAGAATATTTGCAATGTCTAAGATGAAAACAAAAACAAAAAACAAAACCTTTTCTTTGATAGGAAGAAGCATCCTAGTTTCTCAGATTAAAAAATACTAGTAATAAAATATTCTATGACAAAGAAACAAGACCTAAGAGTTACATGTTACAATCTCTAAAGCTGAATAGGTAACTCCATATTTCTTTCTTCTGGTTAATTTTTCTCTGGTACATAAATTAAGGCATAAAGCAGCAAGAGTGCAATTGATTCCAAACAACTTGGAATTTTATTGTAAACATCCCATAAAGAATGGCAACAAATTAGTCCAGTTTTTTGTCTTTGAAGATAATTGCTTATAATGACTGACAACTGCCAAACAAAACATCTTTTATAAATCAAGCCAGTTTAGATTACCTTTTTTACTGAATTTTAGATTAATGGACATTTTGCCCATATACAATATCATATCAACTATGAACTGATTTTTCCATCTTAAAATGTATGGATACCAAGAACAAATAAAAGGTACAGTTATGTTAATACTGTGTAAGAGATTACAAAAGACAAGAATGATAAGTTATAGGACAAAGAAATAAATTACTGATTGCCATCACCACAGTATTGTTTAAGAATTAACATTTGAAGTACTGCCTAATGTGTATCTGGTGACATATGCAAAAACACATTTCCCAACTGGATTTCTAAATATTTTTGCATATCATTTTAAAATTCAATTACCAATGGTGGTTTCATTATGTTATCAATAGTTTTATTTTTTAAGAAAATACGTATCATGCTTTTATATGTCAAAGTCTCATATTCTAGATTTAATTTAGAAGAAATGGGCATACATGTAAATAAACAAACACAACTTAATTCTAAACTGCAGGGCCTTTCTACTATACTTCTCCCATCAATGAATCAAAAATTGCCAATCTTAAGTGTGGTAAATTAGGTGCAGTTTTCATGGCAGTGAGGATAAAAGTAAGCAGGATTGAAAAGATGAAAAAAGAAATAATCAATAATAAGGGTATATAGGCCGGGCACGGTGGCTCACGCCTGTAATCCCAGCACTTTGGGAGGCCGAGGTGAGGAAGGAAGGATGGAAGAGAGGGAGGGAGGGAGGCAGGGAGGAACAAAGGAACGAAGGAACAAAAGAAGGAAGGAAAGGAGGAAGGAAGGAAGGGGAAAAGAAAAGAGAAAAGAAAAGAAAGAAACCTGAGTGCTACCCATATTCCACAAAATATAGCACCATGAAAAAACTTAATTTTATGTTGGAATTTAATCAAAACTTGGTAAAGAAGCTTTGCTAAAAGATGAGAAACAAAAAAGCATGAAAATACTTTCATACTAATTTTTGAAACAAGCCATAAAAGGACCTTAGAATATTCTATTTCTGACAAACCTTTCATAAAGCCTCACGCTCCACAAAAATATTGGGGATGGGGTTAGCATTTAAAACAATGGACTTTACATGTCAAAAGTTCCATCCCTTTCCCTAGAACTATTCATCTCAGAACTCAAAATATGACTGTAATTGTTTAAAAGGCTGGACAGCAAAGTATACTGAAAATTATATATGATGCAAGTCTCCCTTTTATGGATGTGAAAATTCCTACTTGAAGATAAGTACCAGTTGGTAAATGTACATAAAATGATTCCCAACATACATAAACAAGTAAAAGGTGTTTTAATTCCCCATTACCAGAAACACACAAATTTTTGAAAAATGCTCAAAAAAGTTTTATCAAAAAGTTAGAAGTGGCGTTTACATCTTTCTCTTTCAATCACTCTATTATTGTCTGATGACAATCTACGGGATTAAAACAAAAACAACAAAAACATAAATAACTGAAATGTACTTCAAAGTATTAGAAGGCTGAGTTAAATAGCTGAGCACACAGTTGTGCAGAATGAGATTTATAATTTTACTCAGTTACTTTGTTACTTTGCATCTGGGTGAAACAAAGTGTTGTAGAGAAGAATTCCAACACAAGTCTGATTTCTGGGGAGGAAAAAAAAAGAAAAAAAATTAAAAAGGGAAACAAAAAGAATAGAGGGACACAGGTATATGATAAAACCTGGACTGGTTATCTAGAAGGCATAATGAAATGGATGATCAAGCAGTAAATATACAGGCTAAGAGCTGTACAGAGGCAAAAAGTTGGTAGACTGTCCTCCATACAAAATGTTCTCTTTTTTTGAATGTCGGAGATAAGGTGTGTCAAGTTGGGGAAAAAACTTTACACACATACAAGTGCACAAATACACATATACAAAAATTTAGTAATTGGGCTAGTAGGCTAGTGAATGTTTGAGAGAGCATCCTATTGCTGAAAGAGAAACACACAGTAAGCCATAGAAGAAACACACAATTCAGATTTTATAAATATATACACACACTAAGATCTTAAAGCTGGGAATTTAAACATTATTAGCATTTATGAGAAATATTACAGCTCACTGACTATTCATATCTAGCATAGGATTAGGTTTATACATGTATATGCTCTCATGGGCCTAAATATAACAGTGGTTTTTCTTAGCAATTTAAGATTTAGGCTTTTCTTCAAAATTGTTTGTTCATTTCCTACTTGCTTTGCTATGGCTGGACCCAGATTTTACGTAAGTTTAAAGGGCCTCAAAGAAATTAAAATGATAAAGTAATCAACATGATACTAATTACAACACATTCACAGGAGGTGGTATTACAAGAAAGCAAAGTGTAAATTGGGGGGGGGGGGGGGGAAGTCCAGATATAAAAGTAAAAATACTATCTTCCAAACTTTTATTTTCACACTTATTAAAATAATTTGCATGCAAACAGAAAATTATCTGTTTGTTTAATAAATGATAACTATGTTTATCTAACATACCCTGATGACTAACTCTTTAAATCTTAATAACTGAAATAAACATTACAGCAAAGTGCTGTTCACTAATATTTTCACAGTATTTCACTACATATAAAATATGCTTTAAAATGCCTTCAGCCTTATTATTCTAATTATCTAATTCTAGAAAATCTTGACATTTGGGAAATAAATGTGGCATTTTTATTTTTCAAAATAAATTATAAATAAAGCTCCAGATAGCCAAAATCACACAAATGTCAATTCTTCTACATTTCAAGAGGTCAGCTCTTCATAGAAGAATGTCAACAAAAAATTTCACACTAAAATTATACATGTGATCCATATTTGGGTATATCCAGGAATTTAAGTAACTATGTTACTTAGATCAGGATAGGCCAAAGTATTATTGATTTCAGGAATACAGGCACGATTTAGTCTAAATGCCCAAGAGATAAATAACTGAAACAGCACGTTTTAGCAAAAACCAAATGTAGTTTCAAATAGGAACGTTTTGAATCTCTACTATGGTTAAAAGTGGCAGCTGAGTTACAACCAGAAGTAGTTTTGGTTTAGTGAAAAAAAGACTACAACAAAAAAATAGCTTGGTCTGCTGTCTAGTAACAGAAGTTAGTGCCATTAACAATTCACAACAATACTTTCTCTTAAAGCCTGAACATCATTTCTACTGCAAGTGAAAACTGCTTAAAGATGTTAGTCCAAGAATAACCCTACTGCCGACCCTACCAAAAAAGCAAAGTTTTATGTGTGTACGCCTTCCTCTGCACTTAAGGGTTTTCAGATGCATGAAATGATTGAAAGCATGAGACAAACACATTAGCTTAAGAAATATCCTGGGATAGCTAGGTATACACTAAGAAGTCTGTTTTATCCCATGAGTCTGATCTAAGTGCCACAAATTTGCTGTTACAGAAACATAAATTGATACTATCCCTCTTACGTCAGAAATGTAAGTATCTAACAAATTAACGAATCTGTAATATTAAATTCGGGAACTAAAATTGACCTTGAAACTCAAGGTCACTTATGGAACCATGTGCACTCTACTGCTGTAAACAAGACAATAAGGGTTTTTAAAGATGCTTTTTATCTATAAAATAATGATTCACAACATCAGTGTGCAGTGCAATAAGGTTCTTTCCTGAAAGACTAGAACAGAAGAACCCTTTGGAATGATATGAGCAGAATCTGTAAGTTGATTTATAATACTAGCTAGCCAAAACATTCCAACTCAAACTAGGTGCTTTGTTAAATTTTAAGATTCAAATGAAAACCAGTAACTCACAGCTGTTAAATGGTAAGTGGAGCAGAAATATATGAGCAGTAGCCCAAGTCTACTTACACAAATATGTTCATGTTCTAAGAAAGCCTAAGGTAGAGCATACTATACTTATGAAAGTTTGTTAATTACATTAATTTGAGAGCCAATACAATTATTAACAACCTCTCAGCTTATAACTTATGGATATTCATTCCTACTAAGCTTGTTCTATTTCTCCTTAGTCAGTAAGGAATAACAGCATCTATTTTCCTTAATGTTTCCAGTAGTTGTAGTTAAGAGGTAGCTGAGCTACTGTTCAAAGAAGTTGTTCTTTGTGGATGAGGATTTTTCAAATGTTTAAGTTATTTAAGCTACACAAATTCTATTAATGCAATAAAATGTGATAGGAAAAAAAAATTGATGCAGGAAACTTTTGCATTTGGCACCTTGTCTAGATTGATACCTCAAGTATTCTTTTTTAATAAAGTTAATGCACACATCAGAACACACCACGAAGATCTGCTACATATTTACAAGGCACCAACCCTTTCTCACCTTTAACGTGAATTATGCAAATCAATGAAAAGCATATCAAGATCCCCCCCACCCCCCAAAAAACTGTAGTATAAATATATACTTCAGTTCAGTACAAGTCATGAAAGTTTGGCCTGGGAAGAGTAAAATAATCCAGATCGCTCTTACAATATAGAAACTGTAAACATTTAATAGCTGCCTTTAGGATTGGTGTATTGTGCAAAAGTTATTATTACTGGGTATAGGAATCAAAATGGCAAAAACAAACTATATAAAACTCTGTAAGAAGGTGCTATACTTCTGTGATACAAAAGCAAAAGAGGGCTATTCTATTGAGATAAAAATGTCATGCTACTCTTAAGAAGCTGAATGCTCCTTTAATGTAGTAAATCTGTAGTGTGTCTGTGTTGTGTTTCGTGTGTGTGTGTGTGTGTTTGTGTGTGTGTGTGTGTGTGTGTGTGTGTGTGTGTGGGCAGAATTTCTTTTAATTTAAGGCCTAATGAGTAAGGCTTATTTGAACAAATGAAGTGTGGAGATCAAAAGTCTTGAAACAAATGTATACTGGCATAAATGGAAAAGCACCAATGTGAAAGGAAGCAGAAGTCCCCACACAACTTGCTTTGTAGATTTCCTGGTAAATTCCCTGCAGTAGAAGGCCATTGAATTTTTTAAGTTATTCTAAATTTATTAACTGTTAATAATTCCATCCCATGAGATGGCTAACCCTGGCTTTTTCTGTCATTTTACGCACTCTGCCTGATCTGGATGTACCAAGATTCAGAGGATCCTCAGTGGACACAAAATTGTCATTATCAGAATCATCATTATATAAAACAGTCCTCCTGCCTTGGTTTCTTGTTTTAATTCGAGGCAGTCTACTGAAACGTCCTGAAAACATGGTATCAAATTCATCATCTGCAATACGTGCTCGTTTGGCTCTGGTAGCTCCTCTAGAAGCACCTCTTCCTCCTCTCCCTCTTCCCCTCCCCCTAGTGCCACCTCCACCTCTTCCTCTACTCCCTCGTCCCCTGCCTCCTCTTCCTCTGCCTCCTCTACTCCATCTACCCCATCTTCCCCATCTGCCTCTTCCTCCTGTGCCTCTGGTCTTCCAATTTCTTTTTCCATTGCCATGTTGCTTTCTGAGTTTTCTTTTAGGTCTGGTTTGTATGAATTTGCTATAATCATGGTCTCCATCTACGTAATCTTGATCTGTTCTGGAAGTTGATTCAGAGTCAGAGTCAGAACCACAGGTACTTTCAGAACTTAAACTAGATCCTAACTCTCCACTCTCTGAGGTGGATAAATGAGACTTCTCTTTTATTTCTTTTTTCTCTTTATCTTCTCCTCCCATGTTTTCATCTTCTTCTGATGCACTAAGTAGTTTTCTCTTGATTCCTGTCCGGGGCTCTCTGCCATCACCATTTGTAAGGGGTCCATCAAGGGAGTGATCTAAATTAAAATAAATGATTTTTAATAGTTAAGCTTTGACATTGACAAAATGGTTATTTAGGTTCAAAAACAGTCTACAGTTCCCAAAAATACGTGGAATAAAACCACAGAGGGTGTCAGAGTAAGAATTTAAATTTCTTCAAAATATAAGATATTAAAGTGTTTATTTTTGTCTGCTTTTTTGGGAGGGGGAGGAGATTATGGGGGTGGAATGATGGCAATGAGATTTAGGCAGAATTTTTAAGGGCCTACTTCAGGAAGAATTATCTGAGAACATGAATTAGTTTCATTCATTTGGTCAATAAATTTTTATTCATTGTCTACTATTAGCAAGGCATTGCTAGAAGGTTTGAATATGGCAATGAAAGGGACAGTCCTTGCTCTTGGAATCTGTATTTTAGTGGGAATACCTTGAAAGATAATAAAGTGATAAATTAATAATAAAATTTCACACAGACATGTTATAAAGAGGATTTTAAAAAAGAGTGTTTATGTGTAGAAGGGAGTGTATTTTAGATAGGGAAGACTTCTCTACAGAGGTAGTATTAGAAGAAATAACTGAATGAAGTCAGATGTAGGGAAAGAACATTCCAGAGGAGGGAACAGAAAGCAAGCCAGTATAACCATAGTGGAATAGAAAAACAGTGAGTGGTAGGAGATGAGTGCCGGTGGAGAATTTTAACCTGGAGAAAGAATCTGATTTATATTTTTAAAATAGTATGGTTGCTGTATATAAAAAAGATCACTGAGGAGGCAAGACTGAAAGTGGAAGAAGAGACCGTTTGGGTGTCCAGTGCAGTATTCTAGGTAAGACATGATGAAGGATATGTCAATAGATGTGATGATAAGTGACTATATTTGGAATACTTCCTTCTAGAGAAACATTTCAAAGGCTGAACTGATGGGACTTGCTGACAGACTATATGTCAAGTGTCAAGCACAGAATGAAGACTGACTCCTAGGTTTTATGGTCTAAGTAACTGGATGAATGATAGAGATATTTTGAGGTAGAGAACACTAAAGGAGCAACAGGTTTGAGCAGGGCACTGGAAAAATCAAGATTCCATTTTAGATGTTGACACAGATCCCAGAAAAGACTTTTTAAAAAAAAAAAAAAAAAAGAAAAGAAAAAAGAAAAGAAATAAACACCAGTGTGGAGCTCAGGGGAGAGGGTGGAGCTGGAGATATAATTGTGGAAATTTTCCGTAGAGATAATATTTAGGGTAATGAGAACTAGGAGAGCTCACTGAATGAGTAAGTAAAGACAGACAAGGTGGCTGAAGACTGAGACCCGAGATGTTCAAACATTTAAAGATAAAGAAGAACCAACAAATAAAATGGAGGACCAGCCAGTGAGGTAGGAAGGAATTAAGAGAGCACACTGGAAGAATTGTAAAGAAGTAAGATTAGGGCTGAAGATTAATCTAATAAGTCTGGATGTTATGGACTGAATTGTATCCCTTCAAAATTCATGGAAGCCCTAACCCCTGAAGTGACTACATTTGGAGATTAGGGCATTTAAGGAGGTAATTAAGGTTAAATGAGGTTATATGGGTGGGACTATATCTCAACAGGACTGACATTCTTACAGGAAAAAGAAGAGATACTAGAGGTATTTCCCTCTGTCTCTCTGTAGAGGCAAGGTCACATGAGGACAAAGCAAGAAGGTGGACATATAGAAGCCAGGGAAAAAGCCCTTATCAGATACACACCTATATGGCACCTTGACACTGGATCGAGCCTCCAGCTCTGTGAGAAAATGAATGTCTGCTGTTTAAGCCACCCAGTCTGTGGTATCTTGTTATGGAAATCCAAGCTGACTAATACTCTAGGCTGGAGACCAGGGTGATAGCAGTAGAAACTACATAGAAGGTTTAAGTGGTATTAAAGAGTTCTGGAATTCACAAAACTTGGCAACTGACTAAGTATGAGGGGTAAATGAAGAGTCAAAAAACACTGAGATTTTAAGCTGGGTGGCAAGAAAGATGGTGATGCCATTAACTAAAATAATGAGCAAAGAAAAAGAAGCAAGTTTGAGATGCAAAGATGATAAGCAACCAAAGATTTTTTTTTTTTTAATTTTTTAAGGAAGCACTTGGAAATTATTCCAATAGAATACAGAGATATCTAAGCGGTGCATATACATTGGGAGAGTCATCACGTCAAGATGACGGATGCAGTCATTAGATTCCTTTATTTGTGGAAGACAAAAACAAGCAAACAAAAAACAGTGGCAAACTCTGCAAAAAGAAGAAACAGAAATAAAATATATAAGCTAATCAATAGAGTGTTGAAGCTTAAGAGTAGAGTTCATAGAGAAGGTAGTCAACAACATGCAATGATACAGAGATTGAGAAGTTAAAAACTAAAAAACGACACTAGCTGGCCACTGAAGAGTACTGATGAGTGTGAGAACAGCTTTTGAAGAGTGGTCGGGACAGACACCATACTACAAAGGATAAACGACTCTGTGGATGGGAAAAGCAAAATAGATGAAGGAAACATGGATGAATCTTGGTAGTGGAAGGAAGAGTAAAATGAAAAAAGGCAATGGCATAAGTATGCAAGATCAGAGGAGACACTAAAGATATAAATTGGGAAAGACAAAGACACTAATTATTTTCAAGTAATCAAATATGTTTCAATATTTATTACATAGCCACTATAAAATATCTTTGGAAAAGCCTATTTTTAAGTTATTTGATAGTTAAATAACAATGGATAAGCTACTTAATCTTGCATTAAAATGTATATAAAATAAAACATATATTCCAATAAAATTATTTGAAAAAGCATATTAAATATTATTCACAAACTTCAAATAGCTGAACATGTTAGAACTTTCTCTGAATACATTCAAGGTCCCTAATATAGGACTAAGTATAAGAAGAAAGTCTGAGTAACAATAAACTTCAAATATTGATGATAATTGATGTCCCTTGTATGGTCCAAGATAGAGGCACATAATGAATTAGGTCAGTGATTTCTTTTCAAGCAATGAACATTTTTCTCCTAATAAAAAGTAAAATAGCATCTCCTTATATGAAATAACAAACAGAACTGTCTGGTTAA
Organism: Rhinopithecus roxellana; assembly: GCF_007565055.1. Taxonomy (NCBI): domain Eukaryota; kingdom Metazoa; phylum Chordata; class Mammalia; order Primates; family Cercopithecidae; genus Rhinopithecus; species Rhinopithecus roxellana. The sequence continues at coordinate 44,836,895 of NC_044555.1, forward strand.
ATGCAGAAGGTTCTTCTGAGAATGCCTGAAGTACTTTTGTGGATGCCCCAGAAACAGGCAGGGCACAGTCTGAAAACCACCGACTTTGTGATACAGCAGGCCCCTAGGGAAGAGGATATCTGACTTACATAACTGGAAAAGCTTAAGGAAGGTAGTAGAAGCGGCTGTTGACTGAAAGAAGGCTCATTTCTCAGCCCAGACTCATATTTTTACTGCAGTGGGCCACAAAAATATGAGAACTATTTAAAGATGACTTTGGAAATTCTCCTTTCTTATTAATATGGCTTAATATATGAAAAATCCTAAATGTGTTTTCATGTGCTTGGGGAAAGAACTCTTCATTTAGTTTTTTCTCCCAATTCCTTTTATTTTATTTATTTATTTTTGAGACAGAGTCTCTCTCTGTCACACAGGCTGGAGTGCAGTGGCACAATCATAGCTCACCGTAGTCTCCTACTCCTGGCTCAAGCGCTTCTCCCACCTCAGCTTCCCAAGTAGCTGGGAGTTGTGTGCCACCACATGTGGCTAATTTTTACTTTTTTTTTTTTTTTTTTTTTTTTGGTAGAGATTAGGTCTTGCTTTGTTGTCCAGGCTGATCTCGATTTCCTGGCCTCAAGTGATCCTCCTACCTTGGCTTCCGAAAGTGCTGGGATTACAGGTGTGACCCACCATGCCTGGCCCCATTTTACATTTTATTTTAAGACTAAAATACATTTGAAAATAGCTATTGGAAATCTGTTAATGGCCTGTTCCCAGTTATGAATATGAAATGCTATCTGACTCATATGTGACAAAATTCTCATTAACTATAAGGATACACTAGTTTTTACTATGCCAATATGTCAGCTTTTAAATGATTTATCTTCTGTCATGAAGAAATAAATAATAAATGTCTTGTCCTGTATTTATTTCCTACCTTGTTTAACTGGCAAAACTCTATTCCGCAATGATTTGGCTTTCCCTGGGTCATGGCTATTTCCACTTCGGCTATATCCACCAAAGCTTGATGAAGAAAATGGCCCATCTGGCTCATCATCAAGTAGATATAGTGAAAGCCCTTCAGCAGCATCTGAAACTTGCATTTTAAAAGATTTTAATACTAACATAATTATCATGTTTTCAGGAAAGGCTACTTTTTAAAACCATATCTCTGTTATTTTATTCCAACACCAACATTATAAGTTTCTCTATTCCAACACCAAAATTATAAGTTTCTCTAAGAAAATGATATGAACATTTTGAGAACAAATGGTTGAATGTCAGAAAAACTTGTCCAATTGCACATCACAAATTTTCAAATATTACGTTGGTAAATATATTGTAGATGAGTGCTCTGAGATATTATAGACATTAATCATTTAATCATAAAATTTTAAAACTAAGAGACTTTTCATGTAGTCTAATAAAGAAAATTAATCATATGGCCTAATGTCATACTCAGGGACACAAAACTAGCAAGTAGAATTGGTAATAAAACACAACATTTAAAAATCTAAATCCATTGTTCTTTGCACTATAAACCATGCTGCCTCTTCTACATCCCTAACATCAGAATTAAACTGAGATACAGAACACCAAAAACAAAAGACATATTTACCAGGAGATGAGAAAGGAGAGCTAGTCCTGGCATAAGATACTGAGGTATTCTGGTCATTTTTAGGCTGCAACTTCATTTGTTTCTGCTTCCCTTTTGGACTAGAAGTAAAAATACGTAACAACGAGCATTTTTTTTTTTTCTGTTAGCAACCTATTATGATAGACAGTATGATACAAAGAGGTATCAAGGTCAGGTATTAGCTGACCAAAGAGGAAATGCCCTAAAATTCATGTAAAATGCTTGAAATAGATAATTTGAGAGTGAAACTTCAATCATTAAAATTAAAAAAAAAGTTTCTGGGATAGTAAAATCCACATAAATAGTTCTTTTGGTTACTAACTCTACATAGGCATAAGAGTTTAGGAAACAAACAAAAAAAAGACCTCTTGGGATCTCCTCAAACTATTCATCAACTTTCATAAATTAGGTAATACACACAAAATGCTTTGAGAACAAAAAAATGTTGTATCAATGTAATGATACCTAGGTGCTCCACTACTAGATAACGAACTGCTGCTGCTTCTTAGACGTTTTCTGTACCGTGGCCTTCTCCTCTTCTGACTCTGGATTGCTGACTTATACTCAGAGATGATATTTTTGATACGACTTTCAAATAAGGCAGATAATCGCAGCATCATGCTATAAATCTGAGAAGGCAGAAATTATATAGTCTTAAGTAGTTCTGTATTTTTTAAAAAGGTATAAACATGCCTAGACCAATATTAAGCATCATCATTAGGGACAAAACATTTGTTCACTTGAAAAATTCTTCTCAAATAACTAAAGTAGGATACCATTTTCACCTAAAAATAAATGTTTTTCAATATAGTATTCAATGGTCTAAAGGGTAGGAAAAAAAAAGACTCTGATACAATGCAAGAGAGAACGTAAATTGAAACAGCATTCTAAAGGACAATATACAGTCTGTACAAAAAAACCTTAAAGATACACACATCCTTTGGCTAATAATTTTACTTCTGGGAATTTGTCCCTAGGAAATACCACAGAATTATATACACAAAAAATTATATTCAAGAATGTTAAAGATATTACCTATAGCATTATTCATGTAAAGTGAATAACTGGAAACAACCTAAATCTCTAGCCAAAGAACACTGGTTAGTATAACATAAAACAACCACACAACAGAATACCATTAAAAACCTTGTTTTCAAAGAGTCATGACGATACAGGAAAACATTCATAATACTTAAGTAACAAAAAATGCTTCAAAATACGAAATCTACTATTATAAAGAATATATAAACATATGTAGATATGTGTTAATGCAGAAAATCCTGGAAGTAAACAGTAACTGTAAGTAAAAATAGGTTTCACAGGTGATTTTTGTTTTCTTCTTTATACTTCTCTGTGTTTCCCAAACTTTCTATAGAAAATTTCACTCTAGCAATCAGGATCAAGGGGGAGGGGAAGCAAGTATAAACAAATTATGTTTGCAGAAATTAGTGGAAACGCATTTTCCATAAAGTGGAAGTACACAAGTATATATTTACTGTGCAACTGATTAAAAGTTAATCAGATACCAGTGATTTCAAAAGAAAAAAATAATTACCATTTTTCTATTCTGAATATACTTTAAGTTCTGACAAAATATAGGGAAAATATTAAATGTTATATTCACATATATAACATTGTTATATGTGTTATAACAATGTAATAAGCAGTTACAACTTCCCAAGATGGTATATTATCTGTTAGAATAAATGGAACATACATATTCAGAGCTAATAAAAATATTTCACATAAATTAACACTGTCAATCCCCTTTCTATTTATTAAGTCACTTATTAGACATATTAAAGTGTACTCAAATTACTATCTCTCCTCTCCTTGTTCTTTCTCTGGTAGCTGTAGATAATTATTACTAAAGAGTAAAGAGACAAGTAAGAGAAAGGAAAAGGCGGTTAATTTCAGAATGACTGCTAAATATATCTTTATGCATGCCTAACAAACAATCTATATTTCAAAAAAGATATTGAGGACCAAATTTCAGTAACTGGTTAAAGAAAACTGCCTGATAATTAACTCAACTAATAATCATACCCTTGACTTTTTATTAGAGGTATAAGCTTTGGAGTTGTTGAATATTTGGCGAACATCCTTATAAAATTCCAGAGGACTACCATAGTTTCCTGCTTCCAAAGTTTCTTTCACAGTGCTGAAGTCCACAGGAGTATCTATAACATCTTGATAATCCTACAAAGAAGAATGTGTTATTAAATACTCAAACTGCATAGCAATATTAAGGAATACAATGGGACTACAATTGGTATTACCTACTACAACCCACCATGAAATAAAACACATTGCTTTTCAATGTGCCACCTACCTCCCCACAACCCCAAAACATCTTTTGGTGGCTCATAAAAACAGCAGAAGTCTGTGGGAAAGCCTTAGCCCTCACACCACAGTAATAACCATAAATAACTACGAAGGGAAATAATAGAAAATCCATAGCCGTTGGCTTCATCTCTACAGCTTCCATGTCTTGCTTAAAGGCTGATACAACCTCCAAAACCCCAGCACACTGTTTAATGATAAAAGATGGGATTATTGACATATCATTAAATTGTTCCACTCTACAAATTAGCTACATATTTCCACGATTCCTTGCTATGAGAACATTCTACTTAAGTGTCATTAGTTAAGGGACAAAGTCAAATTGGTCATGTTCGTGCCTTTCTCCTTGTTGATTTTAAATCAATGTGATACCTTTGCTTCATCAAAGGGATTCCATCTTATAGGTCCATAATTCATTTGATTTTGATTAGGGAAGAGGAGAGATTCCATTTTAACCTAAATCCAGTAAAGATTTTCCTAGGGTTATCAGATGGAGTTACATCTGAAATTTAATTCCTATATATGCTACAAGCCTCAAAAACAAGTTTCAGAGTGAAAACCATACTCAGTATTAGATTCCTTATTGTATTTAGAATCATCAAGAAGTAAAATCTCCACATTTCCCTCCTAGGAAAAGCCAAAACCCAAATAATAACAAAAATGCTTGCCATTTTTGGGGACAGACAAAAGGTATTATACACAGAGAGAAAATATTTTTCAAAGTATGAGAAATCACAAATGTTCTAAATATATCTTATTTTCTTAAATCATAAAAAAACAGAAGTGTATTCTAACACACAGTATGGCTTATGTTAGAACTTGTGTGGTACGATGACCAAAATTTAAGAGACTCAGCCTGCTTGCTGAATGAAGTTCCAGTGGGAATAATCAGCTGCAATACAGACACAATTATATTGTGTAATTGATGTTTTCTACTCTGCTGCAGTAGCTTCAGATCTACATAAAAAAGTAAACATTTACAAGGTGGACACAAAGAACAGTCTTGAGAACACATGTTGATTCAGAAAGAGGAACAAAAAAATAAATGACCAAAAAATCAAACAAAGGTAAAAAGGGAGCAGAGTTAGAAGGCAGTCTTAACAAATTATAAAAGGTTCATGTACAGTATGGAGAGTTCAGAAAGTAAAAACAATCAGTACGTCTTTTAAGAGACTACCAGGCCTACCTCAGAAAGAGATGGATCTTGCTGTCTTTCTGGAACAACAGACTCTGAGGATTCTCCCTCTTGCTCCTGATAACCCTATTAGGGTAAAGAGCATATACTGGTTTCCAGACAACTATAACAAAATATCAAGACATGTAATACAATTATGACTTAAGTCTCAAAGATCCGTACACTGGAATCATGTTTTTATTGGCTGTACTTTTAAGTGAAGGAATTATACATTCGTCATTCTCCTTTGCTATGAAAAACACAAGACTAATTTATTTTACCCAAACTCCCTGCAAGCAAACAAACAAGTTCTGTTGAACACAATCTTGTTCCTTATTTGAATGATATTTTTTCTCAACTGAGACCTACAGTATACAGAGAATACCAATGTGTAGTAAGCTCATAGGATGGTCTGATGTATTTCTAAAATACTGCTGTACCTCTTCTCTGAAAAAGTTAAAATAAATTTGCTATCTATACTACCTCAATGAATAGATACACTCCCACAAAAGAAATCCTACAATCAAAGTTGTCATCCTTTTACCTTTATTGAAAAGAAAAGTCATACTGGTATACTGGTTACTCTAAGTGGCCATATTGATAACACATTCAGTATAAATTACACAGGATTGACATGTCACCAAACATCTACAGTGTACAAAGGTGTATTCGAGATTAGTAAAATGTATTAAATAAACATCTGAAATAAAAATGGGAAAGAATAGCAAATGAATTCTGATTCAAATTTTTCTTTTACAACTGTATAATTTACACACTGAAGATACAACAGCATTTTTTAAAAAATCAACTAGTCACACTACTACTTTTTTTTTTGAGACGGAGTCTTGCTCTGTCGCCCAGGCTGGAGTGCAGTGGCCGGACCTCAGCTCACTGCAAGCTCCGCCTCCCGGGTTTACGCCATTCTCCTGCCTCAGCCTCCTGAGGGGCTGGGACTACAGGCGCCTACCACCTCGCCCGGCTACTTTTTTGTATTTTTTTAGTAGAGACGGGGTTTCACCGTGTTGGCCAGGATGGTCTCAATCTCCTGACCTCGTGATCCGCCCGTCTCGGCCTCCCAAAGTGCTGGGATTACAGGCTTGGGCCACCGCACCCGGCCCACACTACTACTTTCATAATCAAAAGATTGGAAAAAAAGAAAGGAAAGCAGGGAGTGAGAACATTGCTCATATCTAGATTTTAGCATGGACGTTTATGGGAAATTATCATACTGACAATTATTTAAACAACTGTATGCTTACTGGGTAAGAAAGAAGATCGGCTGGCTGTCGAAATGGCTCTGAGTCTTCACGTTCATAAATGAGGCTCAATAGTTCTTTGCATTGTTTTTTCCAAGCATCAGGATTACACTTCAAAGACTGTCTTCTGCCTCGGCATTTGACCTACAGATTTTAATAGAGTTATATGTAAAAGATCTTTCCTTAACTCAATTGATTTTCTCATGAGTCCCTAATGTTAATATATCTATCTGTATATATATAGCACAGCTGCTATTTTAGATTCTTAGCTTAGATAGTATTTTCACTGGCAAAAATAATTAATGAGCAAAAAAACCTAGACATTATATTCGTGGAAATGGCAAGAATTCTAGTACTCAAATCTGAACTTCAAATAATGTACAGAGGAACAAATGCTTCTTTCCTCTACAAGATCAAGTTATAATGCCTTAATATTTGCTGGTAGTTAAGTATACTTGACAATGGCATCATATTTTTCTCAAAAGAATACTTGAATGATTTTTGTTTCCCGGAAATCCTTTGAGGTCATGATAAATTCTCTTCTGTACCATTTGATTTTGTTGCGATCTCTTTCAGTATTTCAAAATATATTGTTCCTTATATAAAATAACTACATGTCTAATTATTATAGAGCAGAAGTCTGCACAAAAGAGTTAACAAAGCAGGCCAGAACTTGCTTCCAAGGTTGCCTTGGCTGGCATTTGGGAATTTGGCATTTGAACGGCTTCCTAAATTATTAAGACAGTTTACTGCCCCTAGACAGTATAAACAATGTGATTTGTGCTGAATACCTGATTTCCTTCTGGGAATCTGGAATCTCAGTATGTGATAGTCAGAGGGTACCCAAATAACCAGCCCCCAGTAAAATCTTTGTGGACTGAGTCTCTAATCACACACATGCTGGAAAAAGAGTGTGATATGTGACCCCACACAGGGGAAAGATATTAATAGAATAAGGAAGCCTGTACATAAATTTCTCCAGACTCTGCCGGTGTCTTTTCCCCCATGATTCAACTGGGTACCCTTACTGCATCACTGTAGTAAATCTTATCAATGAGCATACCTAATATACTTAGTTACAAGAATCCTTCTAGCAATTCTCCAAATATGGGGTTGGTCTTAGGGATCACTGACACAGGAAACCTGAAAACGCATCTCCTCAGCAGTTCACTCACCCTTCTTCCAGATGAAGTACCAGGACCGTCTGAATCTAAATCAACCATTTCTGTATCCTAAATTAAAAAGGAAGAGTGAGAAAAGACTGTAAGTTACATTCAAAGTCATATAAATTAGATGGACATTTACAAATAAATGGGAAATAAAATCACAGTTAACTTCCCCCACTGAAGCAGCAAGTAGAACAAAAGATAGAGGGAGACTCAAGCCAGACTTTCCCAATATGCAGTGTACAAGCTGGAAAATATACTGGAAGAAGAATTAAACAAGGTTTCTCTTTAAATAAGAATCAGAAAGGAGGGGAACAGTATAGTGGTTGCTATTTGCTAAAATTGTACCTGTTAGTAATTTTTAAAAACCTTATTCTATATGACATGCTCATTTAATATACAATTATTAATTATTCATGATTACTCCATTGCCATTTCAAGAAATAGATCTCATATAATATGCATTTATATTTTCCTATAGGAAAGAGATCTATTTCAGTTAAGTATCTCTCGAAGGGATAATTTTTTTAATATGAAGAGTCAAGACCCAAGCACCACTAGTGATGGTGAAATAATGGGTAATATGTAGTAGAAAATCAAAAGTAGCTCATGAGATATTGGTACTCCTTTCTAATAAAATAAAGCTGTTGAGTTACATTTTTACTTAAGTTTTCTATTTTAACCCAAACAGTGCTACTCTGAGGTGAAATTCCTGCTACACCAAATTTCGAGCTAAAACACATTTATGTGAAAGATCAGAGAAAATATAAGGAATATATAAGAAAATATAAAAAATATTAGTGATAGATTTTTCTTAGGTTTCAAGAAACTATAATAATATCTAATTGGTATATCATGTTTTCCTTATTATGTAAATAACATTTAACTGCAATAATATATTTCATTGTCAGACACATTTTCATGAAAAAATTAAAAAAACAGCATTGGAGATTTACCATTCTGGAGATTAACAGTATAAATAATATAAACATGCAAAATATCTCATGCCACTGCAACACAATCTAGCACATGTGAGTCACTCATCCCTGGGATGAATTGTTTTCCAGTAAAGATTTGTGAATTACCACTTTCCAATATTGTTCCAACCTCTATTTTGGTTTTTGTTTCGATCATAACCTCCAGTCAAATATGGCTTTGTGTAAATTAGAAACATAGGGGGAAATCAGGAATATGAGGGTCTGCTGCGTACTACTTCCATTTCATTCAGAAGAGACTGGTTTATCTTTATAAATTTTCAGAAAGGAAATTGAGTAGCAATTTCACGAAACTACTGAAAATTTAGACTTTCAAGCCTGAAACTTTAAAATACTTTAATATTTTCTATACAGCATATAGAAAATAAAATCCTTACTGAAATTTCCATCAACTAAGCATTCTTTTAAAATATTGAGCACTTGTCTTGTTTCTAAATGTTGGAAAATAAAGTGTTGATTTCTCATCATTTACACCCACTGTGTCAAATATGATGACTGGCCCCCTGTCTCTGAATAAACCCTGCAGCACTATTTTATTTTTGGTATATGCCATCTAAGTACACTTTAAAAGACGCTGGTATTCAGCCAGCTTTCAAAAATCTGTTTTGCTCTTCATGGCCAATTACAACATTTACACATAATACTGTACTTCAAATAAGAGAAAAGTAACTCATTCCTACTAATCATGCTGTGATTCTTACCTCCTCTGCATCAGTACTGTTTCGTTCTTCTGCTTTAATTTTATTATAAGTATCCAGTATATCAGTACAGCTCTGATCCCTAAGAAACAAGTCATTTCAATAGCTTCAGTAATTTTTACAATTTTTCAATTAATTTTTTTAAAATTCATTTTTTAAAAACCTTAAGTTAGATTCTCTGGAAGCTAAAACTGCTTCTTACCCAATAAATCGAAGTAAGACATCAGTTACAATTTTAGCTGCTTTAACTATAGGACTGTCTGGCTCATTGAAAGTCCTGGCATTATGCTCAATATAGCGTACCTCCCACATTAATGCTGATATTCTCCTGTGAAAGAAAAAATACTCTGTTAGTCTTGGCTGATATATTTAGAGTATATTTTAGGAATATACAATATGGAACAAATATGTACTTAAACATAGTATGTCAAAGGTGTTCCAATATGCATATAACTCAAAATATTTGACTGATGAGCACTAAAAGGAGATGATATAGTTACAGTATTTAAAGCACAAGCAGGGATTTTGAACCACTGGAATGTATATACAAAACTTAAACTGACCTAGGACATTATGGGTAAAGAGTCATTTGACAAAGTCAAAAGAATGTTTACTTTAGTTTTCAGGGGAAGAGCCAAGAAGAGCAACAACAACAACAACAACAAAAAACAGATTCTAAAAAATGACAGATTTTTATCTAATTACTTTTATGATATAAATATCAAATCAAAATAATATGTTATAAAAATATAACCAGTTCTCAATTGCAAAGGCAGATTAACCAGTCATGGAATACTGTGGTCAGTAGGAGACTTGGATGAGAGAGGGACCAAGAAATGCCCTCTACTGCCTTCCCATAATCATCTCCCATCCCAACCAAAACAAAGAAAAAAATTACTTGGCTCCTTTCCTGTATATATTTCAGGGCTGGTAACTAAATCTAATTAACTGTGACCAAATTCTCCAACAGAGGATTTAAACATGCTCCAAATCTGTAGCACCTTAATCATGATGAATTCATAAACCACTTAAATTGCCTTTAATAAACTAAAGTTAAATGTACTTTTTGTTTTACACACCATTTGTACTACCCATATTTTCCTCTCAGCCTTTCTTCTCTATCCCCAAGAGTGAGAATCTACTAAATAAAGGGAAATTAATGTTCTAAATTTTTAAAGGAAATTTTAGTGTGGATCTTTTGGATGATCACGTTATACTATGAAAACGCAGATCTCAAAAAGGAAAGCAAAAAGCCATAAAGCTATAAATTTTATAATAAGTGATTAAAAAAAAAAACAAAACAGACCTGTAAAAGCGATTTTCAAGTCTCCGCCTGATGGTATTGAGGTCAGTTGGATAAGCAACTACAGTACAATACAAGGGGTAGGCACTGAGATCCACTGGAACAGCAAAAGGGCTGGCAAAATCTACAAAATCATCAAAATCAAATAAGGTAGCTATAAAGGTACATCTCATGGTAACAAACATTTATTCATATATAAACAAGAAGGGAGGGTGATATACTACATTTCTAAAACCATGAGGATTCCATTATACAAAAAGAATGTTATTCTTTATATTTGGACATCTTATCTATGAATCATGCATGATACACTGGTTCAAATCAGGTAAAATAAAATTAGAAGAGCACTGGGTTTAACTTCAGATTTCTGTCTTTCCTAGATAAATGCGAAACTTCTCAAGTGACATGTTTTAGAAAATTTAACTATTCATGTGGGTAAAATACATTACTCATCCACTGTCCTTACCAAAAAACCCATCCAAAGTCAGGCTCAGGGAATAGCTAGAGAATCAAAGTGATGCAAAAAGGAAATAGACACTTACATGGTTACCTTCACTATTATCCCCCAGATTGCTTAAAGAAAATTATCAGTTATTACTTTGGCCAAGCATATAAAACTGTTAATATTAAAACTAGAATCACTGTGCTTCTTGAGTTAAAAGTAAAGTATACAGTGAGAAACTGCATATCCTTTTGTAGAACTTAAAATTTCTGCTGATTTTCCTAGCTCCTCTGCATGCTCCTAAAATCTTTTCACATTCATCATACCCAGGGAAAGAAGGTGGTTGATGCCCTGAATAACCCGTTCACATTCTTCATCTCTGGAATGAGCCCCCCACTCTCCTTCCTGGGGTTTGTATAGCAAAGCAGTCAATTCTTCCTGGGAGACAGGGACACCAGCACCAACTTCATCTGGAAAGGCAGCTAGGTATAAGATTTTAAAAAATCAGAAAAAAATTAGTTTCCAATATCACGTGAATATCATTTTACTTTTAAAAGAATTATAATTCATTTTTAAAAGCATATTTACTTCCTTCTGGAATTGGCTCCATATCCCAGGGGCTCATCTTTTCTCTCTCATTATTGTCCCAGCTATCAAAAAATAAGAAGATGCAAATCAAATTGATCATAGAGTACTTCCTTTCATATACTACCACAATTTTACATGACTTCTTGGGGGTGAGATTTGAAAAGGGCAATACAGTTGTCTTTAAAGTACAACTCTGGTTACATACAGATAACAATAAACTTCTAATAGAGAAAACATGGTCCATCTCTATGAAACTTAGAGGGCAGAAAGCCTACTTTTAGTCAATATGGAGACTAAAAGTCCTCATAGAATAAACATTTCTTCTATCATTCTTGAGAGGATTTATTTGTTAGCAATCTTACAACTCTGGATTTTCAAGAAGAATTAAAGTAAATGTTGCAAACAAATAGTACTTCCAAACATGAGGCAACCATCTCTGCCTAGAATTCATACAACTAAACAAAAGACTAAGTACTAATATTCATTGCTATATTCCAGCAATAACAATTACTTTAAGTAGTAAATTAGTTTATGTATTTCCCATTAAAAAATAGTTGCAATTCTTGTCTGAAGCAGAAATAATTAAAAATGCAGACAATAAAAGAGGTAGAAATAAAGTGTTTAGTTATTCCTTTGTTTTAGTCAAAGAAAACAAAGAACTTTGCTTTAACTAAAGGGAAGAACTGAGCACTTTACCATCAAATTTCTTCTTTACAGGTATAGGTATTGTGAGACTAGATAAGTCAGATAAAAGGGCATTACTCCTGGTGGAGGTTTTTAAAAGTCCACATACTACGACAATATCATATTAGGCATAAAAGATCATAAACATACTTACTGAACACTGTAACACTGGAAAGAACTATCAGGATACTCTGGTTGAAAAGGCTGCTGACTCTCCACAGTTCCAAACCACCAGGCGTCATCTATTATACTGCGGAATCTATCACCTATAAAGTTTTAAAATTCTTAAAAGGATGCGCTTGAGAATATTAGCTCTGTTCCCACTCTAAATTACTGCTTTTTGTTGACTACAGAAGTAACATTGTATCTAGCATTATCAGAAGCTTCCATCTAGGTTTTCGAGATAAGTGATTATTTTACGTTTTAACCTCTTCATGTATTTTGATTTCCAAGTGGTAGAAATCTTTCTGAAATAAATTACATATCAACACGTCTTCTTAAATAAATGCTAACTTTTTTCAATTCCTTAGCATCATCATTAGGCACACTTCTTATTGTATTACATATGTACATAAATGCAGTTGATTCTTCTATCTTGCTTTTAGCTTTCTTTAAATATCTCTTCATACTAGTTTGTATATTACAGATCTTCAAGGCAGGCTGTAAATCAAGGAAGATGTAGGAAAGTTTGGAACTTCCTAGAGACTTGTTGAATGGTTTTGACCAAAATGCTAATAGTCATATGAACAATGAAGTCCAGGCTGAGGTGGTCTCAGACGGAGATCAGGAACTTATTGGAAACTAGAGTAAAGGTCACACATCCTATGCTATAGTAAAGACACAGGCAGCATTTTGCCCATGCCCTAGAGATGTGGGGAACCTTGAACTTGAGAGAGATGATTTAGGGTATCTGGTGGAAGACATTTCTAAGCAGCAAAGCATTCAAGGAGTGACTTGGCTGCTGTTAAAAGCATTCGGTTTTATGTATTCACAAAGTTGTCGTTTGGAATTGAAACTTATCTTTAAAAGGGAAACAGAGCATTAAAGTTCAGAAATTTTGCAGCCTGATGACTGATAACGATAACAAAGAAAAACCTGGCCGGGCATGGTGGCTCAAGCCTGTAATCCCAGCACTTTGGGAGGCCCAGACGTGCAGATCACGAGGTCAAGAGATCAAGACATCAAGACCATCCTGGCTAACACGGTGAAACCCCCACCTCTACTAAAAAATACAAAAAACTAGCCGGGCGAGGTGGCGGGTGCCTGTAGTCCCAGCTACTCGGGAGGCTGAGGCAGGAGAATGGCGTAAACCCGGGAGGCGGAGCTTGCAGTGAGCTGAGAGCTGGCCACTGCACTCCAGCCTGGGCGACAGAGCAAGACTCTGTCTCCAAAAAGAAAAACCCATTTTCTGAGGAGAAATTCAAGCCAGCTTCAGAAATTTGCATAAGTAACTAGGAGCCAAATGTTAATCATCAAGAAAATGGGGAAAATGTCTCCAGAGCATGTCAGAGCTCTTCAAGGCAGCCCCTCCCATCACAAGCCCCGGGGCCTAGAAGGAAAAAATGGTTTCTTGGGGCTGCTCCCCTGCTCTGTGCACACTTGGAACTTGGTGCTGTTTGCCAGCTGCTCCAGCTCCAGCCATGAATAAAAAGGGTCAAGGTATTGCTCAGGCTGTTGTTTCAAAGGTTGCAAGCCCCAAACCTTGGTAGCTTGCACGTGGTGTTGGGTCTGCAGATGCATAGAAGTCAAGAATTGAGGTTTGGGAACCTTCACCTAGATTTCAGAGGATGTATGGAAATGCCTGGATATCCAGGTAAAACTCTGCTGCTGGGGCAGAGCCCTCATGGAGAATCTCTGCTAGGGCAGTGCAGAAGGGAAATGTGGGGTTGGAGCCCCCATACAGAGCCCCCACTGGGGCACTGCCTAGTGGAGTTGTGAGAAGAGGGTCACCATCCTCCAGACCCCAGAATGGCAGATTCACCGACAGCACGCACAGTGTGCCTGGAAAAGCTGCAGACACTCAACGCCAGCCTGTGAAAGCAGCTGGGAAAGGGGATATACCCTGCAAAGTCACAGGGATGGAGCTGCCCAAGAGCATGGGAACCCACCTCTTGCATCAGCGTGACCTGGATGTGAAACATGGAGTCAGAGGAGATCACTTGGGAGCTTTAAAATTTGACTGCCCCGCTGGATTTCAGACTTGCATGGAGCCTTCAGTCCCTTCGCTTTGGCCAATTTCTCCCATTTGGAATGGGTGTATTTATCCAATGCCTGTACCCCCATTATATCTAGCAAGTAACAAACTTGTTCATAGGCAGAAGTGACTTGCCTTGTCTCAGATGATACTTTGGATGTGGACTTTTGGGTTAATGCTGGAATGAGTTAAGACTTTGGGGGACTGTCGACTGGTTTTGAAATGAGGACATGAGATTTGGGAGGGGCCAGGGGCTGAATGACATGGCTAGGCTCTGTGTCCCCACCATAATCTCATCTTGAATTCTAATCCCCTCGCATCCGGGGAGGGACTTGGTAGGAGTTGATGGGATTATAGGGGCAGTTTCCCTCATGCTGTTCTCGTGATGGTAAGTGAGTTTTCACAAGATCTGATGGTTTGAAAGTGTGGCACTTCCCCTTCTAACTCTCTGTCTCCTGCAGCCATATGAAGAAAGTCTTGCTTCCCTTTTGCCTTCTGCCATGATTGTAAATTTCCTAAGGCCTCCCGAGTCATGTGGAACTGTGAAATAAACAATTTTTTCTTTATAAATTACCCAGTCTCAGGTAGTATCTTTATAGCAGTGTGAAAATGAACTAATATGTATGGCTACAATTAGATTTTTAAAATTCAGGCCAAAGTAATTAAGTGTGCAAAAAAGTCAATAGTTTAAAAATCCTTATGTTCTGTATTGTATTGTTACACAATAGAGCTATAAGCAAATTTCTTTAACTTTTAAAATGTTTTCCTTTACATTATTGTTATACTGCTTTTTATACTCAAAAAAGAAAAGGAAGGAAGGTAAACGAGCAAAAGAGGGTGTGAAGGTGACAGGGAGGGAAATAAAGATGGAAGAAGGAAAAAAGGAAACAAATCACGATCAGTAATCATCTGTTTTAGAACCTAAGTGTAAAGTGCTCTATTTTAGGGCAACTGACATTTGCAAATTTTCTTTATATTCCTATTTGTATACTAATAGAGTAGATATTTGCAGAAGGTTTAGAGATTATATGTCACACACAATGTGCATGAGAAATAACTAAAAGGAAATTTTAACTTAAGTTTTCTAGTTTCTCTGATAGCTTTTTTCAGCTAAATGATAAGCTAGTTTCTTTCTGTTCAATCACAATTAAAAAGTTACTTACTGTAGAAAAGCTTAATAGTTATTAAAAAACAATTCTATACTTACCAATCTGCCAGTTCCTTTCTTTGGCTTCATTATAAAACTGATGTAGCACAAGGAAGTCAATGACATCTGGCATGTCATGATACCTATACAGAAAATAAAGCACATATGAATCAATATAGAGATATAACAATATATGTTGCTAAATGTCCAAGCATATACGTTTATTGTAGACCCATTAAGAAAACTGCGCGAACAGGCGCGGTGGCTCAAGCCTGTAATCCTAGCACTTTGGGAGGCCGAGACGGGTGGATCACGAGGTCAGGAGATCGAGACCACCCTGGCTAATACGGTGAAACCCCGTCTCTATTAAAAAATACAAAAAACTAGCCGGGCGAGGTGGCGGGCGCCTGTAGTCCCAGCTACTCGGGAGGCTGAGGCAGGAGAATGGCGTGAACCTGGGAGGCGGAGCTTGCAGTGAGCTGAGATCCGGCCACTGCACTCCAGCCTGGGCGACAGAGCGAGACTCCGTCTCAAAAAAAAAAAAAAAAGAAAAAAAGAAAATTGTGCAAACCTCACAGTCCCTAGAAATGTCTTTACTTAAACACCATCCTATCTGATCTGTTTGGGAGTGCCCTGCCTACTGTCATAGTACTTTGAAAATATCAAGATGCCAATACAGGTTTATAAACATTAATATGAGGTATTTTATATTAAGGAGTATGAATTAATGTTCTTTAATCTCCTTACATTTTAAACTCAGCTTCACATAAAGAATCTCTGACTTATTATTCCTATTATTATTAATAGAAATAAAAGCAACTACCATGTTTCAAACATTCGATTAGGGAATTATGAAGGTTTGTCTTTGATGCCTCACAACAATCTTTAGGAAGAGATTACCATTTCCATTTTACAAATGAAGACACAAATTCAGAGAGGTTAAGTAACTTGCTTATGAACCTATCTAACTATCCATAACATAAATACATACATACACACACACATACACACACACACAAATATAAATAAAATGGAGAAACAAACTAGGAATTAAACTCTGGTCTTATAATTCTAAATCCTGTAGTACAGAATGCTATAGTATTTTCTCTCCCATTGAGCCCTGTACTCTGTAGAATATACAGTAGGTATTAAAATACACACACTCAAACACAGAGACCCAGAGATAACTACTCACTTAATGGAAAAAGATTCTCCAGTCATTTTGCCTGAAATTGGGTCCAGAAATGCAAGCTTCAAGCAGCACAGTGTGGGTGGGCCAACCTCATATTTGATTCCTACAATCTTAACAAACTCTTGCTCCTATTCATGAGAATACCAATAAATTATTACTTTCAATATAAATAATTACTTAACATTGGCATAGTATTTCATTATTACTTGAACAATTTATTAATATCTGAAGATTCTCTAAATGCCAGGCACTACACTAAGTATTAAAGGTAATAAGACATGGCTCTTTTTTTTTTTTTTTTTTTTTTTTTTTTGAGACGGAGTCTGGCTCTGTCGCCCAGGCTGGAGTGCGGTGGCCGGATCTCAGCTCACTGCAAGCTCCGCCTCCCAGGTTCACGCCATTCTCCTGCCTCCGCCTCCCAAGTAGCTGGGACTACAGGCGCCCGCCTTGTCGCCCGGCTAGTTTTTTGTATTCTTTAGTAGAGACGGGGTTTCACCGTATTAGCCGGGATGGTCTCGATCTCCTGACCTTGTGATCCGCCCGTCTCGGCCTCCCAAAGTGCTGGGATTACAGGCTTGAGCCACCGCGCCTGGCCAAGACATGGCTCTTAACTCTTAATAGCAGGTTGTAGTTTAGTGCAAGGTTCTAAACCAAGAATGAGCAGCCACATCACCTGGGGAAATGCTTCAAATTTAATGTTCTGAAATCCTATACCTATAGAATCGAATTCTACGTTTGGGGTACAGTTCGGTAATATATCTATTTTGGAAAAACTCCCTAGTGAATTATGATGCTCCGGTTAAAAATCACTCCCATAGCAAAAACATATGTATGTGTACATGTTTGGGGTGAAGACTTACATTTTATAATATCTACAACATTATCTTTTTTGTTGTTTTTGTTTTACTTTAGATTCATGGGGTACACGTGGTTTGTTACATGGATATATTGCATAATGGTGGGGTCTGAGTTTCTAGTGTACCCATCCTCCAAAGAGTAACCATTGTACCAAATAGCTAATTTTAAAACCCCTATCCCTCTCCTAGTCTCCCTTCCTTTGGAGTCCCCAGTGTCTATCATTTCCATCTACATGTCCAATTGTCCAACTGTTTAGTACCCATTTGTAAGTGAGGGCATGTGGTATTTGATTTTTCGTTTTTTAGCTGTTTTATTTACAATAATGGCCTTCAGCTCCATCTATGTTGCTGTAAAGGCCATGATCTCATTTTTTTATAGCTACATAATATTCCATGATGTATATGTACATTTTTTTTATCCAGTCTACCACTGACGGGCATCTAGATTGATTCCATGTCTTTGCTATTGTGAATAGTGCTATGATGAACATGCATGTGCATGTGTCTTCATGGTAGAACAATTTATATTCCTTTGGATATATATCCAGTAATGGAATTTGGGTAGTTCTACTTTAAGTTTTTTGAGAAATCTCCAGACTGCTTTCCACAGTGGCTGAACTAATTCACATTCCCAGCAGTAGTATATAAGCATTCTCCCCTCTCCACAACCTCACAAGCATCTGTTTGTTTGTTTTGACTTTTTAATAATACCCATTCTGACTGGTGTGAGATGGTATCTTGTGGTTTTGAATTGCATTTCCCTAATGATAAGTGATGTTTTAGCATTTTTTCATATGTTTGTTGGCCACTTATATATTTTCTTTTAAGAAGTGTCTGTGGCCAGGCGCGGTGGCTCAAGCCTGTAATCTCAGCACTTTGGGAGGCTGAGACGGGTGGATCACGAGGTCAGGAGATCCAGACCATCCTGGCCAACACGGTGAAACCCCGTCTCTACTAAAAAAATACAAAAAAGTAGCCGGGCGAGGTGGCGGGCGCCTGTAGTCCCAGCTACTCAGGAGGCTGAGGCAGGAGAATGGCATAAACCCGGGAGGCGGAGCTTGCAGTGAGCTGAGGTCCAGCCACCGCACTCCAGCCTGGGTGACAGAGCGAGACTCCATCTCAAAAAAAAAACAAAAAAAAAGAAAAAAAAGGAAAAAAAAAAAAAAAAAAAAAAAGGAGTGTCTGTTCATGTCCTTTACCCATTTTTTCATGAGATTGTTTGTTTTTTTTGCTTGTTAAGTTCCTTATATATTCTGGATATGATCTTACAATAATCACACACATTCACTGATTATTAGTCACATTTAACAGGCAAAACTGATCTTTGTAAGTATAGGGTCCTGCTTAAAGTTATATACTAGCATATAGCAGAGCTACAATTGAAATCCAGGTCTTATTCCAAAGCCTAAGCTCTTTTACCACATATAAGCTGCTCCTACAATTTCCTAGAACAACAAGGTTAGGATAAAAAGTAAAAACTTGGCTGGGTGCGGCAGCTCATTCCTGTAACCCCAGCACTTTTTGAGGCCAAGGACGGTGGATCACCTGAGGTCAGGAGTTTGAGACCGGCCTGGCCAACATGGTGAAACTCCATCTTTACTAAAAAGGCAAAAATTAGACAGGCGTGGTGGTGGGCGCCTGTAATCCCAGCTACTTGAGACGCTGAGGCAGGAGAATTGCTTGCACCTGGGAGGCAGAGGTTGCAGTGAGTGGAGATCGCTCTGCTGCACTCCAGCCTGGGTGACAGAGCAAGACTCTGTCTTTAAAAAAAAAAAAAAAAAAGTTAGAAATCACATGTTTTATTCAGTCCTGTGAATCTAAAGAAGAACTAAACTTTTACTTGATGCAGAATAGATGGGAGATGTCCCTATCTTCCAGAAGATGACTATGTAAAGCTCACGTGATAAGCTACTTTACCACCTGATGACATTAATAAAAAGTTTTACAAACATCTAAATCAAATCTTTATTTTAATAAATATACATATTCTCAGCTGGGCATGGTGGCTCATGCCTGTATCCCAAGCACTTTGGGAAGCTGAGGCGGGTGGATCACCCTGAGGTCAGGAGTTCAAGACTAGCCTGGTCAACGTGGCGAAATTCCGTCTCCAATAAAAATACAAAAATTAGCCAGGTGTGGTGGCATGTGCCTGTAATCCCAGCTACTCAGGAGGCTGAGGCAGAAGAATCGCTTGAACCCCGGAGGCGGAGGTTGCAGTGAGGCGAGATAGGGCCACTGCACTCCAACCTGGGCAACAGAGTGAGACTCTGTCTCAAAAGAAATAAAAAATAAATAAATAAATATATATACATATTCTCTTTTATATCCTTCCTGTCAAGAATCATCACACAACCCTTCATTTACCTGGAAAACTATCATAAAACGGCCCTTTAGTCTCTTGTTCAGAAAACCAAACTGAAACACAAATAAACCTAGGTAGAAATGGTGGTGAATGTATACCTATGTCTGTCTGTATGTGCACGTGTGCATATATATATATACACACATATATAAATGACGAATGAAATACTTATTGACAAAATCATTCTCCATAAAATATGGAGCCACATGGATATTATATATGTAGCTACATGGGTAATATATCAAAACAGCTATTTTACAAAACACCATACGTTTCGGGGCTTATTGTGATTTATCATATTTAATATATACCAAAGCTGTCAGAACCTTGAGAGTGTTTATAGTCTACACGCTCAGTTTATGAAGCATCCAGAATGTACAAAGTTGCTGATTAGAGAAAATATCCATACAAGGGAACTCCTGCTTTGCTCTAATTATGGACTAGTATAGACTAGACAATAGAAAATAGCATACAAATTTTAAGAAACATATAAAATGTGATCCATAATATTCAGTTCTATAAGAGTATAGTACACCATCTTATCTTGGATACACAATCAACAGTGAAATATTCATAAAACTGAGGAAAAAAACCATGGGTAAGCAATTTAATTCCAAAGCTACTTCAATTGCATAGCTTATGAATTTGGCAAACTTACCCTGAGATCCATTTTGTTCCATGGCTGTTTTTGTAAATTAACACTGTATATTTTTGATTTCCTTACAGCCCGAACATAAGCTTCATGTCCTTGCCTAAAATAGATAAGCTAAAACAGAAAACATAAGGTATTAAACAGCAGCATCCTATATAACTCTGTATGTCCAATATACATTCCTACAAACATCCTCTTCTGTTTGCAGAAAGAAATAATTATAATACTGAAAGACTTCACACAATAAAGTTTTCAAATTATGTTAATTCAGTACTCACGCCTATGTAGCCCTATGCTCAGTACCACATCATATAAACACAGTAAACACAATCCTTTCCCTTCAATCAGCTTCATAAGTGTGCTGAAGAAGTAGAATCATGGAAAATGTACGCAAAACTGGTCATATTTTAAAGTATATGTGCCCCTCCATATCCACAGCTTCTGCATCATCAAATCCAATCAACTGCAGGTTGAAAATATTTGATATATCTATGGATATATAAAACAATACAATTAGGCCGGGCATGGTGGCTCACGCCTTTAATCCCAGAAATTTGGGAGGTTGAGGCAGGTGGATCATCTGAGGTCAGGAGTTCGAGATCAGCCTGACCAACATTGCAAAACCCCATCTCTAATAAAAATACAAAAATTAGCTGGGCGTGGTGACACATGCCTGTAATCCCAGCTGCTCGGGAGGCTGAGGCAGGAGAATCACTTGAACCTGGGAAGTGGAGGTTGCAGTGAGCCGAGATCACAACATTGCACTCCAACCTGGGCAACAAGAGCAAAACTCCCTCACAAAAAATAAATAAATAAATAAATGATGATACAAATAAAAAACCAGTATCGTATAACAACAATTAATATAGCATTTACATTGTATTAGGTATCTAATATAGAGATAATTTAAAGTATATAGGAGGATGTACATAGGTTATATGCAAATATTATGCCTTTTATATAATGTCCTTGTAGATTCTGTTATTTGCAAGGAGTGCTAGAGCCAATTCTGTGTGGATACCAAAGGACAGCTATACTATACTTCAAATTATAACTGACACTCTTATTACAATTTTAACATTCAGTCTACACATTTCATATAAATAGTATAAATCACAGGTTAATAAATGGAGTAATTTCAAGGCAAATTAAAAGTTGCCTGTTACAGGAGTTCATGTCAGAACTGGCATATTATGGAAGGAAAATGAATTCAATTACTTAATTCTTCAGCTCTTTAAGCCACCATTTACTATCGTTTTCTGTATTTATTACAAAAAGTTTCTTTTCCTCAAGTTTAAAAGCAGTGATAGAGGCTAGGCACAGTGGCTCACACCTGTAATCCCAGCACTTTGGGAGGCTGAGGCAGGCAGATAACCTGAGGTCAGGGGTTCGAGATCAGCCTGGCCAACATGGTGAAACCCCATCTCTACTAAAAATACAAAACTTCGCTGGTCATGGTGGTGCATGCCTATAATCCCAGTTACTCTGGAGGCTGAGGCAGGAGGATCGCTTTGAACCCAGGAGGCAGAGGTTGCAGTGAGCCAAAATAGCTCCACTGCACTCTAGCCTGGGCAACAGAGCGAGAGTCGGTCAAAAAAAAGTAGTGATAGAGATAAGTAAATAGAAGAAAGTAACAAAAAATACCATATTATGAGATTTCTAAAATACATTAACATACTCTACCAATAACATACTCTACTAAGTCAGAATTTCTAATAGCTAAAAATTTGAGCAGAAAATAAAAAAAGTTTAAAATTAGTAAATAAAATAACTGTAAGGGTTAAAAACCAGTAATACACATGACATTAAGATATCCTTTATTATATGTTCATTCCTGAACTCAACAAATACTGATCACTGAACATCTACGTATAGGCACTAGATGCTGTGATAAGGCATAAAAACATTTCCTCTAGGATATGGAAGCACATGTGGATATATAAATATAATGCAAGGTAGAATATATTATATATCAGAAGAGAAAAATAATTTAGGTAGAAAAGCTTATGAGGACAGAGGGACTGGCCAATGAAAAACAAGGATAACATCCTGGAAAAGTTAGTATTTGAATTAGACCTTGAAAATTATAATTTTAAGAAGCAATGATCTGTGGGTAGGGATATCTAGGCAAGACAACAAAGGCTTAATAGTAAGATGAAGTAAAAAGTAATGTTGCCATTAAGAAATCAATTATATAAAAAGTGTATGTTTGCCTTTATAATTTCTTTAAAAACATTCTCTACATATTCACTGTCTGATTTACATACATCTTCCTCATTACCTGAAGAACTGTCTTCACCTCATACACATTAGTCTTGAAGCATATAAGGATGTAGTAAGTTTAATAACATAGAGGAAAAGGGATTCAACCAAAGAATGGAGAAAAATGGTCCTTAGACAGGAGTCTCATCAGATCCTAGAGTGTATAGATCCTTGTTTTGTTCTATAAAGTTTTCTAAGGTAATTAAACATGATTCCTCTTCTGCCTCCAGAAAATAAAAACAGGCAATAACTATAAGAAATAGTGATTTGAGATATGCCAATAACATTTTACAAGTTCTCTGTTTTTAAGTATAGCATTCGTCAGAAAATATTTATTAACATAATTATGCAAACAAGCATTACTCAGAAGTCCAATACCTATAAGAAAACATCAAAAGAAACATATAAAAATATCTAAAGATAATCAGCAGGTAATAATTTATTTGTAAGGCTATTTGATAGCTACTCTGATATAAGATCTCTATAAGAGGCAATTACAAAAAAGTTTGGTAAAATTTTTATTGTTCCCAAAATGTTTAGAGTCAACTTGCAAGGTTTTGCTCCTTCTGCTGCTACAATGACAATATTACATTTCTACTATCACTCTTAAATTTAAAACTGTGTAAAAACATTGAATCAATAAAAATTAGTATATCAGACAATATCCAAGCCAAAAAGAGTTCTAATGTTCCAATATTATTTTATTATTTAATAAAATAATATTAAATTTCATAATAAAATGAAATTTTTTTACTAGGTAGAATTTTGATTAATTTTTGACTGGCCAATAATAAATATGGCTATACTCGTCAATCACAGACTCAGAAAGAAAGACCTGTTTGCAAAATTACATTCCCCTACTCATTTAAAGGAGTAAATACCTTCTTGTATACTTTCAGATTGAACTTTTCTTTTAAAAAAGAATATTGGAACATGAATGAGGACTCAAAATACCACTCAATTCTACTAAGTGGCAATTCAGATTAAAATAAAGCCAATTATTTTCATGACTTCACAAGCTGATTAATTTATCTCCATATTCAATGAGCATCTAATAGACTGAAGCTACTGTGCCAGGCCCTACGAAGGATACAAAGATTAATACTGTTCAGTCAGCTTCCACAAGAAATATATAATTAAGCAGAGCAGATAAGACACTGTATATATTATTATAATGGAATTAGGAATATAAATATATTCAGACTGATTAAAGTTAGTGCTCTTGAGGCTACACAGAAAAAGGTTATAACAGGTAACAATTACCTCATCTCCCATTTGTGGAACAAATGGGGAACGTCGGGGTATAGTATCCAAGATCCACTGAGGGGCAAACCATTCTTCATTAGGCTCACCTGCCATAGAAACCAGTCCTCCTTTCTAAAACATAAAAACATGAACAGTATATGTATAAAACACAGTTCTCCAATACATAAAACACATAAACAATAGCATGAAAAACAGTAGGTAGAGAAGATTAAAAATTTCAGGTTACAATGAAACCTAACGTATATAAATTTGAATGATTTTGCTTTATTACATACAACTTTTCTGCCAATAAAAAAATCCCGTTACTAAATTTTAACTGACAGGTAATAACTTGACACTATATACTACCTGAAAACCATAACTTTTACATATGTCTCTTGACTACCACATGAATTCAAATGTAAGAATAAGTTTTTGCCAATAAAATAGTGATAATCTAGAAAATAATTATGTCTACTAAAGCAAAAGACTACAGAATGTGTCCATAATCAATTTTGAAGTTAAAATTAAAATAACTACATAAACCAAGTCTTTAAATCATTTAAATGAATTTATAGTGGGGAAAAGAAACTGTCATTGGGATGAAATAAAAACATAAAGGTAAGCCAGGCACAGTGGTACACAACAGTAGTCCCAACTAACCAGGAGGCTGAGGTGGGAGTATTGCTTGAGCCTAGCAGTTCGAGTCTGCAGTGTGTTATGATCATGCCTGTGAATAGCCACTGCACTCCACTCTGGGCAACATAACGAGACCCCATCTCTCTAATAAAAACACCAAAAAACAGTGGAATGGAGGGAGAGTCCTATACAATTTATCATACTCTTCCATGTTACAAGTTAAAAATGTTAAAAATTAGGACTCAAAATACCACATGACAAGAATAATAATGTTGTCAGATAAGAAATGTTGTCAGATAAAGGTGACAAGAATAATAATTTTGTAAGACAGTAGTTTATTTTAGGACATTGCTACATTTTAACAAATGATTGTGAATATGTTTGAATAACAAATTATAATGAAACATTCTAGCCTCTACCTTTGGTAACAGAAAAATTTCAAAAATTCTTTACATTTTGAAGTCAAACTACTTTTACTTACTTTCTCAGATGAAATGTTATTTTTAGAGAAAAGTTAATGTTACTATTAAATATTTAAGCATCAAAGGCAAAAACCAAAAAATAACAAAAACAAAATAACTTATAAAGTTACAAACCTTCTTTCTAGTCTGCTTAGGTTTCTTTTGCCTTTCTTCTAGGGACTTCAAATTTTCCTCATCAGAGCTGCTGCATATTTTCCGTGTTGTCTGTCTGGTTTGTCTTTTTGGGGGTTGTAAATTTATTCCAGCATCTGCTGTCCAATCAGAATATTCACTTGATGAATCACTGTAAATAAATCAAAATTATGGATACCTAAGTACAGAAAAGGAGTAGTTTTACTTAATAATTGAAAGATCATTCTGTAATCAAACAGCATTATAAATGACATGGCTGGATTTTGTTCTAACTTAAGAGAAAAAATATCAGCCAGGCGCGGTGGCTCACACCCGTAATTCCAGCACTTTGGGAGGCCGAGGTGGGTGGATCACAAGAGATCAGGAGTTCGAGACCAGCCTGGCCAACATGGCAAAACCCTGTCTCTACTAAAAATACAAAAATTAGTCGGGTGTGGTGGCATGCGCCTGTAGTCCCAGCTACTTGGGAGGCTGAGAGGGGAGAATCACTGGAATCCAAGAGGCGGAGACTGCAGTGAGCCAAGACCATACCATTGTACTCCAGCCTGGGCGACAGTAAGAGAGTAAGACAGTAAGACTTGGATTTCATTAAATCCAAGAAGGAATTAAAATCCTGCCCAAAATCACAAAAGCTTCTTCAAAATAAAAAAGCATCTTATTCTTGGAAATGCTGAAATGGGATTATTTTAAAACGGAAATAAATACATATACAGTCATATACAGTCATGTGTCACTTAACAAAGGGGATACTTTCAGAGAAATGCATCATTAGGTGATTTTGTCATTGTGTGAACATCATACAGAGTATACTTACACAAACCTAGACAGTATAGCCTACTACACAGCTATGCTATATAGTAGAGCCTATCGCTCCAAGGCTACAAATTTGTACAGCATGTGACTGTACTGAATACAGTTGGCAATTTTAACACAATGCTAAGTATATATCTACACAATACTAAGTGTATATCTACACATAGAAAAGGTACAGTAAAAATATGGCATAAAAGATTTTTAAAATGTATACCTACATAGGACACTTAACATGAATGGAGTTTATAGAACTGAAAGTTGCTGGGGGTGAGTCAGTGAGTGATGGTGAGTGAATGTGAAGACCTAGAACATGACTGTACACTACTGAAGACTTTACAAACACTACACTTAGGTTACACTAAATTTATAAAAAAAAAATTATTTCTTCAATAAGAAATTAATCTTAGCTTACTGTAACATTTTTACTTTATACTTTTTAGCTTTTTTAAACTTTTTGACTGTTCTGTAACAACAGCTTAAAACACATTGTACAGCCGTATTTTTTTTTTTTTTTCTTGAGACAGCGTTTCGCTCTTGTCGCACAGGCTGGAGTGCAATTGTGCAATCTCGGCTCACTGCAATCTCCGCCTTGCGAGTTCAAGCAATTATCCTGCCTCAGCCTCCTGAGTAGCTGGGATTACAGGCCTCTGCCACCTCGTCTGGATAATTTTTGTATTTTTAGTAGAGACGGGGTTTTACCATGTTGGCCAGGCTGGTCTCGAACACCTGACCTCAGGTGATTCTCCCGCCTAGGCCTCCAAAAGTGCTGGGATTACAGAAGTGAGCCACCACGCTCGGCAAATTTTTTCTTTATATCCTTACTCTATAAGGTTTTTTTCTATTTTTAAGGTTTAATTTTTTTCAATTTTATTTTAAAACTTTATTTAAAAACTAAGACACAAACATTAGCCTAAGCCTACAGAGGGTCAGGATCATCAATATCATTGTCTTCCACCTCCACATCTTTTCCTGTTCCACTGGAAGGTATTCAGGGACAAAAACACATGGAGCTTTTATCTCCAATGATAATAATGCCTTCTTCTGGAATATCTCTTGGAGGACCTGACTCAGGATATTTTACAGTTAATAATTTATTACAAGTACGACAAGTACACTCTAAAATAACAACAAAAATTATAGCATAAACTGAGCATACTGGTGTATGCCGTACATAGCACCTGTACACCCTGCTACTGGTGTATGCTGTACATAGCACCTGTAGCACCTGTACACCCTGCTACTCAGGAGGCCGAGGTGGGAGGACTGCTTGAGCCCAGGAGTTTAAGGCGTGCCTAGGCAACATAGCAAGACACCATCTCTAAAAGAATCGAAAATGAAATGAAGAAAACATAATAATATATAAGTATAGTATAGTAAATAAACCAGTAACATAGTTGTTTATTAAGTACTATATACTGTACATAACTGTATATGCTAAACTTTTGTATGACTGACAGTTCAGCAAGTTAATTTACACCAGCATCCCGACAAACACGTGAATAATGCTTTGTGCTATAGTGTTACAATGGGTATGATGTCACTAGGTGACAGGAATTTTTCAGCTTCATTATGGGACCATTGTCATATGCACTCCGTCCGTCACTGGCCGAAAGATCATTATGCAGAGGGTGAATATAATTGCCAAGATGTAGAATCTTGAACTTAAAAAGAATCTTATTTTGTAGATGAAGAAACTAAAAGGCCCACAGTGACGTTAGAAATATATTGGGAGAGCCAGGATCACATCAGGTCTCTCGGCTTCCAGCCAGTACTTTTTCTACTATAAAATACTATTTTAATTCTGATTTTACCAATTTCCTACAAGAACATAATTTCATATTAAAACTGTTCAATAAATTCGACCAAATTGAAATCATTAAAACTACCTGGAAGAACTTTCACTTTGCCATTCAACAACAGGATCCTCTACTGAAGCATCACTTGTGCCAACAGTTTCGTCTTCCTACAACAAAGAGCCAGCAATTAAGATATATGGATATTACCACCTAATGTATTTCTAGTTAAAAAACCACTACCTATTTCACAGCATTTTTTGAATTCTGCCCTCAAAAAATGCTCTCCTTAAAATGCACATAATTATTGTTCTACGTATATCTGTAACTCACAACTAAGTCTACTAGGTATTTCTAAATTTCTGGCATCATTATCTTATTGATATAAAATATCTTTTTATGATTTCAAAGACTCAATTCTTAAGTCCAAATATAACCCTCTTAAATACATTAGAAACATTGTTTTAAAAATGCCTATATGTGTCTATCAAGTTAATATAATTACGCTCCACTAAAAATTTTAATTATCTTTTTTATGTAAAATTTTAAATACAGTAGAGAGAACAGATAACCCGTGTACACAATCTCCAGTTTAGACAATAATTCACTTCCTATTTTATCTATACCCTCACCCACTGCCTTATACTCTTAGCATCAGTTTGATGCACATCATGACCAAAAAAACCATTTTAACCATAAATATGTATTAAGATTAGGATTTGTTTTAGACGTACAACCATAATGTTGTTATCCTATTACATTTAAAAGGGAGCATCAGGCCAGGCACAGTGGCTCATCCCTGTAGTCCCAGCACTTTGGAAGGCCAAGGCAGGCAGATCACCTGAGGTCAGGAGTTCGAGACCAGTCTGACCAACATGGTGAAACCCTGTCTCTACTAAAAATACAAAAATTAGCAGGGCATGGTGGCATGCACCTGTAGTCCTAGATACTTCGGAGGACGAGACAGGAGGATTGCTTGAACCTGGGAGGTGGAGGCTGTAGTCAGCTGAGATTGAGCCACTGCCCTCCAGCCTGGGCAACAGAACAAGACTCTGTCTTCTGTTTGTTTGTTTTTGTCTTTTTTTAAAAAGGTGGGGGGAGCATCAGTTCCTGAACAGTGATTATTCTTTTAAGATCAAGATTTCATATGGGTGGGGGTGGGGCATGAATGGAGGACATCTTTGATAACAGTTTAAGAACTGTGAATGGGGCCAGGTGCAGTGGCTCACGCCTGTAATCCTAGCACTTTGGGAGGCTGAGGCGGGCAGATTACCTGAAGTCAGGAGTTCAAGATCAGCCTGGCCAACAGGATGAAACCCTGGCTCTACTAAAAATACAAAAATTAGCCATGCATGGTGGCACATGCCTGTAATCTCAGCTACTGGGGAGGCCAAGGCAGGAGAATCTCTTGAACTTGGGAGACAGAGGTTGCAGTGAGCCAAGTACGTGTCACTGCACTCCAGTCTGGGGACAGAGCAAGACTCCATCTCAAAAAAAAAAAAAAAAAAAAAAAAGAATTGGGAATGGCACGAGAATGAGAGTACCATATATTGTCAATGCATGATTAAACCTTCATTATGCATTTAACAATGAAAGCTGTTAAGAGAACAAAAAGACTGGAGAACAGAAGAACAAGATGAAAAGAAGCTACACTCTTTATTCATTACCATGAAAAAGGTAGATCTGAGAAAAACCAACACTCAATGATCTCCATGAGGGGTGAAGTCAATAATAACAAAAAATGTGTATATTATGTTGATTAGATAGCCAACCAGTTCTGAAACTGTGGAACTTATTAAAGCTCTTTATATTTCGCTCCTTTCCATTTCTAGGCTGATTTTCTCTTAAACTCTTTTTTTCTCTGTGTCAAAGGCAAACTCTTGCTTGCATATTTGATACCCTCACGAAGACAGCATCTGAGGTACAAATCCAAGAAGACACCTAAAGGAATTAAATATGCCAAAATATACCTACTAAATGTATTATTAATGAACAAATCTCTTACAAGAATATAATTAAAATAATTTTCTATTAAAGAAGTGACCCTTAAACCCAAATAGATGATACGAACTGGGAAACAAAAAACTACATCAAATAAATACTAGTATATATCTAACCTCTGAGGAGCTGTCTGAGTCTTCCTGTACACCTGAATTTTGACATGAAGGTTGTGAATTATGCTCTATGTTGGACCGTGTTTGGTAAGTATGCTGACGTTTGCGCTGTGTCCTTCGTAAAGAACGCCCACAGCTAGGCTCGTAGTCATTCTGTAAAAGAGAATAGTAACAAATTTTAAAAAAGGAAAAGCTCAGTAAACATACAAGGAACATATATAAAGGAAATTAGGTGGGGGGTAGGGGTGAGTAGGAGATGAGAATAAGTTCCCCCAAAGAAAGCCAACATATAACTATATTTATACATATTTAACCCACTTTCCACTAATATTGATCACTCTCCTATTTTGTAAACCTTGTGATAAAAATTAAAGACAGTGCTGAAAAGTCTGGGTTGCAAAGTCCCACAGACTTCTCTGTAAAATGCAGAGTGACAGTTTAGGCAGCAACTCCTTGATCCTCAGTTTTGCCAGAGGCTGCAATCAGACCTGTGCCGGAACCACGTTTGGAAACCAGTATGACAATGATATCATTGTCTGGAGCAGGATTCATCAAACTGACTATGCAATGGAAGCTGTTAAAAAAGGTTCAGCCACAGTTGGTCTGAAATCAAAAACCCATGCAGTATTGGTTGCATTGAAAAGGGCACCATCGGAGCTTGTAGCTCCTCAGAAAATATTCTCCATGTTGACAACCATATTAGTATCTCAACTGCAGGGCTTACTGATGATGGTAGACTGTTATGTAATTTTATGTGCCAGGACTGTTTCGATTCCAGATTTGTATCCGACAGACCACTTCCTGTGTCTTCTCTTGTATCTCTAATTGGAAGCAAGACCCAAATATCAACATAACAATGTGGCTGAAGACCATATGGTGTTGGGCTACTTATTGCTGGTTATGTTGATATGGGCCTCGCATTTCCAAACTTGGCCATCTGCTGACTATTTTGACTACAGAGCTATGTCCATTGGGACCCGTTCTCAGTCAGCTTGTACTTACGTGGAGAGACATATGTGCAAATTTATGGAATACAATTCAAATGAACTGGTTAAACACAGTCTGCATGCCTTAAGAGAGACAATTCCTGCAGAACAGGACATAACTACAAAAATGTTCCCATTGGAAATGCTGGTAAAAATTTGGAGTTTATAATGTATAATGATGATGATGATGATGATGCTGTGTCTCCATTCCTGGAAGGTCTTGAAGAAAGGCCACAGAGAAAGGCACAGCCTGCTCAGCCTGCTGATGAACCAGCAGAAAAGGCTGAAGAACCAATGAAACATTGAGTGACAAGCCAGCTGGCACAGCCTGCTCAACCTGCTGATGAACCAGCAGAAAAGGCTGATGAACCAACGGAACATTAAGTGATAAGCCAGCCTATGTATGTATTATCAAATATGTAATAATGCTGGAAGACATACTGATTACTAATCATCAGTAGAATGGTAGTGGAATGGTATGTTTTAGGAATCAGTCCAGATTTGAGCTTTTTCTAAGCAACCTCACTAAAACCATATAATGGTGTACATTTTTCTTTGAGATGTCTATATAATCATTTTCTAGAAAGTACAGGTATCTGTACTAATGTTTTTATATGAAAAAAGTGTGTTTGTGATTTTAAAGCCAACTGTAAAATAAAATTGTTTCACTTACTGAAAAAAAAAAAAAGAAATGTCTGGGTTGCAAGAATTTGCCCATTCATAATTTACATATGCCACATTATTCAGAATTATTATAGGATGAAGCAAGACATTACAGTCACATTTGTGTATATATAATGTGTATTTATTTAGTTATTCAAAAATCTAGAAAACTTTTTTAAAGTGCTAAGATATATAAGCAGATTTAATAATCTACTCTTTTGTTCATTCTAGATTAACACTGAGGACTAAACTCTGATCTTTTATTTCTCTTGCCCAAATTTCTATCTAAGAGGCCTTCTGCAGGGGTGGCCTCTTAGATACTTTTTATTCTAGATATTCTAAAGATCTAGAATATCTAAGAGGCCTTCTGCGGGGGTGGACATGGGAGGGGAGGTTCCACGCTTTACAAACCACAAAGTCGCATCAGAGGGGTTTTACTTAACCCTATATAACATGTTTTAACTTTCCAGTCTGACTCTGGTATAACATCATACAACAGAGAAAGAAAGAAATCAAAATATTTTAACCGCAAATATGTTTCTTTGTCATTTCTTGAAATAGCCTGGTAAAGCTGTCTTAAAATCAACATTCTGTAGAGAATCCCTTTCTCTTTCCAGGCCTTTTTCCTGATCCAGGAGAGAATCAACCAAGAGTCTGGCACTTTTATTTAAGTCTGAAAAGAAACATTTGCTATCTACTCTCTGTGAAAAAACTACCTAGAAGCTTCTTCTGCATAATGAGAATCTTGGTCTCTAAAACTCCTTATCTTAACCCAGACATTTCCTTCCATTGATTCCAGGTCTTTAGACAATAACTTAACTCTTTCAACTAATTGCTAATTAGAAAATTTTAGAATCTACCTATGACCTGGAACCTCTTCCGCCACAACCCCTGAGTTGTCCTGCCTTTCTGCACCAAACCAATGTACTGTCTTACATGTACTGATAGATGTCTTGTCTCCCTAAATTGTACAAATTCAACCAGTAGCCTGACCATCTTAGGCATGTGTTCTCAGGACTACTTCTTGAGACTGTGCATCTAGTCACTGGTCACTTACATATGGCTCAGAGTAAATCTCTTCAAATATTTTACAGAGTTTGATTCTTTCATCAACAGCATTCTTAAGATTCTTAAGAGTTAAAAAGTATCTTTAGAATAAATTTATTCCAATCTCCAACCCCCCACCTCTGAAATACAAAACTAGGTCCAGGAGAGAGTTGTTTAAAATAAAAATGAAATAATAAATCTTAGATTACTTCTAACAACAGAAGGGAAAAGACTCAAAATAATCTACATACAAAAAGTAACAATTTAATTTTTGGAACTGAAATATAAACTCTGTTCTTTTTTTCTTCTCTTGCTCAAATTCCTATCTCAAGCTTCTGGGGAGTCATACCTTACAAACCATAGAGTCCCATCAGAGCGGTTTTATTTAACTCTATATAACATGGCTTTACTTTTCCAACCTCACTTTGGCATAACATCACATGACAGATAAGGAGGGGAATCAGAGTATTTTAACCCCAAATGTTTCTTCGCCATATCTTGAAATAGCCCTGCAAAGCTGTCTCTTGTGGGGGAAAGCCTACATTGTGCAGAGGACCCCCTTTAAGAGAGAATCAAGTAAGAGTCTGGCATCCTCTTAAGTCTGATAATAAACATTTACAACTATTTTCTCTGAAGTTTGCTACCTGGAGGCTTCATATGCATAATAAAGAATCTTGGTCTTCACAAACCGTCCTTTTTTTTTTTTTTTTTTGAGACAGCGTTTCACTCTACTTGCCCAGGCTAGAGTGCAATGGCGCGATCTCGGCTCACCGCAACCTCCGCCTCCCAGGTTTAAGCAATTCTCCTGCCTCGGCCTCGGGCCTCAGCCTGCGAGTAGCTGGGATTACAGGCATGCACCACCACGCCCAGCTATCCAAACCCTTATCTTAATCCAGACATTCCCTTCTATTCATTCCAGGTCTTTAGATAAAAATTCTTTCAACCAATTTCCAGTAAGAAAATCTTGGATTGGAAATTGACCTGGAAGCCCACTACCCACCTTCCAGTTGTCCTGCTTTTCTGCACCAAACCAATGTATATTTTACATCTATTGATGTCTTATGTCTCCCTAAAATGTATACAACCAAGTTGTAGCCCAACCATCTCAGGCACAGAGTCTCAGAATCTCTTAAGGGCTGTGCCACGGACCACCGGTCACTCATTTTGGGCTCGGAATAAATCTCTTCAAATATTTCAGAATTTGACTCTTCATCAAAGGCACACAGACACACACAAATTCATGCCATGCTTAATCCCTTATATCCCACTGAGGATTATTTCTACTATTTGTGGACAATATAGAAGAAAAGAAATTGAGTTACTATGGATAACTTACTTGTAGTTATAACAAGAATTGGCAGTATATTCATTTAGTAAACAGGTCAAAATAGAGATTTAATTTTTAACAACTAAAATTTGAAGTGAAAACTATTTTATTCTAACCTTTACAAATACAAAACATTACTATTGATATTCCATTTAGCTAAGCTGCAATCCTAAAATGTAATTAGGAACCAACAAGTTTAAAAGTGTATGTAAATGTTTCACATTTTCAACATAAGCAAAAATATTTGCAGACCTAAGTACCCTGTCCATTAGTCTCAGTCAAGTCTGATGTTTGATAAAATCAGCTTAGTAGGAAAAAAGAATAAAAATCACTGTTCTGAGTCATTCAAAAATCTCTAAAAAAAAAAAAAAAAAAAAGAACTAACAAAATAAAGTTAATTTCTTAACAATAAAAGTTAAGAGTTAAGAAAGCAAACATCAAAATGATCTAATATTTGAAGATACCCATTTCATATTTACCTAAATTTCTGTTTATCAATTATGGAAAAAAAATTCAAAATCAGGGTCCATTACCTAGATTTGTTTAACAACATCAAAATCATCCTAGACTCTTCAAATTACCACACTCTACAGAAATTATGGTTAAATTTGGGAACAAAATTATACATTTGGTGTACCTGAGAGTGTTCTGCTTAGCAGTTTCTTTCTATAGTACATCACAATATACAGATCATGTTTTGCTCCTAAATGATTTGGTAAGCCAGGAATGGGTCTAGGGTAGGGATCAGCAAACCTTTTCTGCAAAGGACCAAAGTGTAAATATTTTTTGGCTTTGTAAGTCATACAATCTCTGTTACAACTATTCAATTCTGTCTTACAGCCTGAAAGCAACCATATACAAGATATAAATAAGTGAACGTGGCTGTGTTCCCATAAAAATTAACAGAAATAGGTAGCAGAACTGATTTGGCCCATGGGCTATAGTTTGTCAGTCTCTGGCCTAGGATATCTGGATCATTTGTTTTACACTCTAATTAGTGATCTGATAATATATTTAAGGTTCCACTTTGACCATATAAAAATGGTTATTTTAATACAAGTATCTTATACCTACAATGACCACATGTCCCAGATTTGGGGGGACACTCTTGACTTATAACTTTATTCTTATTAATAATAATCATATATCTCAATTTGTGGCTCAAAAAGTAGGTGCCTTATATGCAGATACCTACTAAAATAGTCTCTTAATACATAACTGCTGCCTCTCAAAAGCCTATTATCTACAAATATTTGCAAATAGTGTATCCCAAAGTATTGTAAAACTATACTTACCCTTTGAGTAGTGTAAGATGGCTTTTTCTTCTTTTCAACTGTATAAAGACTGATTTCTATGTCACCTTTTGCAGTTCGACATTCTTCCTGTACCCTAATAACAAGTCAAAGGTCAAAGTAACAGAAAATCATCAAAAAGAAAACCAATCATCTAAGAATCAGATAACAAAAATACTTTTAAACATATAATTTGCCACCTGAACTATTTTTAGGTGTATAATCTAGTGGCATTAATTACATTTAGAAAGTTGTGCAACCATTATCAGCATTTCCAAAACTTTTTCATCACTTCAAAGATAAACTCTGTGACCATTAAGCAATAGCTCCCCATTTTCTCCTTCTTTCTAGCCCCTGAAAACCTCTAATCTATTGTATGTCTCTATGAATTTGCCTAGTCCAGATATTTCATATAAGTAGAATCATATAATATTTGTCCTTTTGTCCCTGGCTTCTTTCGCTTAGCATTTTTATCCATGTTGTAGCAGGTATCAGAACATTCTTTTCTGTAGCTGAATGATATGCTATTTTGTACATATACCACAATTTGTTTATCTGTTCATCTGTTGGTGGACAATTGAGTTGTTTCCACCATTTGGTTATTGTGAATAATGTCACATTTAACACTGGTATACAAATGTCTTTGAGTCCCTGCTTTCAATTCTGCTTTCAATGTTTTGAGTAAATAATCATTTACTCCAAAGACACAAGTTAATTATGTCTTTCTTTTTTCTTGTTACTGCTGCCTTCTTATAGCAGAAAGTAGAAGAAAAGGAGAAACCAAATTAATTTTGCTACTTGTTGGTTGATCTGGTAAAAGCTTGGTTAGGAAGATACTTGATTAAAATGAATTGTACATATTCTCTGTAAATGTCCTTTCTCTTTTCTAAATCTATTTCCAGTTGCTGTGGAGTATCTGAAAGTTGTTATTACAGCAAATTTCAGGGTTTACAAATACAAATAGGGATTGTAAGTTTGAAATTAATCCTAATGAAATTCTTTCATCCAATGAAGTCTACCTAAATGACATTTCTAAAGATACTCTAAGCACCAGCATCTAGCAAATAATTGTATTCCCAGGCTGCTCAAATGTTAGGGTCCATATACCACTCACATATTTAATTACGTAAGACCTCATGAGTTCTTAATACTACTTGTATTCTTTTCTTCAAATCTAGGCTATAAACTGAGAACAGAGATAATGTTTTGCATTTTCAATATTCCCCAAAGCATTCAGCACAAAGCTGAAGATAATCATTATTTGTTATGGAGTGAACTCACTGGAATAATATGGAAAAACTAATGCATGACTAAACTGTATTTTAAAATACCTCATTTACTAGGCTAACATAGTACATTTCAATTCACTTCCTAAGAATAAAGCTTTAAATTTTCTTCTAAATGTTACCTTATTGACTCACCTACTAACTCCATTATTTAGTTCATTGACCACCACTCTTCTACTCCATGCCATGAGATCTCTTTCAGTGGCCATCTGGCTCCGAGGAGCATTGTTATGCATTTGTCTAACACCTTCAATTTGACTACTATGTCTTCGAAGCCTGATGTTTGGGGAAGAAGATATGTCCATGTTTGGACTTCTCAGAGCTAAAACAAAAACAAAGAAAACTGTCACTTTCTGAGCAAAGGCACCCCAGTTTTCCAGAACACAGCTCTAAATAAGAGAGTAGATTCAAAGATAGTACTGCTGTAAGAATTGCTATCCCTTTGTTCTACATTTTCTGTACCCTCCTTTATGTTTTTCATATTGTTATAAATAAAGCAAGCACTCTTATTGAGAAATGTTTGAAATTTTTATAATTATTTTAATTTTTTTTCAAAGTAGTTTCACATCTGACATCTACTAAATGCTCACTGAATATAAAAAAATGTATTCAACATGATTTGGAGATTCACAAATGTTTATTAGTGCTAGTTCAGGAAGCAGCTTTTTGATCTAAATTCTATCTTTATTCTCTCCATTACAGTGTTTCTAGATAAAGCATCAATAAAACTTTCAAAAATCTTAAGATTCAAAGTGTAAATAATTATTTTTTTAAATCAAAATTTCATTTTCAAGATTGATGAGCAAAGAAAGAAAGAAAACAAAGTAACAGAGGTTTTATTTTTTAATACTCCAGAAAGGTTCATGTTATTTTTCTTACATTTAAAAAATAAAACACAAATGGAAACTGAAACATCCAACTGTTAAATGTCAGAAAAATTTCAAAACAAATGAATATTACCAATAGAAGTCAGTGGGGTCTCTTGACTAATGTCATTTCTAATCTGTCCACAGAAACCTAGTATTGAAGGTACAACAGAATACTGATTTCATTAATGGATATTTAAATCAGGGCTCTGAGAAAGTTTCACGTCTCAGGAATAAAGGGCCTGGATAGATAGGATTATCAGTCCACTTGTTATCTTGTTCCAGGTTCAGAAAAGCTTATCTGAGTTAGGTATTCAAGTAACCCAAATGATTTTTTTTAATTTTATGAGACATTGAAGAAATCAGGAAATTAGTAAAATACCCTGTGAATCACCACAAATTTAAATCACCTTATTCATTTCCATGAAATCTAAAATGCAATGTTACACAGATAAATGACTCTAGTTACAAATATATGAAAAGAAATAAACCTGAAAAAAAACTCATAAGATGACTACATTTGAAAATAAAACTAATAGCTCTTGATAAAAGCTAAGATTTATATAAAACTCAGATGCCCTGGCATGTTTAATGTAAAAGATAGGATAGGATATCATTTTAATATCATTTAAGGATAGAATATTCATTTTCACATTTAATGTAAAAGATAGGATAGGATATCATTTTAATATCATTTAAGGATAGAATATTCATTTTAAGATAATTAATTATACAATAACTTCCACTGGTATTAAGATCAAACTATTATAAGTCAATTCAGAAGCTGCATCTGTATTCCCTAAGAGAGCTTCTTGTCTTCAGTGTATTTTTTTTTTAATTCAAGAGAGGAGCATGGTATTCTGCTTTCCTCTGCACAAAAGAGGAATTGGCAGTAATTTCTAAACTTAAGGTAGTTTTAATTTTGAAAACTGTATAGGTTGGTTCCCCTTCAAGAGGGCTAGACATACTGTAGCACTTCACTTCTTAAAACAAATGTAAAGATTACAGATAAATTACTGAGTAAAAAGAATACAGTGTATTAAAATGCATCACCTGAATTTCTCAGGAGACCTTAAGTCATTTTACCCACAAATGATGAGATTATGAGACTTTGATATATATGATATCAAAATTGTAAATTAATAAAAATGTTTTTATCTATAAAGGTAAAATATTTTCCATGTAATTATTTGGTAAAAGTAAAATAATTACAGTACATACACTACACTCTTTACAACTATAAAAACACTTACCACCATTAACAGAGTATGCTCTATTAACTGGAAAATGTGGAACATCTCCTTCATTAATTAGTCTCAGGTCTTGTTCTCTCTGCAGCTCCCTGATTATTCCATCAAGAATGCTCTCATCTTGGTCATTGGTTTGCTGCCCAATTACCTGTTCTACTACCTCACCATCACCTTAATAAGACCAGATACAAAGCCACAAAATTACTTACATTTTAGTATACCTTAAACATAGTAAAAACAACCTATAAATTTCTACACAAATTATTAAATATAGGATTAAATGTAAAATAAAGTATATATCAAATGAAACATTTTATTAAAAACTTTAAATATTTTTGATGTACTAGCTTATGTGTCTGACTTAACCAATGGTCCCAAATTAGACATTATTATGAGGGCCTTCTCATCTTTAAAAATATAGTCAAGTGCTGCATAACAACATTTCAGTCAAAGATAAACCACATATACAATGGTAGTCTCACGAGATCATAATGAAGCTGAAAAACTCTTATTGTTTAGTGACATCATAGCCTCATAGTGCAATGCAGTACTCACATGTTTATGGAGATGTTGGGATAAACAAACCTACTGCACTGCCAGTTATATAAAAGCATAGCACACACAATTATGCACAGTACATAATATTTGGCAGTAAACGACTATATTACTGTTTTATGTATGCACTATACCATACTTCGTATCATCTTGAAATGTACTACTTTTAATTACTAAAAAAATTGCACTGTAAAACGGCCTCAAGAAGGTCCTCCAGGAGGTATTCCAGAAAAAGGTATTGTTATCATAAGAGATGACAGCTCCATATTCCCCCTGAAGACCTTCCAGTGGGACAAGCAAGATGTGGAGGTAGAAGACAGGGATACTGATAATCTTGACTCTGTGTAGACCTAGGCTAATGTGTGTTTGTGTCTTAACTTTTAAAAAGTTTAAAAAGTAAAACAATAAAAATTTTAAAAATAGAAAAACCTTATAGAATAAGGATATAAAAATATTTTTATACAGCTGTACAAAGTATTTGTGTTTTAAGCTAGGTATTACTACAAAAGAGTCGAAAAGGTAAAAAAAACAAAAAACAAAAAACCTAAAAAGTGTTTCCAATAAGCTAAGGTTAATTTGTTACTGAAGAAAGAAAAATATTGTTTATACACATTTAGCATAGCCTAAGTGTATAGTGTTGATAAAGTGTACACTATTGTATAGTAATGTTCTAGGTCTTCACATTCAACCACTCACTCACTGAATCACCCACAGCAATTTGCAGTCTTGTAAGCTCCATTCCATGGTAAGTGCTTTACACAGGTATACCATTCTTTATCTTTTATACCATATTTTTACTGTACCTTTTCTGTCTAGGTATGCTTAGGCAAATATGTACCATTGTATTTATAACTGTCTATGGTATTCAGTGCAGTTAAATGCTGTATAGGTTTGCTGCCTAACAGCAACTAGCTATGCCATAAGAGTTTTGAGTAAGGTTTAATTAAACAAGTTTAACCACAGATACCTAAAATGCTTTGCATCCTTCTTTGTGAAAATTTCCTTTTTGAAAGAAGTCAAAATGATGATCTTTGAACTATTATTGTCTTTTGATAACATTTTAGTGTTTTAATGAGTACAAAATGATTTTTTATATACACTGAAACTTAATGATTATTTCTGAATGAAAATGTTAAATCTTTTTCTTTCTTAAGTGTATCATTGCCCTGGTTTTCATCTTGTCCTCTAGTCAGATTTGACAGAGTAACCAAGTGATCAGATCTTACAAGAAATATACAAGAAATAAAGTCTGATAAATTAGACTTTCTTATTCCTTTGTTTTCAAGTTTATCTCCCATTTAATTAATATTCACACCTTTTCTCCTTGGCTAATAAATACATCATCACAGTAACTACAGGCACATGTGTAACACCATTTCCCTGCTCTACAACCTTTATGAGCAAGAACCTAAAAAGATGTGCAGCATTTCATTCTATGAGGGTCAGTTCAAGCCTTAATTCCCTAGCAAAGATACGAAATTCTACTTGCAAATCAGTAACTTACTAGCTCATACCTGAAGACAAACTACAAGTACCAAAGTAAAATATGAAGGCATTTTATGTGGGGGTAGAGGGCAGAATAAATAATGAAAATATGCTAACCAGAAGAGAGTAAGTTTCTTTGATAGAAAATAGCTTATTCCAATGTTTTATTCTCCTATCTTCCCATCATATATCACATTCATCTC
Source organism: Rhinopithecus roxellana (assembly GCF_007565055.1). Taxonomy (NCBI): domain Eukaryota; kingdom Metazoa; phylum Chordata; class Mammalia; order Primates; family Cercopithecidae; genus Rhinopithecus; species Rhinopithecus roxellana. The sequence goes on from NC_044555.1 coordinate 44,878,003, forward strand.
TGCTTTCCCAATATCTCCCAAGACTGAGTGTTATTTAAATAGTCACATCCTCTTACCCTACACCCAATAACTCTTTGCATTTCAAACATGAGAATAGGTAAATAGCTACCTCCAGCTGCGGGGTAGGGGTTGTTTTCTTTTTATTGAGACAGTCTGACTCTGTCGCCCAGTGTGGAGTGCAGTGGCACAATCTTGGCTCACCACAACCTCCGCCTCCTGGGTTCAAGTGGTTCTTGTGCCTCAGCCACCCAAGTAGTTAGGATTACAGCCGTGCACCATCACCCCCAGCTAATTTTTGCATTTTTAGTAGAGACAGGGTTTCACCACGTTGGCCAGGCTGGTCTCGAATGCCTAAACCTCAAGTAATCCACCCACCTCGGCCTCCAAAAGTGCTGGTATTATAGGCGTGAGCCACCACGCCTGGCCAGTCTGTGGTTTTTCAAAGTTTCACCTTCTTAGTCTAATTAACTACGAACTCTGAAACTAAAATATCAATACTATAAGCAGAGGAATTCCACCAGTTGCAAAAGCTTTTACTACAACTCAATACTATAGAAAACAACAGGTTCATACATATATAAGGTTTTCTAAAGAAATAGGTCAATACATTATCTGCTTGAGCACATATGCTTACGTTTGTCCTAACCCACTTATCTGTGTCCAGGTGAGATAAACAATGAAAAAGTACTATGCTAAGATTAAAAGTACTATACAACTGAAAATTAACAGTAACAGAAGATGAAACATATTATAACCTACTCCAGAGTTTAGCAGGAGGCATACATCATAGAGAATACAGCAGTAATGCATAATATTGTGCAAAATGTTTTCAATTTACTTTTAGAGGAAACATACCATTAGCCACATATCCCAGCTGTGGTATAAGCTGTTCATCTTTACAATTTTCCCGTCCTGGTACCAACCGTTGGAATTTTGTGGGATGAGGATTTCCATCAACATCCACCAAAAATGGAGGAGGCATGAGGTGAGGAGCTTGTTGGGTTTGTTCATCCAATACATAGTTATTGGCATCACGAATAAGAGGACGATAATCCGTGTGGAAGAACATCTGATCTGGAATCTTTATGACAGATTTTTAGTGGGTTAACATACACAGGGAATTTATAAGTAAATACTTTTTTTCATTCCTAGAGCACACTCATTTTTTTAAATCAGATAATTTTTTGTATACTCTTATAGTCCTTTGTTGCTCTATATTCCCCCTTTAGGTAGAACAGAACTGAATTACCTAGATGATAATTCTCTTTTCTCCAAAAAATCCTATAATCTGTATTAATTTTTAGACATATCATATTTCTCCTATTATGATAAGAAGAACTAAAGCAACAACCCAGTAGATATAGTTGGGCATTTGTATTTAAGTTGTAAAAATTACACAAACCTATATAATTATGTTTTTCTTGCTTATTTTTATTCAAATGAAGATAGATGAAGTATAATACATATAACAAAACAGGTAAATATCAATCACATCAAAGACACTCAAACCTGATATTAATACAATTATTGAGCTGACCTCAATGACTGAGTTCTCTTCCAACTCTGTAATTCTATAATCCTTCTCAAATTCACAGCTAACAAAACATAAAGAACCAATTAAGTTAGCTCCCAAAGTATTTTAACAGGATCAATAATAAGTAAAATAGCCACCTAAGAAAATAAACATATTCAGTCACCAGCGGTTTATTCTCAATTCATGAGAAGTAGAAGATGTGATGTATTAGAATTACTCTCCTATTATACCTGGAAGGCAGTAGAGAGTATGTTCAAAGCAAAAGGATTTCCTAAGGAATTTTTACGTCTTCATCACCCTGTAATTTATCTCAATCGTGATCTGCATAGCCAAACATAATGTTCTGGCAGTGCAGATCACAATTGAGAACCTTTACTAAGAAAGACAACTTCCTTTTATTTTATATCTGCTAACACATAACAGCCCTTATTAACTGGAGGACTTTAAGCAAAATTTGTGAATGACACAATCCTAAATTATACTCTACAGCAAAATTAAAATATGCTAACCTTTTCATAGTATTTACTGCATCCAAAACCAAAAAGCAGCAAATGCCCATGAGAATCTGTGCAGGCAAAATGGTTTCCATCCGGTGAAAATTTACAATCAAACACCGCACCATGGCCTTGGCCTTCAATCTGAAATTCAGAGGAGTCTCAAGTCATCTTAAGAGTAATTTTCAAATAATAGATAGGTGATAACTTTTCCTTGCTAATACCATGGACTCTATGATGCACAAACATTCCAAAGTACTCTCTGGCCTCTGTAGCCAGAACCCTACTGAAACAGTAAATCCCTGAAAGAAATTAGGGAGAGGCAAATTGCAATGGATGAAATCAATCATTGCTAGCAATGACATACCTCATGAAATACTAAATGAGTGACTGTGAAGATTAAAAAAGAACTAAATGTAACCAAAATGACAAAGGTACTACCTCAGCAAAGTCAAGATACTATCTTCACATCTTAAGTTATAATGCAATGAAGCCTTAAAATAACCATCCTAAAATTAAAGCACACAATCAATTTTACTAATAAAAGACAGAGGATCTGTCTTTGCTTTGGGTCTATATAAAGTGTATAAAAGTAAACTCGGCCAGGCGCGGTGGCTCAAGCCTGTAATCCCAGCACTTTGGGAGGCCGAGACGGGCGGATCATGAGGTCAGGAGATCGAGACCATCCTGGCTAATACGGTGAAACCCCGTCTCTACTACTAAAAAATACAAAAAACTAGCCGGGCGACGAGGTGGGCGCCTGTAGTCCCAGCTACTCGGGAGGCTGAGACAGGAGAATGGCGTGAACCCGGGAGGCGGAGCTTGCAGTGAGCTGAGATCCGGCCACTGCACTCCAGCCTGGGCGGCAGAGCAAGACTCCGTCTCAAAAAAAAAAAAAAAAAAAAAGTAAACTCAAAGGCCAACCAACAATTTAGAAATGTTTAGTCAGAATTATTCTTAAGAGGATATGAGTATTCCCATCACCATAGAAGGGTGTTCTGAGAGGAGAGATAGCTCACCAGATTTTTCCATGGCTTGTATGAGACATATCTTAAGAGCATCCATATCTCCAAGTCCATGTTTGCCAAACAACTTTCTGATTACTAAATCATATGAGGTTTACCAGGGGCAGACACAAGTATTACAGTCACTGTCATAATTCATAAATGAGAATTACATTTTAAACATCAATCTTCTTGTGATTTTGGTTAGGTGTTAACTCCAAAGCTTAATACATTTGAGTATCTGCAGTTTAGGGCTGGGGAACAGAATTTGGAAAATGCTAACACCTAAGAATAGTCATCTTGAAAGGCTCAACTGGCCTTATTCTCAGTTCTTGAGTTATTCTCTGAATTATTTAACCAATTTAAACACAAATGACAAGAGGTTCCTTTGTACTAGGTATACTTTAATTAACCAAGTTATTATATAAGAGAAGTTGGTTTTAATGTGAACTAGATACAGGTGTTTCTTACCATGTTAAAGTAATTCCGAATTTTGGTCCCCCGGTCAAGGTCCCAAATAAAAATGTTCCCATCATGACCTGCTGAAAGTATAATCCTTTGATCAAATGGATGGGCTTCCAGAACGAATACTTCGTCATCATGTCCCTATAATAAAAATCAGTATTAAAAATGAAAAGCAACACAAAATGTCTCGTTCATTTGGTAAAAAGGTCTTCAGTGTGCTATCAGTCTGGTTCAGATGGATTTATGCAGAATAATTTAACAGCATTTACTACGTGGATACTACATGAACGATATAGCTCAGTGAGATTTCCTTATAAACTGCTGATTTTATCAAGTATTCGATAAACAGAAGATCCAGTAATGTTTTTAAAATATAGCCTAAACAATTACAGCTCATTAACCAAGGCTCTGAAGTGGAATTTAGGACTGGGCTATTTAAAAGGCCACAGAATATATGACAAACAAAATCTTTCAGTAACACCCAATTCTGACACAGTGATCAATACAATTCAGCACTCTATTACTGGTATTCAAATTGTATTTTAGTAGGCCTCATGATACATTCATAGGATAAAGCACAGTGGTTCTGCTCTACATCTACTTTACATTTGGGAGTTCCATTTAAGATGTTATCTAGAAAATACATTTTCTGCTAAAAAGAATTAAGTTTGAAAACCAATGCTTTATGTTATATGTTTATACAACAAATAACATGTTTACATATGTTATATGTTTATATAACATATAACAAGTTTACATATGTTATATGTTTATATAACATATAACAAGTTTACATATGTTATATGTTTATATGCCTTGTAAAGGAAAAGTTTACAAACATCTGCTTTAAGATCATTGTTGATTTTCTTTGGACTTAACTCCTGACTACAGAGTATATGTTTAAGAACAGGCTCCAAGCCTTAGAAAAGCATAGAGAACATCCCGAAGCTGCACTTATCTTAGGAACACACTATCACATTATACATCAGGAGCATCTAAAAAATGATCATATCCTGCAAATCTCAAAAGTGCATTTTGTCACAAATCATGCTATTAAAAAAAGTAGAATAATAGAGTATCCTACCATATTATGATTATGGACAAAAATACAGCTTACTGAAAGAAAATATAACTTTAGACTGGCTCAAAACGTAGTGATAAGATTAGTAGGAAAGATCCCCTTATGATAAATACCATCACAACTCAACATTTACCAATATTCTTCCCAGTGACTACAGAAAAAGTTATTTCTTTGCTATAACAAAATCCCTTGCTAAAAGAATCGATTTGATATAGCCAATATTTTCTCAGGTTCGTACCCAGCAAAAAATAAAGTTAAGTTTGCTAAACTCTAATGATAATGACATGACTACTTCAATGTACATTAGGGGGAAAAAAAAGAATTTTGAAGCTGGGGATTTTCATTTTTTTGGGTCACATGCCTTAGGAGAGGACATAGTTAATAGATCATGGGGAACAAGATCTAGTCAAAATAAGTAATGTCTTAAAATTTATCAATTTATCATCTTAAAATGCCATATTTGTATTTGGTAAGAACACTTTTACTTCCACCACCCCCACACAAATCTAAATTATCATCCTGGCTCATCCCAGCTACTATCAGACTCCTATAATCTACCTGCAGTCACTCTCAACTCATTCCAATCTATTCCTTCTTCTGTGACCAGAATTAAAAGGTATTTTTCAAAAGTAAAATTCACATGTCATTCCTTTGCTTTAAACCCTTGATTTTCTATTGGTCTTACAATAGATCCTACAAAATCCTAGTCTGGCCCCTGTCCACTTTTCCAATTGTATCTGGGGAGACTCTGTTTCTGCTCTCTGTGATATAGCTAAATTGGCTTTCTTTCAGCTCCTATCTACCTCAGGACCTTTGCACACGCCGTTCCCTCTTTCTAGAAACACGCCCCAGCCTCCTCATATATTTGATTTACCAAATATTTACTGATACCCTACCATGTAGAAGCAGCAAATAAATAAGAAAACATAAGAATAAAATATCAGATAGTGATGAACCTAGTAAAAGTAAAGCAAGGTGACATAATAAGACAAAAACGAGGAGGCTATCTTGGATTGTTTGATCAGGGAAGGCCTAATCAAGGAGTTGACACTTAAGGTGAGATTTGGGTAATTCTTACTTATCTTTCAAAACTTAACCCAAACTACAATTCCTCAGGAAGTTTTCTCTAAGCCTCCCAGTATCAAATTTGGTTACTCTGTTAGAAGTTTGCATTCTATCTCGCATTTTTCTTTCTTAGCACTTATCTGATTAAAAGTATTTCTCATAATAGGCTATAAGCTCTGGCATGACAGGACTCTGTCTAATTTACCATTTATATCTAACACCTAACCCACTTTTGGCACACAGCTGATACTCAAACAGCATTTGCAAAATAGAAGAACTTTACATCCCTCTGATACATAAACACCACGATATACCACAAAGACAACAGAGTTGAGTCGGAAGAATTGGTTTCTAGTCTGAACCTTATCACTTACTAACGAGTGATCGCATGGCAAGCATTTGGCATTCACTCCTTAAAATGCTTATGAATTGATAGTTGAAACAGACACAATAAGGTTTTTTAAATTAAACTTAATCTGAAGTCAACCAGTATTATGATAAACTGAAAAACATCAACACCACCCATGTGATTTCTGCTATTAATTCTTTCAAGTTTTTACATCACAAATACTGTAGCCTCTTACAATGACAAATATATACTTTCTGAAAGAGGAAAAAATACCTTTCTTTTCCTACTTCTTCCTCTTACCCCTATTCCTTGCATAAACTAATCACTAAAGGTAGACTATGTAGGATATCCTTATCAAAATAAGGTACGCTCTACCCCTATAACGGTAACAGCGAAAAAATGTCAATCCCTGGTAAAAACAAAATAACTTATATGTCCTCATTGTATACAATAACATAGTAGATGAGTAACTACTAGACTTAGAAAAGATCTTGAAAAGATTTCATACTTGCTTTTAGCAGGTATAGTGCGTGTCATCCCTATTTTACAGCTATGTCAAAAGAGGCCTCTCAGAAAATCATTTTTCCAAGGGCTAGTATAGTATATCACAGAAAGGAAACTGGAACTTAAATTTCCTGTGTCTTAATGTGCTTTTTGACCATTTTAATTACTCTAAAAATAAAATACTTACAGATAATGTATGAAGAAGCTGTCCTGTGATAGAATTCCATACTTTCAAAAGAAAATTATTCACTGCAGTAATAACTGTGGTATCATAGCGATCCCAGGCCACCATAGTCACCTTAAGTTTAGTGATCTTGTCTTCTCCAGATGGCAAATTATTGCTAAACAAAACAATTTGCAGTATTCATATCTTATGAATTTTGGACAAAGGTGCATGTTAAGCAGCAAAGTATGACATAATTTCTCCAGGAGTACACAACTGTTTAGATTAAAAAATCCTAAACTATACTGTTAAGTATTCATGAAAGAAAAAAGTAAATGTATCTGCATAGGGCAATACCCATTAGCTTAATTCAGGGAGAAAAAAAGACCCTAAAATGACAAAAATTTGGTAAATAGTTCCTTGAGAACCAAAAATTATGAAACTACTAAGAAATCTATAAATACCTTGAAAAATAAAATTCATACTTATGTTGGTTATCAGAAAATATGAAAACATAATGGTCAATTTCTTCTCTTAAATATGATTTTTTTTTAAAAAACCCATAGGTCTTATAAAAAAGCAGTAGAAAATTTAGTACCATTTTTATGTAATTAAATATGACATTATCAATAGGTAGCTATGATGAAAAAGTCATTTTTATATTGCAGTTGATAGAAAGACAGTTGATTTCAGGGCCATACCCTAAAGAAGCTGTAGTGTCCCAAAGAGGTAATTATGTATCTTCCAATCAACAGTGAAGATGACAAAACTGAATGCTGATTAAGGGTAAATATATTACTGAGTAGGAATGCTAACAATATAAAATATTATAAAAGTATCCTTAGAAAATTAAAGAAAAAGTTAAACATATGATGACATTTAACAAGGACAATTCTCAAGGTAGAAAGTAATATAGATATATTTTTTAATGACCTATAAAAATCTAAGGCAGAGAATAGCTCTGTAGGCATCAGTAGAACACAGAGATCTTTGAGTCACAACAGACCAGAATATCAAATGAATCAGCAATATTCCTGACATCCAGTCTGTCAATCAACAGTAAAGATGATTTGCTTAGAGGCTGTACAGATGCAAACTTCATGTCTACAATTAACTTCAAACTATTTACTAATGTAAAAAGATATTTTGTATTCATTATTAAACTCAATGTAAAATATATCATGAGAACCACATAAACATCTAACATATATTCTTACCCAGTCATTTTAGTAGCCATGTCAAGCACTATACTCTTCCATTCTTGTTGCTGATACTGCCAAATTCTTGCCGTTCCATCTCGACTTCCACTAACAAATCTTAAACTAGACAGAGTTAAAATAATTTTATTAATTTTCTCAAAATGTAAATCACTTTTTTTGATAATATAAGTAACACATTAACCCTCACACACTACTGAGGGGAATGTAAAATGGTACAGTCACTTTGGAAAACAGCTTGGCAGTTCCTCAAAATGTTAAACATAGTCATCATATGACCCGGAAATTCTACTCCCAGGTATATATCCAAGAGTAATGAAAACATAAGTCCACATAAAAATGTGTACATGAAATATTCATGGCAGCATTATTCATAATAAGCCAAAAAGTGGAAACAACCCAAATGTCCATCAATGGGATAAATGGATAAACAAAATGTAGCGTATTTATACAATGAAATATTATTCAGCAAAAAAAAAAAGAAAGAAAGAATGATAGACTCAGTAACATAGATGAATCTTGAATAGGCAAACCTATAAAGACAAAAAGTAGATTAATGGTTACCCAGAGCTGGGAGTGAAGGGATAGGAGAATTGGAGGTTGACAGCTAAAGGGTATGAGCTTCTTTCAGGGCCAATGAAAATGTTCTAAAATTGACTGTGGTGATGGTTGCACAATCCTATGAATATACTAAAAACCAATGAATTTTATGTTATTTAAATTATATTTCAATAAAGATGTCATTTAAAAAGAATACATATTCACTCATGCTTCTGTCACTGTCAACACTTTGGTTTCTATTTTCAGAATTTATAAAATACAGACATATACACTTCAATAGTTTCTACCACAAAAAATTGAACTGAAATATATATGTTTTTCCCTAGCTTAACTGTATTTTGTTGATCCATTTCTATGTTTCCAAGTACAAAACTATCACTTTTAATAAGTGTTCAACTACATGAATGTACCAAAATTTAATTAATCCCTTAATGATCAACTGTTGTTTCCAATCTTCACCATTATAAATAATGCTGTGATGAACATCTCTATATAATCTTTGTACAACCTCATACATATATTTGCTGAGTCAGAGTAGGTGTATTTTTAAAGCTTTTGATACATACTGCCAAATTGTTTCCCTGAAAAGTTTTTTTAATAATTTACAATCTCATCACAAGTTGTAGAAGTGTCCATTTTCCCAAAACCCTTGGCAATATTGGGATTATCATTTTTCATTATCTTGTCATTCTGAAAGAAAAAAAAGTGACTGTTATTTTAATTTATATTTCTTTGATTATTAGTAAAATTGGACATCTCCTCATGTGTTTATTGGTCACACGAATAATTAAGACCACAATAATGTAATTTTTCCTTAATGGAAAAAGACAGGGAGTTAAAAATTTAGGTTCTTCTAGCATGAAAGAATAGTAGCTATACTAATGTTCAAGCATCTAACTCAGTATAATGCAGTCAAATCAACCTTAAAATTTATTTGGTGGTTTTTTCATTCCTAATATAGACATCACTCTTTGTAGACCATCATTATTTACTCTCAAATTTGACAAAAATGAACTACTCCATCAGTGTAATTATTGCAGTCAAAAGTTATTTAAAAATAGAACATGATCGTCCTATAAAGTCCTTATAGGCCGGGCGCGGTGGCTCACACCTGTAATTCCAGCACTTTGCGGGGTCGAGGCGGGTGGATCACGAGGTCAGGAGATCAAGACCATCCTGGCTAACATGGTGAAACCCCGTCTCTACTAAAAAATACAAAAAAAATAGCCAGGCACGGTGGCATGGTCCTGTAGTCCCAGCTACTCGGGAGGCTGAGGCAGGAGAATGGCGTGAACTCAGGAGACGGAGCTTGTAGTGAGCCAAGATCGTGCCACTGCACTCCAGCCTGGGTGACAGAGCGAGACTCCGCCTCAAAAAAAAAAAAAACAAAACTCCTTATAGACATACAAGTTGAGCTAGTCGAATACAAAATTCTAAAATCTGAAAGTGTTTGAGTGTCAACATGATGCCAGAAGTCAAAAAGTCCACACCTGGCCTCCTGTGATGGGTCACCAATAGTCAAAACTTTGTTTCATGCACAAAATTATTTAAAATATTGTATAAAATTACTTTCAGGCTACGTGTGTAAGGTACACATGAAACATAAATGAATTGTGTTTAGACTTGGGTTCCATTTCTCAGCATCTCATTATAATATGCAAATATTCCAAAATCTGAAAAAATATCCACTTCTGGTACCAAGTATTTTGGATGTGAAATAACCTGTATTGGAAACAAATTAATGCTAGGTGCTTAAAATTTTAAATCTATTATGCTAGGTAAACTTTTAGGCTAGAGCCTTTTTGGCTGTCATCTTTTTGGGATTAGACACTTTAGAGAGTGCAAGGATATCTGCATATAATTTCTGACTTTAGGGATATAGGGATAATGAGTGATACAGATATTCAGAGAAAGTCAAGACAATTAAACGCTGGAACATTCAGGAAACGTTTCAGGTAGGGCATGAACCATAAAAGGAAGGTAAGACCTAGTTAAGAAGAGGGGGAAAAAAAGAAAGGAGAGGGACATGAGAGGAAAGGAGAAAGACAGAAAGTAGGAGAGAAAGAGAAAGAGGTTAGGGGAAGGTAGGAAATGGCATTTCTTGGTAGAGATGATGTGAGGAAAAGTATAAGCAAAGGAATGGATGAGATGTGAACAGGAGCAGGGTATACCAATTAGGCCGGATTTAAGGATTCATATGGAGAACAGTAGAAAAGAATGTAGATCTAAGTCATGTGGTAAAGAGCTCTGAATGCCAGGCTAAGACATTTGAATTCTATTCCATAGACAGAGAAGAGGAAACACTAAAGATTTCTGTAAAGAACAATGTTGGCCGGTCACGGTGGCTCATGCCAGCACTTTGGGAGGCCGAGGCGGGCAGATGACAAGGTCAGGAAATCAAGACCATCCTGGCTAATATGGTGAAACCTCGTCTCTACTAAAAATACAAAAAATTAGTGAGGTGTGGTGGCATGCACCTGTAATCCCAGCTATTCGGGAGACTGAGGCAGGAGAATCACCTGAACCCAGGAGATGGAGGTTGCAGTGAGCCGAGATTACACCACTGCACTCCAGCCTAGGTGACAGAGCGAGACTCCGTCTCAAAAAAAAAAAAAAAGGAACGAGGTTACACTGGCAGAGATGGACAGGTCACAGGTCAAATAATGTAATGCTTGAATAACATGGGTGCTAAAAGAAATAGAGCAAAATAAACAAAAAAGAAAGCACTCAGAAAGGAAGACCTGATAGGTTATGGTTACTACTTGGATGAGATTGTGGAAGTGATGGCTAAGGATGTCATCAAAGACAAACAAGGGCTTTGAACCTAAATAACTGGACAGAAAAAAGATATCTATCATAGAGGTAGCTGCATCTGAGGGAATGGTAGTAACATATATCAAACATCTGTTTACACAAAAATGTATTACATAATTACCTGTCTCCATTGTTACAGAACTGAACAGCAACAACTTTATCCTAAGACATAAAACAGATTTTTGGTTAAAATGGACTTATTTGTAAAACGAATTAAGTGCTCTTTCTCTCAAATTCATAGGCAAAAACATCATGAAGTAGATTTTTTTTTTTTTTAATTTCAATGAGGCCCAAAACAATGTACTAACTAATGAGGACTACTTATTGGCAGTAATAGGAAACAAACCAGACATAGGGAAACCTTATAAACCATATCTCAGGAGACAAATACTTCTGAATAGATATTAGTTTATTACATTCTCCATAATAAGACAGCACACTAATGTAAGATAACACCTTAAAATAGTTAATTTAATAGTAGTTGCATTAGATTTTCCACGTAATTTTATTAATTATTTTCCAATGGAATCATCTGACAGTCTATAAGTACCATAGTTTAGAGACTGCTATTTAAAGCTTTTAGAATAATTAACCCGTACTTTTACTAGTATGTATAGTACTGATGACAAGAGTAAAGTGTAAGCCAAAATTTGTGATTTGTATATATTACTATGGCACACATCAGAAAAGAAATGAAATAAACTTTCCAAGGATATTCAAAAATAAAGCAACTGTTTCTGATTTTCTCTTACCGTATGTGACTCTAATTCAGCAATTTTCTCAGGAACCTCAGAACCCAAATAATATATTCTAATCACATGGTCAGTACTACCAGTTGTAATGAACATACCGCCTAGAAGATTAAAAACAAAACAAAACATAGTACCAAGGAACCCTAAAAACCCTCTCATTACTTCCTTAGTTGTATGCTACACCTTGCATTAGTAAAAAGGCTTCAAGAAACACAAGGTTGTCTTCTAATTATTGGAGACATACTAGTGATTCAGAGAAAATGTAAAACTATATCATTCATCCAACAAAATCTACAAACTATATATACACTGAATACAGGCCTATGATCATAAACATTAAAGAAGACATCCTTGAGGAATTCATTTCTTTATTTAGAAATGTAACGTTCCAAAATTATTTATAAGACAACTTATCTATAATTCTCTTTTACCGTGGCCATAGTGGTTGAGTGTAAAAAGTCAACTGCTTTTGGGATGATGAAAAAGTTCTAGAGATGGATGGTGTAACAGATGCAGAACAATGTGAATATACTTAAAGTTACAAACTGTACACTTAAAAATGGCTAAAATGATAAAATTTTAAGTTCTGTATATTTCACCACAATCAGAAAAAGGAGGAAAAAAAAGGTTAACTAATGTAGGATTCTTAGCAGTAGAAAAAGCACTGTAAAAGTGTTTTCAATATGGAGCAACAGTACATTTTTTTTGTAACCCAGGGCAGAATTTTTGTGCTGATTGTGGGGGAAGTAAATTTTTTTGTTAGTGGATATTTAGAGTAGGGGGTCTGTTTTTACCAAGCAAAATCACCATTATATAAAAATGTATTAAATTATGAATAAGGAAAAAAAAATCAACCTTACACATTACTTAAGAGTCCAAAAGAGTTTATCTATCATAACACATGGTTCAGATTTTTGATATCCTTCAATTAACACTCAAATGTGTATCTTTTTTTTTTTTTTTTTGAGACGGAGTCTCGCTCTGTCGCCCGGGCTGGAGTGCAGTGGCCGGATCTCAGCTCACTGCAAGCTCCGCCTCCCGGGTTTACGCCATTCTCCTGCCTCAGCCTCCCGAGTAGCTGGGACTACAGGCGCCCGCCACCTCGCCCGGCGAGTTTTTTGTATTTTTTAGTAGAGACGGGGTTTCACAGTGTTAGCCAGGATGGTCTCGATCTCCTGACCTTGTGATCCGCCCGCCTCGGCCTCCCAAAGTGCTGGGATTACAGGCTTGAGCCACCGCGCCCGACCTTCTTTTTTATTCATAAATCACATAATCTGTTTTTACAACTGGATCGTTTAATATTCCAGATGCTCAAAACATTCTAGTTTTATACATACCAGAACTGAAAGATGAACAAGATATCTGGACTCCAGGTCTGGATCTCTCAGTAAATTTCACTGGGCGATCTCTAAAGAGAAAAATAAGGTGTTTTTATGTTTCATCATGTTTAGCTAATGGGCCAGAATGTTAGCACACTACTGGATACTGATCGATTTAGCATCAATATTAGAGAAAAAAAAAAAGGAATGTGGTCTATTCCCATCAATTAGGTTAAAAATGCATTTAACCTTGTAAACATTCTTTATGATATCAGTATTACTACTACAGTTTTATTAACCATATTAGTTACTACTACCATTATGAGATATCTTCTTACCAAAGTAAGAAATGAAACAAATAAAATTCTACCAGAATTTTCTATATAAATTGTCTCTTCAACATTAATATCAAAAAAAATTATCCTAAACTCTCTTAACCTATTGAAGTAGGTATGGATATGTATACACAAATACCAATACACATATATAAATATATATACATATATTTATTTAAATACATGGACTATTAAGAATCAAGGCAATAGATAAAAATTAGCATGCTTAATTTTTCACAAAATTTCTAAACTTACCTAAACTTCATTGTTTTGACATGCCATTGCCAGAAACAGATTGTTCCATCAGCACCAGTAGAAGTGAGGTATCTGTTTGTGCCTTTAGTTGATGGACAAAACTTAAAAAAACAACAACAAAAAATATGATTCAAATAAAAAGTTTTCATGTTCAGCCTAACATCAAACACAGAGTATTTTTAAATTGTAATCATTTAGCAAATAAAATTTCAATAAATTCAGTTAAAATTTTTTGTTTCAAGGGACTATTTTACTTTCCTAGATGAATAAATACCTTATAAAAATTTTAAAATATCAAAAAAACTATAGAAAAAGTAACTGAACTTAGGATAAAATGTTTTAGTTATAAAAAAATACTTTTAAATTATTTAACATTACACTTTAAGATTTTTTAATCACTTTCAGTGGAGAATAAACTCACAAGCGCATTACTACTTAAAACTTTACAAATGTGCTATATATACACTTACAGAAACAACTGGAATTTTTATAGTTCAGATGGACAGAGGATTAGAAGTAAATCTAAAAACACTTGGGAAGTTAATATCCAAGTATTTGGTTTTATTATTTTTTCACTTTAAAATCCAGTTTCATTCAATGAAGTATATAATTTTGTCCTTTTTAGATATAAGCCATTTATTTCCATAAATAATGTAAAATAGGTCAAATCATTATTCATATCATATCATTGTGGAAAAATGGAGATCAAGTTAAAAAAAAACTTAAGTTGTCAATATAGAGGACTACTAATATGTCAGAAGGATCAAGGCCTTTATCATGTGGGCTTCTCAGGCTCTTACTCTCAGTATTTTACATATCCTCAGAAAAGAATCACAGAAAAGGAAAAAGAACAACTGAGCTCCTGATGTCTGGGACACAGGAAAAAGCTGAAAATTGGACAAGAGTTTCCTACATGTCGGTGAGTTTTTAAAATACCAAATGAAGATAATTAAACATTTCCACTGAGATGATGACTAAGGATTAAGATGTATAGGGTTTGAATACATTTTGAATGCAAATCAAAAGAAAATTATCATTATAGATATTAGAAGTAATTTACTTATTAGCTTCTTTGTTTGGAAGCACAGAACTTCTAAAGACAACAGAGATGAATTCAAACAAAAATTACTCATTAATATTATCCATTAATAACTGATGTACAGTAAAGAAACCAGGACTCATGCCTATATAGTCCTCTGTTGGTATCATTGAGACATTGCTTCCAGGACCTCCCATGGATACTAAAATCAGCAGATGCTCAAGTCTCTGATACAAAATGGTATGGTATTTGCAGATAACATATGTACATCCTCCTGTATACTTCAAATCATCTCTAGATTCCTGATAATACCTAATACAATATAAATGTTGTAGTGATTTGTTGTTATACTATATTATTTAAGGGATAATGGCAAGAAAAAAATCTGTACATGTTCAGTAGGAAGATTAATTTTTTTCAAATGACTTTTGTTCCTCAGCTGGTTGAAGCCACAGATGCAAAATCTACGGATACAAAGGGTTAACTATATTTTCATTTCTGAGATTGAGAAATTTGCATTAAAAAGCTTAATCTGGCTGGGCGCAGTGGCTCACACCTGTAATCTCAGCACTTTGGGAGGCCGAGGCAGGCAGATCACCTGAGGTCAGGAGTTTGAGACCAGACTGGCTGATATGGCAAAACCCCGTCTCTATTAAAAATAAAAAATTTGTTTGAGTTCTTTGTAGGTTCTGGATATTAGCCCTTTGTCAGATGAGTAGACTGCAAAAATTTTCGCCCATTCTGTAGGTTGCCTGTTCACTCTGATGGTAGTTTCTTTTGCTGTGCAGAAGCTCTTTAGTTTAATTAGATCCCATTTGTCAATTTTGGCTTTTGTTGCCATTGCTTTTGGTGTTTTAGACATGAAGTCCCTGCCCATGCCTATGGCATTTATGCAGCCAATAGACATATGAAAAAATGCTCATCATCACTTGCCATCAGAGGAATGCAAATCAAAACCACAATGAGATACCATCTCACACCAGTTAGAATGGCAATCATTAAAAAGTCAGGAAACAACAGGTGCTGGAGAGGATGTGAAAAAATACGAACACTTTTACACTCTTGGTGGGACTGGAAACTAGTTCAACCATTGTGGAAGAGAGTGTGACAATTCCTCAAGGAACTAGAACTAGAAATATCATTTGACCCAGCCATCCCATTACTGGGTATGTATCCAAAGGACTGTAAATCATGCTGCTATAAAGACACATGCACACATATGTTTACTGCGGCACTATTCAAAATAGCAAAGACTTGGAATCAACCCAAATGTTCAACAATGACAGACTAGATTAAGAAAATGTGGTACATATACACCATGGAATACTATGCAGCCATAAAACAAAGATGAGTTCATGTCCTTTGTAGGGACATGGATGCAGCTGGAAACCATCATTCTCAGCAAACTATCGCAAGAACAAAAAACCAAACACTGCATGTTCTCACTCATAGGTGGGAATTGAACAATGAGAACACTTGGACACAGGAAGGGGAACATCACACACTGGGGCCTGTTGTGGGGTGGGGGGACGGGAGAGGGATAGCATTAGGAGATATACATAATGTAAATGACGAGTTAATGGGTGCAGCACACCAACATGTCACATGTATACATATGTAACAAACCTGCACACTGTGCACATGTACCCTAGAACATAAAGTATAATAAAAAATAAAATAAAATAATTAGCTGGGCATGGTGGCACATGCTTGTAATCCCAGCTACTCAGGAGGCTGAGGCATGAGAATCACTTGAAACCAGAAGGCAGAGGTTGCAGTGAGCCGAGATCATACCACCACACTCCAGCCTGGGCCACACAGCAAGACTCTGTCTCAACAACAACAACAAAAGCTTACTCTAAAATCTACAGCAGTAATCCACAAATACAGCCAACACACCAAATTCAGCTTGCTGCCTGTTTCTGTAAATACAGTGTTATTGGAACACAGTCACCTTACACTGTCTATGGCTGCTTTTGTACTATGGGAACAGAGCTGAGCAGTTGTGACAGAGACTGTATGACATGCAAAGCCTAAATATTTACTATCTGGCCTATATATTTGCTGATCTTAGATTTGCAAGAATTAGACAATTAAATATGAAATAGTATAATTTTATAAAGTGAAGAAACATTGAAACCTTTATCTCCATTGCATTAAAATTGCTTAATCACAAAGGGGGATCTGGCCCATTAATGTGCCTTAATAGAATTGTTTTAAATGAGAAATCATGTTATGGATTGTTTAATATAACATTTATTTTTGTATTCCTGACAAATTAATACATACCTACTGTAGAAAATTTAGGAAATGTGGAAAAACAGAAAAAAAAGTAACATGTAATTCTGCCATTCAGTGGTAACCACTATTAGCATCATACCATTCTAACTAAATTTTGTTAAAAAAATACAAAACGTGGGAGAATATATCACTGATGTTAATAAAGACAGTCAATACACAAATAATAAAGAACATATAAAGAATACCAAAAGATGACTATTACTACAGAGAAAAATGAAACAGAAGGGAAGATACAGAGTTGCTGTGCACACAGTGGAGGGGGCTGGGGGGCGATGGTTTACAATTTTAATCAGAGCAATAAGGTGGTCAGGTCTCCCTGAGAAGGTGACATGTGCACAAAGCACATAGAAACTGAGAAAACAAACTATGTGAATATCCAGGGAAGACTACTCCAGAGACAGGAAACAGTAAGAGCCAAGGCAGCCATGTACACCTAGAACGTTCAAGAAAAGCAAAGTGGCCAGCAGTTAAGCAGAGTGAAAAAGGCAAACATGCAGTAGATGAGACTGAAGAGCACCAAGGAGGCTGAGAATACAGAGCATTGTGGAGACTTCAGTTTTAACTCTGAGATTGGAAGCTACTGATGGTCCTGAGCACCAGTGACATGATTTAACTGCCATTTTAAAATAACTTCGTCTGTTAAACTGAGAGATTAAACTGGGGCAGGGGAAAGGGAATGGAAGATGCAGGCAGATCGGTTAAAAGTCTATTTCAATAATCTAGACTACAGATGATAGTGCCTTAAAACAGGATAGCAATAATAGAGGTCATGAGAATTTGCCAGATTCTAGATACAGTTTGATGGTAGAACCAACATGACTTGCTGACAAGTTGGATACACAGTATAAGAGAAAGATAAAAGGGATGACTACTCTGAGGAGTTGAAAGCAGGGTATTGCCATTTGTTTAGATGAAAAGGCTTGGGGAGATATGAGGAAGAAAAATTAGTTCAATTTTGAATATAATGAGTTTGAAATACCTAGTAGACATATATGTGATGATTCTAAGAAGATAGTTGCATAAACAAGTATGAAGCTAAAAGATAGTTCCTAAATGGAGATGGAAGTTTGAAATCATCAGTTTACAGATGAAATTCAAAACCATGAGATGACTAAGAGAAAGAGTATGATAGAAAGGTCTACAGATCTCTAAGGCACTACAATATGTAAAAGAAATGAGAAAAGGCTGGGCGCGGTGGCTCACGCCTGTAATCCCAGCACTTTGGGAGGCCGAGGTGGGTGGATCACGAGGTCAGGAGATCGAGACCATCCTGGCTAACACGGTGAAACCTCGTCTCTATAAAAATACAAAAAATTAGCTGGGCGTGGTGGCAGGCGCCTGTAGTCCCAGCTACTTGGGAGGCTGAGGCAGGAGAATGGCGTGAACCCAGGAGGCGGAGCTTGCAGTGAGCCGAGATCACACCACTGCACTCCAGCCTGGGCGACAGAGCGAGACTCCATCTCAAAAAAAAAAAAAAAAAAAAAGAGAAAATAAACTAGCAAATGAAACTATAAAAAAAACAACAGTATCATAAATATTTTTCATTATTTAGTAGTCCCTCCTTATCTGCAGAGGACACATGTCAAGACCTCCTATGGATGCCTGAAACCTTGAATAGTACCAAGCCCTGTTTTTTTCCTGTACCTACATACCTATAAGCTTAATTTATAAATTGGGCAAAGTAGGAAATTAACAAATAATACCTAATAATATTGCTATAAAATTATAACAATATATTGTAATAAAAGTTACATGAATGTGGTCCTTTTCCCAAAGTATGTCATTGCACTGCATTCACCTATTTTCAAACTATGGCTGACGGTGGGTAATTGAAACCTTGGAAAGCCAAACTGCAGATAAGGGGGACTACTAAAATCAAATGATTTTTTTCAGTGGCATATGACAGTATGTCCAAATTCCAGAAATAATCAGTCAGATATGATAGTGAGATCACAAGTAACTGATAATCTCCCAAATCAAAATCCATGAAATAATTTCAAATAATCAAAATTTTGACATGAACTTTTTCAAAGTCAACATACACTGAACCCAATTCTTGCTAGCTCCCCATAAAAAGATGACATATTATTTAAATAACACCAAAAAATGGCATACTTATTATTTCCTAAAGAATAAACAAAAGTAAATGGGAGTAATTATCTCCTCCAAAAGTGGTCTCTTTCTCCAAAGTGTAAAATTTTTAAGATTACTCTGTTTTCCTCTCAATACAAAGAACAGGACAAAAGTTGAGTTTCATTAGTTTTATTAAATAAAAAATATTTTAAATTATCCATGACTTTCACTACTAACATCTGGTAAAACCAGTATGTGGACAAGTATTAAAAGCAGCCAACATATTCTACATTAAAAATCAAATTGAGGCTGAGTGCAGTGGCTCATCATGCGCCTGTAATCCCAGCAGTTTGGAAAGCCAAAGCCAGAGGAATTGCGCTTGAGTCCAGGAGTTTGAGACCAGCCTGGGCAACATGGCGAACCCCCGTCTCTACAAAAAGTACAAAATTTAGCCAGATGTGGTGGCGCATGCCAGTAGTCCCAGCTACTCAGGAGGTGGAGGTAGGAAGATCACTTGAACCTGGGAGGTGGAGGTTGCAGTGAGCTGAGATCCCGTTACTGCACTCCAGCATGGGTGACAACAAAACAAAACAAAATAAAACACATCAAATTGAAATTTAAAAAAATCACTGAAACTAAGAATAAAAATTCCTCTCATATTAACCTAAACACAGACACACACATACTAAATCTGACTGGCGAACATCTTGCATTAAATATTAATACAAGGTATGCCAATATTCAAGTTAGAACCCGTTTATATTCTAACAGGAAAGAGTGTGCTCTTAAGGCATTTACAGGTTTTCTCCCTCCTTAACACACACAAATAAGATGTCTCACTCTATTTATAAGACTTTTTAAATCATCTTTTTACTTATTTTTTAAAAAAGAGAATCATATGAAAAAGGAACTTAAAAAATTACCTTGCTGCAGGGTAGGAGCAAAGTCCAGAAGAGAGCATTTTTCTCTTGCTATTATTTGGGCTATTATCTATACAATGTAACATGAAATCAGAGAATTCTCACCTTTATTACATATGTTCGAGGTAAATTTTACACTTTTCTTACCTGTATGGAAGTAATAGAAGCTGAATGGCCCTGAAGGACTGCAACGGGTGCACAAGTTCGAAGACACCATACTCTTACTACCTTATCACAGCTGCCTGCGGCAATAAGAGTGTTTTCATAGTTAACAGCCATGTCAGAAATTTCAGCAGAGTGTCCACGAAGTGTAGCAAGAAGACGTCCATCATCTGTAGCCCAAATTTTTACTAAACAGTCATCTGAACCCTATAGTAACAAAAGGACAATAGATTTATAATGAAGCAGAAATTCACCACAATCCCCCCACCCAAAAAACAGCCAAAAAGAAGATTTTATTAAATTACTTCTAAGTCTTTACTTTTTAGTCTCCTCTCTACATATAATAGGGATCCAGTAGCAAGTATAAATGATGTCCAAATGACAACAATAACAAAGCATTTTTCAAAGTGACGATGGCATTTATGAAGAACTTTTCAAAATTACCACCAATCATGACAACTCAAGATATTTTAAACTCACTTTTTAGTGATTTAGCATTAAGCATTTTTACCATCATTTCTTTCTTTAGGCCTGACAGCCTTTTTTCTAAATTCTTTAAATATTTTTTCCACAAATTATTCAGAATTTAACCTAAAGTCTACATGCATTTCTCAGTAAACATGAGGCTAGCCGTTAATGATATTTCTGGTAAAAATATATTAAACTTCCTTTTGAGAATTTCAGAAGAGTGAACTGTAAAGAGCAATTCTACTCTACTATGGTAGAAAAGTTATTTAACAATTATCTGTTTATTAAAATATAGCATTCATCATCCTCATCATGATCACTAACATCCAAATACTTATGTGATGCATTTAGAGTCATTAAGTAATTAATGGAAGAGTCCAAAATAAACTCTAAGGTGTAATAACTTCCTGAATAACTTCCCGAATAACTTCCGCTTCATTCGTTGTAGCATACAAATATAAAACTAAAATTATGCTATTAGCCACACTTCTATGTTAATACTAAAGCAATGAGACTAAGCTTTTTTTTTGGAAATACTGGTGTACTACAATTTTGTACTCAAAAGCATACAGTATTATCTGCTTAATAAAAGTTCAGCTTAAAAAATAAACAGTACTAAAACAAAGAAAAAGATATAAAAAATAGCTCTAATCTTCATTACGGTGTAGTTCAACTATCTAATCAAAAAAATGTGATGAAATCATTATTTAGGCAAAACTGGCAGCAATTACACTAAGTGACACACAGAAGTGCATTTTAATAAATGTTTGTTAAAATTGAATGAAATGAAATAGAGTACACTTGTTTCACATAAATTAACCACTTCTAGAATATAAGGTCTTCTGAAGATTTAACTTTTTTAAATTAAACTTCCAAGAAACATTTTCGTTCACTCGTTTACTTATATAAAATGAGAAAAATTTTTCAATTTCCACTCATCTTTTTCTGCACCCATATATCCAAAAAAAGTGAACTGCTTACAATGCGCAATGCCATCCCATGCAGTCTGGCTTCAATTGTTGTAATTCTATATATGTTACCATATGATAAATTTTAAACTCACTGTAAAAATTCTTCTCCCGCTTCGGTCAAATGCTACACAGTAGACAGATGACAAGTGCCCCAGAATTCTCTTATGCATCTTAATGTGCTGGTAAGCAGATGAAGGGAAAATATGACCAAAGCGACTACATCCGGTTAATTGCCTGGCAGAGGTGATATTCACTGAAAAAAACAAGAAATTAACTTAAAACTTAAAAGTGAAACTGATTTCATGAAATTAAGTCATAAATATTAAGATGAGACAAAACAGAGTACATATATTATAGTAATTCTGCCCTGTGAGAAGTCTAAACTCCCTTACATAGTTCATGATTTTATGAACTTCAGTTTACTACAAGAAAGCACCAAGAATACTCTTCCATTAAATCTCAAAGGTCTGATATTCTGCTTGGCTTACTGTGGTTTCTCAAGCACATTCTCATTTTGCCTTTCTTGGTATGCTATAGTCAAAGAGACTGTCACTTTAAATACATAGGTAAATCTTTCTATAACATGAAGAAATTTTAGAATAAAACTGTACTTAAGTATATTCCTCTAAAAAATTATACAGGAATTTCATAAATTCTTATCCTACCTCCTCACACCTACCCACCACATGTATGACTGCCCCTAAAAATTCAAGAGTAATACAAGTAAAAAAAAGTATACAGTGAAAAGATAAGGAATCTACGATGTTACAAAGATTTTATGTTGCAAACAACCTAGGTTTTTTTATGGGTTCTTTCCTTTTGCTTTCTGAATTTAGAGGCTCTCCCTCTAGTTAACAAGGAACTTTAAAGGCTTCATCTCCTATGAAGTCATTTTAGGTCCTATCTCATTTCTTTTTTCTTGTTCGCTTTGCCTTGTTCTCCATTTTCTTAAAAAATGACATAATATATCGTAAGTCTACACAATTCTTCTCCAAATACCAGGCGGATTCTGCTCATATCTAAAAAACAAATCTTGAACTCTATGTAAAACTTTACAGCCACCCACTTGCCCTGTGAACACCTTCATCTTCCCTTATACACTAAAAATGCTTAATACCCCACACAATATATTTTAATCAAAACATAGGCTCCCTATAACTTCAAAGGTCACCTTGAGGCAAAGTGACATTTACCACACTGCATAAATAATACAGTACAAAATGAAAATAGCTTCATGTTCAAGCAGGGCAAGATTAAAGCAAGAACTGAGTTCTAGCTAGATTAGTATGATTAGAACCATGCCACAATAAAAAATATTAAATCTTTCAACATCTCACAATTTTAAGAGCAATGAAGTCTTTCTTTCAGGCAAAGGCAGATCCACTGGCCATTTTAACTGACAAAATGACAAAAAATGAATAATGAATAGCAAAATCAGTGACATGTTGAATATAAACAATTAGAACACATAAGAGACCTGAGTAGTTATGTAATACTGCAAGATGCTGAGTAAATAATGGGAGGAACTGCATAAGCATCAGTATCAGGCAAGAAGATTTCTTTTTAGCAGGTGTTACCATCTAAATCACAAGAAAATCCCATGACTCCAAGATAGGAAGGGCTGGTACCCTAATTTGGGACTTCAGAAAACTTCCTTCTCCAAAGAAACATTTCTTACTGCTCTGAGTTCCTTAAAACAATTAACCATTACTTCTGCTTGGCTTTTATCTCTTCATACTTTGCAGGTAGATGCAGTGGAGACAGGTTATGGCAGGGCTTCTCAACCTTGAAATTATTGATACACTCTGTTGAATGATTCTTTGCTGTGGGGACTTTCCATTGTAGGGTGTTTTGCAGCATCTCTCGCCTGTCCCCACTAGATGCTAGTAGGATCCCCCCAACACTAAGTTATGACAAAAATATCTCCAGATGTTGTCTAGGGTAAGAAACTGCCCCAGATTAAAATCACTGCTTGCAGTATAAAAGCAAAAAACATCATTACCAATAGAAGGAAAAAAGAAAAAAAAACAAACAAACAGAAAAGCAGTTTTGAGAAGGGGAGCTGCAGGAGATAGAAAGCAAATCCATGAGCATTGGATGCCTTTCCATTTATTTGAATCTTCAATTTCTTTCATCAATCTTTTATAGTTTTCACTATACAGCTCTTTCACCTATACTTAAATTTACTCCAAAGTACTTTCTTAGATCCTACCATAAATGGAATTGTTTCCTTGATTTCTTTGGATAGTTCATTGTTAGAGTATAGAAACAATGTAGATTGTCAAGTTAATTTTGTAATCTGCAACATTACTCAATTTGTATATCAGTTCTAAGAGGGTTCTTTTGGTGGATTTTTAGGGTTTTCTACATATAAGATCATGTCATCACAAAACAGAAAATTTCACTCCTTCTTTTACTATATGGATGCATTTTGTTTCTTTCATTTTCTGGCCTAATTGCACTGGCTCAGACTTCCTATACTATATTGAATATAAGTGGCGAGAATGGGCATCTTCTTATTAGAGATGGGGTTTCAACATGTTAGTCACGCTGGTCTAGAACTCCTGACCTCAGATAATTCACCCACCTCAGCCTCCCAAAGTGCTGGTATTACAGGCATGAGTGGCCTTGCCGAGCTGAGACACATTCCTTCTATACCTCTTATGTTGAGAGATTTTATCATGAATTTTGTCAAATACTGTTTCTGCATCTATTAAAATGATCATGCAGGTTTTGCCCTTCATCTTGTTAATACTGTGCACCACATTTACTGAATTACATATCCTGAGCCAATCTTGCACCCCAGGGATGAATCCCACTTGATCACAGTGATTGACCTTTTTAATGTGCTGTTGAATTCAGTTTGCTAGTATTTTGTTAAGGATTTTTGTGTTTTCTTTATTTTATTTATTTATTTTAGATCAAGTCTTGCTCATTCACTCAGGCTGTAGTGCGGTGGCACGATCTTGGCTCACTGCAACCTCCGCCTCCTGGGTTCAAGTGATTCTCCTGCCGCAGCCTCCCAAGTGGCTAGGATTACAGGGATGCATCACCATGTTGGCCAGGCTGGTCTCAAACTCCTGACCTCAAGTGATCCGCCCACCTTGGCCTCCCAAAGTGCTGGGACTACAGGCATGAGCCACCGCACCCAGGCTTTTGCATCTACACTCAAAAGTGATATTGGTCTTTAGTTTTCCCGTAGTATCCTTGTCTGAATTTGGTATCAGGGTAATGCTGATCTCTTAAAATGAATTTGAAAGTATTCTCTCCTCTTCAATTTTTTGGAAGAGTTTGAAAAACACTGGTGTAAGTTCTGCTTTAAATGTTTGGTAGAATTCAACAGAAAAGCCATTTGGTCCTAAGCTTTTCTTTGATGGAAGACTTTTTATAACCAATTCAATCTCATTATTTGTTATTGGTCTGTTCAGTTTCCACTTTCATTTCTGATTCTGAGTCTTTTGTTTTTTTCTTAAGTCTACCTAAAAATTTGTCAATATTGTTTACCTTCTCAACAAAACAATTTTAAGATTTGTTAATCTTTTCTGTTGTTTTTCAAGTCTCTATTTTGTCTATTTCTGCTCCGATCTTCCTTATTTCTTCCTTCTGCTGAGGTTGGGCATACTTTGTTCATCTTTTTCTAGTTCCTTGAGGTTCAATGTCAATATTTTCTATCTTTTTTAATGTTTACTGCTATAAACTTACCTCTCAGGACTGTTTTTGCTGCATCCCATAAGTTTTGGTATGTTGTGTTTCCATTTTCATTTGCCTCAATTTCCCTTTTAATTTATTCTTTGACTCATGGTTTTTCAAAAGTAGGTTGCTTAATTTGCATACATCTGTGAGCCTTCCAGGATTCCTCCTGTTATTTTTAGTCTCATGCCATTGTGATTAGAAAAGATGCTTAATATGATTTCAATCTCCTTAAATTTGTTAAGACTTGCTTTGTGTCCTAAAATATGATATATCCTGGAGAATATTCCACATGTACTTGAGCTGAGATGTTCTATAAATGTCTATTAGGTCCAATTAGTCTGAAATGTGGTTTAAGTACAATGTTTCCTTATTGATTTTCTGTCTACATAATTTGTCCAATGTTGAAAGTGAGGTAGTGAAGTCTCCTGTTATTGTACTGGAGTTGTAGTCTCTCTCTCTCTCTCTCTCTCTCCCATTCCCTCCCTCCCTCCCTTCAGTTTTTATCATATATGCCTTGTATATTTAGGTGCTCCAATGCTCCAATGTTGGGTGCATATATATTTACAACTGCCAAACTTCTTGATGAACTAACATCTCTATCATTACATGTGACGTTTTTTGTCACTACTCACTTTTTCAAGTCTCTTATATCTGATATAAACAAAACTACTCCTGTTCTCTTTTGGATTCCATTTGTAAGGAATATGTCTTTCCAACTCTCTATTTTCAGTCTATGGGTGTCCTTAGAGATGATGAGCGTCTCCTGTAGGCAGCATATTATTGGGTCACTTTTTTTCATCCATTCAGCTGCTCAATGTCAAAAATGTCCATTCTACCCAAAGATATTTACAGATCTAATGCAATCTCTATGAAAATGTCAATGACATTTTTCACAGAAATAGAAAAAGAAATCCTAAAATTCAAATGAAACCAGAAAAGACCCCAAACAACTAAAACAATCTTGTGCAAAAACAATAAGGCTAGAGGCATCATTCTCCCTGATTTTAAAAGGTATGATAAAGCTTATTTAATAGAAACAGCATGATACTGACATAGAAACAGACACATCAACCAAGGGAACAGGATACAAAGTCCAGAAATTAATCCAAGCATTTAAAATAAAACAATATTCAACTTAGATTCCAAGAACACACAATGGGGAAAGGACAGTTTCTTCAGTAAGTGGTGCTGGGAAACTGGATATCCACATGCAAAAGAATGAAACTGAACCCTATTCTCACAACATGTACAAAAACCGACTCAAAATGAATTAAAGACTTAAACAGAAGATCTCAAAGAGTAAGGTTACTAGAAGAAAACATAAGGGAAAAGCTTCACAACACTGTTCTGGCCAATGATTTCTTGGGTAGGACTCCAAACACAGACAACAAAATCACAGACAAATGGGATAGTATCAAACTAAAAAGCTTCTGCACAGCAAAGGAAACAATTAGCAGACAGATGATACAACTCACAGATTGGGAGAAAACACCTGCATACCATCTATCTGATAAGGGGTTAATATCTAAAATATATAAGAAACTCAATAGCAAAAAA
Source organism: Rhinopithecus roxellana (assembly GCF_007565055.1). Taxonomy (NCBI): domain Eukaryota; kingdom Metazoa; phylum Chordata; class Mammalia; order Primates; family Cercopithecidae; genus Rhinopithecus; species Rhinopithecus roxellana. The sequence goes on from NC_044555.1 coordinate 44,905,099, forward strand.
AAAAAATGTAATTAAAAACTGGGCAAATGATCTGAACAAACATTTCTCAAAAGAAGACATACAAATGGCCAATGGATATACGAAAAAAAGCTCAACACCTCCAGTCATCAGGGACATGCAAATTAAAGGAACAATGATATATCACTTCACACCTATTAGAATGGGTATTATCAAAAAGACAAATACTAATTTGTGTTGGTAAGGATATAGAGAAAAGGAAACGTTTTGCATACTGCTGGCAGCAATGTAAATTGAAACATTTTGGAAAATAGTAAGGAGGTTCCTCAAGAAATTGAAAATGTAAATAGCATATGATCCACTAATCCTACTTCTGGATATATATCCAGAGGAATTGAAATCAATGTCAAAGAGATGTCTGCACTCTCATGTTCATTGCAGCATTAGTCACAATAGCCAAGATGTGGTAGCAATCTAAGTGTCCATCAGATTAATGGTTCAAAGTATTTTATACATACACACACACACACAAACATACACACATACACGAACACCATTAAGTCTTATAAAGGAAAGAAATTGGAAATTCTGCCATTCACAACAACTTGGATGAAATTGGAAGACATTATGCTAAGTGAAAAAAGCCAAGCACAGAAAAACAAATAGTGCTTGATATCATTTATGTAGAAGCTAAAAAAGTTGCTCTCATAAAAACAGAGTAGAAAGGTAGTTACCAGAGGATACAAGGAAAGGAGAGGGGTAAGGAAAGGGGAGATGCTGATCAAAGGGCATAAAGTTTCAGTCAGACTGGAGCAATAAGTATTGAGATCTACTGTACTACATGGTGACCACAGTTAATAATAATAAAATGCGTATTTCAAAATTGTTAAAAGAATAGATTTGTAATGTTCTCACCACAAGAAAATGTTGGTGAGGTGATGGATATGCTAATTAATTTGGTTGAATCTTTGTAATGTATACATAGATCAAAACATGACATTGTACACCTTGAATATACAAAATTATTTGCCAATAAAAATGAATAAATGAATGAAACAAACAAAAAGAGAAGGACAGCAAGAGCCAGAGAAAGAGAGGGGAAAAGTAAATAACTACCAGAAAGAAAATCCACTCATTCATCTAACAGATATTTGAGTTCTTTAATGGCCAAAGAAACACAGTTAAGTACATAAGCAAAATGCGTTTTTTTTTAAACTATTTCATTATTCATACAAATTCATGGCCTATATGTGCAATTTTGTTACATGCAAAGATTGCACAGTGGTCAAGGCAGGGTTTTTAGGGCATACAACACCCAAATATCATACATTGTACTCATTAAGTAATTTCTCAACATCCATTCCCCTCCCACAGCCTCACCCTTCTGAGTCTCCATTGTCTACCATTCTACTCCCTACATCCAGATGTACACATTTTGCAGCACCCACTTACGAGTTCATGAGAACATGTGATATTTGACTTTCTGTACCTGGCTTGTTTCACTTAAGATACTGACCTCCAGTTCCATCCATATTGCTGCAAATAACACGACTTCCTTTTTTCATGGCTGAATAGTACTTGATTATATACATATAGCACATTTTCCTTTTTTTATTTTTTTAATTTATTCATTTTTATCTAAGTATTATTATTATTTTAAACACGATCTTGCTTTGTCGCCCAGGCTGGAATGAAGTGGCACTATCACAGCTCACTGCAGCCAAGACCTCCTGGGGTCAATTGATCCTCCCACCTCAGCCTCCCAAGTTGCTGGGACCACAGATGCGTGCCACCATGCCCAGCTAATTTTTTGCTGTTGTTTTAGAGATTGGGTCTCTCTATGCTGCCCAGGCTGGTCTTGAATTCCTGGGCTCAAGTGATCCTTTCACGTTGGCCTTCCAAAGCATTTTCTTTATCCATTCATCCACTGATGACACTTAAGTTGATTTCACATCTTTGCTATTGTGAATAGTGCCATTATAAACATACTAGTGCAAGTATCTTTTTGATATAATGATTTATTTTCCTCTGGGTTATATACCCAGCAATGGGTTTACTGGATTGAATGGACATTCTATTTTTAGTTCTTTGAGAAATGGCCATACTCTTTACCACAGAGGCTGTACTTATTTATAATCCTACCAACAGTGTGTTAAGATTTCTTTTCTGCACAGCATCACCAACATGTTACTTTTTAATTTTTTTTTTATTAATAGCCAATCTGACTGAGGTAAGATGATATTTCATTGTGGTTTTAATTAAAATTTCTCTGATAATTAGTGATGTTGAGCATTTTTTCTTCCTTTCTTTCTTTCTTAAGATGAAGTCTCGCTCTGTCACCCAGGCTGGAGTGCGGTGGCACCATATCAGCTCACTGCAACCTCCACCTCCCATGTTCAGGCTCCTGCCTTAGTCTCCCAAGTAGCTGGGATTACAGGTGCCCACCACCACACCCAGCTCATTTTTGTATTTTTAGTAAGGACAGGGTTTTGTCACATTGGCCAGGCTGGTCTCGAGGTCCTGACCTCAGGTGATCCACCTGCCTTAGCCTCCCAAAGTGCTGGGACTATAGGTGTGAACCATCGCACCCGGCCCAGCATTTTTTCGTATACCTGTTGGCCGTTTGCATGTCTTCTTTTGAAAAATATCTATTTATGTATTTAGCCACTTGTTAATGGGATTGTTTCTGAGTTTTGTTGTTGAGTTGAGTTCCTTGTATATTTTGGTTATTAGTCCCCTATCAGATGGATAATTTGCAATTATTTTCTGCCATTCTACACATTCTATAGGTTATCTCTTCACTCTGCTGATTGCTTCTTTTGTTGTGCGTAAGCTTTTAAGTACTTTAGGACTGCAATAAGTCCCATTTGTCTATTTTTGTTTTTGTTGCCTGTGTTTTTCAGGTTTGTTTTTTTTTTTTTTAATGGAGTTTCACTCTTGTCACCCAGGCTGGAGTGCAGTGGTATGATCTTGGATCACTGCAACCTCTACCTCCCGGGTTCAAGCAATCCTCCTGCCTCAGCCTCCCGAGTAGCTGCGATTACAGGCGTCTGCCACCACGCCTGGCTAATTTTTTGTATTTTTAGTAGAGACAGCCTTTCGCCATGTTGGGCAGGCTGGTCTTGAACTCCTGACCTCAGGTGATCTGCCCACCTCGGCCTCTCAAAGTGCTGGGATAACAGGCATGAGTCACCGCACCCAGCCTTGAGGTCTCACTCATAAGTTTTTTGCCTAGACCAATGTCCAAAAGAGTTTTTGCTGTTTTCCTCTATTATTTTTATAGTTGTGGGTATTACATTTAAGTTTTTAATTCATTTTGAGTTGATTTTTTATTTGGTTAGAGATAGGGGTCCAGTTTTATTCTGCTGCATATGAACATTCATTTATCCCAGCACTGTTTATAGAAGAGGGTGACCTTTTCCCAATGCATGTTCTTGTCAGCTTTGTCAAAGATCAGTTGGCTATAAATATGTGGATTTATTTCTGGGTTCTCTATTCTGTTCCTTTGGTCTGTTTGTCTATTTTTATACCCGTACAATGCTGTTTTGGTTACTAGAGACTTGTAATGTAATTTACATCAGGTAACATGATGTCTCCAGACTTGTAATTTACATCAGGTAACATGATGTCTCCAGCTTTGTTCTTTTTGCTCAGGACTACTGTGGCTATCTGCACCCTTTTTAGTTCCATATGAATTTTAAGGTTTTTTTGTTTGTTTTTGTTTTTCCTGTGAAAGTGATATTGGTATTTTCATGGAGATTACACTGAATCTGTAGGTTGCTTTCAGCAATATGATCATTTTAACAATATTGTTTCTTACAATCCATGAGCACAGGCTATTTTTCTATTTGTTTGTGTCATCTACAATTTCCTAAGTGTTCTGTAGTTTTCTATGTAGAGATCTTTCACCTCCTTGGTTAAATATATTCCTAGATTTTGGGGGGTTTTTTTTTGTAGCTATCATTGGCCTCTTGATTTTATCTTAGCTTGGTCATTTTTGGTATACAGAAATGCTACTAATTTTCGTACTTTGATTTCGTAACCTGAAACTTTACTGAATTCATTTATCAAATCTAGGAGTCCTTTGGAGGAGTCTTTAGCATTTTCTAGGTATAAGATCATATCATCAGCAGAGATCATTTGACTTCCTCTTTTCCAATTTGGATGCCTTTCATGTCTTCTCTCATCTGACTGCTCTCACTAGGACTTCCATCACTAAGTTGAATAGGAGGAGTGAAAGCAGGTACTCTTGTCTTGCTCCAATTCTTAGAAGAAATGCTTTCAGCTTTTTCTCATTCAATATGATATTAGCTGTAGGTTTATCATATATGCCCTTTATTATTTTGAGATATGTTCCTTCTATGCCCAATTTCTTGAGGGTTTTTATCAAAGAGGAATGCTGAAGCCGGGCATGGTGGCTCATGCCTATAATCTCAGCACTTTGAGAGGCCGAGGCAGGCAGATCACTTGAGGTCAGGAGTTCGAGACCAGCCTAGCCAACATGGTGAAACCCCATCTCCACTAAAAATACAAAAAATTAGCCAGATGTGATGGTATGAACCTGTAATCCCAGCTACTCAGGAGGCTGAGGCTGAAGAATCGCTTGAACCCAGGAGGCGGAAGTTGCAGTAAGCCGAGATGGCGCCACTGCACTCCAGCCTGGGCAACAGAGTGAAACTCTGTCTCAAATTTAAAAAAAGGGGGGGGGGACACTGAATTTTAAGAAATGTTTTTTCTGCCATCTACTGAGATGATTATATGGTTTCTTCCTTGATTCTGTTTATGTGATGTATTTCATTTATACATTTGTATATGTTGAACCATCTTTGCATCTCTGGTATATTATCTTTTAGCTGTGCTATTAGTTTACTTTTAAAAACCCCTTTACAAAAAAAAGTAAAAATTGAAAAGAAAAAAGTGAAAATATTTACAAGATGGAAAAATCTTAATATTTTAAAATACATATAAAACTAATGAGCTATAAGAACACCATCAACAACCAAAAGATGATCTAGTAAAAAAAAGTTAATAGATAAGGCACAATATATGAAATATAAATAATATGCTGACTCACAGAAAAGATACAACTATTTCGCCAGTTATCAAAGAAATTTAAATGAAAATGAGGCATAATTTTACACCTAATAAATCAGCATTTCTAAAAATTCAAAAACCTAATGTTAGCAATTAATACTTAAAACTGATATACACCTCCATTTCTAAAAGCACCATACAGTGACATGATCCCTTAGGAAAATAACTTGGCAATATATTTGAAGAGCCATGAAAATATGCACATCCATTACTCCACCTCTGGGCATCTATCCTGGGGACATAAGTGAGTAGCAAAAAAAAGTAACATATATAAAATATTCAAAGTAGTACTATTTATAAAGCCAGTGAATTAAAAACAACCTACAAAGGCCGGGCGCAGTGGCTCAAGCCTGTAATCCCAGCACTTTGGGAGGCCGAGACGGGCGGATCACGAGGTCAGGAGATCGAGACCATCCTGGCTAACACGGTGAGACCCCGTCTCTACTAAAAATACAAAAAAAAACTAGCCGGGCGAGGTGGCGGGCGCCTGTAGTCCCAGCTACTCGGGAGGCTGAGGCAGGAGAATGGCGTGAACCCGGGAGGCGGAGCTTGCAGTGAGCTGAGATCCGGCCACTGCAGTCCAGCCTGGGTGACAGAGCGAGACTCCATCTCAAAAAAAAAAAAAAAACAACCTACAAGTCCAGTATCAAGGGAATGGTTAATTATATAAATTATGGAATATTTGATAGACTATTACATTGGAATCAATAATATAAAAAGCAATGTGAAAAAAATTAGGGGTTACACAGCAAAAATATAAAATACAAAATTATGTGTACACTATTAACTATGTAAGTTTATGCACAAATGTATGGATAAGGACCATAAAGAAACAAAAGAAATGAAGTCAACTGCTTTGTGTTAAAAGAATGAGGAAATTTTTTAAATTTCACTTAATACTCTTAAAAATATGTTTTTATCTTAAACATACATTTTCTATTAGATTCTTCCCAATAGTAACTAACAGCTATTCAAGAAAAATCTAACATAAGATATGACATATATCATTAAAAGCTCCTTCTCCGAGTTCAGTTTTGTATTTATTCATCTGGCACTGGAAATGGTGTCTATATATTTTTTTCTCAGTCATTGTTAATACAACAGGTCTTAGTCTCTATACATTAAGAAATAATGTCGGCTCACGCCTGTAATCCCAGCACTCTGGGAGGCTGAGGTAGGCGGATCACTTGAGGTCGGGAGTTCAAGACCAGCCTGACCAACATGGAGAAACCCTGTCTCTACTAAAAATACAAAAATTAGCTGGGCGTGGTGGTGTACGCCTGTAATCCCAGCTACTCTGGAGGCTGAGGAGGGAGAATTGCTTGAACCCAGGAGTGGAGGTTGCGGTGAGCCGAGATGGCACCATTGTACTCCAGCCTGGGCAACAAGAGCAAAACTCCGTCTCAAAAAAAAAAAAAGAAAGAAAGAAAGAAAGAATGTCAACACTCTCTTTTGCACGTATTCTCCATTTAGCCATTAATTTTCAGTACTGATTCTTGCTTTACTTACTACAGTAGCCTTTATTAGAAACATGTTCCCCAAATGTTAATGGTTGATAATTGATTATACAGATACAATTGAAAAGTGTTCCCTTCTGACCAATTCATGAGTATTTTACTGGGAAGAACTGGATCTCATTCTTCTAGCATGATTATCACACTCTTCCTTGGGGGGAGGAAAATGCTCCAAATCATTTTTCCTTTTATCTAAAGTAACAGTTTAAAAAATGAACACATACATACGCACTTGCACACACACACAAACATGCACAAGGCTACCACTGTGTTCTATCTAAATGTCTCTATCAAATGACACTGAGTGAATTGTTTCTTTTTAGTTTTAATATAAACATGATGCAAGTTTAGAGATGAGCAATTTAACTTCTGCTGTAAGTAGAATGAAGTATTAAATGTTAAGAAACAACTACAAATAAACGACCAAAAAACCCATACTCCTAGCCTGACGTATTCATTATAATGGTATCAATACATTCCCACTGTTAAATTTTAAAATCTACAATACTTCAAGGTTATGTAATAAGTTTTAGTATATATAATTAGTTACTTTGATAAGTACCTTAATTATTTCAAAAGCAACCTAAAAGTTAAGTAACATTATCCCCGGCTCTATTTACTAAAAAATTTAACTCCACTATGTCACAAAAGTAAAATGGCAATACACTTCTAAAAACTCATTAAAACAGGGCAGTCAATCAACATAATTTTAGTCAGAAAAACATAATGTGTGCTTCTTCACCCACTGTTGTTAAGAATTTACAACGTAGGCCGGGCGCGGTGGCTCAAGCCTGTAATCCCAGCACTTTGGGAGGCCGAGACGGGTGGATCACGAGGTCAGGAGATCGAGACCATCCTGGCTAACATGGTGAAACCCCGTCTCTACTAAAAATACAAAAAACTAGCCGGGCGAGGTGGCGGGCGCCTGTAGTCCCAGCTACTTCGGAGGCTGAGGCAGGAGAATGGCGTAAACCCAGGAGGCGGAGCTTGCAGTGAGCTGAGGTCCGGCCACTGCACTCCAGCCCGGGCGACAGAGCAAGACTCCGTCTCAAAAAAAAAAAAAAAAAAAAAAGAATTTACAACGTATAAAAAACAATACATAACACTTATGACTCCTTTATATCTTGAAAGCTGAGATTACAGTCAGTTTCCAACCATGAATTAACTATAGATTTTTCTTGAATGGTAATATAAACATGTAAATTGTCTTAAAATATTTGAAGAACTTTCCTTTTCAGAAAAACATTTCTTTATATTTAATTTAGCAAAGCTGAATAATTCACTAGCAGATAAATTAGTCAAATATAGATTTGAATACAGTGTATTTGAATACAAAATATTCTATTCAGAATCTATTATGTCTCCTAAATATTTATATTTAAAATTTCATACTATAAGCTTCTAAATTGTTCTCTAACAAAAGACAAAATGAACTAACTCAATGATAGACCATACTTCTTAAATATTCAAATAACAACAGGATAATAGATTTACCGTACATATTTTACAAATTTATAAAGTCATAAGATCAATAAACAGTCATCAATGGACTTAACTGCTTTCTTTAAAACATAACATTGGTTTACCTCTTACTAGGAACTAAAGCACTATGATAGATCCTGGAGATACTGCTTATAAACAAGTCAAATAGGCCAGGCATGGTGGCTCACGCCTGTAATCCCAGCGCTTTTGGGAGGTCAAGGGAGTGGATCACCTGAGGTAGGGAGTTCGAGACCAGCCTGACCAACATGGTGAAATCCCGTCTCTACTAAAAATACAAAGCCAGGCGTGGTAGTGCATGCCTGTAATCCCAGCTACTCGGGAGGCTGAGGCAGGCGAATCGCTTGAACCTGGGAGGCGGAGGTTGCAGTGAGCCGAGATTGCGCCATTGCATTCCAGCCTGGGCAACAAGAGTGAAACTCCATCTCAAAAAAATAAAAAATAAAAAAGTCAAACAAGGTCTCTGCACTCATGGAATTTACATTCTACTCTGCAAAGCTTGTATCACTTATCCAATTTCAGGAATGAAACACTTCACTGGGGAAAAAGTGATCTACGAAAACCTATACAACTCTTAAAATGTTTTTCTAACAAGCTCTGTAGTGATGGTGATACTCTGCCAAGTTTGGGAACCATCAATTCTAGTCCAAACTACCTCCTCACAAAATTATCCTTTCTATAACCTAAACGGCAGATGGCCATTCGACCTCTGCCTGAACACTAGTAAAGATAAGGTTTTTCTTTTCCAGGAATGGCCAATTCATATGTAGAGTTGCTCTAATTAGGGGAGACTCTACCTTTAATTGAACTTAATCTCTCTCTCTGTAATTTCCAGAGAATTGTCCAGGTTCTACCCTTGGGAGAGACATTAAAAAAGAAAATAATATGGTGGTGCCCGTAGTCTCAGCTACTCAGAGGCTGAGGTGGAAGGATGTGCTATGATCTGTGTAGGAATAGCCACTGCACTCCAGTCTGGGCAATATAGCGAGATCCCATCTTTAAAAAATAAACTAAAAAGAAAAAAGTCAATTCTCTTTGTTACATGGTAATCCATGAAATAAAGATAGCTATCATTTGTACCTTAAGTTTTCTTTCAACATGTTAAGTCCCTTCTACATTACTCACAGCTGTAATTTATAGTTACTTCTCTTTCCGAACATCCCCTCAAGAAAAACACTCCTTCGCCATAAATATTATTGTGGCTACTTTCTTCTGGGAGGTCTCTAGTTTATCAATGTCTGAGCCTTTTAAAATAGTAAGAGCACAGTGTTCCAGTGGTCTTATCGGCGCAGAGTACAGTGTATTATTTTCCTTCATCAGGAAACTACACTTCTATGAATGAAGCTTAAGATTGGAAAGGCTACATTAGGTTTCTTAAAATGCTGCCTTACAGTATCTAGTGCTCAGATGGAAGAGAAAATAAAGTTAGTTTGACTATCTTCTGAAAGTGCACAAACACCTGGTGAATAAACCTGTCTAAAATTGTGTCTGGGGTTAAAGCTGAGTTCACCATCTATAGTTTCTAGAATCTATTCTTTTTTTCCTTTTTGTATACTTGCCCACTGGGCCATTTCTACTTCTCTTGTCTACTTTGATTTCACAAAGAATATCTTCCAGTGAAAATTACTTCAGTATAGCAGGCTTTAATTAATTTGGGCCTCTTAAAGCAGGTAGGTACTAATCTACCTTGCATTTTCTTTTCTCTAACTATGCTTGCTCTACCCTTTGAATATATATCAGTATCCTTGATAGAGAAAATTAAAGCAAAATATTATTATCTCCAGCTCTTACATTCTAGCTATGAATGTTATACCATCTATTCCCGTATAATAAAATCTATGGGTTCCCTCCCCATATGCAAATTAGAACTTTAAAGGTCCTTTTGGGCATTTCTATATGGGTCAAACAATATGAAATAGCTAATAATTGCTTTCTACATACAAAAGCAGTGATGTCATACGGCTCAACATGATAGCTATAATTGGAGTGTGGAGGGGAAGGGAGGTGTCGAGCATTAGTTTGATCTGGGTATTCTGCTTTTTTACCTATTAGGAAATCATCATCTATACTGTCTAGTCTGTAGTATAATCCCATATAGATTTCTCACTCCTTTTATCCCCATCCAGTGTTTTTCACATTTCACAGCCACATTTTGGTCTATAGATTCCTAAATACACTTAACATGCACTGCTACTCCTCACCTTCCAATTAAATTTATTTGTTTAAGACCAAGAATAGCCACTGTTACTATATATTAAACACTAATCCGGCGTCAAGTTTCTATAACTCTTCATGTTAAAGTTTCTAGTTTACTTTGTTACTTTATACTTAATATTTGTAAGTACTCTGCTGAACCCTTAATGTTTTCTCTTGTGAATTACTGACCAACTCCTTCTTTGTGGATTTCTTTTCTATTACACCTGCTATCCATCATGTTTTTATAAATTGGATATTTTTACCATTGACCCTAACAAACAGCAAAATAAACTTATCTGGCCTTAATTTTCTGTGTTTTCTCAATATCAGTTATAAGTGCTGATGAACAGTAACAGGGATAAAGTTATCCCATAAAAGCCTCCAATTATATCAAGAACATAGTAAAGAATTAATTAAAACTGAATACAATTCAAATAAAGGTTCCCCTGAAATTGGTCAATTTTTTCTACTAATATCTTTAAATGCTAATGAATTACCTTTAGAAATTAAGAACACTGAATGGGCCGGGCGCGGTGGCTCAAGCCTGTAATCCCAGCACTTTGGGAGGCCGAGACGGGCGGATCACGAGGTCAGGAGATCGAGACCATCCTGGCTAACACGGTGAAACCCCGTCTCTACTAAAAAAGACAAAAAACTAGCCGGGCGAGGTGGCGGCGCCTGTAGTCCCAGCTACTCGGGAGGCTGAGGCAGGAGAATGGCGTGAACCCGGGAGGCGGAGCTTGCAGTGAGCTGAGATCTGGCCACTGCACTCCAGTCTGGGTGACAGAGCGAGACTCCGTCTCAAAAAAAAAAAAAAAAATAAGAACACTGAATGGACTTTGAAAAAAGGCACAGGAAAATGCCATTTGAAGTGTATGATAGTCTAATGTGCACTGGAATACTAATACATTTCACATATTTAAATTGCTTTGCTTCAAAATTATAATATGAAATATTGTAACCCAAATTAACAAAGTTCAAACCAGACTGTGGTTTTCTTCATACAGCCTTCAATAATAGATTTGCTTTCCTTACTCTGTGACATCTTGAATCTATTATAAGGATGTGATTATTTTCTTTCTTCATTGTCCTACCCATTAGCAATGCAACCCATTATTTTAGAAAAAAATTACCAGTAATCTGCTAAAATATTTGTGTTAGAAAAAAAGTGTTTTAGCCAGTGTGGTACAAAATGTACTAATTTACTATCCTGACTTAAAAGCTTAGTACCAGAGTGTGGTAATTCCCACCTATAATCCCAGCTACTAGGGAGGCTGAGGTGGGAGGATCCCTCCAGCCCAGGAGTTGAAGGTTGCAGTGAACTATGATCTTGTCACTGCACTCCAGTTTGGGTGACAGAGTGAGACTCCATCTCATAAAACCTATTGGTTAGCTTAGTATTAGACCCTCAATATTAACTGGTGATAAACCAAAGAAAAAAAGACTCAATAACAAAGATGTTTAATAACAATGAATCCAAATCAAGAAATTATTACAGAGTGGTTATACTAATGATACCTTATTAGTACATCAACTTATTCCTTCCTGTAGTTCAAGACCAGTTTGTTCTAAATCCAGTCAATCATATCACCATCTAGGCCAGTAATAAGAAGAAATAAAAGGATCACTGGAAATGCATAACTTCTGCATAAAATACCTCAAAGCACATTTCCTTCTATTATCTTCATGAATGAAAAATAGATTATTAGACCAAAAAAAAAAAAAAACCTGCAAGAAGACTATGCTGAAACACGCTGAACTAATTATATGACAGGCAAAGAAGTCAAAAATTGTTAAATGCTGAGGAAAGTCAAAAAGTGGTAATCAGGTGTAAAGCAATTGTCATTTTATACTAAACTTAAGGTTTAACATTTTATATATTTACTAAGAAAAAATTTGAATAAGCAGGCAAAGACGCCAAAAATTGTTAAGTACTGAGGAAAGACAAACAGTGGTAATCAGGTGTAAAGCAGTTATCATTTTATACTAAACTTAAGGTTTAATATTTTACATATTTAATAAGAATAAATTTGAATTAGATTTCAAGGGTCTTCCTTGTCCGTGTATTGAAAAACGGCTCCATACAAGAGATAAAATTAGTATTTTTTATGAAATCTATACTCCACATCACATCATTTCTTATTGAGACACAGATATCAATAGCAGAAACCAAATTTAAAGTGCATTAGAAAGGCCCATTTTTGTAGAAATCATAAGCATTTGATTCAACCACATGAAGACACATTTGCCCACAGGTACAATTAGAAACAATATTACTACTCATTTTCTATGTCCTTATGAAATTTTCATGGGGATTTACATTTAAAATGTAACTGAGCTTTGTGTCCTTTAATTCTCAAGATTAAAAAAACGCAAGAGACAAAAAAATAGCTGACTTTGGCAATAAAAAGATGCAAACCTCAAAGATACAAACCAACTCTATAGTGAAGACTGAGGGGTTAATCACCATTTCTGAGGCTCTCGGAAGTAGTTTACAAGCAAACATGTTTTGCCTTTCTCTCTTTGAACTAGAATCTCTTACAGAATTGTGCTAAACCTCGAAGGGACATTAAAGATAAATTCTTAATGCAACCTCTCATAATAAAACTAAGGACCATGTTGATGAAGCAAGTTTTCTTAAGTCCTAAAAGAGATAAGTGATAGAGAAGGGGCATGAACTTGGGTCAAATGTTCTTTTTCATATACCACAGCTGCTGCTGAGTGTTTCATGTTTAAATATATCGGCAATGTTTATCTCCCACCAAATAAAAGATATTAATGGATCTAAAGCAGTGAACTCCTCATTTTTTTTGGGTGCCAAGTGCCTACTCAATAGCAGGAGATAAACCAAAAGGGTATGTGCCGGGGGGATGGGGAAAGGAGTGGGATAAAGGCATAAAATACAAAGCAATACTGTGGGAAAATCAAAAGGCCAGATGAATAGCTCAATTAAGTGCTGGCAGAACCGCATCTGGCTTTACCAATTCTCCCTACCTTGGTAGAATGATGTACTTGCAATACAGTATTGAAAAAAGAACAAGTGTCCAAAGCTTCTTCCTTATCTATAAAATCTACAAAACAGGTTATATTCCCTATCTAAGAATTAAATGAGGTGAATTTTGTAGAATGTCTAGCACAGTAGGCATTTGCTCATTAAAGCTTAGTTCCTTTACCCTTTCCTTTCCTCTCTGGGGTCTCAGTACTCTCATATGTCAGAATAGGGTAGGGTAGGAATACCAGGCAAAAGTTTGGTATTAGCCTGGTGACTCTAATGAATAGTGATCACTACTACAAAAAAATAAAATATATGCAAAAATGTTACCTATACTTTGCTGACCAGAGTCGATGATATATTTTTTAAATCCCCTTTTAATTTACAGAAGTTAACATTTAATGATTTTTTATATGCCAGGTACTATTCTAAGCACATTACATGTTTACCTTATTTAACCGTATGAAGTGAGTACTATTATTATCTCCTTTCTAAATATGTAGAAATTGAAGTATAGAAGGGTTAACTCACTTTCCTAAGATCCTTAGCTATTAAGCAGTAGTCAAGATTCAAACCCAAGCAATCTGGCTTCAAAGGTTGATCTCTTTGCTATGGCTGCTTTTATAGTTGCTTTTCTTAAAATTAGAGAAAAATGAAAAAAAAAAAAAATCATCATATACCCGAATAGCTAACTATGTTCCAATGACTACAACAGATTTCATCTCATATCTTAAATTCTAGCTCAAACCAACCTAGAACATAAATCTGCCAAAGCAACAAAAGTGGGATAGAATAGGCCCTAAGAAGATGTTTAAAATCTACTAGAAATAGTTCCAGCAAGGTCACAAGAAACAAGAGCAACACACAAAACTCAATTGCATTTTTATACACTAAAAATGAACATTTAGAAACAAAAATTAAAAACAAAATACCATTTACGATCACACCAAAGAAAATGATACCTAAATATACATTTAACAGAATATGCACAGTATCTCTATCCTGGAAATTACAAAATGGTGAAGAAAAAAATTAAAGACCACAATAAATGGAGAGACATACTATACTATGTTCACAGATTGGAAGGTATGACAGAGTAACATGTCAATTCTCCCCAAATGATTTATAGGTTTAACACAGTTCCTACCAAAGGGCTTTTGTAGACATCAAGGAGTGTATTCTAAACTTCACAGGGAAAGGCCCTAGAATATAGAAAACAATCTTTACAAAAACAAAATGAGAGGGAGTCTTCTTCCCAATATTAAGGCTTACTACATAGCTACAGTAATCAAAATAGCATGCTATTGGTGAGGAGATAAACACACAAATGAATGAAACAGAATAAAGGGCCCCAAAAATTTGCATAAATTTTCTTAACTGATTTTTAACAAAGGTACAGCTCAATTTCAGTGAAGGAAGAACAGCCTTTTCAACAAATGGTGCTGAAGCAATCTGACATCCAGAAGTAAAAGAATAATGAACCCTGACCTAAACCTTACACTTCACAGAATTAAACTCAAAATTAATCATAGAATTAAATTAAGGCATTAAACTATCAAACGTTTAGAAAAAAAGACACAGGAGAAAATCTTCAGAGTATGGGGCTAGGCAAAGAATTCTTAAACTTAACAACAAAAGCAAGATCCATAAAAGGGAAAATTGGTAAACAGGGTGTCATCAATTTTTTTAAATTTTAGACTTTGAAAGCCCATGTGAAAAGAACGAAAAGACAGACTAGGAGAAAATATTTGCAGAGAATATACCCAACAAAAAACTAGTATCTAGAATACATGAAAAACTCTTAAAGCTCAACAATGAAATTAAAAATAATCTAATTAGAAAATGGGCAAAAGGCATAGACACTTCACCAAAAAGCATATACAAACGGTAAATAAGCATACAAAAAGATGTTCAACATTAGTAGCTGTGATCGCTAATTTTATATATCAATTTGGGCCATCAGCATACAATATATGGTGCCATCAGCATACAATATATGGTGCTATTTTTCCCACAGCCAGGATTCAAAAGGAAGTTTCCTTTTGAAGCAATCAAAAGGATTGCTTCCTTTTCCAATAAACTTCTGCTTTGCTGGCCTAGAGGTCTTATAGTTCCAAAAGGAGGAATGCTTCCACCAGGAGACACAACAATAATTCTATTAAGCTGGAAGTTAAGACTGCTGCCCAGCTAATCACTTTAAGCAAGTATCCTATGCCTCTGAGTCAACAGGCAAAGAGGGTAGTTACCATATTGATTGACACTGACTACTGAGAGGAAACAGGACAGCTACTCCACAACAGAGGTAAGAAAGAGAATGTTGGAAATACAAGAGATCCTTTAGAGCATCTCTTAGTATTACCATGCCCTGTGATTAAGGTCAATGGAAAATTACAATACAATCCAGGGAGAACGACTAATGGCCCAGACATTTCAGGAATGAAGGTTTGGGTCACTTTACCTTATTTTACTATTCTGGGTAGTAAAAGAGGGTAGTTATACATACCAGCTACAACCACGTGACCAGTTACAGAACTGAGTACTGTGTTATTAAAGACTATTCCTCCTTATTTTGTAATGATGTATCTGTGTGTGTATAAGTTTCTTTGCTTTCCTTTATCATGTAACATAAGATGTACTAACTTATATTTAATGTTAATTAAATATTACGTAATAATATGAACTGATGTTAATTTTACCTCATTGTATTTACATTACAAGCTACAGAGAAAAGTAAACACCACTCAAGGACTTTCTTTCCTCTCCTGGGGAAGAGGTCTAATATATTTCAGTTGTATGCAAACAGATGTATCATGGCAAGTGAAATTATGACCTTGTTATTATCTTTATTTGGAGGATTAAGCATTTAGTTCTCCAAATAAAGATAATTTAAGGAAATGTGTGTAGATGCCAAATTGACAAAGAGTGAATCTGTGATAGTTTTAATGTGTCAACCAGACTGCGTCACAGAATGCACAAACATTGGGCTAAACATTATTCTGGGTGTGTTTGCACATGATTACATTTGAATTGGTAGATGGAGCAAGGCAGATTGCCCTCCCCAATGAATCAGGTGGGCTTCATTCAATGCCTTGGAGGTCTGAATAGAACAAAAGGCAGGTTAAGGGAGGATTCCCTCTCTGTCTATTTTCAAGCTGAGACATCTCTCTCTTCTGCACCTGGACTAGAACTTAACACCATCAGCTTTCCTGGTTCTCAGGCTTTTGGACTTGGACAGGATCTTATACCACCAGCTCTCCTGGGTCTTCAGCTTGCAGACGGAAGATCATGGGACTTCTCAGCCTCCATAATCACATAAACGAATTCCTTATAATAAATATATCTATCAATCCTACTGATTCTGTTTCTCTGACGTACCCTGACTATACAGGAGCCAGCAAGGAAATACAAATCAAAATCACAATGAGATATTTTACTACATATACACAAGAAAAGCTAAAATAAAAAACTTTGACAAGACCAAATGCTGGCAAGAATGTAGGGAAACTACATGGCTAATGCATTGCTAGTGGGAACATCAAATGCTACAGTCACTCTTAAAACACAAAACATAGGCATTCTGTTCCAAGATGGCTGAACAGAAACAGCTCCAGTCTGCAGCTCCCAGCGTGATCGATGCAGAAGATGGGTGATTTCTGCATTTCCAACCGAGGTAGCTGGTTCATTTCATTGCACTGGTTGGACAGTGGGGGCAGCCCTTGGAAGGCAAGCCAAAGCAGGGCGGGGCATCACCTCACCTGGGAAGCGCAAGGGGTCGGTTTCCTAGCCAAGGGAAGCCTTGAGAGACAGCACTTGGAAAACCGGGACACTCCCGCCCAAATACTGTGCTTTCCCAAAAATCTTAGCAAATGGCACACTAGGAGATTATATCCCGCACCTGGACTCAGCGAATCCCAAGCCCACAGAGCCTTGCTTACTGGTAGCTCACCAGTCTGAGATCCACCTGCAAGGCAGCAGCCTGGCGGGCGGGGAGGGGGTGGGGGTCCACCATTGCTGAGGTTTGAGTAGCTAAACAAAGCCACAGGAAGCTTGAACTGGGAGAAGCCCACCTCAGGTCAGCAAGTCCCACTGCCTCTGTAGTCTCCACCTCTGGGGACAGGGCATAGCTGAACAAAACGCAGCAGAAACTTCTGCACTTAAACGTCCCTGCCTGACAGATCTGAAGAGAGCAGTGGTTCTCCCAGCACAGAGTTTGGGCTCAGAGAACGGAAAGACTGCCTCCTCAAGTGGCTCCCTGACCCCCGTGTAGCCTAACTGGGAGACAACTCCCAGTAGGGGCCAACTGACATTTCATACAGCCTGGTGCCCCTCTGGGACAAAGCTTCTAGAAGAAGAATCAGGAAACAATATTTGCTGTTCTGCAGCCTCCACTGGTGATACCCAGGCAAACAGGGTCTGGAGTGGACCTCCAACAAACTCCAACAGACCTGCAGCTGAGAGACGTAACTGTTAGAAGGAAAACTAACAAACAGAAAGGAATAGCATCAATATCCACACCAAAACCCCATCTGCAGGTCACCAACATCAAAGACCAAAGGTAGATAAAACCACAAAGATGGGGAAAACCCAGAGCAGAAAAGCTGAAAATTCTAAAAACCAGAAAGCCTCTTCTCCTCCAAAGGATCGCAGCTCCTCGCCAGCAACGGAACAAAGCTGGATGGAGAATGACTTTGACGAGCTGATAGACGTAAGCTTCAGAAGGCTGGTAATAACAAACTTCTCTGAGCTAAAGGAGGATGTTCGAACCCATCGCAAGGAAACTAAAAACCTTGAAAATAGATTAGACGAATGGCTAACTAGAATAAACAGTGCAGAGAAGACCTTAAATGACCTGATGGAGCTAAAAACCATGGCACGAGAACTACATGATGCATGCACAAGCTTCAATAGCCAATATGATCAAGTGGAAGAAAGGGTGGTATCAGTAACTGAAGATCAAATTAATGAAATAAAGCGACAACTTTAGAGAAAAAAAGAGTAAAAAGAAAAGAACAAAGCCTCCAAGAAATATGGGACTATGTGAAAAGACCAAATATACATTTGATTGGTGTACCTGAAAGTGATGGGGAGAATGGAACCAAGTTGGAAAACACTCTTCAGGATATTATCCAGGAGAACTTCCCCAACCTAGCAAGGCAGACCAGCATTCAAATTCAGGAAATACAGAGAACACCACAAAGATATTCCTCAAGAAGAGCAACCCCAAGACACTTAATTGCCAGATTCACCAAGGTTGAAACGAAGGAAAAATGTTAAAAGCAGCCAGAGAGAAAGGTCAGGTTACCCACAAAGGGGTAACAGTGGATCTCTCAGCAGAAAGTCTACAGGCCAGAAGACAGTGGACGTCAATATTCAACATTATTAAAGAAAAGAATTTTCAATCCAAAATTTCATACGCAGCCAAACTAAGCTTCATAAGTGAAGGAGAAATAAAATCCTTTACAGACAAGCAAACGCTGAGAGATTTTGTGACCACCAGGCCTGCCTTACAAGAGCTCCTGAAGGAAGCACTAAACATGGAAAGAAACAACTGGTAACAACCACTGCAAAAACATGCCAAATTGTAAAGACCATCAACGCTAGGAAGAAACTGCATCAACTAACGGGCAAAATAACCACCTAACATCATAATGACATGATCAAATTGACACATAACAATATTAACCTCAAATGTGAACGGGTTAAGTGCTCCAATTAAAAGACACAGACTGGCAAATTGGATAAAGAGTCAAGACTCATCAGTGTGATATATTCAGGAGACCCATCTCATGTGCAGAGCACACATAGGCTCAAAATAAAGGGATGGAGGAAGATCTACCAAGCTAATGGAAAGCAAAAAAAAAAAAAAAAAAAGCAGGGGTTGCAATCCTAGTCTCTGATGAAACAGGCTTTCAACCAACAAAGATTAAAAGAGACAAAGAAGGCAATTACATAATGGTAAAGTTATCAATGCAACAAGAAGAGCTAACTATCCTAAATACATATGTACCCAATACAGGAGCACCCAGATTCATAAAGCAAGTCCTTAGAGACCTACAAAGAGACGTACACTCCCACACAATAATAATGGGAGACTTTAACACCCCACTGTCAACAGGATCAACATGACAGAAGGTTAACAAGGATATCCAGGAACTGAACTCAGCTCTGCAACAAGAAGACCTAATAGACATCCACAGAACTTTCCACCACAAATCAACAGAATATACATTCTTCTCAGCACCACATCACACTTATTCCAAAACTAACCACATAGTTGGAAGTAAAGCACTCCTCAGCAAATGGAAAAGAACAGAAATCATAACAAACTGCCTCTCAGACCACAGTGCAATCAAATTAGAACTCAGGATTAAGAAACTCACTCGAAACCACAAAACTACATGGAAACTGAACAACCTACTGCTGAATGACTACTGGGTAAATAACGAAACGAAGGCAGAAAAAAAGATGTTCTTTGAAACCAATGAGAACACAAGACACAACGTACCAGAATCTCTGGGACACATTTAAAACAGTGGGTAGAGGGAAATTTACAGCACTAAATGCACACAAGAGAAAGCAGGAAAGATCTAAAATTGACATCCTAACATCACAATTAAAAGAACTAGAGAAGCAAAAGCAAACACATTCAAAAGTTAGCAGAAGGTAACAACTAAGATCAGAGCAGAACTGAAGGAGATAGAGACACAAAAAACACTTCAAAAAAAAAAAATCAATGAATCCAGGAGCTGGTTTTTTGACAAGATCAACAAAATTGATAGACTGTTACCAAGACTAATAAAGAAGAAAAGAGAGAAGAATCAAATAGACGCAATAAAAAATGATAAAGGAGTATTACCACCGATCCCACAGAAATACAAACTACCATCAGAGAATACTATAAACACCTCTACGCAAATTAACTAGAAAATCTAGAAGAAATGGATAAATTCCTGGACACATACACCCTCCCAAGACTAAACCAGAAAGAAGCTGAATCTCTGAATAGACGATGAACAGGCTCTAAAATCGAGGCAATAATTAATAGCCTACCAACCAAAAAACGTCCAGGACCAGGTGGATTCACAGCCAAATCCTACCAGAGGTACAAAGAGGAGGTGGTACCATTCCTTCTGAAACTATTCCAATCAACATAAAAAGAGGGAATCCTCCCTAACTCATTTTATGAGGCCAACATCAGCTTGATACCAAGGCCTGGCAGAGACACAACAAAAAAAGAGAATTTTAGACCAATATCCCTGATGAACATCGAAGTGAAAATCCTCAATAAAATACTGACAAACCGAATCCAGCAGCACATCAAAAAGTTTATACACCATGATCAAGTTGGCTTTATCCCTGAGATGCAAGGCTGGTTCAGTATATGCAAATCAATAAACATAATCCATCATATAAACAGAACCAATGACAAAAGCCACATGATTATCTCAATAGATGCAGAAAAGGCCTTCGACAAAATTCAACAGCCCTTCATGCTAAAAACTCTCAATAAACTAGGTACTGATCGAACGTATTTCAAAATAATAAGAGCTATTTATGACAAACGCACAGCCAATATCATACTGAATGGGCAAAACCTGGAAGCATTCCCTTTGATAACTGGCACAAGACAGGGATGCCCTCTCTCACCACTCCTATTCAACATGGTGTTGGAAGTTCTGGCCAGGGCAATCAGGCAAGAGAAAGAAATAAAGGGTATTCAATCAGGAAAAGAAGAAGTCAAATTGTCCCTGTTTGCAGATGACATGATTGTATATTTAAAAAACCCCATCATCTCAGCCAAAAATCTCCTTAAGCTGATAAGCAACTTCAGCAAAGTCTCAGGATACAAAATCAGTGTGCAAAAATCAAAGCCATTCTTATACACCAATAACAGACAAACAGAGAGCCAAATCATGAGTGAACTCCCATTCACAATTGCTTCAAAGAGAATAAAATACCAAGGGATGTGAAGGATCTCTTCAAGGAGAACTACAAACCACTGCTCAATGAAACATAGTAGGACACAAACAAATGGAGGAACATTCCATGCTCATGAATAGGAAGAATCAATATAGTGAAAATGGCTATACTGCCCAAGGTAATTTATAGATTCAATGCCAACCCCATCAAGCTACCAATGACTTTCTTCACAGAATTGGAAAAAAACTTTAAAGTAAAGTTCATATGGAACCAAAAAAGAGCCCACATTGCCAAGACAATCCTAAGCAAAAAGAACAAAGCTGGAGGCATCATGCTACCTGACTTCAAACTATACTACAAGGCTACAGTAACCAAAACAGCATGGTACTGGTACCAAAACAGATATATAGACCAATGGAACAGAACAGAGGCCTCAGAAATAACACCGCACATCTACAACCATCTGATCTTTGACAAATCCGACAAAAACAAGAAATGGGGAAAGGATTCCCTATTTAATAAATGGTGCTGGGAACACTGGCCAGCCATATGTAGAAAGCTGAAACTTCATGACTAAAACACCAAAAGCAATGGCAACAAAAGCCAAAATAAGACAAATGGGAGCTAATTAAACTAACGAGCTTCTGCACAGCAAAAGAAACTACCATCAGACTGTATAGGCAACCTATAGAATGGGAGAAAATTTTTGCAATCTACCCATGTGACAAAGGGTTAATATCCAGAATCTACAAAGAACTTAAACAAATTTACAAGAAAAAAAACAAACAACCCCATCAAAAAGTGGGCAAAGGATATGAACAGACATTACTCAAAAGAAGACATTCATACAGCCAACAGACACATGAAAAAATGCTCATCATCACTGGTCATCAGAGAAATGCAAATCAAAACCACAATGAGATACCATCTCACACCAGTTAGAATGGCAATCATTAAAAAGTCAAGAAACAACAGATGCTGGAGAGGATATGAAGAAACAGGAATGCTTTTACACTATTGGTGGGACTGTAAACTAGTTCAACCATTGTGGAAGACAGTGTGTTGATTCCTCAAGGATCTAGAACTAGAAATACCATTTAACCCAGCTATCCCATTACTGGGTATATACCCAAAGGATTATAAATCATGCTACTATAAAGACACATGCACACGTATGTTTATTGCAGCACTATTCACAATAGCAAAAACTTGGAACCAACCCACATGTCCATCAATGATAGACTGGATTAAGAAAATATGACACATATATACCATAGAATACTATGCAGCCATAAAAAAGGATGAGTTCTTGTCCTTTGCAGGGACATGGATACAGCTGGAAACCATCATTCTGAGCAAACCATCATAAGGACAGAAAACCAAACACAGTATGTTCTCACTCATAGGTGGGAACTGAACAATGGGCACACTTGGACACAGGGTAGGGAACACCACACACTGGGACCTGTCATGGTTTAGGGGGCAGGGGGAGGGATAGCATTAGGAGAAATACCTAATGTAAATGACGAGTTAATGGGTACAGTACAACAACATGGCACATGTATACCTGTGTAACAAATCTGCACGTTTTGCACATGTACCCTAGAACTTAAAGTATAATTGAAAAAAAAATGATCCTGAAGAAAGTAATTAAGAACAGAAATTAATAATAAAACTCTAAGAAACAAACAAAAAAAGCCACAAAACATTCAATTACCATATGATCCCCAATTACAAACTTGGGCATTTATTCCAGAAAAATGAAAGTTTGTGTTCACAAATAATCCTTACATAAATGTTCATAGAAGCTTTATTTATAATAGCCAAAAACTGGAATCATCCCAGATGTCCTTCAACTGGTGAATGGCCAAACAAATTGTGGGGCATCCATACCATGGAATATCACTCAGCAATAAAAAGGAATGAATGACACGTGCAACAAATAGCATGAATGGTCAGGAAATTATGCTGAGCAAAAGAACGTTACATAGTGTATAATTCCATTGATATAACTTTTCTTGAAATGATGGAACTATAGAAATATAATACAGATTAGTGATTGACAACATGGGGTGGGGGGTCACGCAGGAGGGAAGCCGATGTGGTTATGAAAGAGTAACATGATGAATCCTTGAGGACATAAAACTTCTTTATCTTGACTGCGCTAGTGGATACGCAAGTACTAAAACTGTACAGAACTTAGCATGCAACATAGATATATACATAAATGAGTACAGGTAAAACTGAGGACATCTGACATGACCATAAGCAATTTCCTGAGTCTTAAGCCAAACATCTCCCAGTGTACCACCCCAGCACCTTTGTTTCTGCTATTCCTTTAGCCTTATGCCCACCTCTGTCATTTCAACCTATCGATATCCTTTTTATTCTTGGAGGCACAGGCTAAAATTGCATCCTTTTTCATGAAATCTTTCTCCATCACGTCAGCTAAACATGAACTCTCCTGCTTCAGTTCTGGCCCTTACCATGGTATATCTTATACTAGTTACATATTTCTGATTTAAGATTTTAAGCATTTGAGAATAAGGATTAATGTGTAACTATAAGCACTAAGTCAGCTCAATCCCTTGGAAAGGCGCTCAGGTATTTGTTTTAATTAATCTGGTCCCACCCTTACCAAAATATCCAACCAAAATTCCTACTCCTCCAGGGCATAAATTCTCCACTTGAAATAGACAGGTCTCCTCCTCTGTCCTATGCAGGTATCTTCTTACCTGGAAAGTTCCATTTCAAGTTACAATGAACCCTTCAAAGTTATCTCAAAGGTCATTTATTCTTTGAAGTCTTCCCATGTTTTTCTTAATCCGTTTCAATGAATCCAGGAGCTGGTTTTTTGATAAGATCAACAAAATTGATCTCCTTCTTGTAATGCCCATTACACTTTATACTTCCCTTAAATCACTTAGTTTAAGTCCTATACTACAATCACATTCTGGCATCTGCTTAATCTTCTCCAAAAAGTAAACTCCTTGACAGCAACAACTGCCCTGAACACTTTGGAAAATGCTTTACATGTATTTGGTGTTCACGTATTTGCTGAATCAAATCAAACTTATTTCTAGAAAATTAAGTAATATCATTCAACCTTCTAACACTATTGATAAAAATAAATGCCATGGAGTAAGTTTTACAGGAAATGTTAATCAACTCTGTAATTCTGTTATGACTTACAAGATACCATTTCTGATTCTCCCTGCCTCTCTATACCTTGCCTTCTTAGTTTCTCATATATATATATATATATATATATATATTTTTTTTTTTTTTTTTTTTTTTTCTATCCTGACCCACATTTACTGAAATGCTGATGGCTCCTTCAGATTTTTTTTCTTTTTTTTTTTTTTTTTTTTTTTTTTTTGAGACAGGATCTTGCTCTGTTACCCAGGCTGCAGCGTACTGGCATGTTGGCTCACTGCAGCCTGAACCTCTTGGGCTCAAGAGATTTTACCTCAGCCTCCTGAGTTGCTGGGACTACAGATGCGTCCACCATACCCAGCTAATTTTCTTATTTTTTTTTTTTTTTGTAGAGGTGGGGTCTCCCTATGTTACCCAGGCTGCTCCTGAACTCCTGGGCTCAAGCGATCCTCCCACGATGGCCACCCAAAGTACTGGGATTACAGGTGTGAGCCACCATGCCTAATCCAGGTTCCTTCACATTCTATCCAGGTCTCTCTTCTCCATCCTCACACAGTCCCTGAGTGATCTTTCCTACTCACATACTAATTACTGCCAAATCTTTATCTGTAACCTCTATTTTTCACCTTAGCTCCAGGCCTACATTTTCAACTACCTAATAGACAAGCATCCCGTCATATCTGGATATATCATAAATGAAGATTTCCCAAATCAAGTTTATTAGCCTTCAATCACAAGTTTTCTATAATCTCCCTTTCCTCAACTTTGAGACTAACAGATTATTTTTTATTCTTCCTCTTTTATGTCCTATATCCAACCAAACTGTATTATTAATCCCCCCTCCAAAATCTTGCTTGAATCAATCCAGTTACCTCCATTTCTATCACTACCATCTCTACATTCATTTTCTGTCTACATCTATAGTAACAGTCTCCCCCCGGTTTCCCTACCTGCCTCTCCATTTTCTCTCCTATCCAGTTTATCCTATACTCTATGTGTTACCTTTCCAAAATAAAATTCTGATCATATGATTTTCCTATTCAAAAACATCCAATGATTCCTCAATATCAATAGGATAAAATCTAAACTCATTATTCATGTAGACCAGGGGTTGGCAAACTAAGGTCCATGAACCAAATGTAACCCACCATCTTTTTGTACACGCAATTTTATTGGAAAACAGCCATGCTCATTCATTTACATATTATCTATGGCTGTTTTCACAGCAACAGAGTTGAGTAATTGCAACGGAGACCAAATGCTCCAGAAAGCCAAAAATATTTATTATCTGGCCCTTTACACAAAAAAGTTTGCAGACTCCTGGCATAGAGGATGTAGAATAATTGGGCCCCTACTTCCTTTTCCAGTCTCAACTCCCATCACAAACTCCAAGCCTTTGTTATGTCAAACAGGCTATTCTCTTCTTAATAAAACCACTACTTGTTTTTCAAGGGGCTTTACTTGACACAATTGGGGCCCAGACTATATTGAATAAAATGATGGCTTTTTACCAATTCCTACCATATTATCTCATGTCTTATTTAAAACACATACAAAACTATGATTCTAAACAGAAATCAGAGGATGGAAACTAACTGGGAAAGTGACAGCAAATATGTGTATTATAAAGATTGCAGAACACTTAAAATACCTGACAAGAGGTTCTATCATGGCAACTAAAAAACACCTTTTACTTTGCCAGGATACTTTTGTGCAAAGAGCACTAGATTTGAAGTCAAAGCACTTGGGTCTAATACTAAAGTTTGGATATTAGAGTCCCAGTACCGTTGCATATGAGCTACAAAGTCTTTTCATAAAGATAACACAAACATTGAATTTTTAATCTGAGTCACTATTATCATTACCAATATTATCAGCATCTGTGATCCAATATCATAATTACAAATTATATTTTCATAATGTTTCAAAGCTTATAAAGTATTCACAGACATCTCATGAGTTCACAGTAGTCTTGTGAGATTTGAAGGCAAGTTTCTTCACTTTGTAAATAAGGAAACTAAGGCCCAAAGAAACTAAGTGTGTTGCCTAACATCACAAAGTCAAAAAATAGCAGAGGCTCAATCTAGGTCTCCTGATTCTAGTTTAATAGTCTTCCCGCTTTTCAATGTTGTCTATTTAATGACATTTTACAAAATGTAATCTGCTGTGAGCCTGCAATAAGAAATAATTTAACAGCAAAAATTCTACATAATATCCCTCGATCTTACCTCTACCTGAGAGACAACACCATCAGCAAAGGCTATGGCTTCAAATAAATTTGGTTCTACTGAAAAGCTCATCAAGATTCAAAGAGTATTCCAAGATGGTCACATCAGAGTTGTTAGACCACTAACTAGTCCAGTCTTTATTTACATTAGAAAAAAAATCTGTTTGCATTACAACTATTTCACACAGGCATGAAACTTTAAAGTGGTGTCAGAAAAATGTTTCTAGGCTAAAATAAAGGATTTTCAACTCAACAGACTAAGAACATTGAGGAGAGTCCTTAAGTAAAATTAATAACAAAATGCTATATATTGACCACTGCTTTTGAAATATTTATAAGACTACATGTTAAAAAGTCAAAATCTATCTGGGACTGAAAGAGTGAATATCAGCTAGGACTGAAAAAAGAAAAAAGCAACCGTGCAATTAATCAGGCTTGGGAAGACAGACATAGATAAAACCAGCTACAAAATTAAGAGGAAACATTGTTTTTCCCAAGGTTATGCGGCAGTTGTAAAATATCATGAAGACTCCCTCTCGAGTGATTACTGCTTTCTTACCAGCAATGACCCTGGACCCACTTTGCTATTTTCACTTATTACCAGAGGGAGATACCCAGTTCCTAAAATGTCCTTGCTTCATTACGGTACCCGATCCATAGTTAATCCCCACTTGTTCCAATTTGCCTTAGTAACAGCAGCCAATCTAGAAGTGATCCTGGCTTCCATCAGACCCTCCTCAGAATACTTTAACGTAAACCAAACTTTACAAAAAACTTCCCTCATCCCTCTTATCCAGAGGCCTTTCATTGTTACTTGGGAGTTTACTCACTTACTATACATCAATACATCTGATTTTCTCAGACTACAGGCTAATTCTTAGTGGTCCTTGGTTGATTATGCTTAAACAAAAAAATGCATTTTGAATTATCCTACAGATTCAGCAGTTTCCTATCGACAAAAGCACTCTTAAGACCCTCCTAAAAAACCTCCTAAGCCTAAACCAGAAAATCACTAACCACAATAGACTTTTACTCCCAAGAAAGACGAGTAACTCACTGAATTCTGTTTATTATCACAGGAAATATTCTGATCAATAATGTTAAGAGATATAGGACTTAACCAAAGCCAGGTAACTATCATATCTGCTGGGAAAGAGAGTTTATCAGCAAATTGGCACCAAGTTCCAGAAAAAAACAGAAGTATACAAATTGGTGGTATTATTATTATTATTATTTTGAGACAGGGTCTCACTCTGTCACCCTGACTAGAGTGCAATGGCATGAACACAGCTCACTGCAGCCTCAACCTCCTGGGCTCAAGTGATCCCGCTGCCTCAGACTCCTGAGTAGCTGGGGCTATAGGTACACTTGGCTAATCTCTTATTGTTTAATTTTTGTAGAGACAGGGTCTCACCACGTTGCCCAGGCTAGTCTCAAATTCCTGGGCTCAAGTGATCCTCCAGCACTGGCCTCCCAAACTGTTGGGATTACAGGCACGAGCCACCACAGCCGGCCTCTGATTTTTTGAATACAAATGAATCACATAACTCTTGGGCAATTTTATCTGTTACCTGCAATCATTAAAGTTAAACACAGTACATATGAAATCTTTACGTAATTTTCTAATTTTTTTAGTTTTTTAGTTTTTGGCTAGAGGTGGGATCTCACTTTGTTGCCCAGGCTGGTCTCAAATTCCTGGGCTAAACGGATCCTCCATCCTAGGCCTCCCAAAGGGCCAGATGACAGGCTTCAGCCATCACATTCAGCCTAATTTTTAAATTTTAATGTAAATTATGTAAAAATAGACTGTTTCCAATTTTTCAATAAATGGCATTGAAAGAGAAACCAAATTATTTTGGCCATAGGTCAAGCTAACTTCATAAACATAGAAGCCACATTTCATCTATTACAAGGTAAAAAATAAGATTCTATTGTGTTTTAAGCTTTAAAAAACTCAGAGTTGAAAAGTGCCTGTTACCAATAAGTCTTTGGAAAATAGAAAATCTAGCTATTTGAAAGAATAATAATCTCAACCCAACTTTAGTAGACCAGACTTAAAGGGGATAGGACAAAAACATTATTATCAAAGTAATGTTCAAATATGATGCTTATAGGATTAGGAAAATCCTGTAACCAACTTCAAAACAAAGTTTTAAACTTCTAAGAAACAGTAGCTGCACATCTACCTCAATTTTAAGTCAAGAATACAGAGGCCCAGTGGGGGATGAAGCAAGGAGAGGAGTGCTTTCAGCAAAAGATTAAGACTGAATCAAAAATAGTACAAGGCTCAGGCCAATAACTACTGACCAAATATAGTCTTAAAGCTGTATAGACATAGGGCAGAAAGGACTACTGTTCATAGATCAGGCTTCTTGTACCATACCTATCATCATCAATATCCTCATCTTCAAATACAAAGAGTTTTTCAGAAAACAAGCTGTACGTAATTAAGCAGAGATAAAATAACCTTGGATTCGTATTTTCTCTTTTACAAATAAATAACCTGGTCAACATTAGTTTTATTTTTTAAAAATTTCACCAGGCACAGTGGCTCACATCTGTCATTCCAGCACTTTGGGAGGCCGAGACAGGTGCATCACTTGAGGTCAGGAGCTCGAGACCAGCCCAGCCAACATTGTGAAACCCGTTCTCTACCAAAAATACAAAAATTAGCCGAGCGTGGTGGCGCACACCTGTAATCCCAGCTACTTGGGAGGCTGAGGCATGAGAATTGCTTGAAGTTGGGAGGTGGAGTTTGCACTCAGCCAAGATGGTGCCACTGCACTCCAGTCTAAGCAATAGAGCAAGACTCCATCTCAAAAACAAACAATTTCATCAGAAAACAGAACATGGTCAGGAGTGGCAGCTCACGCCTGTAATCTCAGCACTTTGAGAGGCCGAGGTGGGTGGATCAACTGAGGTCAGGAGTTCAAGACCAGCCTGGTCAACATGGTGAAACCCCATCTCTACTAAAAATACAAAAAATTAGCTGGGCGTGGTGGCGCACGCCTGTAATCCCAGCTACTCGGGAGGCTGAGGCAGGAGAATCACTTGAACCTGGGAGGTAGAGGTTGCAGTGATCCAAGATCATGCCATTGCACTCCAGCCTGGGCAACAAGGGTGAAACTCTGTCTCAAAAATAAAAAAGAAAGAAAGAAAATAGAATGTATGAAACCCTCTGATTGGTTAAAATGTAGCAAGCATATAAATTTCTATTAAGTAGACAGGACAATAATAGACTAAGAAAATACTGCCAAAAACACTGGAAAGTGGCCAGGTGCAGTGGTTCATGCTTGTAATCCCAGTACTTTGGGAAGCAAACCAGATCTCTTGAGGCCAGAAGTTCAAGACCAGCCTGGGCAACATGACAAAACCCCGTCTCTACAAAAAAAATAAAAAAATTAGCCAGGCATGGCCGTGCATGCCTGTAGTCCCAGCTAGTTTTTGGTGAAGCTTTGTTGGGGGTTTCCTAAAAAAGCTCCAACAACTAAACAGATTAATATAGACTAAAATATTGAAACAAGCCACAAAAGCGACAAAAATGAATATGAATAAAATGTGATAATTCTAGTAAAATTACAAAAGTATAGAATTACTTCTTTCATGGATTTGATTCTATGGATCGAATTATGTCTCTAAAACTTTAACCAACAATAGTAAAAGTATACAGTCTTCAAAGTTGATGCCAATCACATCTCATAACATCAATCCACAGTACAACTTAAATAATACTTACTAGTTCTACAGGCTATTGATATTCAAGGCCATTGAACATCTTTTTGCTAGGGTAATATTAAGTGAAATATGGCAAAGAAACATTATTTCCAATTCCTTTCAGGCTTTCTGCAAAGTTCACTTATACAATTTGGAATGATAAACATCCCAAATCTTTATTTTTCTAAACTTTTTAACTTGATTTGGTTAACATACACAGAAGTTTTAGACTGTCTTTTCCTCCAACTAAACAAACCTGGCACTGTTTTACCTCTTCCCTTTGTGAAGTATAAAGTTCTATTTCTATAAAGTACTGAGTTAAACATATAGAACAAACATCAAAAGATTAACACTTTGGTGTATACTGAAAGAAAAATCCAAAGGAATAATAATAATGAGGAAAGAAAAAACACGTTCATACTAGGATTAAACAAAGAAAATACTTTTTTCATTATATTTTACTTAATAAAATAAGCCCTCATGTAATAAAATCTGTTTCATTTAAAAAAAAAAGCTACTAAATTATTAATCCTAATATTACTACAATACTGATTTCAGAAATGGATATAAGGGGCTAGAAACACATATAGGCTATATAAACCCATAAACACATCTTAAAAGGATACTTCAGTTTCCATGTGGCAACAATCATAGCACTTCCATCTATTTAATATTTAATGAGCACTTACAATGTGGAAAATACAAAAGATTGAGTTTACATTCTAGTTTAATTACTTGCAGGTGTGACAAGAATCTCTTGCTCTTCTCCAGGTACATAAAAGTAATGGCTTCAGAAGCAACTCACTTCAGGCACAATTATGAGAGTACAAAGAGGAGGAAGGTGGTAAGTAGAGGGAGGCAGGCCACAAAAAGCAAAACCTAGCAAAAGTATGATACATAGGCAAGATATAGGAACTACATAAAATTAGAGAGAGTGACATATACTCCTGGCAGAAACTCAGTCACCTCAGCCGATAAACAGTTTAAATTTCTTTCCATTTACATTTCTTTCCATTTATATTTACATATAAACAAGAGACAGACCCCTCACGTCCAAGTGAATTCTGGCACGAAGAGTGACATATAACGATACAATGGCCAATAAGTCAAGAGTCAATCAATGCTAAATGAAAGCTTAGAGCAACATGTAAATATTAATTTGGCTTTAGAATTAATGCAAGGGTCCTGAGCTGTATACAGTGTAAATTACAGGCTTACTATAAAAATTACAGGATATTGCTATATGCCACTTGTACTAAAGATAAAAAAACAAAAAACAATTTTTTTTTGCAGTTGCAAGATTTAATAGAGTGAGAACAGAGTTCCCATAAAATGGGAGAGGAACCAAAGGGGGTTGCCATTGCTGGCTCGAATGCCTGGGTTTATATCCCGATCACTATCCCTCCCCGTGTTCTCAGGCGATAGATGATTGGCTATTTCTTTACCTTCTGGTTTTGTCTAATTAGCATTTTAGTGAGCTCTCTTTACTACCTGATTGGTCGCGTGTGAGTTAAGTTGCAAGCCCCTTGTTTAAAGGTGGATGCGGTCACCTTCCCAGCTAGGCTTAGGGATTCTTAGTCGGCCTAGGAAATCCAGTTAGTCCTGTCTCTCAGTCCCCACTCTCAACAAGAAAATCCAAGTGCTGCTGGGGAGGTTGGCCAACGGCCGCTCTAACTGCTTCCTGCTGAACTGGGGAGTAGTAGGGGTCGTGCAGTTGA
The DNA here is from genome assembly GCF_007565055.1 of Rhinopithecus roxellana. Classification (NCBI taxonomy): domain Eukaryota; kingdom Metazoa; phylum Chordata; class Mammalia; order Primates; family Cercopithecidae; genus Rhinopithecus; species Rhinopithecus roxellana. The sequence continues at coordinate 44,937,088 of NC_044555.1, forward strand.
GATTTCCTTGGGAAAAAAATGTTTAAAAATACAGTCTTATTGCATCATACCCTTGCCTCAGTTTAGAAATATAAGCATGCATACAAAAATCAGTAGTATTTCTATATGCTAACAGAGAACAATATGAAAAGGAAATCAAGAAAGTAATCCCATTTAGTATAGCTATAAATAAAATAAAATACCTAGGAATAAACTTAACCAAAGAAGTGAAAGATCCCTACAATGAAAACTATAAAACACTGATGAAAGAAACTGAAGAAGATACAAAAAAGGAAAGACATTCCATATTCATGAATTATAAGAAATATTGTTACAATATCCATTCTACTCAAAGCAATCTACAGATTTAATGCAATCCCAATCAAAATACCAATGACATTCACAGCAATAGAAGAAATAATCCTAAAATGGATATGGAACCACAAAAGACCCAGAATAAACAACACCATCCTGAGTAAAAATAATAAAACTCAAGAAATCACTTACCTGACTTCAAATTATACTACAGGGCTATTGTAACCAAAACAGTACGGTACTGGCATAAAAACAGAAATGCAGACCAATGGAACAGATTAGAGAACTGAGAAATAAATCCATATGTCTTAAGTGAACTGATATTCAACAAAGGTCCCAAGAACACATATTGGAAAAAGGACAATCTCTTGAATAAATGGTGCTAGGAAAATTGGATACCCATATGCAGAAGAATGAAACGAGAACCCTATCTCTCACCATATACAAGAATCAAATCAAAATGGGTTGAAGACTTAAATTTAAGACCTCAACCTATGAAACCACTAAAAGAAAACATTGGTGAAACTGTCCAGGACATTGGACTGGGTAAGGATTTCTGATCTCTTGAGTAATACCCCAAAAGCAGAGGCAACCACAGCAAAAAAAGTTTGTGCACAACAAAGAAAACAATCAACAAAATGAAAAGACAACCCAAAGAATGAGAAAAAAATTTGCAAACTATTCACCTGACAAAGGATCAATAACCAGAATATAGCCGGGCACAGTGACTCACGCCTGTAATTCCAATACTTTTGGGAGGCAGAGATGGGAGGATCACTTGAGGCCAGGAGTTTGAAACCAGACTGGATAACACAGTGAGACTCTATCTCTACAAATATATATATATTTTAATTATCCAGAAGTGGTAGTGCATGCCTATAGTTCCAGCTACTCAGGAAGCTGAGGCAGGAAGCTCACTAGAAGTTCGTGGCTGCAGTGAGCTATGATTGAACCAGTGCACTCCAGCCTCGGTGACAGAATAAGGCAAGATCCTATTTAAAAATAAATAAATAAAAATAACCAGAATGTAAAAGGAGCTCAAACAACTCAATAGAAAATAAAAATCTAATAATCCAATTTAAAAATGGGCAAAAGATCTGAATAGACATTTCTCAAAAGAAAATATACAAAAGGCAAACAGGCATATCAACAGGTGGTCAACATCATGGATCATCAGAGAAATGCAAATCAAAACTATAATGAGGGCCGGGTACAGTGGGTCATGCCTGTAATTCCACCACTTTGGGAGGCAGAAGCAGGCAAATCACCTGAGGTCAGGTGATTATTACGCATTGTATCCCTGTAAAAAAATATCTCACATACCCAACAAATATACACATCTACTACATACCTATAAAAACTAGAAATTGTGTATCAGTCTCAAATGAATGAGCCATCCTGCTACCATGGTCTCGAACTCCTGACCTGATCTGCCCGTCTCGGCCTCCCAAAGTGCTGGAATTACAGGCGTAAGCCACCGCGCCCGGCCTAATCCACCATTGTAGTAGAGGCACTAGCAGTTCAATAATTTAAGAAAAAGAAATAGAAGGCACATAAAATCAGAAAGGAAAAAGTAAACCTGTCTTTATTTGCAGACAACAAGGTTATCTATGTAAAGAATCACAAAGAATCTCAAGGAAAAAAAGTCATTAAATCTAGTAAATAAATGTACTGAGGTCAATATACAGAAAAACAAAACAAAACAAAAAGAAAAAAAATTCTATCTACTAGCAACAAACTGGAAATCAAAAATCTTAAAAATACAATTTAAAATAGTATAAAAACCATAAAATCCTTAGGGAAAGTTTTCACAATAGATGTGTCAAGACCTCAACACTGAAAACTACAAAATGCTGCTAAGAGAAATTAAATATTTACATAAATAGAGAGAGATACTACGTTCCTGGATTAGAAGGCTCAATGCTGTCAAGATGTCAGTTATTCTAAAATGTCTCTATAGATTCAGTGCAATCGCAAAACCTCAGTACTTTCTTTTTGGAGAAATTGAGAAGCTGATTCTAAAATTTATGTGAAAATGCTAAGGAATGGAAAAGCCAAAACAATTTTTTAAAAATGAGAGCAAAGTTGGAAGACTCAGATAGCAGAGAGTCCAGAAAGACTCATATACACATGGTTAAATTATTTTCGACAAATGTGCTATTATAACCCAATGGGGAAAAAGATGGCCTTTTCAACAAATGATACTGGAATTAGACACCCATATGCAAAAATAAAAATTAAAAAAAAAAAGGAATCCAATCTAAACCACATACCTGATATAAACATTAAAATGATCAAATGTCTAAATATACAACAAAACTATAAAACTTCTAGAATACAGAAGAAACTCTCTGTGAGCATGAGTTAGGCAACTATTTCTTTGAACACAAAAAGTAAAATCTTAAAGACAAAACTGATAAATTAGACTTCAGCAAAAATTTCTGTTCTTTGAAAGACACTGTTAATAACATAGGGCCAGGGACAGTGGCTCACGCCTGTAATCCCAGGGGGAGGCCGAGGCAGGTGATTGCTCAGCTCAGGAGTTTGAGGCCAGCCTGGGCAACAAAGCTAGACCCCATCTCAATTAAAAAAGATGGGAGGGGAGGGGAAGGGAGAGGAGGGAGAAGGGAGGAGACAACTGCATACTGAGAGAAAATATTTGCAAAATACAAGGATTTGCACCCAAAATAGATAACCTCAAAACTCAATAATAAAAAAAAAATCCAAACAACTCAATTTAAAAAATGGGTGAATACTTCACTAAAGATCTATAGACTGGCAAATATGCACATGAAAAGATACCAACTGACAGTATCAGAAGCTGGTGAAAATGTGGGACAACTAGAAATCTCACATATTGCTGGTGGGAATACAACATATAATAGCTACTTTCACAACAGTTTGGCAGTTTCTTATAAAGTTAAAGTTGTATTTAACATATGATCCAACGACTGACTGCACTACCTAGATGTTTATTTACCCAAAGAAATAAAGAAAGATATTCATGCAAAGACCTGTACATGAATATTTATAATAGCTTTATCCATAATAGGCAAAAGTATTGAACAGATTATGGTAAATTCATAGAATGGAATACTACTTGGTAATAAAAAGAAATACACTACTGATACATGAAATGGCATGCATGAATTTCAAAAGCACTGGTCTAAGTGAAATCAGACAGACACAAAAGGCTACTTACTACATGATTTAATTTAGATGACATTTTAAATAACGTGAAGTACAGTCAGTCACAGAAAGATTAGTGGTTTCCAGGGGTTAAGCAAGTGATACTGAGGCTGATAAAAACGTTCCATATTTTTATTGTGGTGGTGGTTACACAAAAATATATACAATTTGTCAAAACTTATTGAATTGCACACTTAAGAAGACAGCCTTTTATGTCAATAATATCCTAATATAGTTGACTTAAAAAAGTACCATGGCTATATACTCTGTCTTTGGAGCTATCTGATTGTAAAGCTGTCATACCAAGAAAATATGGTGACATCTGACCATGAATATGATAGATAGTCTATTTAGAAGACAAGCAATGTAACTTAGGCCAATCAAGTAACTTCTCTGAGCTTTGGGTTTCTCTGCTGCAAACAAAAGGATTTTCAACCAAGTTCCCCAAATCTGTTCCCAGGAACTTACAGGATCTTTAGATCTGTTTCCAGGATCTTACAGATATTCTGGAAAGAGTTTCCATGCTTAAATTACTTGGGAAATGTTCCCTATTTAAGGTGAGCAATGCATTTTAACATATGAAAAATCCTCCATTCATTCAACTTTTCCCCATTTTTAAAAAGCTGTTTCCCACATTTATTTGACCATGGAACTCCTTTTCCACCCCAACCCCGAAAAACAGTGTCAGTTCTTTATAGTTCTAAGATTCAACAGAACTTTCAAGAGGATATACCAGACAGGCGCAGTGGCTCACGCCCGTAATCCCAGCACTCTGGAGGCGGGTGGATCACTTGAGGCCAGGAGTTCAAGACCAGCCTGGCCATCATGATGAAGCCCCATCTCTACTAAAAATACAAAATAAAAAAATTAGTTGGGTGTGGTGGTGCATGCCTGTAATACCAGCTACTCAGAGGGCTGAAGCACAAGAATTGCTTGAACAAGGGGGGGGAGGTTGCAGTGAGCAGAGATTGTGCCACTGCACTCTAGCCTGAGTGATAAGAGACAAGAGTGAGATTCTGTCTCAAAAAAAAAAAAAAAAGATATACCTTCATGATTAAGTTTTGTTTAGATTGGCAACCTATAAAACTGACTGGTTTGAAAGTAGCTATGGAGAACTATGACCCACAAAGGGAAAACTGCCTCAAATCACAAACTGGAAAGAAGATTTCATATCCATCTTAGTGAGTTTTTGTCATGCTTTGAATTCTAAATAACTTAAACTTAAGCATCTTGAGTACCAGGTACTACGTGAAAATACATCATGATTGAATTGCCTCTGTTCTAAAAGCTCCTCACCAAATAACATGCCAGATTTAAAACGAATCTAAAAGCATCAATGCCAGGGACATGACAATTCCTAAGCAATTACTAAAAGAATAACAAACAGATTTCAATCTGTGTAAACAGTTTATTTTACAAAACCAGTAGAAGTTTGAAAGTATATGCTTAGTTGAAAGAAAAAAAAAGCGAGAGAAGGGAAGAAGGGATAAAGAAAGCCTGTAAACCTAATACTGTAATGGTTGCTCTTCAGCATTTCACATGTGACCCATGAAGTATAACACACTAACAAAATAATGTTGACAGTATAGCTAAAAATATTGTATTTTGAAAATAAGTAAATGCGTGAATAACAAAAGTTATCTCAATTCAATATATTAATTATGACTAAAGCTGGAAAATTCTGGTGGATAAACAAACTACCCTTGAAAGGAAAAAAAAAAAGTTAGCAATACCATGTTCAATGAGACTCAACTTTTCCAAGTAACATCCAACCTATGGAAGAGTATTTTTAGCAATATATTTCAGAGTATCCAATTTCCCTGAATAAGTCCTATGAATGACTAATCAATGATTTTGTCTAAATACATCTTAAGAAATATTTCTAGCTTCAATTTACTTAACCTCTGAGGATAAACTACAAAGCTTATTGTATAAGAAGTATTCCTTTTTAAAGAGTATTCGTATTTTTCTATCTGAAATTCATCCCTTTCAAATTTTACGCATATTCTGTAGGTACTATACACTATATAAAATAACGTAATTTTTTAGAAGAGTGAGAAAGTAATGGAGCAGAGGAGCAATTACTCACCCAGCACCTTGGTTTTGCACATACTTTGTGAGGGCGAACTTTAATATAAATAGTTTTGTATCTAGATCTCTTTGGGAACCACTACTATTATTTCTTCATAATGGTCTGGCCAGAGATGTCCCAAGAATAATTTGACTGAGACGTGAATTTCATTAAACTGGAACCAAGAAAGGTGACTTTTTGTCTTAATACAGACATATAAAAATGTATAACATCATTATAATTTTGGAAAATAACATATAAATAATGTACTTTTGTTTGGGAAACTCAGCACATAGACATGTAAATAGACAACCATATGGCTAAAAACGTCTATACTATATTAAAAAAAAAGTTTCTGCTAAGAAAGAAGTGAAATGAAATGAAATAAAGAAAACAAAGATCACCTTTTATAAAACATTATACGTGCTTTAAGTAAAAATGCTTAAAAAATCTGGACTAGCCATGAAACTCCTCAGGAATGTAAACAGTTTGTTTATGCTTCCAATTTAATTTTGGTACCTATTTTTGTCTTCCTACTGAGTTCAGTAAGGAAAGAATCAACAACCTGTTTATAACACACAGGTATATTACTCACCCACATTTGGAGGTTTCACATAATTTACAGGTAGTTCTGGAGGTCTGCCTCTATGTAGAGCCGCAAAAGCAGACCCATTCCATAGTGTACTCTTACAGTCTATACAAAAAGAACAAAGGTTAGCTAAGGAATTGAGCAGTTTTTTTTTTTTTTTTAAACCCATGTCTCAGAAGCAAATGTCTGATTTTAATTTCATTTGTTGGAATACATTTTTAATTATTAAACCAAAATGTAAATAATAGGTATATATTTGAACATGTTATAAATTAAATTTATAACTGGTAAACACCAACACCTAAACATATCATCTGGATATTTTATTTCTAAGCTAGTCTTTAACTAAAGCTTTTTTTTTTTTTTTTTTTTTTTTGAGACGGAGTCTCGCTCTGTCGCCCAGGCTGGAGCGCCCTGGCCGGATCTCAGCTCACTGCAAGCTCCACCTTCCGGGTTTACGCCATTCTCCTGCCTCAGCCTTCGGAGTAGCTGGGACTACAGGCGCCCGCCACCTCGCCTGGCTAGTTTTTTGTACTTTTTTTTTTTTTTAGTAGAGACGGGGTTTCACCGTGTTAGCCAGGATGGTCTCGATCTCCTGACCTCGTGATCCGCCCATCTCGGCCTCCCAAAGTGCTGGGATTACAGGCTTGAGCCACCGCGCCCGGCCGAACTAAAGCTTTTTTAATGCACATATTTGAATCTTATATAAATATGTCACAGATTAATAAGCTTTAAAGTTTACATCAGTTCTTCTTGATCTTTAGGCTTACACGTCTACTCATATAAAGCCGTATAAGCAAGGATGTAACTATAGCACAAGTATGCCAGGGAAAATGCAGGCATATTTATACTTGGGTACATGCTCGTATTATGAAATACTTGCCAGTTGTGTCGTAACAGATAAGAGCACTGCGTATCAGACGGTAACTGATTATAAATAGCTGTGTTTTTTTCTCTTTCATGCTTAAGTCAAAAAATGTAAGGAAATATTAAGTATTAATAATAACTTGGCTTCAAAACAAAAAGCCAAAAGCTCTCTTGAAAGCTTCCAAATAAACTCAATTAAGAATTTCCTTAAATTATAAAATGTGATGCTTAAAATCTGGTATCATTACACAACTATTTATCTTGGAGAATTAGGATTTTTAAAAATAGTATGCTAATTAAACAAAACATAGAAATAAATGGGCTGCTAGACCTTAAGTATTTATTACTCCAATAGACATCTTTAATGCCTACTTTTACATGTTTATGTTTATCAAATACCACTTTATATGCTTGACATATTGAAGTTCCAGGTAAAACTTGGGAAAAATCTGTAAAACACTGAAAATGAGTAGAGTAGAAAAGCTTATTTAACAATTACTGAGGCCAGGCGTGGTGACTCACGCCTGTAATCCCAGCACTTTGGGAGGCCAAGGTGGGCAGATCACGAGGTCAAAAGATTGAGACCACCCTGGCCAACATAGTGAAATCCTGTCTCTACTAAAAATACAAAAATTAGCTGGGCAAGGTGGCACACAACTGTAGTCCCAGCTACTCGGGAGGCTGAGGCAGAAGAATTGCTTGAACCTGGGAGGCAGAGGTTGCAGTGAGACAAGATCACACCACTGCACTCCAGCCTGGTGACAGAGTAAGACACCGTCTCAAAAAAAAAAAAAAAAAAAAAAAGGCCGGGCGCCGTGGCTCAAGCCTGTAATCCCAGCACTTTGGGAGGCCGAGACGGGCGGATCACGAGGTCAGGAGATCGAGACCATCCTGGCTAACACTGTGAAACCCCGTCTCTATTAAAAAATACAAAAAACTAGCCGGGCGAGGTGGCGGGCGCCTGTAGTCCCAGCTACTCGGGAGGCTGAGGCAGGAGAATGGCGTGAACCCGGGAGGCGGAGCTTGCAGTGAGCTGAGATCTGGCCACTGCACTCCAGCCCCGGCGACAGAGTGAGACTCTGTCTCAAAAAAAAAAATAAAAATAATAAAAAAAATAAAATAAAAAATTACTGATGGGTTGATATTTTTGCTTAAATATGTTCAAATATTAAAATTGTACATATAATTTTCATTTACCTATTACAAAAAGCACAGTATCATTAGGATGACATTATCAAAACTAATAAAGAGTAAGAACATTATAATGAAAGAATATTTTAAGTATTTATACTGTATTAAAGCAGCAATCTTTGAGATCTCTATTCCATGATTACAAAGGTATTTTATATTCTTTACCTCTATATATTCACTTCTACACAAAAGTACTCCTTTTTAGGTCTCTAAAATTTTACTTGTACACTAAGAAAACAAAACAACATTGGCAAGATAAGAAAAACTAGTATTTAGAAAAGCATGGGAACATTTACTCAACCTAAAAATAAGCTACTCTCCACTCCTTTCTCTGATATCACAGTTCTAAATTCTGAAAATCTCACCTTTGGCATCCCGTAGCAGAGACTGCCGACCGACACCTAATAATGTCTGTACCCCAGGAACACTCTGAGGGATCTCTTTATCTAGTAAAGGACCAATTCTCTCACAAATTTTAAGGAGGTAGTCTGGAGGAATGTGTGCATTTGCTGCCACCTAAAAAAGTACACAGGAAAAACACGTTTATTTGGTTTAAAAATATAAATCTATTCTACTACTAAACTGTTCTATTATAGAGCGAAGTACAGTTTTAAAATATGGAATCAGGCCTGGGCATGGTGGCTCACGCCTGTAATCCCAAAACTTTGGGAGGCTGAGGCAGGTCGATCACTTGAGGTCAGAAATTCGAGACCAGACTGGCCAACATGGTGAAACTCCGTCTCTACTAAAAATACAAAATTAGCCAGGCCTGTTGCTGCGAACCTCTAATCCCAGTTACTCAGGAGGCTGAGGCAGAAGAATCACTTGAACCCAGTAGGTGGAGGTTGCAGTGAGCCAAGATTGTGCGACTGCACTCCCATCTGAGCAACAAAGCAAGACTCTGACTCAAAAAAAGAAATAAAAAAATAAAAATAAATAAAATATGGAATCAGAGCCGGGCGCAGTAGCTCAGGTAGATAATCCCAGCACTTTCAGAGGCCAAGGCAGGTGGATGGCTTGAGCCCAGGAGTTTGATACCAGCCTCAGCCATACAACAAAACCCCATCTCTACAAAAAAAATACAAAAATTAGCTGGGTATGGTGGCTGCACCTGTAGTCTCAGCTATTCGGGAGGCTGAGGTGAGAGGATCACTTGAGCCCCAGAGGCAGAAGTTGCAGTGAGCCGAGACTGCACCACCACACTCCAACCTGGGTGAGAGAGAAAGACCTCGACTAAAAAAAAAAAAAACAAAAACAAACAAACAAAAATACATATGTGTGTGTGTGTGTGTGTGTTCCATATACATATGGAATCAGAAGAGAATTTTTTTTTTTTTTTTTTTTTTTTTTTTTTTTTTTTTTTTTTTTTTTTTTTTTTTGAGACGGAGTCTCGCTCTGTCGCCCAGGCTGGAGTGCAGTGGCCCAATCTCAGCTCACTGCAAGCTCCGCCTCCCGGGTTCACGCCATTCTCCGGCCTCAGCCTCCCGAGTAGCTGGGACTATAGGAGCCCGCCACCGCGCCCGGTTAGTTTTTTGTATTTTTTAGTAGAGACGGGGTTTCACCGTGTTAGCCAGGATGGTCTCAATCTCCTGACCTCGGGATCCTCCTGTCTCGGCTTCCCAAAGTGCTGGGATTACAGGCTTGAGCCACCGCGCCCGGCCCGAAAATTTTAAATATTTAATAATTAACCAAATTTAAGAAACGGTCACAAAATAAGCACATTTAAATGATATGACAACATTTACATGGCATGGCACTCTAATATACATTTAAATGTCTTGATAAAGTCATTTGCTTAGCTGTTAATCTTATGAAATAAGTGTTATAAAGCAACTAACATGCCAAAATCAAAAAAGCACACAGGTGATGAGTAAACGCTCTATTACTTGATTCAATCAGTAGTGACGAACTGATCCAAAATCAGAATACCCAGATTCTACACAAATGATAAGAATACAAGTGAAAGGCATTGCTTGCACCAAACCCACAACCCATAAAGCAAAATTGTTTTTCCTATTAAAGTTAACTTGTTTCCAAAAGGGTATAAAACTAAAAATGTTATAAATACTATGCTTTAAATAACTCAGCTATGTAGCCAAAATTCCTTGAAACAAAAACTTGTTTTTAAAAAATCAAGTAAAATTCTGGACATTAGATACCATATATAGATAAGAATGAAACTATAAAACAACAAAAATTGTGTTGCATTTTTAATCTAAGCTAATGTATAAATCCCTGAGGTGTTTCATAAATACTTTAAATTGTTAAAACAATAAACAGAAAAACCAGAATATTAAAAATCTTTAGATAAAGTAAACATCTACATCCTCATCTTGAAATAGGTCCTAAAATCTACTTCTGGTTACAATGTCAATTTTTGTAAGTGCTGTAATTGTGTGTGTATATATACACACACACACACATATATGTGTGTATATATGTGTATATATATATGTATATACATATATACACATATGTGTATATATATTCAGTGGCATAGCTACACATGTATGTATATACACATGTATATGTATGTGTATATGTACAGATATATGTGTATCCGTACATGTATATGTATATATGTATATGTATGTATACATATGCATGTGTGTGTGTGTGTGTATATGCCATTGAATAGGACACACATCAATAGTATTACCACCAGGTCAATCAAGAACAACAACGGGCTGGGAACAGTGGCTCATGCCTGTAATCCCAGTACTTTGGGAGGCAAAGGTAGGAGAATCACTTGAGCCCTGCAGTTCAAGATCAGCCTGGGCAACATAGTGAGATCGCATCCCTACAAAAAATGTAAAACTTATGGCTCTGAATGAAAATAAGTGAAAAAAAAAAGAACAACAAAAAAAAGTAGCCGGGCATGGTGACATGCCTGTAGTCCCAGCTACTCGGAGACTGCAGTGGAAGGATTGCTTGAGCCCACAAGGTCAAGGCTGCAGTGAGCTGTGTTCCTGTCACTACACTCCAGCCCCTGGGTGAGCCTATCTCCAAAAAAAAAAACAACAATAAAACACAAAAGAATAATTTTCTAAATCATCTCTGGCGATCACCATGAGAGAAGATATTTTGTGTGTTTTCTTCAATGCCGTATTCCTAGCACCCAAAAAAGTGCTGGGCATAACGTGGGACTAAATAAATATTTGTTGAATAAGTGAATAAAAATCAAAGTAAAGTCTAACTATAATCAATGTTTTTGTTTTTGAGTCGGAGTCTCGCTCTGTCACCCAGGCTGGAACGCAGTGGTGTGATCTCGGCTCACTGCAACCTCCGCCTCCCGGGTTCAAGTGATTCTCCTGCCTCAGCCTCCAGAGTAGCTGGGATTACAGGTGCAAGCCACCATGTCCAGCTAATTTCTGTATTTTTAGTGGAGATGGGGTTTCACCATGTTGGCCAGGCTGGTCTCGAACTCCTGACCCCGTGATCCGCCCGCTTCGGCCTCCCAAAGTGCTGGGATTACAGGTGTGAGCCACTGCCCCAGCCTAATCAATGTTATTGTAAGAATTCCTGGAGGAAAAATCTCAAATTCTCATATCAGGCTGCCTGTTTTGATTTCCTAGGAAACACAGGTCAAAGAACCACAGTCAAACATGTATTCAGAATTCTGGTAACATGAGTGTATCACCCATGATTATTTTTGTTTTAAATTATATCCTGCTATATATCTTTGGTAAGTTCCTTCAAAAAACAATTTGAATCTACCAAAATAATTGAAGCCTGTGTAACTGTCATGATGCTCAGGAAGAATAGTAATCAGATTATTTCAGATTTGCCTCTCCAGGGTTTAGTTTATGCATCAGGACAGAGGATTAAGTAAATTCTATCCATTAATTCTCACATCTTTAGTTTTTCTTCCAAGCAAATAACTATACAGAGCTATGTTTAAAAAAAAATAGAGGTAATATTAAAGTCAATGTAGCTGATGATTCAATCTAAAAAATACTTCATGGCTGGGAACGGTGGCTCACGCCTGTAATCCCAGCACTTTGGGAGGCCGAGGAGGGAGGATTGCTTGAAGCTAGGAGTTCGAGACTAGCCTGGTAAACATAGCAGGACCCTCATCTCTACAAAAAAAAACAAAAATAAAAATAAGAATAAATCATTTCCTGTCATCTACAGAGTGATATCCTAAAATCCTAGTTTATAATTCACACCCTGCATATTAAGGCATTTCCTAAATATGATTATATGCAAATATAATTAGTACCCTTAAAATATGTATCTGGATTATGCTGCATATTAACAACTGTAACAGCTTATGCCTTTTTTCCCAAAACTGTCTTAGATAAACTGGGCTTCTGTTATCAGCCATTATTTTTTCATCAAGTAAATGCTGTAAGAGGGCTTCTACATAGAGTAGTAGTTGACATCTTTACTGGTAATTATTTTTTTTTAATCCTCTGATCCAACTCAAGATATTCAGTTGTTACATAAAAACTTCACTTAACTACCCTAGAAATACAACATATTTAGCATATACAATCCACAAAATGGGAGTTATATAATTAGAATTTTTAGCATTACCCTCCTATAGAAAGAAAATTTGTTGGAGTTACATCTTAAACTGATATCTTAAGCTCCCTGTCTATTTCATTTTATAGAAACAATGATGCTTGATTTTCAGCTAATTATATAAAAAGTTTTATCAATCACTCAGTAATAATTCAAAAATACAGGATCATTAATGGTTATAAATGAGGTCTATATATTCAGCAAATACAATTTACTCCTAACTATCCCTTTAAAGACTTGTACAATAAACAAGTTTGATTTTCACTCTATACAACAGAAAACTGCTTGATTTCTAAGCAGTTACATGAAAATGTCCTTTTCTCTAAAATCAATAAAAATCTGATTATATGGCTGGGCGCAGTGGTTCACCCCTATAATCCCAGCACTTTGGGAGGCCAAGGCGGGTGGATCACGGGGTCAGAAGATCGAGACCATCCTAGCTAACACGGTGAAACCCCGTCTCTACTAAAAATAAAAAAAATTAGCTGGGCATGGTTGTGGACGCCTGTAGTCCCAGCTCCTCGGGAGGCTGAGGCAGGAGAATCACTTGAACCCGGGAGGCAGAAGTTGCAGTGAGCCAAGATCACACCACTGCACTCCAGACTGCGTGACAGAGCGAGACTCCATCTCAAAAAATAAATAAATAAATAAATAAATAAATAAATAAATAAATAAATAAATAAAATATGATTATAACACTAGAGAAACAGATTCGATCAAAATAATGGCAATAACAATCTTTTGAGTTTAAACATGATAGCTAGCTTCTCCTTCAAACCACTTTAGCAGGCTTCCAAACTATATCGATGTAGTTCTTAAAATGTTTCTTCTAAATCAAACTTTAGGTCTTATAAGGGTAGTTAACTGCTTACTTGAATCCATTTGCTTTTCATTAAAGCTGGAACTTTTTAAAGGTGATCTTTTCAGACATAAGAACTCTTACCTACCCTGAATAGTTTTTTTTTTTTTTTTTTACATTTTTAAATAAATCTATATTGTTATATAATGGCCTATAAAATTCATGTCTTAATATTATAAACCACTCTTTTTGTTTAAAGCTCAAACATTCTAATTTCAGTCATTTAACTACATTTATCTCTCTGGAATATAATGGCCAACTCTGAACAGTTAAGTGCTCTGAGGCCTGCAGAAGAAAAACATTCTCTATAAACAAAGTTTAAGTGTATAATATGGGGGGAAAAAAAAGCAGAGTATAATATGAGGCCGGGTGTGGTGGCTCACGCCCATAATCTCAGCACTTGGGAGACAGAGGCGGGAGGATCACTTGAGGCCAGGAGTTCCAGACCATCCTGGGCAACATAGTGAGACCTCCATCTCTACCAAACAAGGTTTTTGTTAAGAGTATAATTCAAACTTCCGTATTATTCTATAAAACAGCTCTAAAAGTTAAATTATAGAATCTCTGAAATGGAAGGATCCCTATGTATAATCAACCTAACCCCACACCTTACAGAAGAGAGAACAGATCCAGAAGTAAAGTGCCTTGTCCAATTGTTACAATGAAACAAGACAGGAATCTGGGTTTCTCTGCCCACTGCTCTTTCTACTACTGTCCCTTTAAGGGAGTTGAAAAATTGATGATAGAGATCATTAACACAAAGCTGCAAAGCAATGAGAACTGTAAATCTGAATAAACTGAAAGACATTAAATTAACCCTAGATTACAAACCTTCTTGATAGTTAGAGTGGCTGACCTAAAGAGCAAATCTAATAACTGAATTACCATACTTCAGAATCATTATGACAACTGAGAAAACCAGAAAACTCACTGAGATGATACTATTCATCATAATTAGTTAAAAGAAATCCAGCTGGGCACTGAATAAAATATGAAAGGTATCGAATCTCAGGAGGCCAGAACTGCACCAGGAGCTACATTTGAAATACTAATTTTCAAACACCAAAAATATTTGTTTACCCTGGCTTTTAAAAATAATAGTATCAGACAAGTAACTCTAAAAAACAAATATAGCAGAGAATAAGCTATTTGTTTTCCAAGACTGTGGCTACAGAAGCTAAATGAAGAAGCAAACTGGGATTGCATGCTCAAAGAGTAAAATGTAACATTTTGCCTGGGATTGATTGATTCATTTAGAGGACAGAACAGGCATATACAAAAGTTAGTCACGTAATATTTTGCTCTTTAGAGACAGAAAACAAAATGGATTTTGAAAAATACAGCAAAGCTTTATATCAATGTAAGTGTACTACAGAGATAAGCAGGGTACTTTGAAGTCTGAGAGCCTGGATTATTCAGGCTCTACAATTTACTAGCTGTTACTCTTTTTTGGTAGTATGATCTAGTAGAGAGACTGATTTGAATCTTTGCGGCATCCCCAGTTACTACTTATGTGACCTTAGGCAAAGTTTCTTAGCCTCTCTGAGCCTGAACTTCCTCATCTGTAAAAGAGTAATGATAACTATCTCCTAAAATTCAGTTAGGACAAAGACAGTCATTCACTCATGCATTCATTCAGCCATTTAAAGTATAGGAAAGCAATGGAAAGATTAAATCGCTGCCCTAAGGGAACCCATAGTCTCAGAGGAGCAAACAAAATAGTAAGTAGAAACAAATTAAAGCTGCAAGTGCCCAGAGGTCAGTACAGAGAACTAAAGAAGCAAAGAAGTAAGGTACACCTAATTTTGCATAGAGGTTTAAGGGTTCATGTCCAGTTTCACCCTTGAAAAATATATGAAAAGTTCACAAGACAGAAAGGGAAAGGAGGGCATTCCAAACAAAGAGAAAGGCACCTCAACCCAGTAAAATTTTGCATGGTAGCTAGTGCATAATGTATACTTATTAAGAAGGCCTTTTTTTTTTTTTTTTTTTTTTTTTTTTTTTAAATGAAAAACCCCAGGATACAGTGGCGCAGGTCTGTAATCCCAGAGGACCGCTTAAGCCCAAGAAATCAAGACCAGCCTGGGCAAAAAAAAGTGAGACCCCATCTTTACAAAACATAAAATTATTAGCCAGGCATGATGGTGCACGCCTGTAGTCCCAGCTACTCAGAGGCCGAGGTGGGAGGATCGATTGAGCCCAGGAGGTCAAGGCTGCAGTGAGCCATGATCCAGCCACTGCACTCCAGCCTGGGTAACACAGCGAGATGCTGTCTCAAAAAAAAAACAAAACAAAATACAAATACTTGCACCAAAAAAAAAAAAAACAAGACTGGAAGAAAACATAAAAAATTAACTGGTTTTTCTCTTTGCACATAAAAGAAAACATAAAAAATTAACTGGGTTTTCTGTTTTTCATGTCTACAATAACCTAAATCAAATGCTGTGTTTTAATGGTTGCTGAATTTGAAAGAGAAGTGAAAAACCGGGCAGGGAAAAAAAAAAAAAAGAAGACAGCAGGCAGGCCTTTCTCTAGTCGCACTTACAAAATGTTAAAACTTCCTATCACTCTCCTTTGAAAATGCTAATCATTATGCATAGCATTTCTTTTTCTTTTTATTAGTTGTAAGATTTCCTCAAGAAAGAGATAACCAGAAGCGACCCTCCTAGGGTCAATTATTCTCTGGGTTATACTAGCTCAAGAAAGCACTTAAAAGCACTATAACCTGAGGGCAGATGAAATTAAGACAAGGACAGGGGACCCACCCACATTCTAGTAGGTGCTCAGTAGAGAAAGGTCTAACAAAAGAACTCAGTACCAACTAGCAGATAAAATAAACCAAAAATATATATACCATGCTTCTAAGAAAAGTTAAGAAAACTGAACAAATAATTGACACCCAGCTAACTGTAAAGCACAATGGCACATACTAAAGGGGATGAGAAAACATCTTTTTTCTTTTTTTTTTTTTTTTTTTTTGAGACGGAGTCTCACTCTGTCACCCAGGCTGGAGGGCAGTGGCCAGATCTCGGCTCACTGCAACCCCCACCCCTCCAAATTCAATGGATTCTCCTGCCTCAGTCTCTGGAGTAGCTGAGATTACAGGCGCCTGTCACTGAGCCCGGCTAATTTTCTATATTTTTAGTAGAGAAACGGTTTCACCATCTTAGCCAGGCTGGTCTTGAACTCCTGACCTCATGATCCACCCACCTAGGCCTCCCAAAGTGCTGGGATTACAGGCGTGAGCCACCGCACCCAGGCGAGAAAACACCTTAAACAGGGTAACTTAAAATACGAGAAAATAGGCCAGGCGTGGTGGCTCATGCCTGTAATCCCAGCACTTTGGGAGGCCTAAGTGGGCTGATCACTTGAGGTCAGGAGTTCAAGACCAGCCTGGCCAACATGATGAAACCCCATGTCTACTAAAAATACAAAAAATTAGCTGGGCGTGGTGGTGCATGCCTGTAATCCCAGCTACTCTGGAAGCTAGGGCAGGAGAACGGCTTGAGCCGGGGAAGTGAGGTTGCAGTGAGTGCCACTTCACTCCAGCCTGGGTCACAGAGCGAAACTCTGTCTCAAATAAATAAATAAATAAATAAACAAATAAATCTCAATAATATATAGAAAATAAATTCAGGATACAATCAGAAGGGTTGAGAATCCCTGCAATAAGACATCTGAAAGACTCACAATAAACTTCCCATTTGTTTAAAAAAAAAAGTGAGTACTACGCCAGTGTTACAATGGCATTCATAAAAAATGCAAATTACACTAAATATCTTTTGACATATATTCATGTTTGTGTTAATTAACACAGACACAGTTCACTCATTCTGAATTCATTTCTGACACTAACATTTTAAATATTCTTTTTTTATAGTACTGTTTTATATGCCCCTTACTTTATAAAAATATTAAGGGCCAGGAACGGTGGCTCATGCCTGTAATCCCAACACTTTAGGAGGTCGAGGTGGGTGGATCATTGGAGGTCAGGAGTTCAATGTTGGCCTTGGACAACATGGTGAAACCCCATCTCTACTGAAAATACAAAAATTACCCAGGCCTGGTGGTGCACGCCTATAATCCCAGCTACTCGGGAGGCTGAGGAAAGAGAATCACTTGTACCTGGGAGGCGGAGGTTGCAGTGATCCAAGATCGCGCCACTGCACTCCAGCCTGGGCGACAGAGCAAGACTCCATCTTAAAAAAATAAAAATAAAATGTAGCGAACAATTCATTTGCACAGCATTTTACAATTAACAAAACGCATTCTTTCACCTTTAACTCACTTGTTCCCCACAACAAATGGGAAATTTTCATTTTATAATTGAGGAAATTCAATCTCTGAGAGCTTAAGTAATTTCCCTAGGGTCACTCAACAAGTAAATACTAAATATTTACTAAATACTAAATATTAGGGTCTTTTCTACTACTCACAAAATCCCATGTAAGAAATGTCAAGCAAGATCATCTCTAAATTATGACATAAACACTAAACTGCCTTTTTAGAATACTATTTTGCTGCCTACCAAAAGGAAAGTGTTCATTAATCAATCAGTAATCAACATCAGTAGTAAAGCAAAAACTAAAACACAGGAACTAAAACTAATATTCAAATGTGACAAAGATGCTCAGGGCAAAATTTCATTAAGGCAAATTCACTGAATCCAAAGTATTAGTCCCTAACACCAGCTCTCTTCACTTTCACAATATCTCATTTGTACTGAGATACCAGTTATCCTAAGATTAATGATAAATCTCCAAAAGGATTTTAAATCATTGAAAGTACGTTCCTTAGAGCCCATATGTGGGGAAAAAAAATGCCAAGGATCAATCTAGACAAATAGCTAAAGCCAACATATTTCAGAAAGCACGTGGTGGCTCAAGCAAGTCAGTAATCAGGAGTAGTCAAGAATACCGATTTCCAGATATTGACCTCTATCTGTCATAATACCTATCAGTTAGCATTATATGCACAATACACTGCACTGGGGTTGAGCAGAGAATGCTTTTTGATATCCCATGATGCATCCTATTCTTCCTAACTATGGCTATATCCACATGGCAGTTAATAAATCACACATGCTTAAACTGCTTCCACACTTATAGATGCAATAACTATGCTACCAGCACTCAAAGATCATTCTGCTGTTCTCATTGACAATTTAATATATTATTAGTAATTGGAGAAAAACAGCTGCTTAAGAAAAGAATACACGTATAGCTGGAATTTAAATACAGTGTTTTAAAGTAGTTGGTGAGGAACAAATGAGATAATGTGAAAATACTTTTGAACTTGAATGTGTTATATGCAGATGCAAGTTCTTACAACAACATATAATCATAGATGTATGTATACTTTTTAAGGACAATAACAAACATAATCTTTATAAAAGTTTTTTCATTAAAAGCATAAAATTACTTCTAGTATTTTGCATATAAAATGAGGGTAATACAATTTATGCCATTCCAAATGTAAGCACTAACTGGTGCTTTCAGTTTTATAGATGAAAATGCGAAATAAATGTAAAACTATATATCACACCTAAACATATTTATAACTTTGGTTCAGTCTTTTTTTTTTTTTCTTTTTTTTTTTTTTCAGACAGAGTCTCACTCAGTCACCCAGGCTGGAGTGCAGTGGTACGATTCCAGCTCACTGCGACCTCTGCTTCCAGGGCTCAAGCGATTCTCATGCCTCAGCCTCCTGAGTAGCTGAAATTACAGACATGAGCTACCGCACCCGGCTAATGTTTGTACTTTTAGTAGAAACGAGGTTTCACCATGTTAGCCAGGCTGGTCTTGAACTCCTGACCTCAAGTGATCCGCCTGCCTCAGCCTCTCAAAGTGCTGGGATTACAGGCATGAGCCACCACACCAGGCCCTGGTTCAATCTTACGATAGGAGTCTCCTAAAAATGATTTTTAAATCTTTGTAGTTTTTAAAAAGTTTCCAAATCACCATTTCAATATATAAAACTTACAGATTAACAAGAACTGTTCATTTAAACACACACAACCCTGATTACTCTGTTGTCCCCAATAATGCTCCAAGGAGGAAGCAATAAATTAGCCAACAACTCGATAGGGTCACCACAAATGAAAGGACGTCTGTATTATTCAAATTATCTACCTTAAGATGAATTGCAAGAAGCAAATCTAATTCTATTATGTGGTAACAGCCAACTAGGAAGCAGAAAATAAAGTGCCCAGATCAAAATTCAGAAACAATCACAACTTCAAAATTCTCCCTCTATTATTACTTAAAATTCTGGAAAATTGAGAGTGTTATATTTTAAATGCCATATTCAAAAACCTTACAGTTCAACATAAACTGACCAAGAAGCTTCACGTACAGATTCTTTTTAAAATGACATTTCAGATCAGGATACGTCAATACTTAACTGCCAGCAGCTTTAAGAAAAAAGCACCTTCCTTTGTGTTCAAAAATTATGAGTAAAACACTAAACACTAAATCAGATGGCCGTTTCAGAAAACAGAAGGCAAGGATTTCTAGAATATGTAATTTAGTGTAAACACTGAATCAGATGATTGTTTCAGAAAACAGAAGGTAAGGATTTCATTACTACTACTAACAGTAATGAAATGTTGAAGAAATCCAATTTATCATTACCTTAATATTATTCTGGATAAATTAAGTTAAGCATTAATGACAATCAGTTCAAATGCAAGTACACATATGAACAAAAAGGCAGAATTTTTGTCTCATATATGCAGTATACGTGGCCATGCAACCCCAATTTACTATGTTGATATCCTAGTTAACACTTCATTGAATATTTGTCTTCTTTCCTTTTCATACCTCAATACACCTTAAGTTTGTAGTACTGTTATATAATGTAGTATTCCAGGTAAATCAAGATGATACTATTTATTAATATTTTGCCCTAAATTTCAATCCAAAACATGCAGCTAAATCAAGGACCACACTTTATAAATCCATCATTCCAATGGCAATTTAAAAAATACCTACCCCAGGCGGGGCACGGTGGCTCACGCCTGTAATCCTAGCATTTTGGGATGCTGAGGTGGCCAAGGTGGACGGATCGTGAGGTCAAGAAATCAAGACCATCCTGGCCAACATGGTGAAACCCCGTCTCTACTAAAAAATACAAAAATTAGCTGGGCATGGTGGCACGCACCTGTAGTTCCAGCTACTTGGGAGGCTGAAGCAGGAGAATCGCTTGAACCTGGAAGGCGGAGGTTGCAGTGAGCCAAGATCCCGACACTGCACTGCAGCCTGGCGATAGAGCAAGACTCCAAAAAAAAAAAAAAAAAAAAAACCTACCCCAAGAAAAAGTATCCCATCTCTTCTACAAAGAAGCCACTCAAAATCTGGTCAGATGTGAAATAATTTTAATCAACAATATTACTGACAAAACTAGCAATCAAACCAACACTGCACATTCCCTTCTCAGCCACTACATGTCTGTTCAAATTATCACTCAACCCTGCCCATCTTCCCTTACAAAGAGAACAGATAGGTAAAAGAAAACCATAGTATCTAAACTATAATGTTCAAACAATAGAAGAAACTCTGTGTACATAAAAAAATAAGAAAATATAAAAACAGAAAACATTTAAAAGATAGATTAAAATTGAGTATATGTACGAATTAACAATTTTTTTTAATTCCTTAAAGGTTAAGCGTCACTAGTAATGAAAAAAAGCTACCTAAGTCAACCAAGAGCTATTGACATCTATTAAATATTAAAGAAACCGAATGATTTAAAACTATTAAAAAAAACTCACTCTAAATACCTAGATTATGACATTATAAATTAGTACAATCTTCTGGAGAGCAAACAATATATGACAAGAGCTATAAAACTCATGAGACCCTTTGACCTGGTAACTCCACTTTAGGGAATAAAGTCCAGGAAAATAACTGGGGGCAGAAGGGATGGGGAGAAAGTGAAAAGCAGAAAAAGACCACCTAACTATGTAAAGTTATTAGTAAAAATCTGGAAGTAGCAAAAATCTGGAAGCAGCTCAAATGCTCAGCTGGAAGCTTGGTTCAAATTATATAGTACCTTAAATACAACTGAATTTTTTCTTACCATTAAAATAATGACGACTATTCAAATATACATTTTTCAATGTTAAGAAAAATATGAAGCATAAAATGGACACTGATCACAATTATGTAAAAATATATCTTTACAATATGAGGAAAAGTCTAGTAAACTGGGTGGATGGGGTTTTTTTTTGCTCAGGAGACTCTATTTTTTAATTACTTTGATTTTCATTTCCTTTTTATCACTGTCAAGTTAGTTTCAAAAAAGCTTTTTCCTTTTAATCTCCTTTGTCACTTGCTTAAAAAAACACATATAGGCTGTGAGAGGGACAAATGTAAAGGAAAATATTTTCAATACACCTCAGTATTGAAACTATATACAAAAACCTGTATCAGTCATTAAGTGTTAAAACATATTAGTAGGCATTGTTGTTTTTGCCTCTTTTAGGGGGAGGGAAAGACTTAAGTCCAACAGAAAGACTGACTACAAATTAACCTGGCAGTACATGAAGTTTTTCAAAACTAATTTTTCTCCATCTGAGAAATTGTTACTAATAATAGCACAGATGGTCGAGTTTACCCTTATCACAATTATACCATTTTCTGTGACTTGCAAAATATAAGAAAACTATACAGTCGGTAGACTTTATAAAAATGTGGCCTCACTGTTATAATATAAACAAAAATAACAAAATGAACACTAAAGCAACTTAAACATAGTCTTATTGCAAGCAAATTTTAAATCATTTATATTTAGAGTCTACCATACACCTCCAACTTTCTTTAACTTTGTCCGATTTTCCTCCACTTGGATCTTATTTGAAGGAAAGATAGCTGAATTTAGATTTTAGTAACATCATTCCTTTCTCCTTTCACTACCCTCCAATGCACTGTGGCAGCAGCTAACACAAGGGAACCTCCCCCGCAAAATAAAAAGGATCACCTGTTTTTGTGTGTCAATGCTGAATACAAAGTATATTTATACTATGAATTATATTTGCAGAAGAAACAACGCAGGCAATCCAATGCCTTTGGTCCTTCACTAAAGTATATTCCATTTTCAAATATGTCCATTGTTGTCTCCCTGTAAACCCCAAATCGTGTTTCACCAATTCTCAAAAAGTGATAACTCAGTTTTTATTTAGTGAAAACGGGTCTATGAAAATGCGACTTAACTGGTGATTGAATGAGCTTATAAAATCAGAGATACATAACGATTATGCTTTTACTCAGTAGACCATCACCTACCCAGCAAAATTTGAAATTGGCTTGACGTTCCTTATTATTTTTAATTATGTCGTTTTTCCTAATCCCTGGTCCGTCAATTCCCCTCCAGAGCCCCTTCCTCCCACGCCTCCCCCCTAACCCCCCCCCAAAAAAGACCAAGCCTGGCCTTAGTTCCCGTATTTCAGGCCAGGACCAACCAGAAACCAGTTTTCTTCCACTAATCCGGAACTCCGGGCTGTTACCAACGCTGTCATTGGCCAGCGTCAGACCTTAGTACGTGCCCCAAGATAACCCCTTGGTTTCTCTCCCTTTTCCGCCTACAATGGGCCTTCCCCAATGTTTGTAACATATTCATAATCCACAACACGGCACCTCTGATAATCAACTCACATTCTTCAAAGTTTTCCGGTGGAAACAAGCAGGGCCAAGGGGAGGGCAAGGTACCCTTTTTCCGACTAGCAGGGATGGGGGAAGGGGCAGTCGTTCTTTGGCTCTGCACCGAGCTCTAGAACCTCGTCGGCTGAGAGGTGGGGAGCGGGTTGGGGGTACAAGGTGGGGAGGGAGTGGTGAAAGAGTTAGGTTAAGTTGAAATGAAAACTTTACTCACCAGATCCTCGAAGCTTCTTCGGTGCTCTTTCCCCTCCCAATCTAAGCGGCGCGGAATCAGCTGGGGGCCGGACGAAAAGAAAGGGGGAAGGGGGGGCAAATGATGATACAGAGAAGAAATACAGGTTGAACAATCACGCCTACATAACCGAAATATAAAACAGAAACATAACAACTACATATGTGTATTTGCCCAACCCCGCAACCCATCCGACTAAGCCCACCTCTTTCGACACTTCGGGCTCCTCACTCTTCTTATCGCTCCGTCTATTTCTCTATTTGCTCTAGCGATAGCGAGAGCATCTCATTCTCTCTCTGACTTCTATCCTTCTATCTCGCTTATATAGAATACCGCCCCCCACAACCAGCGTTATCTCTTCTAATATCGAACTCTAATGTCTACTCTCATATCTCTTCTTCTTCTCTCTGTCTCTCTCAACTCACTCTCTTCCCTATCTCCCTCCTCACCCTCTCTCTTCCTCCTATCGCCTCCTCAGACCCTTGAAGGCTAGAATTTTTAGAAATATCTTATGGGTCCTGGAAAGTAGAGCGATGACAAACTTCGAGATGAGAGCGACACTTTGTACGAGGAGTGCGTCGCGACTGGCAAGCGGCGTGACTCGACGGGCATGGGGCTTCACCACAATAGAGGCAGCGCCCCCACCCGCCCCCGCCAGCCCCTCCGGAGCGAAGCCCCCCAAGCCGGCCCTGGGGAAACACCCCGAATGGCGGGCGGCACCTCAGGGCACCATATAAAAGATAGATAAGCCGATTGTGGGTTTGTTTTAGCTAGAGTTGTAGGGGGGTGGGGGGTGGGGGGGTGGTGGGTGGGGGGCTATGGGTGCTAGGTGTAAGGGAATGGGTGGGGTATGTGGTTTGGTTTTTGATAATTGGGAGATGGGGGGGCGTACTATTGGCTAGCGGGATTGGTGGGGGGTCTCTTGGGTTCGCGGGAAGGCTGTCAGTTTCTTTGGAAAAAGCTTCTATTTCTCTTCTCTTCATCCCTCTCAACCTCTTTTCCCCCTTCTTCCCCAGAGCTGTATTACCTGATCGCTAGGTTCTTGCAGTCTGGACCCTGCAACAAATCCGCTCAGGGTAAGGAAGGAGAAAGAAAGAGGATCTGGCAGTCGTGGTGACATGTTCCCCAGTGGGGAATCGAGGCAGCGGGAACGATGCAGTTATCGCTGAGGGTTTGAGGGATATAGGCGATCCCTTGACCTAGTAAATAGTTACAGTGCTGGGCTTACTTCTAGTGGTGAGGATAGGGATGGTTGTTGGCCCGTGGCTGCTCCTCATATCTGTCTTTTTCCCCTCCTTTGCCTCAGGTTGCTAGGCGGAGCTCGAGGAGCATTCAGGTACGGAGCCCTCTTCGGGTGGAGGGATTAATGGGTCGCGGAGAGTAATGGTTTTGAGGTGGCACCTGGGTGAAGGCAGGAGGGGAGGTGCAATCAGGGGCGGAAGCAACTGGCCGGGTTATGTTGAGGCTCTCGATCTGGGGTACCCGTTCTGTTTAGTTCAACCGGGGTGTGAAATTTCGAATGGCTTCTTTCTCAAAAGGGGCAGTACATCAACCGCTGGGGTCTTAACTCGCTATTTCCCTCTTATTCTTGTGGAGGAGGCGGTTTTTCAGGATTTCCTTCTCCGCGGCCCCCCTTCCCCCCCATATACTCGTCTAGCTCTGAGTCCACATAGCTATCAAGGCCCGAAGAGGAAAAATAGAGCTGACGTAAAAGTGTTATGAGTGACTGGAGAACAGGTTTGAGGTCCAGCTGATGGGGTGAGCGATAGTGCTTTTCCTTCATC